>NC_046318.1:73336180-74025680 GCF_009819535.1 Lacerta agilis
TGGAAAACAGGAGTGCCTGGCGTGCTCTGGTCCATGGGGTCATGAAGAGTCAGACAAAACTAAATGACTAAACAACAAGATATGGGGAGCAGCCCAGGCCATCACTCCAGCTTTAGTTTTGAGCTGGATTTATGGCTGTCCACTGGATCCAGGAGAAAAAAGGGAAAAAAACCAAGCAGCCTTTCAGAGGATACTGAGTTTTAACGATGTCTCCTGCTGATGCTTGAAGAGAACACAGCATTCTCAAATCATAGTGGCATCCTTTGAGGGGGGAAGGGGCAGAGGGAAAAAGGGAAAAAGCCATGTGCTACATTTCTGCAGCCTATTATTTCTTCTTGCATGTCACTTTCCTCAGAGTAACAAACAGCAGGTTTGTTGTGCACAGCCTCCCAAACAACTGTAAGGTGGAATCTAGACACATTTTTAAAATGCTGTGAAAATGGTTTTTTTTAAAAGTTTTTAAAAATATATTGAAATTGACATGAGCTCACCAGCACCATCTATTGTCACATTTGTAATAATGCACTTAAAACATGCTTAGACATTATATTTGCAGCTGCATAGCTGAGTCCTAAATGCACAACCTGAATTAGCTGGTATGTGATGGAATTTCATCCCCCAAAAGCAACCACCTAGAAAGCTATTTAAGCTATTATGACGGCCGCTCGTTGGCAACTCATAGATCAGGATGGGCCTCTTCCTCCATCAGTAACACTTTTGTGGACGTATTCATCTTTCGGAAGAGTGGAGATCATTTTCAGATACTTCCTCTGGGGTGGAGAGAAATTTCTTATATTTAGGAGGATCTGTGGGAGGACCTGCCAGGATGAACAGCTGAAGTGGATCTCTATATCAGCTGGCTGATTCCCAGCTTAGCTGGGCTCAGATGGCATTAAGTTCCCCACCCAAAATGCACCAGCCTAACTTGTTGATCCTGGCTCTGCTGGCTGAACTGAAGCTGCCTGAGCCAAGGCTGGTGCTAAGTCCAAGGTTATTTGGGTACAAGCTTTTGGTTTGCATGGAGAAGGCCTGGGAACCTGCGGCTTCTCGGATGCTGTTGGACTCCCAACTCCTATCACAAGTGAGGTCATAGAATCATAGAGCTGGAAGAGACCACAAGGGCCATCCAGTCCAACCCCCTGCCAAGCAGGAAACACCATCAAAGCATTCCTGACAGATGGCTGTCAAGCCTCTGCTTAAAGACCTCCAAAGAAGGAGACTCCACCACACTCCTTGGTAGCAAATTCCACTGCCGAACAGCTCTCACTGTCAGGAAGTTCTTCCTAATGTTTAGGTGGAATCTTCTTTCTTGTAGTTTGAATCCATTGCCCCGTGTCCGCTTCTCTGGAGCAGCAGAAAACAACCTTTCTCCCTCCTCTACATGACATCCTTTTATATATTTGAACATGGCTATCATATCACCCCTTAACCTTCTCTTCTCCAGGCTAAACATACCCAGCTCCCTAAGCCGTTCCTCATAAGGTAACGTTTCCAGGCCTTTGACCATTTTGGTTGCCCTCCTCTGGACACCTTCCAGCTTGTCAGTATCCTTCTTAAACTGTGGTGCCCAGAACTGGACACAGTATTCCAGGTGAGGTCTGACCAGAGCGGAATACAGTGGTACTATTACTTCCCTTGATCTAGATGCTATACTATTGATGCAGCCCAGAATTGCATTGGTTTTTTTAGCTGCCTGATGCAGAACCCTGGTATCTCCAGCTAAAGGTTCCATATGAACCTACCCGGACCCTGAGATCATCTTCTGAGGCCCTCCTTTGTGTGCCTCCTCCTTGAGACGTCCGGAGGGTGGCAACACGAGAACGGGCCTTTTCTGCAGTGGCTCCCCATCTGTGGAATGCTCTCCCCAGGGAAGTTCTCCTGGCGCCTTCATTATACACCTTTAGGTGCCAGGCAAAAACGTTCCTTTTTAACAAGGCCTTTGGTTGATCTGATTGACATCCTATGCCCTTTTTGAATGTGGGCGGGGAGGGGTTGGTCGGGTTACTGGGCTGATGTTTATATTTTGATTATATATTTTGTGGTTTTATATTGTGATTTTGTTCTGTGAACGGTCCTGAGACCTCCGGGTATAGGGCGATATATAAATTAAATTAAATTAAATTAAATTAAATTAAATTAAATTAAATTAAATTAAATTAAATTAAATTAAAAAATGGACCGGTCTGTGATAATGAAGGGATCGGTGGATTTTGACCAGAATTGCTGCTGGGAAGGGGTATGCATTCCCCATGTGTACCAGTCCATGATGAAGTTGCCCAATTTAAAAAAAGTAACTTACAACTTAGTCCTATGGACCATTCTTGGGTTTGTTGAGAAATGGCAAGGAATGAAAAATAAAGAAAATTGTGAAGAGTGAGGTCTGAAGTATTCCTAAAAGAAAGACTTTACTGAGTAAAAAACAAATCAATGCTCTCTCTCTCTCTCTCTCACACACACACACACACAAGCTTTATCTTCCTCTCCAAAAGCTACAAATGATGAAGGCATTATTTTACTTTATTTTTGCACCAGTGCCAAAGAGGCAGCCTGAATGTGAATCAGGGTGATGAATGCTCACGTCTGGATTTTGTGAGAGATGATGACAGGCATGTTGGGAGTCAGCTGCAACATGCAAGGGAGTTAGCAGCTGTACTGGGGATTTGAGCAGTGACATTTGCATTGGGAGGGAATAGCATGCCCTATTTTAAGGATCTTTTTTAAAAAAGAAAAATCTTCGGAGCTGCGCCATTTATCAGCTTTGCAAGAAACATTTATGAGAAGTCCCCCCAACCCCCATTCAGATGCTGTTTAAAAAGCTGTGAAATCAGACTGCTGTACATGAGCTACACGAGGGAGCGAACAAACTGTGTTTTGAAATGAGAAAAGGCAAGAGTCCAAGTAATTTAATTCTCTATTCTGTGCAGCAGGTCAGCTCCCTCTAGAAACAAGTTGCACATGATGAATTTGCCTGCAGCGCTAGTAACTCCAATGTCTGCCACTGACTTATGGCATTTTTCATTTGTAGCCGTGGAAGGAACAGTTTCTCGTACCAATTATCTGCAAGATGAAGACAGCCAGCAAACCGTGGCTGTTTTCCACCTTGCGTGTTTTCTAGTCAACTGAAATGAAAGCTGTGACATATATGTGTGTGTGTGTGTGTGTGTGTGTGTGTGTGTGTGTGTACATGCTAAAGGAAATTGAAGAAAAAGAGAATTCAAGAGATGCCCAGCCTGAACCAGCAACTGGAGACTGCGCCTGCATGCAGCCCTCTCTGCTCTGCCCTTTTCAGTCCTCTCCTGGTCCTGGGAGTCAGGGGAGGAGGGGAGCTGGTTGTAGCAGGCGGGGGAAACACCCATGACTGTTCATCAGCCACACTCATCTCTGCCTCTTGGCTGCCCTCAGTCCACTCTCCTGATGCAGCTTCTGCTTTTGATTCTGGACTTCTCTCTGCCACAGACTCTCCCAGCTCACTGATCCCTGTTACCTCTTCAGCTTCCAACACTTCCTCTTCCCAATCTTCTCCTCCCCCCCCCGACCACTCATTGTTGTCCCACCACCGCTCACCAGACTCTGAGCCTTCTTCCCTCAGCTGGTTCCTCCCACAATTCCTCTCCATCCAACCAGTCTGGGACACCTGTGGGTGGCATGTGTCCCATAAATTCATAAAGTCTTGCTGTTGGAAGGGTAGAAAAGAAAGGACCGGTGTGCTCTGTGATAATAATAATAATATACATACATACATACATACATACATACATACATACATACATACATACCCCATCCATCTGCTGGGTTTCCCCAACCACTCTGGGCAGCTCCCAACAGAATATTAAAAACACAATAAAACATCAAACATTAAAAACTTCCCTAAACAAGGCTGCCTTCAGATGTCTTCCAAAAGTCAGGTAGTTTTTTATTTCCTTGACATCTGATGGGCAGGCGTTCCACAGGGCGGGCACCACCACCAAGAAGGCCTGGTTCCCTGTAACCTCACTTCTTGCAGTGAGGGAACCAACAGAAGGTCCTTGGAGCTGGGCCTCAGTGTCCGGGCAGAACGATTGGTGTGGAGACACTCCTTAAGGTATACTGGGCCGAAGCCATTTAGGGCTTTCAAGGTCAGCATCAACACTTGGAATTGTGCTTGGAAACGTACTGGGAGCCAATGTAGGGCTTTCAGGACCGGTGTTATATAGTCTCGGCAACCACTCCCAGTCACCAATGTAGCTGCTGCATTCTGGATTAGTTGTAGTTTCCAGGTCACCTTCATCTGCAAGATGTTTAGGGTGTAACAAGATGTGTTGAAAACAGAGAAAGTTGTCTCAAGATACAAAGTCAGACCATGGGTCCATTCAGCTCAGTACTGTCTACACTGACCGGCAGTGGGTCTCCAATGTTTCAGACAGGCGACATTTTCCGAGCCCTACCTGGAGAAACTGTGGTTTGGCCCAAGTATCTTCCGCATGGAAAGCAATGTGGTCTTCCGCTGAGCACTGGACTCCTGCTTGCATCCTCTTTCCACACTTTTGATATTATGTATGCATGCATGACTTGTGAATCTTCCTTGGGGTGAGTTGCACAAGCTCCAGCTATGAGGCTTCCCACAGATGGCATGCACGCATGGACTATTCAGTATGTGCAAGTGGATGCGCATGTACTCTTTGTGATGGCTGATGGCATTGTAAAGTGCTCTTTAACTGCAACAGCTGAAGTCGACCAGAGGAAATAGCTTGCTTTGTTCATTTATTAATATGTTTAAATGGCTGTGCTGGCTGGGGTCGATGAAAACTGTATTCCAGCACATTTGGAAGGCACTCAATTGGGGAACATGGGCGTACCTAGGATTTATGTTAGGGGAAGCAGGACATCCGCCTGTCATCCTCTCTCCAGCACTGTCTAGCAGATTCGGAATGAAATGTCTCAGCAACAGTTGTGTTGAATTGCTTTCTTTTCACCCCAAGTGCTCAGAAATATCCGTCAAGATCTTTCGATTATTTCTACTTTTATTTCAACATTTTTATGGTGCTGTGGGTTAAACCACAGAGCCTAGGGCTTGTCAATCAGAAGGTCGATGGTTCGAATCCCCGCAACGGGGTGAGCTCCCGTTGCTTGGTACCTGCTCCTGCCAACCTAGCAGTTCGAAAGCACGTCAAAGTGCAAGTAGATAAATATTTACCGCTCCGGCGGGAAGGTAAACGGCGTTTCTGTGCGCTGCTCTGGTTCGCCAGAAGCGGCTTAGTCATGCTGGCCACATGACCCGGAAAAACTGTCTGTGGACAAATGCCGGCTCCCTCGGCCTGTAAAGCGAGATGAGTGCTGCAACCCCAGAGTCGCCTGTGACTGGACTTAACCAACAGGGGTACTTTACCTTTACATTTAAAATTAAAAAATGCATTTAGGAGATAATTTGTGAGGGGGGGGCAAGATTTCAATTGCCTAGGGGCCTCCAGAGGGTTTAATTCGACACTGTTCCTGTTGGCAACCAAGGGGGTAGCTAATATAAGTTTTCTTTTTTCCACTGATGGGGGGACGGACATGCCTCTACCATTTTGTGATCCCATTCCATCTCCTTCTCTATTTGATGTGTCAGCCATGTTGCATCATTCCATACACACACCACCCAAACAGCCATTTGGGATTTGTTTCATTATTATTATTTTTAGCTGTGGGTAACCTGCTTCGACCCAAGATGATCATTATAAGAACTTGATAACATTTGGAAATTGGTGTTCATGTTGGGGGAAGGCCTAGCATTTCAGCATTCACAATTTCTGAGGTGCAGGAAGCAATCCTGCACACGAAAAGATGGTTTGTGTAATGCATGATAGGGTAGGTTAAGCATTCAGCAGCAGAAAATCTGAATGGTCATTTGCTCTGAATGAGCGCTAAGAAGCAATTTGTCCGGGGGGCGGGGAAGCAGGAAGCAGTGGTTGAAGAGGATGTGTGGCTAAGCCCTTAATGCCAGCTGATCCAGGTTGAGCCAGGAATCAGCTGGCTGAGCCATATACTGTATTGGCCTGAATATAGGCCTCACTCACCCCCCCCCCAAAAGAAATTCCAACCGTGAAAAGTTGAAGTGCGGCTTAAATTCGCAACCTTACAAAAACCGGCTTTTCCGCCATCACTGCTGAAACAAACATACAGTGGAACCTCGGGTTACGTACCGTCCTCCTTACAAATGCTTCGGGGAACGAGCTCCGCTAACCCAGAAGTAGATGTCCCTGGTTGCGAACTTTGTCCCAGGATGCAAGCAGAAGTCGCGCAACGGTGGCACTGCAGCAGCGGGGGGCCCCATTAGCGAAAGCGCGCCTCATGTTAAGAACGGTTTCGGCTTAAGAACGGACCTCCAGAACGAATTAAGTTCATAACCGGAGGTACCACAATTTGGGCCTCACAAACCTAATAAATGATTATATGCTTGATGATATAACCAGAGGTACCAATGTATGGTAAAATGGAACGGGTGTGAGTGCCTGCGGAATTTAAAGGGAGTGGCTTATATTTGGGTATTGTCTTTTTTTCCCTCCTTCCCCCCCCCCTTGCATTTTAAAGGTGTGGCTCATATCCAGGTGCGGCTTATATTTGGGCCAATATGGCAGCTGCAGGATCCTAGGCTGCTCATCCTTGCTGTAGGATTGCCCCCCACCTGGGTCAAATTCTACTCTTTAGGTACCTTTAGGAGGCCTTTCACAGAATTTTAGAATAATCACACTTATGTCCGCGGCCAGCATTTAACATCTACTTAGGTCCTCTGTGTTTAAATATCTGCCTTAAACCATATTCAGAGAAAGAGATATTTTATATACAGTATTGACTTGACGTAGGGTGCATAAAAAGGAGAAGCAGAATCCATGCGTTGAGCTTCATCCCCTCACCCATTTGCGGGAGCCGAAAGTCCCTAGCCGATTACTTAAAACAAGTTTGGGAAATATAGGTGGCCAAGTAACGCTTTCTCTCTTTAACTTGACTGCTGGTGTTCTTGAGATAACGTGGGTGTCCATCTGATCCCATTAATTCCACTAACTAGCAGAGAGACTTATCGCCTCACTATTTTGAAAATACACAATTAGAGTTAATAATAACTTGCACTAAGTGTCTGAAGATTAGCATTTAAATAACAAAGCATCCCAGTGTAACTTCAGCACAGCTGCAAAACCTCATAGATATCTCTGAAGGCTATTGTCTTTTTGGGTGTGTGTGTGTGTTTCTCTCTCTCTCTATTTCTTTCTCTCCTGACAATGTGACCTTTCGGAGGTAAGAAAGTAATTAAGCACCGTACTGCCATATGCTCACTGCATAATTTTGCAGTAAAATATTTGCCAGAGCTTGCTTTCCAGTGACTCGGAAACTACAACTAATCCAGAATGCGGCGGCTAAACTGGTGACCGAAAGTCACTGCCTCCTTTTTTTGGTTATTGAAATGCTACAATGAGGTCTCCGCCATAAAGCCAGAACTCTGATTGAAGGTTATATTTGAAAGGTGCTTTTTTATCAGCACAATTATAAAAGATTTGAAATGTCAGTGGCAATGGGGGGGGGGAGAGAGAAGATCCTATATATTTCAGATACCTTCCGAGAATGTCTCTGTGGAAGGCTTTGCTCTTATCAAACGAGGCAGATGATACCAATGTCCATTTCGGCAGATCAAGACGGCTCCGTTCTGCAAGGGAACGGCAATAATACCTGGTTTCTTGCTCTTTATTCATCTCGCATCAGATAAGATCTTCGAATTGCAGCAGTTCTCGTGTTCCTGCGGCTACAGGCTGAGCAAACTGTGCACAGAGGAAAAAAGGAGAAGTGGAATGATGATAGCTGGAATAACTGCGGCACTTCCGATGGAAATAATTCAGTTGCATTGAACCAGATGCAAACCTAGTAAGAGTTTAGCCACTGAAATCAGTTACTTAAGTTCATCATGTCGTACACTGATTGCAGTGGGTTAGCTCTGAGTGTCTTAGATGGAGCAAACTCATATATACCGTATGTATGTGATTAATAATTCTATCCTGCCCTTTGGGTGCCTGCATACAACTCAGGGTAGCTGTCAACAGTTGAAACCAACCATAAATCACACTAAATCGAAAATTCTTTCTAGTAGCACCTTAGAGACCAACTGAGTTTGTTCCTGGTATGAGCTTTCGTGTGCATGCACACTTCTTCAGATACACACTGCATTTTACAGCCCCATCATTCAGCTTGGACACTGAGGTCCAGCTCCGGGGGCCTTCTGGCGGTTCCTTCCCTGCGAGATGCGAAGTTACAGGAAACCAGGCAGAGGGCCTTCTCAGTAGTGGTGCCTGCCTTGTAGAATGCCCTCCCATCAGATGTCAAGGAAACAAACAACTACCTGACTTTTAGAAGACATCTGAAGGCAGCCCTGTTTAGGGAAGTTACAGGTAGGTAGCCCTGTTGGTCTGCCATAGTCAAAACAAAACAAAACAAAATCCTTCCAGTAGCACCTTAGAGACCAACTAGGTTTGTCTTGGTATGAGCTTTTGTGTGCATGCACACTTCTTCAGATACCGAAGATATCTGAAGAAGTGTGCATGCACACAAAAGCTCATACCAAGAACAATCTTAGTTGGTCTCTAAGGTGCTACTGGAAGGATTTTTTTATTTTGTTCTGTTTAGGGAAGTTTTTAATGTTTGATGTTTTGTCACTTTTTTATTATTAGTATTAATATCCTGTTGGGAGCTGCCCAGAGTGGGTGGGGAAACCCAGCCAGATGGGTGCGGTATAAATTGTTTGTTTGTTTGTTTGTTTGTTTGTTTCAGGTCTTCATGCATGATGAAGGTCACCACCCTGAGAAGCTGTCAAATGGAAGCAAATTTTGGTCAAGAGCCTCTGGCTCATCATGGAAAAAAGGGCTGAATGCCTACTTTGAGGTCAGACCTGTTTTTCTGTCTATGGAGAAGCAGAAATGCTGTCAAGGTCTCAGCTCAGTTAAGACAAAGCACTAGTGCGAAGACGGTACAAGATTTGTTGCTCTTTCTTTGCACCCGGCTTTCGAAAGTTAAATGTGAATTGTTCCTCAGGCTGCCACCACTTACTACTCTTCTCAATCCCCCAAAGCTGTGAAATTTCTACATCCTGAGATGTTTTGACCTTCTGCTCTTTCGAATGGAGGGGGGCTTGGAGAAAAGAATCACCGGCCGTCTTTAGAAGAGTGTTACATGGAAATGTCCATTTCCCACCTTTCCGGCACTTGAATCAGTACTGCCAGGCAGAAGAAATTAATGGAGGGGCACACAGCACCAAAAGGCAGCAGAAGAAATTGGCAGGGAAGAAAAGGAGGAAGGCTTGGGGACTGTGACAGCAGCAGATTTCAGCTGCTGACCATCTACATCCCTAATATGAATACCATCTTCTGTCCCTGGTCTAATGCAAGTAGCGGTTGAGGGTGTTAGGATTCTTGCTCCGTGTTTGCAGCCATGAGATTGTCTTATATCACATGACGGTGTATGTTTTCATTCCACAGTGTGGGAAGTGACGGAGGCAGGATGTTTGGTATTACTGTGTTCCGTGAAGTGGGACTATTGTCCTTTGTTCTTTCTCTTTGTTGTCTGATGAGAAAGAGGAAGGAGCTGAGGCAGAATTCTCTAAGTGTATTTGTTATGTACTGAAGTTCTCCCCCTAGGCCACTAGGGGTGTGTGTATATAGTTCATTCTGCTGCAGTTCTCACTCAGGTCCGCACATGCAAAGGAGGGATTGAAAGTGACGTTCAGGGATTGGGTAACTACAGAAAGTTGTTACTGTTGCTTGTAGCTGAGTTCTATATAAGCAGGCTGCTGAGCCCTTCATTTCAGCTCTGTTCCAGCCTGAGAATAAACAGAGCTGCTTGGAGAATCACTGTGTCGTCTGCTATGTCCACCCACTATTTAATAGTATTATATGTAAATAAAGTAGATTAGCCAAAATGCTGTGCTGCTGAGTTTGTTACGTGAACTGCCAACACTCTGCTGTTCCTAAGCATGCCGGTGCCTTTTGGCATCAGTCGCTATGATGTTCGGGCTGGAGAAAGCTATTGAAGCTCCCGAACGAACGACCAGGAGGGAGAGAACATGCCAGTTGGGCATGTGTCTCTACCAGGGTCCTACACGCGAGTAGGACAATCCTAACAGAGGGAATGGGATCTGAATTGGGAGAATAGCAAGAGGGTGAAGGGTTAAAACCTCCCTATCCCCACTCCCAGCAAGGTCCAGATCCTGATTATGGGGCCAACACCTATTTTTTCTTAAAAAGTCATTCATGCAAGTGCTAATTCCATATATCTTTATGAATGTTTATGCTTCTTTGTATTATAGCAGGAGCTGCCAATGGAGAGCTTGTGAGCATAGTGACACCCTCAGACCCTCCAAATGTCCCTATTTTCCAGGGACATCCCTGATTTAGAGAAGCTGTCACAGTTTCTGATTTGATCCCGTACTGTCCCACTTTTCCTTAGGATATCCCTATTTTCATTGGAGAAATGTTGGAAGGTATGGAGTTATCCGACCCCCGAGCCATCTGAAGGCAATTCTGTATAGGGAAGGGTTTTTCTTAAAAAAAATGTTTAATGTTTTATTGTGTTTTTATATATGTTGGAAGCTGCCCAGATTGGCTGGGGAAACCCAGTAAGATGTGTGGGGTCTAAATAGTAAAATTATCATTATAGAATGGGACATCCCTATTTTCATCAAAGAAATGTTGGAGGGTATGCACCCTTCAGGCACTCTCTAGTGCCCACAAAACTTCTGAGTCCCCCTACTGCCTCCTTGGTCATGTCGTGATGCATTCGGTCACCTTTTTCTCCTTTGAAAAGTGCATAGAGCTAAGGAGGAAGTTAGAAGAGCGGCACTCTTTCCCACTTCCTGTCTCAACTCTATGTGCTTTTCAAGGCTCAGATTAATTTTACTGGATCTTTATCCAGGTCTCTTAGAAAGGTAAAGCATGTGTGCACACACTTTCTCCATTTCTGTCTCTTTACCAGAAGGGGTGGCTTCCAGATGACACTAAAAAATCCAGATGGCACTAAAAATCCAGATGTGCCCACAAACCTAAAAAGATTTGTCACCGCTCTGTTACTGGATCACCACTGAAGAGGTTGCAGTGAGTCGAAATACACACAAAACAACAAAGTATGAAGCCACCACAGAGCCCAATGAGATACTTCCCTTTGTATCAAAGTAGATGCCGGTTGGATACAATGCAAGCCTAATACAAAAGAAAGATGGAGAAGAAGATTATCCAAACTTTCCTGTGTCAGGCCATGACTCCTAAGTGCAGCAACCCAGAAGGGTTGTTGGAAGTTTAAGGTAATGGGCAGTAGCTAACAGGAGCAATTAAAAAGGAGCCCCCCCCCCAAACAAAGTAATAACGATGCTGAGACATAAAACCTAATCTTGCTTTGAAAATATGAGAGAGGAAAATTAACTTTGCATCCCACGGCTTCTCCTAACAACCCGAAAGCTATTTGCACTGGAGAAGAGCCGTCCAAGTTCCATTAGCAAATGCTACACGACGGGAGATCTGCTCATCAGTGATGGCTAACTGGTGCCATAAACCCACTGCGATAAACAGTAACATGTGAAAGCAGATCCGTCAATGTGCAAGCAAGAAAATAAGTACCGGTATGTCTTACTGGTAGTTGTAAAGAGGTTCTCAGAATGGCTTTTTCTACCTCCAGAATCAATGGTTCCAAATGGGCACATCAGAGAATTATGGCAAAAACAAGAATGCAAATGCTCACTTATTCACACCATGTCCGGTACAGAAGTCAATCCAGAAGTTACAATTGGTATTCACTGCTGTTGTTGCTTTTAGTCAGCAAGCGATACGTATTTGATTATGCTCCCCAGCCCCAAATTGTGTTGTGTTTCCTTTGCACTGAATTGAGATGAAATAATGTAATGATCATGTAACTTTGCAGTCAAGGGGAGCAGGGAGCAGGGCCGGTGAGGAGAGCAGTCTGGGAAAGGTGGGTTGGCCAGAAAACAGATGGATGGGCACCTGACCAGGCCAAGGCCAAGTTGTGGGATAAAATCAGCCTCATATAACCAATATGCTTAACTCTATTAAAAAAAAAATGTCCAGTGTGACCTAAGAGACCAACTAAGTTTGTTCTTGGTATAAGCTTTCATGTGCATGCACACTTCTTTGTATCTGAAGAAGTGTGCATGCACACGAAAGATTATACCAAGAACAAACTTAGTTGGTCTCTCTAAAGTGCTACTGGACAATTTATTTAAATATTTCGACTGCGTCAGACCAACACGGCTACCTACCTGAATGCTTAACTCTAATTAATGCATGAAGGCGTTAAGACCATAAAGTAAGCTGTCCTGCCAGGCTTAGCTAGGTCACACACCCTCAACTTGGAAGGAAGGGTTACTAAACTCTTTGTTCTTCCCATTCCACCATGTGAACCCAAGGAGATTTAGGCTGGATGCTCCAAGCTTAGGCCATGTGACTTAAGCAAGCCATCTTTGTGTCCCTATACAAATGATTTAGAAACATTTGCCATTTTTTAAACTATGTTATGCTGCCTGTCTTTTCTTGCTGCTGCATGGGAAAGCACATGAATCTGACCTTTGAAGAGTTTGTAAGTAAACCATTCTTAACTTACCCAACATGTGGTCTGTTTCTGTGCTAAGGAAAGTGGATAACTTCGGAAGCAACTTAGAAAGGGTTGTTTTAAAGGTCTAACAGCCTATATTTCCACACTTTGCTACATGTTTTGTGGTTTTAAATCTCTGGTGGGGCTCTCTCACCAAAGTGTCCTTGCCCCCAGCCTGGATCTAGGCATCCAGGGAAGTCTACTTTTTATTATTTTTCTATACCTACGTTTTCGTTTTAACCAAATTAACCAACGCAAGTCTCACCCAGCCAAGTCTCATGGGACTTTGCAAACACTTGCGATACTCCGCCAACTCTCTTGAGACTTCACTAGCTGCTCAGTTTGGTGAGATTTTTTCCAAGTCCTGTAAAAGTTGGCAAACTTCTCTGCAGTACTGAGAGAGCATAGCAGCAACCAGTGATTCGGGAGGTGGGGGTGGGAGATGGACTTAGGCCTCCCTTGCTTGTGGAGCAAAGTCTTGGAGGAAAAGCTTCCAGTGCAAGGAGAACAAAACAACGTGCTGCTCCAAGGGATCAAGTTGTTAGCCTTGATCACCCAGCAGGACTCACACAGCCAAATAATTTTCTGCACACACAAGCCCTATTAACAACCCTTTGACTTTCATTCCCTTCTGTCTCCTGCTCACAGAGGCTCATTAAAATGTAATCTTTCAACAAAGCAGATCAAACCTCCTTCCTTACTACGCCTTCCCAGCATCCCATAAATCTTTCAGACACATGGCTCCTGGAAGGCCAAAACAACACTGTATAATTGCACTTCACACACACAAACAATTCATTAGAGGTTTAAAAAGCCAAGCCTCTGGTTTGGGTTCTTTGTTTTGTTCTTTAAATCCCTGGCTGACATTCCTGCCTCCATTTGAAACACCATGAGAATCTATAGGTTGGGCAGGATTCTATCCATGGAGCCTGCAGTCAAAGTGTGCAAGAAATGGCACTATTTATCGAGTTAGCATTTCAGCACCTTGAGCAGGAGGTCTTCTCACAGCGAATCTTCCCTTCTCAAATAGATGCGGACCTGTCTATTTCTCCGTGACTGTGATCGATACAGAGCAGGGGAGAGTCCAAAGGGAAGGGAAGAAAAAGATATCACTCATAATAATGTGGCAGTGAATTTGGGGAGTCATCCAGCAGTCTGCTGTGCAGAGGGCCAGTATTACTATTAGGCAGAGTTACATAGCCTAATAGAAGATTCAGGACAGATAAAACAAAGTCCTTCTTCATGCAGCGCATAGTTAAACTTTGGAACTTGATAGCCACCAATTTGGATGGCTTTAAGAGAAAATTGCAGAAAAGCAAAAAAGAGTTAAAGGCTTTCAATGGCTGATAGCCATAATGGCTAGGCTCCGCCTGGTGATATCTATTGCATTTCTGTTTAATCCAGGTTGGATCCTAAGACAACAGACCAAAAGAAGGCAGGAAGAAGGCCCAATGGAATGATTCTGAAAGCCTGGTGAGGTCAGGAAGTCATTCATTATTGCAGTCACAAATTAAGAACTCCTGAATTACTTGTTGGTAGCACAAAACCTTGTCCATTCTCAAAGAAATCAGCCCTGAGTGCTCACTGGAAGGGCAGATCCTGAAGTTGAGGCTCCAGTACTTTGGCCACCTCATGAGAAGAGAAGACTCCCTGGAAAGACCCTGATGTTGGGAAAGATGGAGGGCACAAGGAGAAGGGGACGACAGAGGATGAGATGGTTGGACAGTGTTCTCGAAGCGACTGGCATGAGTTTGGCCAAACTGCGAGAGGCAGTGAAGGATAGGCGTGCCTGGCGTGCTCTGGTCCATGGGGTCACGAAGAGTCGGACACGACTGAACGACTGAACAACAACAACAAGCACAAAACCTTAGCTACCTGAATTGTTCTGATATCTTCTTCCTCCATCCCTTTCTGAACACTGTTATAAAGTCAGGTGCTTCGTTCCTGTCACAATCTATTTAAAGAGTTGTACAGGATGGATATTTAAAGCTGTTCACCATCTCGTCTCCTCATCCTGCCTTATCTCTAATTTGCCTAATTTTAGCATATATGTATGTTATCCCTGAGTTCTAGGGAGCTCAGGTGCTCTCCTGGCTCACGTTACATACAGAGTCTCTATCCAAGGGCAAGGAGGTGACTGAATCTTTGCAAACTCCCCCCCCCGCCACCGCCAAAGTACCATGTGAATATTTCTGAGGGTCTTGGCAGACCACTTAGTGAATCAGGCAGGAGGGGGTGGTTTAAGTGCATTCAGCTGTCCTAATCACAGGGAAATGTTTGATTACATTCATGCCTTCCCACAAAAAGGTAACGTGGATGAAGCAGTCATGCCCAGCGTCAGGAGAGAGCCAGCAGTAAATCACACGGACCAAGTGGAGTTAACTCTTCATTAGAAAAAAAAGAAAGAAAAACAGGATCAGCACAAGACTCTCAGGTCTAATGAGCACAGCAACTCTTCTTTGGTTGGTCTTGTCCCTGTGAAGCAGTTGCAGAAACTGGAGGTCCCCGCCTCCCCACAGCTGCTTAAGTCCCCTTAATTTTCCTGTATACGTCTCGGGGTTTTTTGTTTTTTGTTTTGGCAATTAACCAACACAAAGCAGAAATCAGTCAGACAAAGGCCCAGTTTTTACAAACTGGTGGCGATTATTTTATTCACATTATTTATTTAGGGAATTTTCATCCTGCTCCTCATTAAAAAATAATGCCAGAGCATTGTACAATATGAGTCATAAACACATAATCCACAATAAAAAAAACCAAAGGGCATCAAACCATTAAAACAGTCGGCTTATCAACACATGCAACAATTCATCAAGAAGGCAAGCCCTCCTGCTCCACATCCATATTGGGAACACCATCTCACATAAGAACATAAAAAGAGGGGAGATTGGTTCAAGGTGCTGAGAAGAATTCAGCTTCACCATCTGCACTCCAGACAGGCCAAGCAAGGCTTCTGCAGGAGTGGCATCCCCTACTCTGACAAAAAAAAGAGGAGGCATATTCAGTTCCACTCTCTTCAGTGATTCCCCAGAAGCCTGCACAGAATCCAAACATGGTATAGCCACCCTCTGCCACCACCTTCCTTCTCACTTAACAGCTCCTTCAATCAAGTATGGCCACCTTAAGGTCAGTTACAGGGTGTCTTCAGAGCCGGCTTGCCCATGAGGAGGGGTGAAGCATCTGCCTCAGACGTCAGAAGTGCAACAGGCTTCCGCTGTTGGAGTGTTGTGGGTATCAAGGAGTTAACACTCTGTGCTAAGTGGAAATGCTGACTCAAGTCTCATGTGATGAGTCAGCATCACGAGACATGGGGCGTTGCCTAATTGGTCTACAGCCAGCTAGTATTCAGAGGTATGGTTGACTTCCCCATACTGGATTCTCCGATGTATGTAATCCCACCTGTGCATGCTGATTCTGGGATGTAAGAAGACAGAAGAAGAAGAAGAAGAAGAAGAAGAAGAAGAAGAAGAAGAAGAAGAAGAAGAGGAGGAGGAGGAGGAGGAGGAGGAGGAGTTTGGATTTGATATCCCACTTTATCACTACCTGAAGGAGTCTTAAAGCAGCTGACATTCTCCTTTCCCTTCCTCCCCCACAACAAACACTCTGTGAGGTGCGTGGGGCTAAAAGACTTCAAAGAAGTGTGACTAGCCCAAGGTCACCCAGCAGCTGCATGTGGAGGAGCGGAGACGCAAACCCAGTTCACCAGATTATGAGTCTACCGCTCTTAACCACTACACCACACTGGCTCTCATCCTTTAGGAGGATGCCACACTGCAATTAGAATAAAACCCTACTTAAAATGCAGCTTGACTCCTGAGTGCTTCATGTGGGAGTTCTGTACATCACAGCATCTGCCACCACCAGCATTGCCACTCATCTTCCCTGTCACTGAATGGAGAAGCCAAGTGGCAACTCTTTATAGAATGCCTTGGCTCTCACTGTATTCAGCAAGGAGCAAGGTGTTCCTCCTCGCCACATTGGTGCTCGTATCTCCCCTCTCTGGGGTGGAGAGGCTGCATAGCAATGCTTTGAGGAGCATCTCTGCTCTCGCTGAATCTGGAGAGGGCTGGGACATTTTGGCAGAGGAACTGGGGTGGAGTGGGGTAGGGCAGGGCGTGATGACAGAGCAAGCAGGAGGTGGCGGGTTCCTGTTTGCCTCAGGTAGCAAAACCGGACCCAGGCCTCCCCTGGGTCTCTTGGTTGGTTGAAATGCACACACACCCTCCACACACACACAAGTTTTTGGGTGTTGCCATTTTTAATGTCAGATTTGTGCCTGTTGTGAGACTGACCTCTTTCTCCAACGTAGAACACAGGAAGAAGGGCATTGTTGGTAGATAATGCAGTTACAGTCGGCGATTGGAAGTTCTGCCCCCACCCTGCTTTTTTTTTTAAAAAAATAACCCTTTGCAAATTCTTGAACTAAACCATTTTCCAGCTCAATGAATTATGTAAATGAAATCCATTAACGCACAGTTTGAATACAGAAACTGGGGGATATGATCACATCATTAGAGGGATGTTGTGCTTTTTTAAAAAAGGGCTTAGAAACTACTGAGCATCAATCTCTGTGTTTGAGTAGTCATTGTGTTTGTCAATTTCTCCATCAATAAGCATTATGATCACCGTAAAGCTATGACTGGGGAGTCAGAGGCATGAATGGAAGAGTCTTTCTGCCGTAGAAACAATATTGTCCAAATTTCAGCTCTCTCTATCTCTTTGCTTGTGTGCAGCGTCCTTCACGCTCAATATCACAAAATGTTGTAAGGAGAGTATCAATTATAAGCTAAAGAGTCAAGGAAGGTTTTCAGCTGGGAACTAAAGAGCAGAAATGATCCTGGTCTTGGTGGAAGAAGGAAAAATAAAATAGAAATGTTCCAACTTAATTCGAAAGGAAGAGCATATTGATCAAATCTGACAATGAAACCAGAGATGAGTGAATGAAAAACAGGCACACATGAGGACACACGGCCTAGAGAGACTTTGGTTTTTCCAATGAAGTGGATGTTAATGAGAAGATAAAATCCTACAGCAAGGACTGGGCCATATAGATCTGGGTTGCCTCCAGATTGTTATCCCAGACATACACACCATTCATTTAAATTCACATTCTGTCCCACCCCCCATAGAATCCTGGGAACTGTTTAAGGGTTCTGGGAATTGTAGCTCTGTGAGAAGTAAACTACAGATTTTTTGTAGTGGCAGGGCTGGAGAAATGTACTTTGAATGTTAGTCTGTCCCCAGCCACTGTGGCTGCTCTTGCTTCAGGAAGCAACACAACTTAGGCTGGCCTTCATTTTGAGGGTCTTGCACAGAATAACATTCATTTAGGGATTGTTACCTAAATCTCCTGGTCTTGGTGTTTATTTCGTTTAGTTATGAAATTTAGTAGACACCTCTTCTAAACAGTAAGACAAGAGCAAAACACTAGTTAGACATGCCATACAATAAAATAAAAACAACGAACTACCAAGCCCACTACAGTGGTACCTCGGGTTAAGAACTTAATTCGTTCTGGAGGTCCGTTCTTAACCTGAAAACTGTTCTTAATCTGAGGCACCACTTTAGCTAATGGGGCCTCCCGCCGCCGCCGCACAATTTCTGTTCTCATCCTGAGGTAAAGTTCTTAACCCGAGGGTACTATTTCTGGGTTAGTGGAGTCTGTAACCTGAAGCGTCTGTAACCCAAGGTACCACTGTATTTTTCAAAATGAATAAGTGTGCTTCCACACCTCCTCTTCCCAGTCTCCTCCTTCTTCTCTCTCTGATCACTCATCATCGTCCCACCACCAATCCCCGAATCTTCTTCCCTTGGGGGTTCCCCAGCTGGTTCCTCACACCATGTCCAACCAGTCCATGACAGCTAATTCATAAAAAAGCTTTCATTGTGTTTTATCCCCTCGTTTTCACATCTTGATTTCTCACCCAACCATCTCCAGAAAAGAAGGCAGAACTACAGGTGAGCAAGAAGATGGGTGGGAAAGTGCATTTGGTGCTCACATCCTGATTGATTGCTTCTGTCCTTCTTGCAGCCCTCAGGGAAAGGGGATAAAATGTTGAAGGGCTTGTTTTGACCTTGGCAGGTGAGGGAGTTGGCATGGAGGAAACTTGGAAAGATAATAACCAAGTCGACATGAATTATGACTCTTTTATTGAAAATGTGTCCTCGGATCTAGGCTCGCACACCATTGATCATAACAAATGCCATCTCACAGAGAGGATAAGACAGGTAACCATTTCCTGGTATTGGCAAGTCACCACCTATCAACAGCAATTGCTGTACAGATCCGAGTTCCAATCCCCAGCTGTGTTTCTTCTTCAATCCATAAGTTTAGGTGACATGGAAATGTATCTTGCTCCCTGTCCCAGAGACTGAGGGCTGATTGAGGTGGTAATTATAGAGCAGCCATCTTAATCCATCTCACTGCTAGTCTCTGACAGATAGCAGCACCTTCATGGAGAAGAGACAACTTCATATTTATTCTACAGGGTCATAGGTTTCCATACATAATAAATACAAGTTGGTGGAAACCATAGGAGTCACTGCCAGCCAGGGCAAATGATTCTGCACTATATGGACCAATGGGCTGAGCTTCCTGAGATCCATCTTAGATGCAGAAGTGCAGGATATAAAAAAGGTTGTTTATGTATGCTACTACTGTGGCCCATATTTTGTTAGCTGAAAAATGGAAAACGAGCGAGGTCCCAACCAAAGAAGAATGGCAACTTACCGTAAGTTGACAGGATATGCACAACCTGCAGACTTAACATATAGAATAAGAGAACAAGAAGAACATATGTTTAAAGAAGATTAGAAAACATTTGTTGAATATGTGGGAAATAATTGTGTACAGCTGAACACACTGGCAGCATTAAGATAAATTTAACAGTGTAAACAGGTTTTGATGGATGTAATCTTCTTCTTCTTCTTCTTCTTCTTTCTTCTTCTTTTCTTCTTCTTCTTCTTCTTCTTCTTCTTCTGCGATCACTCGTAGCCGAGTAAGATTGTCTTCCATAAACACGGTTTTAACAATGAGTCCGTAAGTGACTGTTATTGCAGCCTGTGAACAAACTATTGGATACCAAACTAAGAAACACCAGGACTGGTTTGATGAGAATGACAGTGAGATTGAACGCATTGATTGACAAGAAAAGGAAGGCCTTTCAGATGGACGTAATAATGGAATACTGAATGGTATAATTTTTTGTAAAATATGCAGGGATTTATGATAAGTAAAATGAACCACAGAAAGAGAAGAAGGGAAGCCATTGATATTTTAAGGATGTAAAATAAGTATTTTAAATTGTATAACAGAAAATTTAATAAAAATTATATATATATTAAAAAAACAGAAAACTTAAAGGCAAGTTTTCCCCCTGCCAAGCTCCTATATACCAGCTTCTTGTGGATAGGATTGCTCCCTTATTGAAAGGGTATCTGGGTTTTGGTTTTGTCATTGCCTGACACAATTCCAGCTTAGTACTGGTAAGTATATAAATATTGCAAATATTTTGATTTCTTCTAGAGTTTCCAGTTTAAAAACCAGGGGGAATGGTGTGTGTGTGTGTGTGTGTGTGTGTGTGTGTGTTTATGCCTCTGGCATTTCCTGTTACTTTGCCAACACTTATACCTGTCTCTACTCCTAGAGAGTGAAGGAAGCATTTTTAAAAAAACCAAGTATTGCAGGCTTCTGTCATACCTTGATGCTTTATGTTCACAGTTCTTCATGGCTGAATGATGACACAATTAGCCCCTCTGTAAATTGATCTTGGCATGCTGTGAATGGAGAAATGGCTTACTTGTTCTTTTCTCCACCACTCCACCACTTTTTTTTTTACTTTTTTCTGATTTCTTTAGAGAATCACAGTTCTAAATAAGCATGGAAGGTCACCAAAGTATAACGGGCACTAAGGGATAGATTTATTGACATAAAACTCAGCAATGAAATAATGGAAAACCTGGCAGAATGGCATCAGGCCAAAGGAGAACATTCAACTCAGGCAGGAAGATTAATAATGAGAAATAAGTGAAATACAATCCTATTCAGGTGCTCTAAATCCCTATCACCCTCCACAAGTTGAAGAGAATCCTTCTATGCTAGGATACCTTTTTTAAATTCGACAACAACAACAACAAAGTTTATTGCGTTAGCCATTTGGCCATAGCACATAGAAAAGAATCCAGGCAGAAACCTGCTGCAATTATACAAAAATATGTTAGATACATTTACAAAACAACAGATATAAAATCATGGTAGATAAAACAAGATATGGTGAAAGCAGTAATAAATCATGTAGCTATGGGTATTTCAGAATGTTTACAAAGGTCCAGGGTTGTTGTATTTTTAAGTTAACCTATCGAGGTGGCCCTGAGTTTCAGGGCCTGCAAAATATAGATGGCCACACCGCGGGTAACCATGGGGTTGGCGTCCACCAATAAGTATTTCATGCAGTCATCTTCCATGACGATGGACGGGGGAATTAATAGGAAGAGCCTCGGTCTTATTGAGTCATATAAAGAGCGGTGAAAGAAAAAGTGAATAAAGTCCTCTATCTTTCCCCTGTTGCACGGGCAAAGGCGAAGGTCAGGAGGAGTGTTGGGAAATATACCCTGCAGGAATGCTGTAGGAATGGAATGGAAGCGGGCAAGTGATTTTTTTAATTCAAGAATTTTAAAATCAAAGAAAACCCTGGTTTTCTTTCCTCCAAATGTAAAAGCAGAGACGGGGAGCTTGCAAAACACCCCAAGTTCAACCCCTGTCATCTCCAGAGAAGACCATGAAAGACCACATCAAAATAAATAAATAAATAAATATTTCAGAGCCATTTCAGCATAGACCTGGGTAGCACTTGGACTCCAACTTTGATCAGCTCCAGTCAATAGAGTCAATGTTCGGGAATGATGGGAGTTGGAGTCCAAGTACATCTAATGTAAGGGGAGTTTGTCTGAACATCCTTCTAATTGGAACCATTTCAGGCATCCATCCAGGCAGTCTAGGACAGCACCTGACGTGAATATTTCTGGAATTCAATTAAATGACAGGTGACTGGTAAAAAGAATGAGGGGGGATTTATTATTTATTTTGTTACTACCCTGTTTCTCCTAAAATAAGTCATAGCCATAAAATAAGCCATAGCAGGATTTCTATGCATTTGCGAAATATAAGCCATACCCCGAAAATACGCCATAGTGACGTGGTACCTCCCATTAAAACAGCCTGGGGAGGCGTGGCTATGCAGCGTACCGATGCGACACGGTTAAAATAAGACATCCCCTGAAAATAAGCCATACTGTGTTTTTTTGAGCAAAAAAAAATATAAGACGGTGTCTTATTTTAGGAGAAACACGGTATGTTTATATCCATCCCACCTTTCTTCTAGGGAGCTCAGGGCATAATGTTTTATTTTATTATGTAAAAGCATTCTGAAACTGCTATATATATTGATTTTTCCAATTTCGTCCCAATAGCAGCCTCATTATAACAATTTTATCCAATTACTGTAATACAATTATTAACGCCAATTATTCAATTGTCAAATTATACAATTTAATTAAACTGGCCCCCTCACATGCTAGAGTTTATGAGTTCATTCTTCTACGTTTTTTCTGCATTCCAAAATTTTAATAATTCCAATTACATTCCATTCAGATATTATAATCCTTTGTATAAAAGCTACAATCTTGTGATTTCTATTTGTGTTGGTATATTAGATAATTTATAAAGTTTCAAGTGAGGAACTTTAGCTGTAATCCTTATTCTTTCCTGCGTGTCACAATTTTTTTCATGATGTTTTCCCACCCATGTATATTGTTGTATCCTTCATTCCTGCAAGTGTTGATGGTTCCTGTCATGTCCTGGGAGAAGCTGTTATCTCACAGTTTCCAAAAGTCCCTGTATCGCTTTGTACCATGATTCGGCTTCCAGTAAACAAGCCGTCTTCGTCATTTTTTCAGTCTGAATCCAGACTGCAGTTAGTTAATCCACAATCTTCTGTTCCCACAACTGGTAGACTCCTTTCCTCCCTGCCACTGATTTATGGCCATTTATCGTTATCTCGAACACATTCCTTTGAGAATAATGGAAGTTAGGGCAGATTTTCCTCTATATTTTCAAAGCATAGCGTTTCTCTCCTCCCCGCTTCCCTCTCAGTTCCTTTGTCTCTCTCACACATAGAATCATAGAATCATAGAGTTGGAAGAGACCACAAGGGCCATCCAGTCCAACTCCCTGCCAAGCAGGAAACACACAATTCCAATTTTGTTAAATTCCATATTATATTATATTATATTCCATTTTTTCCATTCTCACTTGTGCAGATATACTTTTTATAAAATTTGCATTCTGGAAAGGGTTGCCATATCATAAATGTAGAGAAAATAAGTAAACCATGGGCTCCACTTCCCCCATCATCCTTTTCACCAAATGAAATCCGCTCTCAGTCCAAACCTTTTACATCCTTGTAGCTAGGTTGCTTTCACAGTTTTTTATCTCATCGTTTCTGGCAAAAACAAAATAATTACAACTAAAACACAACCTAAATTCAATAAAACAGCTGTATAAAAAGGCACGTAAAAGTAAGTTGAACAAAAAATCAGGATATTCAATGTGTTTTCCTCACAACAACCTTGTGAGGTAGAGTAGGCTGAGAGATTACGATTGGCCCCAGGTCAGGCAGTGAGCTTTGTGGCTGAGTGTGAACCTATACCCTGGGTCTCCCAGGTCAAACACTCTAGCCACTATAACAGGGAATAAGACTGGGATGCAGGATTTGTGGCCCTCCACATATTGTGGGATTTCAACTTCCATCAGCCCCAGCCAGCATGGCCAATGATCAAGGATGATGGGAGTTGAAGTCCAGCAAAATCTGAAGGGCCCTAGGTTCCCACTCCCTGGAGTTAAGTGAGGGTTCTGTGTGGAAATTCCTAGAAGCTGGGAACCCAGCTCTACAGAATAAAAAACACTGCACAGAAATGATACTGTAGCTGTGGGAACTATTGATCAAACAGAAACAACCTGCTACCTCCTTCCAGCTAATCCCTTTGCTTTGTCAGCCTTGTCAGCAAATGGCATACTAATGGAATTTACGATAAGAACTACTCTGACTAAAGTCCGTAGCCAAAACACATTAATTTTACTTGTTCTGCCTCTGGAATTCAATAAAGTGGCAAGCGCTAAAATTTTAGTTCTTCACAACTCACAAAGCTTTTTTGTCCGGGGGTTATAGATTTCTTCAAATAGCAAATGAAGCCAAACATCATATTTTAATGATTAAAGGGAAGCAGAACTGGAAACAGTGGAAACATATGCTGTACTTGTTCGGCTTAAGCCTCTTAACAAACGAAAAACTAGGGCACCTAGCATTTGTTTTGGGGGGGTTAAAGTATGGTGGAGAACTGTATCTCATACTGACTGTTCTAAGACTCTAGGTGGGATTCTACATTCTTCTGATCCCAGAATGCAATAGTTACCACTACTCCAAACTGGAGACAACAGTGTCCCCAGTAAATGAGCCAGACTGAGTTCCTGGCTCTGGGTCTGATGCTGATGACTGGCAGGATGCTGAACTAGATCCCACTGCACCAGGGCCTGTAGAATCTGAGTCAAGACCCCCATGGCGGGGTGCCTTCCTCTGAGCCCAAGAGCATGCTTCTCACACTACCTGATGAGTCCAATGGCACAGGAAGAACACTAGATAGGAGGCTGTGGAGCACTGGAGAAGTTACCATATTCAGAGGTGGCCCTTTATGAGACTCTCCAGTTCTTCAAAAGGGTGTGGAGCATAGTAGAGATGAACTGGAAGCAGAGGCTTTAAAGGCCTCCGTTGGAGCACTTTGCTCACTAGGAGCTCTCCTTGGTGCTGAAATAAGCAAACCTGCTTTGCCTCCTCATCCAATTGAGTCCTCCACAGGACCAGAACATGGACAGCCTCATTCTTTACTTTTGTTTAGGCAGAAGGTCTCGTTGTGACAGGAGGCGGTTACTGAAGCACAGAGATGTTAATCCTGCAGCTCCTATCTTTTTTTAATGGAGAGAAAGCACTGGTTCTGTGTTATTTATCATTTATTGCTATTTATCAAATTTGTAGGTAACCCCTAATCCAAAAGCATATATAATGAGAAGGGAGATGAATGATAAGGCAATTTGAATTTTTGCAATCAAAATTAGTTAGGATATATGCTTATGCATCCACCCACCCCACCCACCCCCCCAAAAAATCAAGGCATGGAGATTATTGCCTCCTAATAACTGCAGGTAAAGCTATTCTTAAAAGCACAAGAGCTAATAATAATAATAATAATAATAATAATAATAATAATAATAATAATAATTGGCAGCCCTGTTAAGCATGCAGCTAGAGAATTTCACTTACAGTCTTGCTACTATATTTGTCATGGCTTTGTGGAAAGGAGCTTCGAAACCTCTTCTGCGGCTTAAATATAGAAGGTGATAATAAGTTCCCACCAGGCTGCTGCAAATAGATGGAATTTGGCTCATGCTAAAAATAGAACAGAGGGAAGGAGAAGGGTAGAATACAGCCATGCTACAAAGCTAACCAGAATCCAGTCTTTCGAATGTGACTTGCATTGAAATCCTTGTTCAGAGGCAAGTCCAGCTAAGTTCGGTAGGACTTACTCTGAGCTAAGTGTGTATAGGATTGACGTACAGAGCACTTGCTGACGCAAATCAAGTCTGAGTGCAGTGATGAAGCAAAACTACAAAGCCCTGTCATCAGAAGAGCAGCCTCGGCATCGCAGCATCCTAATAGACCAGGCTGCTGCGCTCAATTATGCAATAAGAAGAACCAGCTGTTTTTGTACCTAACTCAACTTGGCGTTAATATCGCTGGTGCTTACAGAAGCACTCCACTGCAGAGACTGATTACTGCTTTCGAAAGCCTTTTACAGATTACTGTGTGATGCTGGTGAAATGGGCAAAGTCCGTGCAGTTTTCCTAATGTGACGGGGCAGTCGATAGCAATTGTTGCAGCGAGTAACTATAACCAGAGACTCAGCTATACAGTTGCAAATACAACATTTTAAGTGCATTATTCAAATGTGACACCAGGTGGCGATGGTGAGCTTATGGCAAATTCCATATATTTTTCAAAACATTAAAAAAAAAAAGCATTTCCACTGTGTTTTTTATATGTGTCTTGATTCCACCCAGATTTGATTCTGAGCACTGGCCAAGGGGTTAGTGGTACTGCAGGGGTAGCAGCCTAAGCCCTAAGTGATAAGATTTTGACATAAAAAACAACAACCACCCCAAAATCCCACACTTACACACTCTGGGCCAGATTCAACTACTGCTTTCTGCTAGCAGAAGCCAATGCAAGGACTCCTGCTAGCAGAAGGAAGCTTTCCCCCCTCTTCTTCCCCCCATGTGCCCCCCACACCTTTCCCAAATCCATTCTGGAGGATGGGGAGAACCCCCAGAACAGCGTGTGAGAGGATGAGAGACGAGATTATTCTGAAGGTCAAACAGAAATGGAACAATCTCCATAGCATTAAGTTGAATTTCACCCTTTGCCTTTCACTCATACTCATCCACAGAGCCTAGGGCTTGCTGTAGTGGAAACTCGCGGAAGATCTTTGTAATCACGAGGAGTCAGGTTACATGTCCTATTCCCTTTTCCTCCTCTAATTAGCAAAGTAAGGTTGCTTGTGAGGAGGATGCAATTAGTCGAGAACACCTTCAGCTGCCAATGACCTTGGCCAAGCCACACTCAGGTGCCTGATTCCCTGACCATTCGGGAATGGTGCCTGATGGCCAGGTGAAAACAATCAAACTTAAGTCGGCTATATAAGCAAGGGAATGGAGGGGACAGATCGGGGCTTCGCCACAGACTAGGTCTTGGGTGCTGTGGGGTTTCTGGTGTGAGGGATCTCTCCCGCTGCTCTCTTGAAGCCCCGGGCGGCAGAAGAGGAGGAGATTTGTGTTTGGGCGTTGGTCAGGTACGCTACGTTTGTCTGATTGTATCTAGAAAATTAAAGCATACTTTTTTTGTGTTCTTCTTCCATCTGTGTGTTTTATTGGATCCAGATTCAAAAAAGGAGAACCCTGCCCCTTGGCAGAACATTTGGCGCTGTGAGCAGGATCTGGAGACAATGCCCTGGTGGAAGAAGAAAAGCCCTAGGCAGGAGGATGGCCAGAGCCACATCCCTGGTTGGCCCAGCACTAGTGCTTGGGCACCAGTGGCTCAAATTTTGAACCAGTTGACCCCACCAGTGTCATGGGATGCTGAGATGGCTGGGTTTGGAGGTGCTACCCCTATGGCTGTGTCTAAGTGTTTGCAGCTAATGGGGATAGAGAAAGGTGCGGGGCAGAAGACAGTGGGGGGGCTTGGATGGGTCCTACTCACTGCGCTCCGGAGTGTTTGGGAGCAATTAGAAGCCTCTCAGAGGAAGGTACAGCAGCAATTAGAGGACATCGCTGCTTTAAAGGACCAGCAGGCAATTCTTAAGGAGGTGCTAGAAAGCGCTCGGGGGAGGGAAGAACTGGCTAAGGAGCGGGCTGCCACTATGGCTATTCGCTTCGCTAAAATGAAACACCCAAAGCGGGTAAGAAAGAAGTGTATCCCTAACCCTCGGAAGGTTAGAGCCCTCATTGCTTCCCGGGAATGGGACCCCAAGACATGGAGCGGGGACATTTGGGATTCTAGTGATGAGGAGTCAGAATGGACAGAGGGAGAAGATGAGGGGAATGAAGAGGAATGGGTTGCTGAGGCACGTCCTCTAGTGACCAACAAGAGTAAGGGACCGCCAGGTAACCCACAAGCGGCCCAGGCCACCCGGATAGTACGGGATTACACTCAGCAGGAGTTGGCGGAAATGGCAAAGACAAACAGGCAAAAACCCGGGGAGGGGTTGAGCCAATGGCTGGTTAGGTTGTGGGACCAGGGAACTACCAGTCTTTACTTGACGGGGGAGGAGTTGGTAAAATTGGGGACCCTATCTCGTGATACATTGGTTAATCAGTTTTTGCGCATGCCTAATTTGGGTGCAACAGGTTCCCTATTTCAGTGGTGTGTAGAGGCTGTATACGCCAGATACCCCGCCCCAATGGATTGGGAAGAACAGCCAGGCCCCTGGCAAACCATTGAGGAAGCCATAGAACAGCTGCGTGGCATGGCTTTGCAGGCTGGGATCTATCAGCAAGGGTTCCAGGGACCAGAGAGTCAGCGTCTCACTGCCGGCATGAGGGCGCGGCTGTTAAAGGGCGCACCCTCACATATGCGTGGCCCATTGTTAGCGCTGCTGGGCCCCGCCCAAGGGAGACCTGTTGGTGAAGTTGCTCTCTTGATAGGACAATTAGGGGAGGCAGAGAGAGAAAATGTCGCTAAACCCCGCGCCCGAATAGCACAGGAGAAGGGAAAGTCAGGGACTGATAAGAAGTCCTTCACCAGGACAGATAAAACATCCTCCACCCCTAAGGTGACGAGGAAGCAGATGTTTTTGGAATTATTGGAAGCAGGGGTTCGCAAGGAAGATATAGATGGCATTCCCACTGCAGAAATGTACAACTTGTGGAAGTGGTATATTGCAGAAAGAGCTAGACCTGGTTCTCATGGGGTGAGCGCACTGCAGGAGCAAGTGTTGGCTGTGACTCCTACAGGGGAAGAAATCCAAGAAATTCCTAGCTTAGAACTTAAAGATCCCCCAGCACAGGAAGCTCCCCCGTATGAGCAGGTTACTCATGACGAAGTCTGGTTCACCGATGGCTCCGCCCGTTACCAGGGAAATGAGCGAGTCTGGCGTGCCGCCGCTTTAAATCCTCGAAAACAAATTACTCTGACCAGAGGAGGAAAAGGGAAGTCCAGCCAATATGCTGAGTTAATGGCTGTATTAATGGTCATGGAACATGCAATTGAGCAAGGAGGGGATGTTGTATATATCTATACTGATTCTTGGGCTGTGTTTAAAGGGCTGACTGTATGGTTTCCAAAGTGGAAACAGGATGGCTTTTGCATTCACAACCGACCATTGTGGGGGCAGGACCTCTGGATAAAACTGGATCAAATGCTCTCAAAAGTACAAATGCACATTGGACATGTAGATGGACATACAACGGGGACACCTGTTGCCCTGTACAATCAGGCTGCTGATCGGTTAGCAAGAGTACGGACAGCTACTCCAGAAGACGAAGAAGAGTTATTGGTATTAGCACGCTGGGCGCATGTCAAGGCAGGGCATCTGGGGGCCAAAGCCACCAAAGAATGGGCCATCAAGAGAGGCATTCCATGTTCAGTGAGTGCCGCTGCCACAGTGGTTGCTAATTGTCAAGTGTGCTCCCAGGTGAGACAGATGCCTCTGTCTAAGACACCCATGGGAAAATTACATCGGGGAAGTGGTCCTGGGCAAATATGGCAGATTGATTATATAGGACCCTTACCCAAATGTGGACGTTGGCAGTATGCATTAACCATGGTAGACACCTTTTCAGGGTATCTTTTGACTTACCCCTGCGCACGAGCGAACCAGCAGAACACCATAAAGGGGTTGGAGATGTTAATACGGAGGTATGGAGCGCCCCTTCAGGTACAGAGTGACAATGGGAGTCATTTTGCAGGGGGAGAGGTAAAAGATTGGGCAAATGAATGGAATATCCAGTGGATATATCATATTCCTCACCACCCACAGGCTTCTGGGTTGGTAGAACGGCTAAATGGGTTACTAAAGCAAAAGCTTAAACAGTTGACCCCCACCCATACCCTGAAGGGGTGGGGTAAAGTTCTAGATCAGGCGGAATTTGAACTAAATAGCCGTCCACTATGCGCTGGCCAAACACCATTGCAACGAATGATAAGTTTGCCAGCGCCAGCACCAGTGGAGTACCTAAAGGTCTGGAAACTCCAACCTTATGGCCAGCCACCCCTCCGAGCGACGCCCGATAGTGCTGGGGCTGACCTCATAACCCCTAAGGATGTGGTGGTACCAGCCGGAGGGCAGGTACTAGTACCCTTGGGGATTGGGGTCACCGTTCCCCATGGAACCTATGGGCGCATCGCACCTCGATCCAGCCTAGCCTTAAAAGGCTTGCAGGTTTTAGGAGGGGTGGTGGACGCCGACTACCAAGGAGAAATAAAGGTGCTCCTCCATAATGTCAGCACTCAAGATGCATCTCTGCTAACAGGACAACGAATAGCGCAACTCATTTGCGAGCGTATCAGTGTACCCGATATTCAGGAAGCACCAGGTCCACCTCCATCTACTGTCAGGAGGAGAGGAGAGTTTGGATCTACAGATACCACTCTCACCTCTGGACAGAAGGTATGGGTGGTATACCCCGATCAGCCAAACAGACCTGGAGAGATTGTAAGGGACCTGGGGCCACCTACTGGGTGCTTTTGGCAAATGCTACTGCACCCATATGTTTAGATGCAGCCAAGCTGAAGCGGCGAGAATAATGACTCTCCTATTTCTTTGTAATACGCCATAATAATTTTCTTATTATATGCTTCTAGGACACCATGAATTGGTGGTGGTGGGTAATAGTCTGCCTCTGTGCGCACATCTATGATCAATCGAATCCTCCTGAGTTGAACACGACTACGCTGCTGCTGTGTGAACAACCAGCTCTGTCTCAAAGGCGATGGCTCCCCGGCATCCATGGCAGATGTATGAATGTGACTGGACAGGGGACATGGATGATGTCTGGCAAAACGACTGTACTTCTCCATCCCATGGACGTATGATAATTTTACGCTGTCATGGTCCATCACATGGAATGTCACTTTCCAATATTTTAATGGCCAACGATGGATAACGCAGGGGAGTTGGCAGGATATCACTAGGTGGAAAGATTCCAGAGAGGGCAGATTGAGGGGGGATCATATAGATAGTCATGAGTATGGTTTCTTCTTTGTAAATTTGATTAGCGCACACCGTTTGCAGGAGGCAAGTCCTTCCACTGTTATTTTGTTAAGGGATCAGCCGCATGCCGTAATAGAAGCCTCACAACGGCGCATTTACCATATAAGTATTAATACCACGGCATACAACATTTCTATGTTCGAACCACAATGTAGGCTATGGGCGTTACCAATTTACAACTCCTGGATGCAGACAAGGCATAAGCGATCTTTAACGGAAACTATTCTAGGAGGGATAGGAACAGGGACAGGTGTTATTAACTCCATGGATATAGAAGCCTTGGAAAACAAAATGGCTGCACTAGGGCATAATATACAAGTAATGAGCTCGATCACTGAAAAGCAAGTCGTACAAGAAGTGAATGTGCTCCACCAGAATATAGAAGTAATATTAAGCTATTTCAATCTAACCTCATATATGATTAATGTAACCCAGCAGGAACAGCGCATGTTATCTACCATGACTCGTTGTGCCCTAATGCAGATGGGAAATATCATGAAATTGGAACATAGTATCCAAGACTGGTCAGCTGGAGAGACAAATGCTTGGAAAGAAATTATTACCGATTCAGATATAGATTGGGAGTGGATCCGGGTTACCCGGGTTAAAAAGCAATACCCTCTCTTGAAATTCGCGGTTACGGCTATAGTAAAAGGCACAGTTGTAACTGCCTACCCCTATCTTCCACTCCCTGATGTAGTAGGCAATCATCTTTGGATACCCCATTTCAATTCCCGGTTGGCGACTGACCAATATTTTATAATGACCACTCGTTGTGAGCAGTGGGGATTCCAAAAGTGGATATGCCCCAGCTATAGCACCCCTTTTGAACCCTGTGGCTATAATTTCAGTAGTGCTACTTGCATATGGATCCAATTAAATGATGATACCCCTAGAATAATTGATAATGGAAGGGGGTGTGTTTGTGTAGCCTCCACCGACCCTGTACAATGGGAAGATAATCACATAACACACCCTCCTGTTCGGGAATGTAGATGTAATGTATCCCGTGTTCAGACCACTATTGGGATATTATGTGACGATTAAATATGAAGAGCGAACCTAGGTTGGGAAGCCAAGGAATGGAATTTTACTTTACCAATGGGATTTAATGTTAGTTCTATAGCCCAAGTATTATGGAAGGATAATAAGATTCAAGCTCAATTACTAGCCCTAGCTAAACAAGACAAAGGAATGATGTTAAAAATTAAACATGAGGGAGCAGAGTTAGTGCGGGTGATGCGAGATGTTGGGGATCTCACTGTGCATCATTGGTGGGACATATTCTCCGGATGGAGTCCCACCATGACCAATATTTTGAACCTGGCCTTGCATCCGGTTATCATTGTTTTGGTGATTATATGTATTTCCATGATCTTCACTTGTTTTTTGTTTGTTAAAATTAAGCAGCTGTATGCAAAGGTGCAACCTATGTGGGCTATACTCAATCAAATGACACCGAGGATGAAAAGGAAATAGGATATGTTAAGGGGTGGAGTGTAGTGGAAACTCGCGGAAGATCTTTGTAATCACGAGGAGTCAGGTTACATGTCCTATTCCCTTTTCCTCCTCTAATTAGCAAAGTAAGGTTGCTTGTGAGGAGGATGCAATTAGTCGAGAACACCTTCAGCTGCCAATGACCTTGGCCAAGCCACACTCAGGTGCCTGATTCCCTGACCATTCGGGAATGGTGCCTGATGGCCAGGTGAAAACAATCAAACTTAAGTCGGCTATATAAGCAAGGGAATGGAGGGGACAGATCGGGGCTTCGCCACAGACTAGGTCTTGGGTGCTGTGGGGTTTCTGGTGTGAGGGATCTCTCCCGCTGCTCTCTTGAAGCCCCGGGCGGCAGAAGAGGAGGAGATTTGTGTTTGGGCGTTGGTCAGGTACGCTACGTTTGTCTGATTGTATCTAGAAAATTAAAGCATACTTTTTTTTGTGTTCTTCTTCCATCTGTGTGTTTTATTGGATCCAGATTCAAAAAAAGGAGAACCCTGCCCCTTGGCAGAACACTTGCCAATCAGAAGGTCGGAGGTTCGAATCCTTGCGATGGGGTGAGCTCCCGTTGCTCGGTCCCAGCTCCTGCCCACCTGCAGATTGAAAGCATGCCAGTGGAAGTAGATAAATAGGTACCGCTCCAGCGGGAAGGTAAATGGCATTTCCGTGCGCTGCTCTAGTTCACCAGAAGCGGCTTAGTCATGCTGGCCACATGACCTGGAAGCTGTACGCCAGCTCCCTAGGCCAGTAAAGCGAGATGAGCACCGCAACCCCAGAGACGTCCACGACTGGACCTAACGGTCAGGGGTCCCTTTACCTTTACCTTTACCATACTGTCAGGCAGTGCTTTTTTCTGGGGGTACGCAGGGGTACGCATACCCCTAAACATTTTGTGAATCTAAGTTTGGCCTCATTGAGGGGCAGTATTTCAATATGAATAGGAAAATGAGAGTACTCCCCAAACATTTTGTTTTTAAAGAAAAAAGGGAAACCCGCAGAGGAGGAAGGCTCAGAACCAAGGAACTGGTGGCGGGACACAGAGGAGAGGTCAGAGGGAGAAGGTTGGGAGGAGGTGCCGGTGTCGGGTTGGCCGGGGGCATTGACGACCCCCAGGCAAGTGGCAGGAACGTTTCCAGCCTGTCCCTCCCATCAGCGTACAGCTCTAGGGAGTTCCAACAGCCTTCCCTGGCTGTCGGAACTCCCTAGAGTTTATAGCAACTCATGTCTTGGAGACATTGAGCACACATCCAGAGTCCAGCAGAGATAAAACGCAGTCAGAGCTAGGCTGGGGTTGTGAGCATGAAGCTGCTTTATTAAGCAAAAGGCAGAACAAAAGAAAACATGTCTCCTCTCTCTGGTCTTCCTTGGAGAGAAGTGAGAAGTGAAAGCAAAAACAAATGGAAACAGAGTACAGTAAACATCCGCTCCCATGATTCCAACAGTCGGTGCTTGAATGCATAACACAGACATGTTGATGAACCAATACTACATATCTGCACAGTGAGAGGAATAGAAACCCAACAGGCAGATGTTGAAGGGGCGACAGGGTTTAGTGAGCAGGAAGAGCCTGTGATAGGGAGACGTTCAGAGTCCAAGGCTGAAACAGAGGACCAAGAGGCTGATGAAGAATGCAAAGCATCAGCATGGTGTAGTGGTTAATAGCGGTGGACTCGTAATCTGGTGAATCGGGTTCGATTCCCCGCTCCTCCATATGCAGCTGCTGGGTGACCTTGGGCTAGTCACACTTCTCTGAAGTCTCTCAGCCTCACTCACCTCACAGAGTGTTTGTTGTGGGGGAGGAAGGGAAAGGAGATTGTTAGCCGCGTTGTTTAGTTGTTTAGTCGTGTCTGACTCTTCGTGACCCCATGGACCAGAGCACACCAGGCACTCCTATCTTCCACTGCTTCCCGCAGTTTGGTCAGACTCATGTTGGTAGCTTCAAGAAAACTGTCCAACCATCTCGTCCTCTGTCATCCCCTTCTCCTTGTGCCCTCCATCTTTCCCAATATCAGGGTCTTTTCCAGTGAGTCTTCTCTTCTCATGAGGTGGCCAAAGTATTGGAGCCTTAGCTTCAGGATCAGTGAGCACTCAGGGCTGATTTCCTTCAGAATGGATAGGTTTGATCTTCTTGCAGTCCATGGGACTCTCAAGAGTCTCCTCCAGCACCATAATTCAAAAGCATCAATTCTTCAGCACTCATCCCTCTTTATGAGACTCCTTCTGGTAGTGATAAAGCGAGGTATCAAATCCAAATTCTTCTTCTTCTTCTTCTTCTTCTTCTTCTTCTTCTTCTTCTTCTTCTTCTTCTTCTTCTTCTTCTTCTTCTCCTCCTCCTCCTCCTCCTCCTCCTCCTCCTCCTCTCTCTCTCTCTCCAGATGCGACAAGCTCCCCTCCTCCCTGGTCCCCAGAATGTCAGAACAGAGACCAGAGGTATGCACATACAGTTTGAGACTGCTTGGGAAACATCCAGGAGAGGAGGAGCCTTAGGGTAGCAGGCAGGGACCTTCCATCCTGGCAACTTTTGCATAGGGGCAAGACATACTGAAGAGTGTTGCTGAGTCCACTAAGTCAACTTACATGTTTGTTTCCTTAAATAGTTAACTTCACCGACAATGGAGATCTGCTTCCTTTATTGCTGGCCTGTGTCTGACTCCAGCCCTGGCACATACAATATTTTATGAATTAAGAAACATGAAAACCAGAACATGAAATGTTAACAAAACAAACAAAACAAAATTATAATTCTGAGAAAAATAACATAAGGCTGAACCTTTATCCTGGAATGTATTCTTCCAGAAGTTAATTTTAAAAGTCCATTTTTCCAATGAACATGGCGGTCTGTTTTCGGAAATAACTTTTGGAAAAATATGCAATGTTGCAGATCCTTAAACAAACAGAATTTTTAGATGCTTCAGGTACTTTCCATAATGCGGCATTGCAGATTTTTGCTGCCGTTCAAAAAAAAGTTAACTTTTCATTCTAAGCCAGTAAGCCCTATAACTCTTCTAAAAAGCATTATAAGCATATTTTAAGGTTTTGTTGGCATTCAATAATCCATCATTTCATAAATTAGATTCTAGATATCGATCCAAATATGCTGGGCATGACCAAAATACAGTTACATTTACTGCAGAAATCTCCAGTGTACACCTGCAAAGTAAAAGCAATACATTTATTTTATATTTTTAAAGCTCTCTCTCCAATCTGATGAAATCAAACTTGGTATTACTCGAACCAAGGGATTCAAGGATATTCTGACTAAATATCAGGAATAACTTTCTGGCAGTAAGAGCTGTTCGACAATGGAACAGACTGCCACAAGAGTTGGTGGACTCTGCTTTCTTAGAGGATGAAAGCAGAGTTTGGATGACCTTCTGTCCTGTATCTTCTAGCTGAGATTCCTGCATTGCAGGGGGTTGGACTAGATTCCAACTCTACATTTCTATGATTCTATAATTCTACAATTCTATGATTCTACAACTCTACAATTCTATGACAGTGTTCTCGAAGCTACTAACATGAGTTTGGCCAAACTGCGAGAGGCAGTGAAGGATAGGCATGCCTGGAGTGCTCTGGTCCATGGAGTCACAAAGAGTCGGACACGACTGAACGACTGAACAACAACAACATGGAGAAACCTGTGGCTCATGAGCTGCCTAATTTCACCCTGGTAGCAAGGAAAGCAGGGAAGAGAGTGGCAGAGGACATTGGAACATAAGAAGAGACTGCTGGATCAGACCAATGGACCATCCTGTTCTCTCATTGCCCAGACAGATGCTTTTAGGAGAAAGACAGAAAAAAGGACAAGGGAGAGAAGGGGTGGCAGAACAAGGTTTAAAGGAGATTTTTGTAATATGCACAACATTTCAATGATATATTGTAGTTATGTTGCATTTTGATGCATCTTGCATATATTTTGGATGGTTTGTTTCTGTGATTTTGGGCAGTTTCGATGCCCGTTGCTTCGATACATTTATTTAATTATGTTAATTAAAATGTGGAATTATTATTAGGATTACTATCGGTAATCCTAGTAGTATTGTTCGGCCTGAACTTGTGGTACGTTTCTTATACTGTTTTCCTTTCATTAGGATTTGTAAACTTCTGAGAAATGTCAATCGAAATATGAAATAGTATATTATACTGGATGGTATACCCCTGTGCTTGTGACCTCTTGACTTGGATAGCGACTCTGAATTGGACCCAGATGCTTCTCACTTGCTGAAAGGAGAAGGAACTTGGGGCATCAACAAGGTCTAATTTGTCAGTTGGATCAAAGTCCACCAATTTAGCTCCTGTTCTTCAGCAATTGTCCTTAGTCTATATCCCTGCAGTGTATATTTTCCCAGCTAGTTCTTCCTTTGAAGCATCAGAGTGGCTACTCATGTTTCATGCGTTGACCCGTACGACTCAGTCTCTCCCAAAATATCCAGCTTTATGTGACCACCTTCCATGTGCCCTGTATTTGTGACCTTGGCATTTGGCTGTATTATTTAAAACACATGTTGCTGCAAAGGCTGCAGCTCAGCAAGTAAAACATATCATTGCTCTCTCCTCTTACCCAGGCTACGTGCCCAGTACAGTCACCAGTGTGATTTTCTTTTTTTCCTAGCAGGAATACTGAATATAGATATATTTAGATGCACACACTCATACCAGACCCTCCAAGTGTCCCTATTTTCCAGGAACAGTTCCGGATTTACAGAAGCCATCCCTGTTTCTGATTTGATCGTGGAATGTCCTGCTTTTCCTTAGGATGTCCCTATTTTCATTGGAGAAATGATGGAGGGTATGCAGTCAGGGGCGTCGCTGGGGAGGGGCGGTGGGGGCGGTACGCCCCCAGTGACAGGGTGAGCAGCGGCGGGTGGGGGTGTCAAGCGGCGGCCCCTCCCGCCACTCCCACGCGCCGCCGCTCCCTCCGTCACCCCGGGAGCAGCAGCACACGGATGGGGTGCTTCTGCCGCTTTTTTTCGGCGGGGTGGGGCCGACCAGCGAGGGGGGTTGTCACGCTTGTCACCCCCTCCCTGCTGGTCACCACCCCCGCCGAAAAAACCGCGGGGGGGCGGGGAAAGCCTGGAAAGGAAGCAGAGCAGGCGCGTTCTGCTTCTTTTTCCGCTTTCTGCCGCTTTTTTTCAGCGGGGGGGGCCGACCAGCGAGGTGGGGGTCACGCTTGTCACCCCCTCCCTGCTGGTCACCACCCCCCGCCGAAAAAACCGCAGGGGGGCGGGGAAAGCCTGGAAAGGAAGCAGAGCAGGCGCGTTTAAGCGCCGCTCTGCTTCTTTTTCCGCTTTCCGCCGCTTTTTTCGGCGGGGGGGGCCGACCAGCGAGGTGGGGGTCACGCTTGTCACCCCCTCCTCGCTGGTCACCACCTCCCGCCGAAAAAAAGCCTCGGAAAGGGGGAAATCCCCCCTTTCTGTATACACGTGCGTCGCGACGTCATGATGACGTCACGGCGCGCGCGCGTCGTGCCCCTCCCCCAGGGGGTGCCTCTGCGCTGCCGCCGCCGCCCCCAACAGCGCAGAGGCTAGCGACGCCACTGTATGCAGTTATGTGACCTCTGAGCCAAGGAGATAAGTAACTATACAGCCTTTAGAAGACACCTGAAGGCAGCCCATTGTATAGGGAAGTTTTTAAAAAACGTTTAATGCTTTGTTATGTTTTTATATGTGTTGGAAGACACCCAGAGTGGTTGGGGTAAGCCAGTCAGATGGGTGGGATATAATTAATAAAATTGTTGTTGCTGCTGCTGCTTCTGTTGTTGTGTGGCAATGTCCCTCCCTCCCCGTGGGAAATAATGACACATGAGACGTAATATAGGTTTAATGGGCGAAGAGGCCACAACTTTATTGGTTACGGATGTTGAGCGGTATTGGCTTAGGCATTGGACCCTAACCAACTATATCCGACCCCAACCCGTGTGTTGGAAGTCCGGGAAGGGTTAACCACCAGGAAGGAGCCCAGTGATGCGTATCTACTGGAACTCCCCCTATGATCACCGTTAGGGGCGTGCCTTGGGCCCTAACCTCCCTAGGCTTCGGACAGGGCCACGCCCCCGGAATTGATGTTTTTCAATGCCTAACCGCCAAACCAAAGTTGTGACGAGTTGCTACGAGGTAGGCGAAAAAACCACATTGGCTAGTCCAAGTGGAAAAAATCCTACCAGGCCCCTCGGCCAACCGAGGCGGCCAACCGAAGTCCATAGCAAGGTCAAGAGCTAACCTAAAGGGCGGGTGGGCAGGAGAACCTATGCAGCTGGGGCCCGGAGCGAAAGATAGAGGATTCCTGCCATTTCCTGCTTAAAGGAAAGCAGGACATGCCTGCCCCCCGGCCGGCCAGGTTGGTCGGCCTTCGGGCGATGCGCCGGGAATCCTTCCAATCGCACAGGGGCTGAGCTCTCAGCCCCTGTGTGTGTGATCGGGTCGTGAATGCCCACAATGCCACCTCCTGCGCATGCGCTGAAGTGGTCTTGTTGAATAGGACGTCCCTGTTTTCATTGGAGAAATGTTGAAGGGTATGTCATACACATACATATAGCTTTTTATTGCTGTCTCATAATTTCCAAAATGCAATGAATGGAAGCACAAAATACAAGCACAATAAATGAATGGAAGCACAAAATACAAGCACAATAAATGCAGAGGAGATACATACTTCACAACAATCTTCCCTTAGTGTGTTTGTGTGTGTGTACAATTTCAGTCAACAAGCATACTATACAATGCATTGTATTAATTTGGTACATCTAACGGGATTCGTTGTTGAATATTCAGCTTCTGTACATCAGAGATCTAAAGTCTTCAGCTACAAAGAACAGGAGACCTACGGCTGACAAGAACTGGGGGTTCTGAGCTTTTAACAGCTGGAAGAGGCTTAGAAAACCAGCAGGTGAAGAGTTCACTGGGAAACCACGAGCATGCTGGGAAATGCTTCACCTCTTAAAGTTCTGTCTGATAAATGTTCACAGATATCAAAGTCTCTGAAGCACTGTCAAGGAGGGGGAAATGACGGCTGTTAGTTAAGCTAGCAGGTGAGACCCCTCTTGTGGCTCAAGATCTCAACTTGAATGGCTTTTAGTGGCATATAAATATTTTTAGACATAAATAGAAAACGTTCGGTTCACACTTCATTTCAGCAGGTGTGCTTGTCTCCATACGACCAGCACATTTACCAAATGCAGTCTATCCCTGGCTAGAGTTAGAGGCAGGAATAAAAACTCACTAGAATGCAGTTTTGACAGCTTCTGCTATGGACTTTGATTTAAAAGACAGTGGCAGCCCATTTTTTTTAGAGAGAGATCTGCAATGAAAGTCCTTGAGAACTGCCACTCTGGAAGCAACACAACATGAGAGCGCGATAAACAAGCCTGCGTGTAAATCACAATTTCTTTCAAAAACAGAAACTTTCTCCTCCACGGTTGATTACAGGAGTATGTGTTACTGTATCTAATTCCATCCCACTCCCCTTTTCCCACTCACTCTTGTGTTACACATATATAGGCATAGGGCAAAACTGTCAAATTGAGTTTCTCCCAGTATCTTATTATTCCAGTCTTGAAGTTCAGTTCTCCACAGAACCACCGGTTTCCTTTAAAAAAAACAACCAACCAACAGAATCTTTATGAAAACTCATCACCGTTTCAGTGCAAATTTCTCATGCTGCATACTTTTTAATATGCCTTTTTCACTTAATCTACTTATTTTTGCAACGCAGTTTTCTCCAGCATAGTGCATTTCAATGTTGTTTTCACTAAAATAATGCATTTTTAGGCACTAGTCTGTGCATTTCCATACACATGCAGATTTCAGAGATGTGCGCGTTTCAAAGAATGACTGAGTTTCAGTTCACTTACTGTTTTGGAAGTGTGCATCTTGTAGGTCCACCTTTAAATGTGAACTGAATCAAATCTCTTCTCCATCCCTACATACATATTACTTTTTGCAGCTCGGAGCCAAGATCCTAAAGGCTATGCAGAAAGCATTTTTGGCTATACCTTCGAAGAGCTTTCTGAAGCTGCGGTAAATGCAGCTACTTTAGCTCTGGCTGGGGCGGATGAGTCACATACTTAAGCTGCAGTGTTTATTTATTTGTTTGTTTCTTGTTTGCTACATTTTTTTTTACCATGCCCTGCAACCAAATGTGGAGTCAATTAAGCTGCTAGCTTAATTGCTGAGAAACATTTTGAACATTGAGGCTGCAATCCTAAACACACCGGGGACTGAACCCAGTGGGATTTACTTCTGAGCAAGCATCGTCATCGACAGCACTGATTTATTAATTGCCTTCTAAACCACTCTCTTAAGGCAATTTACATATAAGGCAATTAAAAACAGTTATGCAAAAAAAAACCCCACACATTAGGATTGCACAGTTAGTTGTTGTTGTTCAGTCGTTCAGTCGTGTCCGACTCTTCGTGACCCCATGGACCAGAGCACGCCAGGCACGCCTATCCTTCACTGCCTCTCACAGTTTGGCCAAACTCATGTTAGTAGCTTCGAGAACAGTGTCCAACCATCTCATCCTCTGTCATCCCCTTCTCATTGTGCCCTCCATCTTTCCCAGCACCAGGGTCTTTTCCAGGGAGTCTTCTCTTCTCATGAGGTGGCCAAAGTACTGGAGCCTCAACTTCAGGATCTGTCCTTCCAGTGAGCATTCAGGGCTGATTTCCTTCAGAATGGATGGGTTTGATCTTCTTGCAGTCCATGGGACTCTCAAGAGTCTCCTCCAGCACCATAATTCAAAAGCATCAATTCTTCGGCGATCAGCCTTCTTGATGGTCCAGCTCTCACTTCCGTACATTACTACTGGGAAAACCATAGCTTTAACTATACGGACCTTTGTCGGCAGGGTGATGTCTTTGCTTTTTAAGATGCTGTCTAGGTTTGTCATTGCTTTTCTCCCAAGAAGCAGGCGTCTTCTAATTTCGTGACTGCTGTCACCATCTGCAGTGATCATGGAACTCAAGAAAGTGAAATCTCTCACTGCCTCCATTTCACTGCACAGTTAGAGGGTCTTGCAAATAAGCAAAAACCGTGACCCAGCTTTTAAGGATCCCTCCTGTACTCGCATTTTCTGTAGCTCCAGCTCTTTGTCTTCCTGCAAGTTGTAAGATTGCTTCTGCAGTAAAGCTGTATCAGCTCTTGAGACTCTTTTGCTTGCCCAAGCACCATTATGCACATTTAGCAAGAGGGGAAATATTACATAGTTAAAGAAGGTGAATGCTGCGGGCTTCGCTAACTGACATCCTTTCCCAGATGGCATGTTACGCCAACAGATGCCAGTTCTCTGCTAAGGGCATGTGCCGCCATATTGCTGGTGTGTCATTAATTACGTTACAAGCCTCCCATAAGGACAGCAAATTGCCAATATTAGCCTTGCCCTCATAGGAACACAAAAATGGCCTTGCTGCATCAGAATAAAGCTCTGTCTAATCCAGGGGTGGGGAACCTGTGGCCCATCACTCTTGTCTCCAGCAACTGTCAGCCACTTGCCCTTGGGAAGCTCACAAGGCAGTCAAAACAGTGGTGGTCATTCCACAGTTGTTAGTCTCCAGTATCTCATGATAGGAAGTGTATTGCATACGAATATGGTGGCTCCAATTTTAGTTCCCATGCCTAACTGAAGATCTTATACTGTAACTGAATATGCATCCATACAGAATTTACTGCAATTTACTTTGTGATCTGTAGGAATGGACATCCTGCAATTCCTTGGACTAGATTAGGTCCTTTCTAGCTCTGTTGTCGGAATACACTTCGTGGATCCGTTAAAGATCCGCGGTTATTTGTTTATTTTAATGGTTATTAAGAACTACTTTTCGTATCCTTCCACTCAAAAGTGAAAGTGGAAGTAAGAATGAAGAGGCACTTTGCCATTAGGATTATTCCGCCCTTAACTTGTAGTTCCAGTAATGTTTCAAAATTATCAATGGACGTTTATCCTGCTTCCCGCCTTTTTGGAGGGCAGCAACAGTGGTTTTATTGGTTGAATTATTTATCGTGATGTCATACCTGTTCCTAAATAAAAGGCTGAGGCTCCCCGCTTAGGCAAGTCAGTCACGTTTTTCTTTAGTTCTTTCAGTTGAAGCTTAGTTCAGTCAAGTTTAGTTTAAGGGTTTTGGGAGCGGGCTGGACGGGCTGGGTGGGTTTCTTTTAGTTAGGTTTAGTTTGCGGAAGATCTTTCGGTGAGGTTTTAGTTAGGCTTTTAGGTTTAGCCTAGGGCTAGATTTGTGGAAGATATTTCGGTTTAGTTTTATTTAGTTAGCATCGCGGAAGAATTGGCGCGCAGGGACTGAGAGCTCAGGGAAACTTAGCTTAGGGCTAGAAGACGAGCCTATGCGGGTTTTGCCAAAGCCACTAAAGATAGATTCGGTGTCTGTCGTCAATTGGGGAAAAGGGTAAAGGTTTCAGGATTTTTTAATTTCTGTCGGAGAAATCCCATGCTTAGATAACATCCTTGGTTTGATTTTCTTTATTACTAAATGATAGTGCAGGAGGTTACAAGTATTTCCAATTCAGATTCGAGGCATCCATTAGTTTTTGAGGCACTCATTTGATTTTGAGGCATTCATTCACTCACGCACCTTCGGAGTCATTTTCCGTCTTACTCAGCTATCTTCAGATTGTGAGACTTGGCCGGCGCCTGTGCCCATACGCACGCGGAACGCTGGCCGCTTTTCCCCTGCAACTGGTACCTCGTGCGTGGGCAGCTTAGGCTCACGCACGGGGAGCTCCAGCACCGAACCCCGGCACTCTGTGATTCATGCTGGACCTATCCCCTGAATGCGTTTAACCTATTATTAAAGCCATCTGAACTAGTAGCTATCCAATCATCCTGTGTGTCAACAGGCCATAGCATGCTAAGCAAGGAAGTCTTTCCCTTTATCAGCTTAGACTGGCTTGGTGGGTCCCTGCTTGAAGTCCCATCAGCTCAGAAATTCAGAAGGCATAATAAGGCACATTTGTTTTGGGACCTGAAGTGAGATTTTAAATTACGATCTGGCTCTGTATTTGGTTCCATTGTGCTGGGAAGTACATTTCATTTGCCTTCTAGCTGTTTCAAGCATTGGGTTGTATCATTCTTAAATTACATTTGAAAGCCACCCAAGATAGTGGAAGGCATGGGGAGGAAAACATTTTGAATAAATAATAGCACTAAAAAGAAAGGATGGGAAAGAACCGGGGAGGGGCACATTTTTCTGGAAAAGTGCACTGGTGGGTTTCAAGCGGCCTGCAAAATTTATACTGACTATATTTATAATTATTTTATTTTATTTATATGAAGAAGAAGAAGAAGAAGAAGAAGAAGAAGAAGAAGAAGAAGAAGAGGAGGAGGAGTTTGGATTTGATATCCCACTTTTCACTACCCGAAGGAGTCTCAAAGCGGCTCACATTCTCCTTTTCCTTCCTCCCCCACAACAAACACTCTGTGAGGTGAGTGAGGATGAGAGACTTCAAAGAAGTGTGACTAGCCCAAGGTCACCCAGCAGCTGCATGTGGAGGAGCGGAGACACAAACCCGGTTCCCCAGATTACAAGCCTACTGCTCTTAACCACTACACCATACTGGCTATATGCCACCCATGCGACCATCTGAGGTCCTCAACATGGTGCCTTTGAGTACCTCGGCATCCCCAGACACTCCTTTGGCAATCCCAAAGGCCCCGCCCCCTGCCAATTTAAGTTTAATTTTTAAACTGAGGTTGTGGGGGGTTGTCTTTGGATGGTGATTGGTTGGGGGGCTGCTTTTCTGAGGGGTGTTGCTGCCTGCTGCTGCTTCTTTGCCTGTCTTCCGTTTGGCGGGGACCCCTGCATTAAAGCATTCACACACACTCTAAATCCTCGCTCACTACATTCTTGAATTACATTCCGTTTTGTCATTAATGAAGGGCAACCATTCACGGTGTGCTGAGTGACTCTTTCCCATACTGACAACTAAATGAATCTCCACCACCCAGTCTATGTTCATTACCAGGCATATATTTAAATTTGTTGACGTGCCCAGAAAGCCAACTGGAAAATTCAATATTCCACAGGATAATTAAATAGAGGCGGCAAGTTTGTTTGTGTCTGTATGCACCCCTTCTTCTATGAAATCCTTCTGTGCTGAGCAAGGAAATATTTCTCTTGTGTGGTCTGGAGGAAAGCTCATATACTCAAGTACCTTCTGGTTTACTGATAAAGGATGTAGATTGAAAGTGTGCAGCGGAGCAGAAAATAACCCAAGCTGGCAATAGGGGAAAAAAGTGAGAATTCTCTATTTAAACTGAGTGAGCAATACCGAGGAGAGCAAGTAAGGAACTTGGGGAAGGAAATTGGCGTTTGTTGGAACAACAACCATGACAGTCAACTAAAGGGCATCTGAGCCTCGGTTGGATGTTATTGGGACTGAAAATCTATACCATTAGGCCAGGTTGTTATCCTGAGATAACAAGAAGCTGCAGCTACACCCCTCATTCTTCAGAGTCGCATCAGACTAATCCCCGTGACTCCATAAACTTCCTAATGCAGATTTCTCTTGGACCTAACCTTGTGGTTGGATCTCAGGAGGTGGCTATGGGCTTTCGCCACATAGACTTTTACCAACTCCCTCTGAGTCGCTGGAAGCATCTTCCCCTGGTTGATAGGAATTTGGCTCCTGTCATACAAGCTTTGGTAATGTTTGATTTCTGCAACCTGCTCTCCATGGGGCTGCCCTTGTAGACTGTGCAGGAAGAACAGCTAATGCAAAAACACAGCAGCTCATCTTCTGGTAAGATAGGAACATGTTTTATTGATTGCTTCTCTGTTTTTTTACTGATGTATATCTTTGCTTTAAGTGCTGTATACATTTTTTTAAAATTATCGTACTGTGTTTCATGGAAACTGCTGAGAGATTTTGCATATTAAGTGATATATAAATATTATATCAAGGTTAATGATATCATGCATTTGTGGTTTGCTGGAGCTGCTTCTCGGCTAGAAAGCTTAACATTATGGCCCGCAACCACTTGATCTTTAGGCACACTTTAGTATTGTCAGCACTGACTGGTGGTGGCTGTGTATGGTTTCAGAAGGGGAAATTCCCCCGCCTGACCTGGAACTGCTGGGGATTGAACCTGGAAACTTCTGTGTGCAAAGCAGATGCGTTACCACCGAGCTACATCCTCCCCCTGTTTTGCTCATTTCCCTGGTTCCTTTTCTGTGCCACCTGGCGGTAACAAGAAACAATGAGCACAAAGGAGCACATCCCAGAAGAGGATGTGCCTGAGATTGAAGAATCCCCACTGCTCAGGTTACACAAGCCAACATCCCCTACAGGGATTTTCAAGGGCTCACTGTTGCTAACACGGTGCCTTTTCTGATGCTACATTGGGGTTTGTTCTCCCTTACCTATTACCCTCTGCTGAAGACAGGTTTGTCTGCAAAGGTATAAGAGTACTGGAGCAGATTGGGGAGAAAAAACCCTCCTTACAGTCATTCTTTCATCTATATTTTAAAACACACACACACACATACACACACAGGACTGGTGCTAGAGATTCTTGCGCCCTAGGCGAGACCACCTTCTGGTGCCCCCCGCCAAAGCCTGCTTTAGTGGGAGCCGGGGGGTGGTGTAGGGGGCAAGTAGCACCTCTCCACTACAGCGGAGAAGCTGCTGCTAGCCCCCCCCCCGCCCAAGCCTAGGCAGTGCCCCCTCCATTTTGGCGCCCTAGGCAATTGCCTTGTTCGCCTTAATGGACACGCAGGCCCTGCACACACACACACACACACACACACACAAAAGGAAGCCATTTCAGTTAAAGCACCACTGAATTCTTACCTTGTGTTTGTTGCTTTCTCTGAGATTTGCAGAGGCAGAACAACCCCCAGCCCTCCTCGAAGTGATGGAACCTCAAGAGGCAGATGAAGACTCAGAATCGTACTTGGTTGCAGAAGAGGATTCCTTGCCTACCTGGGTCCCACCATAACCAGCAACCTCTCCGTCATCACTGAGCTAGACAAGCATATTGGCAAGGCAGCTACAGCACTGCCTCACCTCTCCAAAAGGTAGGTAGCTGTGTTGGTCTGCCATAGTCAAAACAAAATTAAAAATTAAAAAATTCATTCCAGTAGCACCTTAGAGACCAACTAAGTTTGTTCTTGGTATGAGCTTTTGTGTGCATGCACACCTCTTCAGACATAAAGGCTGCCAACAGGCTCTCCAAAAGGGTATGGGAGAATGTGGTACTAATGTCCAATACCAAGATGAAGGTCTACCAGGTTTGCGTGTTGAGCACACTGCTTTATGGAAGTGAGTCGTGGACAACTTACAACCATCAGGAGCGATGCCTCAACACCTTCCACGTGTGCTGCGTCCGAAAGATTTTGGGCATCACATGGCAGGACAGAGTCTCAGGCAAATACGTGCTCTCCCAAGCCCACATGCCTAGCATGTTCACACTTCTGTCTCAACAACGTCTACGCAGGCTTGGTCATGTCCTCAGAATGGAAGATGGCAGGATTCCAAAGAATGTGCTCTATGGGGAGCTGGCTTCAGGCACCAGGCCCACTGGCAGACCAACTCTGTGCTACAAACATGTCTGCAAACATGACGTGAAGGCTGCCAACATCAACTCCATCATATTGAAATCCCTTGCTTTGGCTCTCAGATGCAGCTGCTAGCTATTTTTTCTGATGTGCTGAAGGGCTATGTCTGTTTGTTCCCAAAATGCATTGGATTGTCCCCAATATTCCATCCCAAGGGATGCTTTACCCAACACAGAGGCAGCAAAACTAATTAATTTACCCCTGCTGTGTTTCTCGTTATACCTGGCAGTGAACTGATTTTTATTGGGGAGACACATGAATGCTACACAGTTGGGCACCATTTGCTCCACTTAATTAACAGGCTGGATAAAGTAGCTCACCGGATGCTCAGGTGTTGCAATGAGGTTATGGCAACAGAATTGTTACACATTTGTGTGTGCGTGCGTGCGTGTGCATGTAAATTTTCTAGTATTTCCTTTTCACATCTTTGATCCCTGCAGTGAATGACACAGACACATTCCTAGGCCAAGTTGCATAGTATCCAAGGCTGGCCAAGTTATTTTGGCACCTGTAGCAGGAACATGTCTCACAAGTCTCTCTGCCTATTACGTTTTTAGTCACAGGGAATAAAACTATCTGCTGCCTTTTCATGACTCCCCCAAACCAGCTGACTCATGCTGCCAGGATTCATCTCAGGCATATCTGCATATCTTGAGGCTCCTTAAGAGCAATAATGCCTTTAGGACTAAGACATCATCCTAGAATGGTTAATTCTAGGTTCTAGAGATGGTTCCTCCAACCCATGAGATGCAGAGCTGTCACCTTCCTCTTTTTTGCATTGGGAAATGGCCATAGCTGTCAACTTTCCCTTTTTTTTGCAATGGGAATCGGCACTGGAATAAAGGAATTTCCCACAAAAAAGGGAAAAGTTGACAGCTATGATGAAACGGGCTGTTTGAGCAGCCATTAAGAAGTCAAATTACACAATTCAAGTTTCTGGTTATGGCAGCTTTGATCGAAACAGAGCATATCTCCAGCAACCACATTCAAATGGACTGTTTTGTGACACTGCAGCTTGCTGTTGTTGGGATTGGTGGGCTGCAACAATAAGATTGAATCTGTTCCTTGAACAAATCAAGAACCGCAAAAAGGCTGTGCAGGCATAGCTCTGTTCATCCTGCTCATCTGCCCAGTCTCTTTATTGGGCTTTGGCAGATGTCAGCGCAAGACACTTTGCTGCCTGAGGCAAAGGACAAGATAGCATCCTCCAATTCTATATACAGAAGCTGACAGGGCCAACAGCTGAATCTTAGCTCAATTCTGGCAACAAGATTGGATCGTCCACCGCATCAGGGACAGTAGCTAAACTACAAGGCCGAGGACAGACCAAGTAGAACTCACCACTCTGTCTTTCAACAGAGGGAAACAGCTTGGGGGCTCAGGAGGAACAGCCAGAGGGCTATCACCAGCACTCTTTAGCAATTGCTGCCTGAAGTGATCGCCTCACTTTGCCTAATGGTGGGACCGGCTCTAGGTCTTGCTGCAACAGACTTGAACCACTTCCCTTCTGCAGTCCATTACTCTGCTGTAACCTAAGTCTGTACAGCTCATGTTTAGATACCTTATATCAGGGATAGACAATGTGGTACCTTCCAGATGTTGTTGGACTACAACTCATCATCCCTGGCCATTGGCCATGCTAGGTGCGGTTGATGGCAGCTGAAACCCAACACATCTGGAAGGCACTACATTGGCTACCCCGGCATTGCATAAAAACTCCTGATGACTTTTGTTCAGCTTCCATTCCATTCCAAACTTAATCCGAATCCTCTGCAATTGGAAAGAACTTGAAATTACGGTAGCTAATGACTCACTCTGGAACTATTGTGCGTCCATAATTTCTATATTCTGGTCATGGTAATTATACTCGGAGGTCCGTTAGAGCCAGCCAACACAATGGCCTCAGCAAATTTGCAGGGTCCAAGACTTGTGTTTGTGTGTGCTACCCAGACACTCTGTTTCTGCTCTGGGAGTTACATTCAAGTGGAACAGATAGGGATAATACTAATCCCTTTGCTCTCCTGAGGTAGGAAAGATGTTCAGCAAATGCAGGCTATTATTAGAACACATGTTGTGCCCTTACAGCTCATGTCCAAAGGTATACCTTCCCATCTGTCATGGAGCTTCGTGTTTGGCAATCATTTAACCAGGGGAACCTCTACACTGAGAGAGACTGTAGCATCGTCATATCTCTGCACAGGAGATGATTTATGATCAAGCAGTAATGGAAAGAGACGTTAACCTGCATCAGCTCATGTCGTTCCTCATGGGCATCTTGGCTATTTAGTCCGCATTAAATAATCTTGTCACTGAACTGCATTGAAGAGGGACAAACAAAGAGCTTTTAAGGCTTCTGGACATGGAAGACAACGGGACTGCAAGATGTAAGTCCCCCAAAAACATTCTGGGAGTGTGGTGGGGGTGGCACCAGCGAGGGGGGACTTGGGCTAGATCCTAAGATAGTTCGGCTTGGTCACAAGACCTGCCAATCTGGAGTACAGCACGATTTCAAAGGCCAATTTTCCCTTAACTACACTTGGGCAGAGAAACAGCAGCCTTGACATTGGTTTCTTTAAGCCAACTTTTTGCGCATAGGATTGCTCCCTAAGCTGCTCTAAGATTGCCTGTCCTTGCTTGACGCCAGGCTATCAAAACTTCCCAATATCTATAAAGAAATCTATCACTGGTTCTGTAACTCAGCAGCTTTCTCACTTTGCTGGTGTCAGAATATTTGCTGGTGTCAGAATATTTACTGGCAAACGTATGTTTTCTGATACCAGTAACCACAGTGGCTTGTGGAGTTTCATCGCCTATCCCCCCAAAATCTTCAATTGTCAGTGCTAAAGCGCATTTTTAATAGCCTTTAGACTTGAAGTTTGGGAAGCAAATCAAGAAATGATTGATTTACAGTCTACTCAATCAATTTCACATGCATCTTGTATTGGCAAGTTGTGTTACATAATAACACAGTCAACTGAACACAAACTCCATATTGCAGTGCCAGGAGAACCTCTCAGGAGTAAAAGGGTCATCCATAAAACATTATATCGTGAACAGAGAAAGGGGAAGGAAGAGCAAGAAAGTATAATAAGAGAAGGGGAGCAAATAATGGTTGGAATATGATGTCACCAGCCATGCACCTTGCATATTTACCGTATATGTTTTGCCGTATGATGAAGATAAACTTCTTACATTGTGGTCTTTGACGGTTAAGCTATTTTGTTTGGTGTGACCCACCTCATTTCCTGAATTGACTTGGTTGTATAATTGTATCTGTTCTTATAACTCTGTATTATATTGTAACGTGCTCTGGGACATTTCAGTCAAGGGGGTGGGTAAGAGGTCAAACAAACAAACAAACAAGGTGTTTGTTCTCTTTTCGCAGAAAATCATTTGGTACATTCATACTTGATGTACTTAAGTAGATTCCTTTGCTTCCCCTTGACTCTTTTCATGTGACCTCCCATCACCTGATTTAATTTTCTGCCCATTTCCCATCATCTCCCAAGTCTGTTGTTCCCCACGTCCTAGAGAGGGAGGGAAGGAGGGATGAGGTGCAAACACACCCTCAGGAATGCTGGAATGGCTCTGCCTATGCCTTTACACTGCACTGACCTCCCCACCACCTAGCTGCTCCCCCTCTCCTGGTAAGCAACAGAGACCCACCTGCCAGAAAGTGAGCATAGCCACTCCACTCCAGCCAGTGAGTCGCTTGTACAGTTTAGGGCTTTAAAAGTCAAACAGAGCACTTTGAAGTGGGCTCAGCATGACCGGCAACCAGTATAGATATAATCTGGTCTGCTCACTCAGCCATAGAAAGCACCCAAGCAGCTGTTTCTAAGTAGTCTTCAATAACAGGCCCACATAAAGTGCACTGCAGAAGTCTAGCCTGGATGTACTAGATCACGCATAACCGAGGTGAGGCCCGCCTACTCAAGATCTGCTTTCCTCTCCACCATCATGCATCTCTGCAAGCCAACCAACCATACACCACCACAAAGCTCTGCAGATGGTCGAGCCTTTTGAGGTTCATTTGCCCCCCATGCTCCTTTCAGGGTTTTCCTAGACATACAATTAATCAAAATTAAAATCCATCTGTCAGGTCTCAGTAGCGCCAAGAGCATCAAGAGATCTGGATGATAATTGGTGCATTTTGTAACTGACGAAGTGGCTGGTTGGTAAATGGGGCGAACATCTCCAGATGGTGGTTTTTTTCTGCCCAGGTAGACCCTGATGCCTGATTGGTTAACCTTCCAGCAATGTTGGAACAATGTAATGTATTGTAATTCTAGCTTCAATTAGACGCTTGTTTTACAGATCTAATCCCTGTTAGGAACTTCCTAAACAGACGGCAGCAGATGTTTTTCTTTTTTTTTTTTTTTTAAATAAATTTTATTGTTCTTTAAAAATATTCTTACATATCTCACATATGTGAATGAATATATACAAAAAAAGAAAACACAGTCCAAAACATATGTCTACATTCACTGTCCAAAGAAGAGAGAAAAAAAAAGGAGAAAAAAGAAAAAAAAATGAAAAAGAAACAAGAAAGAAAAAAGAAAGGAGAAAAAAGAAAAGAAAGAAGTCAGAGGGGGAGTAGAGAAACTCCAACTGACATACATGGTTAAGCTTCACACACAAAAAGAACTTCCACTGCTTTAACAACGCTTCATATTTTAAATAAATTACCTTGTTTTTAAATAAATTACTTCACAAATTTTATAAATCTTCCAAACATCGCTTCACAAACTTTACTAATTCCTTTCATTATTCTAGACACAACCAATATCTTCTATTCTTATCTTGTTTCCCCAAATATTCATTTATATATTTCCATTGATTTTTAATTATTTCTTTAGAAGCACCTCTAATGTAGTTCGTCAGCTTCGCTAGCTCCAGGTATTCTACAATTTTACTGACCCATTCGTCTTTTGATGGTAACTGATCTCCTTTCCAATATTTAGCCACGAGCGTTCTTGCGGCGGTTGTCACGTATAGAAAAATATTTATTCTATCTCTTGGTATTTCATTGGTAATTATTCCCAATAAGTATAGCTCTGGTTTTTTAGTATACGATATTTTGATCAGCTTTTGCACCTCTTCGTGGATCATCGTCCAAAATTCTTTAATTTTGGGGCAAGTCCACCAGATGTGGAACAACGTCCCAATCTGGTCTCTACATCTCCAGCACTTATTGTTCTTGGAGTTACTTATCTTGGCTGTTCTTTCTGGTGTTAGATACCATCTATGGTGTACCTTCATGAGATTTTCTTTTATTTGGTAAGAGGCTGTAAATTTAATATTTTTCGTCCAGAATTGCTTCCATTTATCATATTCAATTTCATGCCCAAAATCTTTTTCCCACTTTATCATGTTGCTATTTTTTGTATCTGAGGTCTGCTGTTCACTTTTTATTAATCTATATACTTTGGATAATATTTTTTGTTTGCAAACAATTATTTCATCTATTCTTGTTTCTTTATTTTCGAACCCTCTATTTTTTAAATCCTGTTGAAATATCGCTCTCAATTGAAGATACTCTAGCCAGCTTATGCCAGTAGGTCTCAAGTCTGCATAATTTCTTAATTTTGGATTTTCTTTCTGCTCTTCCACTAATTCCTTATAGATAGGCCATCTCCTTTTAGTCGTGTTCTTAAAAGTTGAGGTGGCCTCCACCGGTGAGATACACCAGGGTGTTTTTTTCACTATTTTTGTTTTAATTCTTTCCCAAATTTCAATCAGCGCTTTCCTTACCAAATGATTATTGAATCTTCTGTGCATTTTTAATTTCTCATAAAAAAGGTACCCGTGCCAGCCGTAGAGCTTGTCCCAGCCTTCCAATTCTAATGTTTCTTTATTTTCTAATGTAATCCAATCTTTGATCCAGATCCACCCTGCTGCATCATAATAAGTTAATAAATCCGGAACCCCGAAGCCGCCTACTTCTTTCTCGCTTAACATAATTTCTTGTTTTATTCTCGCTTTTTTCCCCTGCCAAATAAAGTCCGCCAGATCTTTTTGGCAATTCTTTAAGTACCTCGTCCCCACGATTACCGGTGCTATTTGAAAGAGGAATAGGATTTTGGGAAGTACCATCATTTTTATCATTGAAACCCGTCCTAATAAAGATAGCTGTAGTTTCTGCCATTTTTTAAGTGTTTCTTTAACATCTTTCCAGAGTCTGATATAGTTGTCCTTAAATAGATTTGTATTTTTGTTAGATATCCACAGACCTAAGTATTTAGCTTTAGTTTCAATTTTTAATCCCGTTACTTCTTCTAGTCTTTTTTTCTCCCATTCCCCCATATTTTTTGTTAATAATTTAGACTTTTCTTTATTTAGCTTGAAACCTGAGTTCTTCCCGAATTCATTAATTTTCTCTAATGCTTCTTGCAGACTTTCTATCGGGGATTCCACTGTAATGATTACATCATCTGCGTAAGCTTTCACCTTATAATTATAATTACCCACTTTTATCCCTTCAATTTTCGTGTCATCTGTTAATGTGTTGAGGAGAATTTCCAGGGTTATAATAAATAACAATGGGGAAAGGGGGCAACCTTGCCTAACACCTCTCTCAATTTCGAAGCCTTCCGATAGCTCATTGTTTATGATTAATCTGGCTGTTTGTTTGTTGTAAATACTCTTTATCCCGTTCAAAAATTTTTCTCCAATTTTCCACCTTTCCAGATTTTTCACCATAAAATTCCAGGAAATGCTGTCAAAAGCTTTCTCGGCGTCCACCAACAGCATTGCAATTTTTTTGCTAGGGTTTAACTCTACATATTCCCATAGATTGATTATTGTTCTGGTATTATCTTTAATTTGTCTCTCGGGGAGGAAGCCTACTTGATCTTTATCTATCACCCTTTTTAATAATCTTTTTAATCTGTTTGCCAATACCCCTGTAAAGATTTTGTAGTCTATATTTAGCAGCGATATCGGTCTGAAGTTTTTTGTTAATTTTAAATCAGCGCCTTGCTTAGGAATTAAAGTTATCAAGGCTTCTTGCCAGGAATTAGGAATCTTCTTTTTTTGCAAGATCTCATCCAATATAACCTTTAACTTTGGTATTATTATCTCTTTAAATCTTTTGTAATATATTACTGGAATTCCGTCCGGGCCGGGAGATTTTCCTGTTTCCATTTTATTTATTACCTCCTCTATCTCTTCTATCCCGATTTCTGCATTTAACATGTTATATTCCTCATCCTTAATTTCTGGCAATTCTTTCCCCTGTAGATAGTTTTGCATTTCCCTTTCTTCCTCCCCTTTGTCCTGATATAAATTTTTATAATACCTCCAGAATTTTGTCTTAATTTGTTCCGGGTCTGTTAACTCCACCTCTCCATCCAATATTTTATTTATCACCCTATTTACTTGTCTTTCTTTCGCTAGCCATGATAACATTCTCCCTGGTTTATTAGCCTGTTCGAAATATCTTTGTTTAGTCCAGAGAATCTTCCTTTCTACCTCTTTATTTATCAAATCTGAGAGGTGGGATTGCAAATTCCTGATGCTCGATCTTAATTCTTCACTCTTCGGATTTTTAACCAATTCCAATTCCTTGTCTCTTATTTGCTTATTCATTTCTATAAAGTTGTTATTCTTCTCTTTCCTGATTTCTTTCATCTGTTGAATCCCAAATCCCCTCATGTAAGCTTTACTGGTGTCCCAAATCACCATATTATCCGTTATTTGATTTTCATTTATTGCAAAAAATTCCTTTAATGTCTCTTTTGCTTTATTCACTCTTGCCTCCTCCCGCCAAAGTTCTTCATTCATCCTCCATCTCCCACTTGTATGTTTCCTAAATTTCATCTCTATCGAGACTGGATTATGATCGGAGATGGATTTATTTAAAATTTCAGTTTTTCCCACATTCAACATTAATTTTTTTGAGACCCAGATAGCGTCAATCCTCCCTCCAGATTTATGTGCTTCCGAGTAGAAGGTGATATCTCTGGCACATGGGTTTTTGGTTCTCCAGGTATCATGTAAATTTAAATTAGTGACCAAATTAAAAGAAGATAGTGGAAGTTTACCAGAGTTGGTTATTTTCTCCCTGTCCGTTCTGTCCAGGTCATTAGATATTACACCGTTCTGATCTCCCATAAATATTATATCCTCCCCTGCAAAATCCCAGAGTTTTTCCTCCAGGTTCCTGTAAAATTCCTCTTTCCTATTATTGGGAGCGTAGAAACCGACCAACACAATTTTTTCCAGCTTCCGATTGTATCTCTACAATTAATATTCTTCCTTCCTCATCTTTAAATAATAACTGAGGTTGTAACCCTGGATTAATATACATCACTACGCCTCTTTTTTTCTCTACCCCCGCTGCTATAAATTCCTTTCCCAACCTTACATTCTTTAAGACCCTTGTATGAATTTGGGAAATATGGGTTTCTTGTAAGCAAATGATGTCCCATTTTCGCTTTTTCAATATACATTCCACCCTATTCCTCTTTAGCTTACTGTTTAGACCGTTTACGTTCCATGAGACACATTTCAACGACATGACTATAACTCTATCTTTATTCTCCTTTTATGTAATTAATAAAAGAACTCTAAAGAAAAAAGAAAAGGAGGGAGAAAAAATGAAAATTAAAGGAAAGGGAAAAGGGGGGAGAGGGCACAAAAAACAAAACAAAACAGAACAAGACAGAAAAAAAGAGAATCCACGGCGCCCAAATTGCAGAAGGGCGACGTCAGTTTAAAAATAACGCTTTCCCTGGTCCAATTGCGATTTAGTCAGTCGGAAGAAACCAAGGGAGGTCAAGTTGAGCTTAGTCCTCCGTTGTTCCGACCACCGCTTTCCTCGTCGTTTCAGTCGTTTGGGATGCTCTTTTCTGGTCGTTTCTCTCCACCCAGTTCCTCCCAATATTTTCTCCAGAAAATTTCGGTGTCGTCTACAGATTTAAAGAGTCTTCTTCTTTCCTTAAAAGAAAACGAGAGTCCCTCTGGGAACTCCCATCTGAACAGAATTCCATTTTTCCTCAATGCTGATGTTATAAACTTATAATTCTCCCTCTTTTTGAGCAGACGGGTCGGAATTTCTTTCATTATTTCTATCGTATTTCCATACATTTGAAGAGGTTCTGCTCTTCCTTTTAGCAAGAGCTTGTCTCTCAACAGTCTTGAATTTAGGAAGATGAGGCAGTCCCCTGGACCTTTCCTGATTTTGGTTTTATTCACTTTTATTCTGAAGATTTTTTCTATGTCCAATATCAGCTCTTCTTCTGCCACTTTCAACCACTCCGCTATTGCTTTTATGATTATTCCTGAAATATCTTCATCTCGATTTTCTTTAATGCCCCTCAGGCGGAGAATCATCTCCTTCTGCCTCATCTCAAGAACAGCTAAAACGTCCAAAGTTTCTTCATGTATCCTCTTTAATTCATCTAGTTCCAATCTATCTTTTTCTTGGTATCTTTTAATTTCCTTTTGTTCTGACTGTGTCTTTTTAATGTTCTCTTCTTGTTTTTGCAGCTTCTCTTTAACCTCTTGCACCGTTGCATCTAGTTCCGTCTGTTTAGCTGTCATTTGGTTCACTTGGCCTGATAATTCCAGGATTAGGCTTGAGTTTTTCTCAATCTTACTTCCCATTAGCTCCATCTTTCCATCCAGCGTTTTGATATTCCCATCCAGCATTGTTAATTTGTCGCCTATATTTTTCTCCATTCTCTCCATAACTGTCATTAGCTCTTTCATCTCCATACTAGTGTCGTTTTCTATAATCGAATTCCTCCGTTGATGACCTAAAGCTGCTGCGTAGCTACTGGATACTGTTGTTTTTTTAGTTCCCATTGGTATATTGCTGCAGCTTATAATTTTTCAGTTCCTTTTTACTTTAACTTTATGATATTAGCTTGCTACAACACCCGTTTCCTTCTTTTTATAGGGAGTTCCCTTTGGGGATATTGCTTAGCAGCTGTCCATATGCACTCCTTATTTTCTTAAGTGTTGATTTCCCCCGTAGTTCTTGGGGCGACCACTGGGTGGCGTAAGTTCAGATAGTTGCTTTGTTTCCAGCTGCAGTTTTGTTTATGGCCGCTTGAGGTCGCGCTTCTCTCTCTTTCTCTTGCCTCCCTCCTTCCTTCCCTTACGGTCTGCTTTCCAGCACCTCTTTGTCTCCTCCTTCCGCTTTCTCGTTCGTCTCCCTTCCTCCTACGATGGCGGCCCTTCCGCTGACTCAGCTTTCTCGAGATATTCCGGTAATTAGAAAGGTTGTTAATTGTCTCACTCGCTCTTTCTCAGGGTAAAAAAGCTTGAATTTGTATGTTTGCACGCTCTTCACCTTCCCGCTCCCCCTTTAGCGGTTTCCTCTCTTTCACTTTATCTTGCGTGCTTTGTTGGTTTCCGTTTATACCCTCCCAATATCGTTCAATCCGCAGGGGGATAGTTTACGATACTTTCGCTACAGTCTTAGTTGTTTTATGACAGGTATTTCACGTTGTATCACAGCCCCCCTTGCTGTTACTGTCCGTTTCCGCCTTGCAAATTCACCACGTCCTCTCCCTCCGATATCGCCCCTTTGTTCCGGGGCTACGCTATTGTTTATTTATGTATTTAGTTCTTCTATATTCGGGGGAGTTTGTTCTTTGCAGTCTGTATTTTAATGGGGGAAAGTTCGGCGCCGCTTTGCCAAGGTTTGGGGCGTGTGTGTTGCAGAGGGGTTTATGCCCGTTTGCACGGCGGTCTCCCGGTTAAATCTTTCGCGCCCTTACAAGGTTTGTTTTTTGGGCAGGAGACCCCAAATCGTCCCGCCGTGGGCTTCTGCCCCCAGAATCCCCCCCTGGGGTCGGTTGACTCACGCTTCGTCGCCCGTTTTCGCCTCTATGCAACACTGGTCCACCTCGAGATAGCAGGAGCGCGGATCCCCACCCGGCACTAAGCACGCCGTCCCGGAAGCCTCGGCAGCAGATGTTTTTCAATGATCTCTCAAATCTTTTTGCTTCCCACGGAGCGCAACTGGATCTCACCCGTTTCCACTGCATCTGTCATACACAGAAATGTGCCAAAGTGTGCTGGAAGCTGCCGTTTTCAAATTATGGCACATTGAGATAATAATGACAAATATATTCAGAGTCTGAAGGATGACTATAGAGGAAGGAAATATACTCTGCATCACTTGTATTAAATGTATCACTCTTAACAGTAAGAAATAAACTTATATGGTAGCTTGTGCCAGTGTGATCAAAATGCTGACCTAACTCTTTCTCTCTTGTAATTTTCCACATTTCCTTCTTCTAATCTTTTGTTGAACGCCATCTCATCTCTGAAGTCTATTCTTAGTCCCTGCCCCCCTCCCTGTTGATCTTCTGACACCTACTGAAGGAATCTTTGTTCCAGCAGGAATTTTAACTGAACTCTGATTTTATAGTTTCATCTCACTTTTAACTTTCCCATATTGTAAACTGCTTAAATATTATTGTAATTAAGCAGTGTGTGTGTGTGTGTGTGTGTGTGTGTGTAATGGAATAAATAAACTCCCATCTCTAGCTGCAGAAGAACATAAGGACCACAAAAAAAACACATTACATGTGAAAATGTGCAACAAAACATCAGTGGTGATTTGTAGTAGAGAAGCAGCCGGGGCTAGAGAGTGCTTAACCCTTCTCCAGCAACTTCTCCCCTTCCACCTGCAAAAGCTTTCTCCCTAAGTAGACTTCCAGCCAATCAAGCATCCTTGGTATTCTAAGGGAGGGAAGAGACCTGTGGGGAATTAAGAGAAAACGAAGGAGGCAGTGGAAGGGTAAAGCAGAGCACCCTTGGGCCAAACACTTGAGAAAGTAAGAAGGATGCCAAAAGGATTTGGATAAGAATGGCAACATTTATTGAGGGTGGGTAGTTTTGTTTCCCCACCCCCATATCATAACTTCTTTTCTGTCTTCACTATCAAACGGGAAAAATTAAGCTCCTTAAGGTAGAGTGATTTATTGCAGTGGTGTGAAATGCTACGTATATAGATGAACTGTGTTCATCATCAGACATGATGCAGTGACTGGGTCTAGGGGCGTGAGATTCTGTCAATTTCATTTTCTCTCCAGTTCTCATTTTTTCTAGTGAAAAGTGAAAGCGGCTGACCCATAACTTTTCCTCCTTGCTTCTCCAATTCCAGAACTTTGAAGCCGAAGAGTAGCATACCGCAGGTCTCGACGGCACTGATTTGGTGCCAGCTCAGGGTTAGATTCAGAGGAAGCAGTGACCCAAGGACATAATAAATATGACCACAAGATTTGGTTTTGCTGGGGGCTGTGATTGCTCAGCCATACAGAGTTAACTTCTGTGCCTTAGTAATATTGCTCAGCGGGATTGACAATGCCGCATTTGACCTAAAGTTGTTGCACCTCTAAGAAAATGCTGAACGGATAGGAAGAAAAGTACAAAAGCTGGCTATGGCACCTTAGAGACTCAACAATTTACTGTGCTAATGGATAAAAGCCTGCTTAATTTGAGGTGTCGGAATCTAACCCTTTTCAAAATCAATGGTACTTGAGTTTGTCATGGCTAAAGTCCCAGTATTTTTACTTGGCCTACTCTTAGCAAGACAAAGTCTGGATCTTACCCTCAATTCCAGTCTAATGCAAAGTATCTCTGATTTTTAGTTTTAAAGACCCTGTGCAGACACAAAGCTGTGTTATGCTGTCAGACAAGTCTTCCTTCAGACTGCCAGCAAAGGTTGATCAAGCAACTGGCTGCTTTTATTGCCACTTCCTCCTATGCTTCTGTTGAGGCAAACCACACATACAGCAAGAACATTAAACAGTGCTAAAGTTACATTCCATCAAGCATCACCATCTTCCCCTGGGGATGAGAGCAGAGGCCACAGATCTCATTTAAACTGTCATCTTAATGCAATCCACTGGGACTCCCTTTTTAAGTTTTTAAATAGAGCAACGTGAGTTTTAAATAACGCTGCCTCCAGCTTCTAACTTTTTCAAAAGCCTTCGGTAGAGACTTCATTCATTGCCCTGTCAATCTGCAGCTGCGAGTGATATAATCAAAAGAAGCATCTCCTCTACTGAAAATGCGCAGAAGCTGGAGAGTGGGCTCACACACCAGCCCAATGGACATATATCCCATCAGTGAAGTGCAGAAGCAAGTCCACTGACTGCTGCTACTGTCAAGGTCAGGAGTGAGCCACATGGGACAATCATCATGAACCAGTGAGAAGGTGCACCCCTTGGAGCTTTAACATCAGCCTAGTTCCATGTGTGGAGTGGCATTTCAAGCCCATATCATTGGGGGTGGATTGCCTTTTTGGGAGGGGGTCAACCCCCATGGCTGTCACCTTTTGGGGGTCAACCCTCATGGTTTTTCAGGTAGCTTCAAGGGCTGTCTCTTATTGCCACCAGAGATCCTGAGTACCCCCTCCCCACCGATATATATTTTTTTTAATCTTTGTTTGGAACCACAGGGTGTGCATTATCCACATTCAAGGCAGCTTACAGCAAGTAAATAAACAACAACAATGCACAATTACAAACGTAACAAAAGTAACAACAATTTGAGCGCTTCTTGAGGTTGTATTTCCATTACTGTAGTACAACAAACAATAAATACAACCTCAAGAAGTACACAAATTGAACGATTTCCACATAAATCATAATAAAATATAAATTTAAGATGATAAAAATTAATATCAAAAGTGGCAACAAAACAACAACAAAAACCCTAAACGTTACCCCAACCAGAGTCTGTTCAGCAGCCTCAGCTTTTGTAGCTGGAGTCAGTCCGGGCCCCGTCCTCCCAGGCCAGATGGGGAAAGGCCTGCAAGGCAGGGATCAGGTCTTCCAGAACTCAGCTTTTGTAGCTGGAGTCAGTCTGGGCCCCATCCTCCCAGGCCAGATGGGGAAAAGGCCTGCAAGGCAGGGATCAGGTCTTCCAGAACTCAGCTTTTGTAGCTGGAGTCAGTCTGGGCCCCATCCTCCCAGGCCAGATGGGGAAAAGGCCTGCAAGGCAGGGATCAGGTCTTCCAGAACTCACAGCCATGATAAACATATGCAGCCTAAAACCCTTTCATGTCAGTGAGCTGAAGCTGCCCTTAATTGTGATCATCATAGGAGCCATATGACCAAACAGCCAGAGAAGGAAGAAACCTACATCCCTCTTTCCACACTGCAAATTTTGCTACGACTGGGGAAAGTGAGAGGCAATTAGTCATTATATGCATTATAACTGGGTCTAAGGTTGCAAAACTGCAAAGAATAAGAGCTAAGGGGCTTGTTAAACAGATGACTCATGGATTCTAATTGCAAGGCTAAAAGTAACTAATTATTGCCATGGGTGACTTCTGTTCTAAGTTGTAATTACCTTTCTGCAGACATTCTGCTGCCTCTTAATCAATAGTAAGCCACAAAAGGGCAAACTCACCGCAAGAGGAGGAGGGTGATATATCCAGGTTAGGATAACTAAATCTGAGAAGTTTATCTGCAAACTCAGGAAAAGCTTACTGGTCCTTTCCTATTAAAGAGGGGATTCAGGGCAACTTCACAGTAGCACTGTAGGAAATGTAGCATCCAAGGAATAACATGTAAACATTAGCAATTACTTGCAGAAAAAAGGGGGAAATCCGACTCAGGTCTTAAGTACTGAGAGAGGAAGAAGTGCCAAATATCTATAGAATAATGCTTTGAGTGTGCAACACAGACCTACCAAAAACCCTCCAGAAGAGTGTTCCTTCTGATTGCTGAGTTAATGAAACACGCTGCAAAGATCTGGGAAGGATACAGCAAGAAGTTCCTACATCTTGGACTTGGGTAAGCCAACTTTCTTTGAGTCCTGATATAAATACACCAATCAGAAATGTATAACTTGGACATCAGTTGGACTCCAGGGATCAGTGGGTTGTCAGTGCCCTAGTGCAGCCCCGGGGGCTGGAGCAAGCTGATTGGATGCAAAGTGCTTCCTCCAGCACTTTGAATGCAAACTGATTTGTGTGGAAAGAAAAATATGCTCCATTTTTAAACAGAATAGTTTTGTTTCTTCCCATTTCCAGAGGAAGCAGCTTGCATTCAAAGCACTGGAGAAACCACTTTGAATACAGATCATGTTTCAGAGCATGTCCCCCTCTACAGAGACTTCAAAGGGGTTTGCTGTGAACTGGCAACCAGCTGATCGGTGGTTACAAGAGCCTATTGCAGGCATGGCCAAACTTGGCCCTCCCGCTGTTTTGGGACTACAGTTCCCACCATCCCTGACCACTGGTCCTGTTAGCTAGGGATGATGGGAGTTGTAGTCCCAAAACAGCTGGAGGGCCAAGTTTGGCCATGCCTGGTCTATTGGAAGGTGTGTTCCCAGTGCCAATCAGCTGATTGACACTTACATTGTTTCTCAAAGGAGGCTGCTACAACTGCCTGTTGCTATAACTTGCCTCCTTTGAACTTTGATGGTTGTCAGTCACCTGATGTCACCATGACATCAGGTGATTGACAGATGGTGCTGACTCACCAAGCAGAGCCTGTCCCCCTCCTCTAGAAATAGAGATGGTCAAGGAGCTGAAATTCCACCTCCTGACCACTAACAGTCCTATTCAAATGCCCCACTATACTCAGATTCTTAAAAGTCACTGGATGAGGCCAATATGCCCCCAAGCAAAAGGAGGGCCACTGGAAGTGTATTGACCATATAATTATTATGCAAATTATACTTATTGTGCCTTTGTAACTGTACAATAAGATTATTATTGTATTTTTATCATTATGTAATTTATAAAATTTTAATGACTATTAGTTAAATACCCGGTAATATGAATAATATAAATATTATGACTATTATTTTAAAGTGCAGGATTCTGCTGCAACTAATTTAAACACGATTCTCTAGGAAAGCTGTAGGATTCAAAGTGATGCTGGAGCTCTTTTGAGATGACCTACATAGCTGGAGTCAGTTCAAGCGGTATTTGGTCTCAATGGGGAAGGCAGAAACTGCATTTAAAAACTGCAACGTTGTCATGGTAACACGGCTGGGTTCCATTCATACTGATCAGATTGACCACGAAGCTTCAATCCAAAATCCTGGGACTTTGGGGGCACGAAGCTTCCATCCGAAAAGCTGGGACGGAATTAAAACACCAAGCTGGATACTCTAACCAAGTTGATGAAATGCTTCCACCATTACGAAACCATAGTAGAATTATGAGGGAAAGCCCCAAGATCACTGGAAAGTTGCAGATTGGCCCATTATCCAAATTAGATGGCATGATGTCCTTTGGTCTCCCTTTCCACCCAGCATCATGTCACCCAATAAAACGGGGAATCTTAGGAGCAAGATTGCTTCGGGGAGTTGACTGTTCCATTGATACAGATCTAGGCTAGACCAGAAGCTTTTTTACTAGGAATCTTAGATGCAGAGATACGGAGCAGAAACGGTTATTTATGTATGACGACAGCAGCGCAGATACTACTGGCCCAGAGGTGGAAATATGAAGTCCCGACCAGAGACGAATGGCTGATGAAGATGATGGACTATGCCAAAAATGACTGGGGAAATCAGAAACCAGGAAGATAGAAACCTTAAGAAGGAATGGATATTTTTTTTTCAATTTACTTAAGAGAACACTGTAAACAACTAAAAGCTTTGGCAGGATTTGAGTAACACTTGTGATGTATTAAAAACTAAGGTAAAAATGGACTAGAGAAATTATGTGACGCAGCAGAAAACGTTTGATAATGGAAACCATGGAAGGGTGGTGGGAAATCTAAGGATTCAGGGAATCTTAAATGTTGATGATTATGATTAATGTTTGAATTCAAATGTAGAGTGTAACATGGTCGTTTAAGTGAGGAGAGTTACCTACAACTGTGACCGACATTATTTATCTATCTTTTTACTGCATGGATTCACTGTCTTGCTGCCAAGGCACCCGGAGCAGTTTCCAATTTTAAAATATTAATTCAACCAAATAGTTCCAAAATATTGTTTGACCAACTTCAGTAGCCGATGGCACTAGCAACCTGGCCGGGGCTTCCCTTCTGCCTTTACCCGGGACGCATAGAAAGGTTGGGCTGCCCCAGCTGTTCTCTCAGGCCACTGATGCTCTCTTCAGGTGGGCAGTGGGTAATATGTTCTCCCTGGCATCTGCCTTCCTGCAGAGCACAGGAAGTAGCCCTATGGAATTTGGGGCTGGGTCTCAGGGCCGTAGCTAGGGGGTGGTGAGGGACACACAATTGGCTAAAAAGTATGTCCATAAATATGTCTATTGGATTTTCTGTGAAAGAATTCATTACAAGGTGAAGTGCGTGAGGAACTGAATGGGTGGAGTTTCTTGAATACTGTTGTGGTAAAAGATTAGAAAGGTGAATTTGATTCCGTTATGTTGAAGAAATAGAAAGGCACAACAGAAAGAGTATGCCTCACCACATTATGAGGGTTTTTTTTTTGCAAACTTTGATATTCTTATGGTATTCCTTGTTACAATCTTTTGGTGCTGCTGAAGAAGCCAAAAGGCGAAACAGGTTGATTTTATTCCAGAAAACCTTGTTCTGCTTACAGCACCTTTTGGACTTCTTATTTCATTTTATGGGATCCATACGTATTGGGTTCCTTTTTGTACATTTGTCATAAATCTTTATATGTATTCATGTGACAGAGTTGTTGAGTGTCACTGTATTTTACTATATTGTTCACCCCGGTGTGGAGATAAAATTAGATATTACATGCAATATTCTCAGCAGGTTACGTTTGTTGTGGTTTATGCTTGAGCTGTACGTAACCTAGGTTTATTGTTGGGTCTCAATTCCTGGCATCTCAAGTTTAGAGCCGCTAACGAATCAGGAATCCCGCATCTGATGACGCGGACTCTCATTCTTGCAAGCTTACGCCGTAATAACATTTAAATTTAATTTTTAATTTTTGAAGGTGTCACAATATGCTTGGTTGTTTTGGGGCAACAGACTACCCTTCTGAATTTATTGGAAAGTAATGCACAGGAATGGCCTGCAAGTCTGCAGTGCTGCTAGGTTCTATTACAGGCTTCCTCAACCTCGGCCCTCCAGATGTTTTTGCCCTACAACTCCCATCATCCCTAGCTAGCAGGACCAGTGGTCAGGGATGATGGGAATTGTAGTCTCAAAACATCTGGTTGAGGTTGAGGAAGCCTGTTCTATTATATCAAGGTTCATTTTTATTGAGGGTGACTTGAGAAGTGTGATTGAAAGAGGTTTTTGCTAATTGTAACGATGCATTAATAGCAGGACCGGCCCACCCAGAAGGCAAGGTAAGGCGAATGCCTCAGGCGGCGGGATCCCACCTTGGAAGATGCCCCCAATAGTGCGTCTACAGCAACCTTTTGGCAAATAGTAGGCACTGCTGGTGTCCTCCCACCCTTGTTCCCAATGTAAATATTTCCTCTTTATTCCACCCCTTCTTCTTCGCTGAGTGAATGGGGAGCATTTTGTGGATTGCCTCAGGTGACAAAATACCTTGGGCTGGCCCTGGTTAGTAGGCTTTTGTCTGAGCTTGAAGCATGTGAAGAAAGTATTTCTTTAAACCACTTTTGATTGCTTTGTTCTTGCCTGAGTAACAGTGGAAACTTTTTTCTTTGTATTTTGCCCCTTTTTTATTGCGGCTCATTTTGTACTTTTTTTATTAGTTATCCATAAATCCACCCCTTTCCCAATAAATGTTCCCGCCCGCCCCCCAAAATGCAGCTGATATTTTTGCTCTATATGTTTTCCCTGTGTTTCTTTATCCTGAGGGTTTTTAGAAAATGGCAATCTTACAGAAATCAGTGTTATTCTTATCCAAATGTTTACACCTAAAAACATTTGGATGATGTTTTTCTGCAGAACAGCCAGTTTTGAACAGATTGCTTTTATCCATTTAGCATTTACAAGAATTTCTATTTTTCTGAGTTAAACTGTTCTGCAGTTCTGCATTTTGTTTTACACAAATGTACAGCTTACCAGTATTCATTGTGTTATGAGGTATTGTTTAGTTTGGGTTCTTCACCGCAGTTCATTAAAATTTACAGCAGATTTTCTTTCTGTTGGTATAAATGTTTACTTTGTTCCCATATGCCGACAACCCAGCAAACCACAGAATGGCTCATAGCTTAGAGGCACCAAGTATGGTTCAGCTAACTTACATTTTACATCGCATGAGATTTGTAGGCCCCCCCCCCCCGGTGTTGTTGGACCAGAATGATGGGAACTGCAGTCCTGAAACATATGCAGGGCTACGAGTTAGCCATCCCTGCATTACACAGAGGTAATTGTGGATCTCCCTCAAAGATTGCTCATCAAAGAGCTTCTGCCATTCACATAGGGTATGTCTACTTGCTTCATTAACACTTTATGCTCAGTCATCTAAAAATGTAAATGCTAAGCCTACCCATGGTAATAGACTGGATGGGAGCCAATTATTATTAACTTGCATCGCAGGGGGTTGGAGTAGATGATCCTTGGCGTCCCTTCCAACGATTCTGTGTTTTCTTTTGACTATTCTTGAATATACATAATGCAGTGGTACCTTGGTTTTCAAATGTCTCCGTTGACGAACGTCTTGGTTTTCAAACGCCGTAAACCTAGAAGTAAATGCTTCCATTTTTTAACGTGCCTTGGAAGTTGAACGGCTTCTGCTGAGTGTATGTGTTATTTTGCTCCATTTTCTCTATTAAATTTGCAGACCACCCCTTGCGCCTCGGTTTTCGAACGTTTTGCAACTCAAATGGTCTTCCGGAACAGATTATGTTCGGAAACCGAGGTACCACTGTATTTATTTGGGTAACACAGATAGTGTTGTGGAATAGGGAGAAAAAAGCTCTCTTTCTCTCCATATACCATGTGTAAAGTTTTAAAGCTCTTCCAACATGACCCCCGTCCTGCAAACTAGTGGATCACTACAAGAACTGAATTGGGGCCTAGATGAATTTCTTTTCATACCTGTGCACCGGGGTGCACTTATTCCTGGGGGAACAGATGGAATATAAATTTTGTTTTGTACAAATTACTTGGACAGAGAACTGCATTGCAAAATCTGGAGAAGTGCCAATTTCATAGGATGTATCAGTTCATGTATGAACTTCAAATTGGTAGATTTGTGGATTCAGCAGGTGCGGGTTTAAATGAGAACTGTATTGCGTCTCTCTCCATCTCTACTCAGAGATGCAGCCAGTCCAAACCAATCAATTTTTTTATTATCTCCTCCTTGCCCCCAAGATGCTTAGGATCATCACTCTGCTTAAATAATGCAAAAGAGACAGGGCTAATCCAATGCAAGCAGATCTTCCAAGAACAATGAGTTTTAAGGCAATGGATGAAGCAGCAAACTGAACAATACACACCCACCCACTGTCAAAAAGAAACGCTCTTGCAATGGTGTGGCTCAGAGAGCTTAGATCACATGCAGAAGTGAGCAGTATTGGGGCACACTGACTCAGCCTGTTGGAGTGCACTTGTAACCATCTTGAGCTAGCTCTGAAAAAGAAAGTTAAGTGCACAGTCAGCTACTGTGTGCACTGATCTTTGAATTGGATTCTCTCGCCCTTCCTTCTGTGCAGTACTACTGGCGTTTCCATGCATTTTGGCACTCGCCACGGTCCTCCGTGTGCCAGTAGAGGTTTAGTCATGCTGGCCACATGACCTGGAAAGCTGTCTGCGGATGAACACCAGCTCCCTCGGCCTGAAAAACGAGATGAGCACTGCACCCCATTGTCTTCTTTGACAGGGCTTAACCGTCCAGGGGTCCTTTACCTTTACCTTACTATTGATACCCGAAGGAAACTTTGGACTTCTGCAACAGCTCACAGGCACCAGCTCCTTGCCTCTTCATGGGTGCTGTTATGTTGATAAAAGGCCAGAATTTCAAGAACTCGCATCATAATCTAATACATCACCATAAACATGCATTGAGCTGGCATAAGGCCGATAATGCTTATCCACGCTTTTATGACTGCTGATGAGAGCACTATATATCTTTATTGAGTTATTAAGCTATATAAAAGAAATCACCAGGTGCAAAAGCTAAGAGTTCAAAGGGTCCGGGTATTTTGAAATCTAAAGATGAAATCAAAGTTTTGGCTTAGCCTTGTATAAATGAAATAATTCCCCCCCCCAAAAAAAATTAAGGACCCCTGGACGGTTAAGTCCAGTCAGAGGTGACTGGAGTTGCAGTGCTCATCTCGCTTTCAGGCCAAAGGAGCCGGTGTTTATCCACACAGTTTTTCGGATCATGTGCCTAGCAAGACTAAACCGTTACTGGCGCATGGCGAACTGTGACGAGTGCCAGAGCGAACAGAAGTGCCATTTACCTTCCTGCCACAGCGGTACCTATTTATCTACTTGCACTGGTATGCTTTCAAACTGCTAGGTTGGCAGGAGCTGGGACAGAGCAATGGGAGCTCACCCCATCGCGAGGATTCGAACCGCCAACCTTCCAATCAGCAAGCCCAAGAGACCACAGCGCCACCCGCGCCCCTATTTTCAAATAACTGTACCTGGAAGCCTGGAACGTGTTTAGAAGAGACATCTGTCTATGGCTAACCTGATCCAAAACCACACACACACACACACCCCACTCACACACGAAAACTAAGTTCACCACAACCAATCACAAACAAGCAACCACACCCTAGGCCAACCCCAACTTCTCTCACCGCCAAAGGAACACAAGTGAATAGTAAAGAGAACCCGCACAAGCGACAATAACACAAAACCCCACACATAAAGTAAAATAGAAAAATTGCCTCCCCACCCCCACCCACCATGGCCCTCTCCACCTCTTCCCCCCTTTTCTTCCTAATGTAACCCTATTGTCTCAACAAATGAATATGACCTATGGAAAATGTAACTGAAAAAAGAGACATTGTGCATACCTTTGTAAACCAATAAAACTTTAATAAAAAAGGAGAGACAGCTGTCCAAACGTTTGCAGCCTTTAGAAGTGACTGATATAATGATGCACATAGAATCACAGAGTTGGAAGAGACCACAAGGGCCATCCAGTCCAACCCCCTGCCAAGCAGGAAACACCATCAAAGCATTCCTGACAGATGGCTGTCAAGCCTCTGCTTAAAAGACCTCCAAAGAAGGAGACTTCACCACACTCCTTGGCAGCAAATTCCACTGTTGAGCAGCTCTTACTGTCAGGAAGTTCTTCCTAATGTTTAGGTGGAATCTTCTTTCTTGTAGTTTGAATCCATTGCCCCGTGTCCGCTTCTCTGGAGCAGCAGAAAACAACTTTTCTCCCTCCTTTATATGACACCCTTTTATATATTTGAACATGGCCATCATATCACCCCTTAACCTTCTCTTCTCCAGGCTAAACATACCCAGCTCCCTAAGCCGTTCCTCATAAGGCATCGTTTCCAGGCCTTTGACCATTTTGGTTGCCCTCCTTTGGACACGTTCCAGCTTGTCAGTATCCTTCTTGAACTGTGGTGCCCAGAACTGGACACAGTATTCCAGGTGAGGTCTGACCAGAGCAGAATACAGTGGTACTATTACTTCCCTTGATCTAGATGCTATAGTCCTATTGATGCAGCCCAGAATTGCATTGGCTTTTTTAGCTGCTGCATCACACTGTTGATTCATGTCAAGTCAACTTGAAACAGGGGGTGCCCTTAAAAATTGCTACTGGGCTAGAATGGAGCAGCTTGTTTTCTGACAGTTGTGGGGAGCAGCAATGGCATTGCCTGCCAAGGAGGATCCCGGTTCAGCTCAGGATCCTGCTGCTTTTTGCTAGGCTGGAAGAACGGAGCCCAAACCCATTACACACTTTTAACGGTGGATATTTTCTCTACATTATAAGCTGCTGTGAACATAGGAGGAGGAACAAACATACTTTCATATTTTGTCTTTCTCAGGTAATCTATAGGCCTGTTCGCACAATCACCCATCTCTGAGGCCAACTCCTCCAGACGTTATTGCAGCTGCTTTGTTTACAATTTCCTCCCAGTTAGCTGGCAATCTTAAATTGCAGCCTGGATTTTCTCTGCCATGGACATCTGAGACTTCCCTAGCGCTGTTTTATCACAAGACAAATGGCAGCTGAACATGCCAGTGCTATAGACATTAAGCCCAGAGTGAGGCAGATGCATTAACCATGCTGCAACGTGTGTCCCAACAGGTCTGCTGCTAAGCAGCCATCAAACACGCAGTTCCTAGTGGACAGGAACAATCCTTAGCAAATCCCAGCAGTAACTATTTCCATTTAAGTTTCTAGGAGGATAATACACTTTCCTCCTTGTTCACACAATACAACTTTTCTCAGTGTGATGGAAGACAAAAACGATGTGATACACATGCACAGAGAGAGGAGCTGTTGTTGTTGTGGGAAGAAAGATAATTGTGTGGATGAGCCCTAAGGAATGAAACAGTTTCCATCTCCTGGCCATATTGGACTTCTGGTAAAAAGGCACTGCTACAGATGCCTAATAAAGGATGGGGACAGCCAAAATAGTCACAGTGAGCCCACCTTCAGTGAGCCCACCTTTGCATCCAACTTGTTTTGCTGTACAGGGACAAAGAATATACAGTCAGCAAGAAAGAAGCCAACCCAAGACAGGATAAATTTTGCATCCTAGGTGTGCATCCTCCCAGGGAATTGTGGAAGATGCTGCATGAGTAAGCGGTGGAGATTGGCCTATTATGGCAAATATGGTATTGCTCCACATGTCTTGCAAGCAATACCCACAGCTGTTAAAACCCAACTTCCCCTTGAGAATTCAGCTGCTAGATAAACACCAGGAGTGGAAGTGCAAGCAGCCTTTCAAAATCCCGTTCCACAGTGTCTGCCACAAGTTAAAGGCAGGAAGGACCCCGATGTTCCTTGGAATAGCTATTTTGTCTATCCTGCAAACACACACAATAAAGCCCAATTACAATGGGTGGCGCTGTGGTCTAAACCAGTGAGCCTAGGGCTTCCCGTTTGGAAAGTCGGTGGTTCAAATCCCCGCGAAGGGGTGAGCTCCCGTTGCTTAGTCCCAGCTCCTTCCAACCTAGCAGTTTGAAAGCACACCAGTTCAAGTAGATAAATAGGTACCACTCCGGCAGGAAGGTAAACTGTGTTTCTGTGCGCTGTTCTGGTTTCGCCAGAAGCGGCTTAGTCATGCTGGCCACATGACCTGGAAAAACTGTCTGCAGACAAACGTTGGCTCCCTCAGCCAGTAAAGCGAGATGAGCACCGCAACCCCAGTCATTCGCAACTGGACTTAATTGTCAGGGGTCCTTTACCTTTACCTTTTAGCTCTTCCAAGCTTGATTTGGTAGGTGCAGTTCTAGACAAAGTTTCACTTTCAAAACAGACACTATTCATTGCATTATAAAGGTGAATCCTGGCGTGATAGGGAAAGGCCCTGTGCTTAGTTCCCTTGTCTTCAGGCGAGAAGCAAGAACTTGCCATTAAATTACTGTTGTAGCACAGGAATTCAATAATCCAAGGAAAAGTATGGCTTTGAAAAGAGTGTCCACTGCTCTTTCATAGACTGGCTCAAAATGTGAAATGATGCTTCTAATTAATAGCCATGCAACATTTTGACCCAACTGTAATATTTTATTGTTATTACGTATTATTTTTTTAAAAAATCAGCACAAATGTTTTAGAAATGAGTAGCAGGGATGAAGATTTTAAGAGGACAAAGGACATTTCAACTGTCCAAAAGTTACTATTACCATCATCTTCTGAACTGAAGAGAATCAGGCCATTTCTACTACAAGCAAAAATAAGAAACCACCCACACCACCATCTGTGAATTCTGCAGGTGCACAAGTGTCATTCATGTACAGTGATTCTATTTGAGACAAGTGACCTGTGGCATCTAAAATATTATTCATCTTACAGCTGTGGCCACTGATCTTTTAGTGTACCAAAACATTCAAATGGCAGGTTTCATTGAAACCTCACTTTCCAGAACTGAACCCCAATTCTCCATTATTTGATTCAAGATTAGACTGCAACAGGGTAGCTAGGATTAGAGGCAAATGGCAGAACTCCCAAAGCATTATTAGCCGCTAAGAAGTTAGCTCAATTTCCTGCTTGAAAATACCTGCCATGCTGCCAGATTACCTTGCTGGCTGAATGCCCAGTCACATTTAAATTTACTCTGGGGCCCCGTCTAGATGTCACTTTTATTCTGCATTCACGATGGTTTGTGCTCCTCATGGCAGCAAGGTGGTTATACACTATCCAAATTTCAATTCTGTTTCACCTGCAGAAGTTTTGGCAAGGAAATACTGCTTCATTTCCGCTTGGTGTTTGTCCTGTAGCTTCTTATGGAAATCCTGTAACTCTTCATACCACAAATAAATATATATTTAACTTCATCACTAATGCAGCATTATTGCATCAGCGACATGTTGCAGAATGTACCCACACACAATAAACCGGGGCAGGGTTTGTAATTAATTCCACATTCATATTTGAAAATGTTCCCTTGGCATTGATTTCACCATTTCAATTTCATCAGTCACTTACCTTACATTTCCAAGATAATTGGTATAGTTCCAGAGTACCAGTCTGACCACAATGAATTCTCAACACACACATACATTTTTAAAAGATTTAGTTCATATTTTCTTGTTAAAAACATTGGTCATCATAGTACAATAGTTTGACATACATATATCAACAAAAATGCACCCAATTTACATGCACAAACCAAAAAATAAACTAACAGTACTAAATGAACTTTTTGTTTAAAAAATGCAAACCATTGCAGCAGCAGACATTTGGCTAGGTTTTTGTTCTGGTGCTCTCTTCAGGAAATTTAGTGTTCCAGTTAGCCTGTCAGTTGTTGACTATTGCTTGAGTCTTTTGTCACCAAATATCATAATACCCAGTATTATGGGGAAGTTGGGGGAAAGTAATAAACAAATTTATATTTGTCAGCAAGTTACACAGAGAAAGATGCAGCCAAAACTATTAAACTGTACATTCAGCATTTATCACCTAATATGTGATCCTCATGAAACCAAGGAGGATCAATTTTAGGGTGACAGTTCAATGCATTCCTAAATAAAACTGAGCTGAGAAAGAAAAGAAAGTATTTCTATATGCAACAGCGGCTGCCAGGATGCTTATAACAAAGAGAGTATTTGAAAATATATATATATCAGTATGTAATGAATGAAGTTTACAGGGTTAAAGAAATAAAGGTATGAAGTTAGAAGTTATAAAAGGTATGAAGTTAGAAGCTACCAACATGAGTCTGACCAAACTGCAGGAGTGCCTGGTGTGCTCTGGTCCATGGGGTCACGAAGAGTCAGACATGACTAAACGACAATATACATATATACATATACATATATATGCACAACAATTGAGAAATTGGAAACCTGAAGTCTCAAAAGGGTGGAAGGGAGTCAAAGTGTATATATGTTTTGTTATGTCGTCTTTTTTTCTTTTTCTTTTTGAATGTTTTGATTAATGTCTTATTTGAATTGAGAATAAAAAATAAAACTAAAACTGAGCTGTTATGTCCATCGGGGGGGGGGGGAGTACTGGTATCTGGGAATCCATGATTCGGAAAGGCAATTGAAGGGGAGGAGGGGTGTGTACACCTACAGCTTACAGGTACAGGTGGGTAGCCGTGTTGGTCTGCCATAGTCGAAACAAAATAGAAAATTATTTCCAGTAGCACCTTAGAGACCAACTGAGAACAAACTCAGTTGGTCTCTAAGGTGCTACTGGAAAGAATTTTCTATTTTGTTTCAGCTTACAGGTAGTTCAAACATTACAGCTTCTCCTTCCAGGTCTCCCTCTCCCCGTCATCACTTTTTATGTTTGGGATTCTTACATGCTGGTCTGCTGCCAGTCATCTAGTTTGATCCTTAAAGTGATGTTATATTCAGATTATCAGTATATCAGCTATAAGCATTAAGCTATAAGGTTCTGTAAATTAGTAGAGCAGTCACTTTAAGGGATGCTTTATTCAAATCATGATTGTGAAAGAATATTTCTTTAAACTGCTAGGGGTCAGCAGAAGCTAGGGGTCACTTGTTTTGTGACTGATTTAAGTTCTTTCCTCTCTCAGAATGTGCATTAAATTTGGAATAGGGAGAGCATAGACCTCTTTATAGTTTTTTATAACAAACAAAAAAATTCAAATTCAAAATTGCATTTAAAAATACTGCTCAGTTTGTAGATATGGCTTATTCTAAGGTTGCCAGACCTTTTTTCTTTTTCTTTTTAATAACCCAATTAATCCCACGGTTAAAGCACAAATGCTCTCAGGGCAGTGAACAAATCTAAAAAAAGATGAAATCATAAAATCAGCTTAAAAGAGTAGTATACCAAACAGCAGCAAGCTAAAACTATAAACACGTAATTAAAAGCCTAATACAAGAGAAGAGTTTTTGACTGGAGTTAAAAAGACAAGAGAGGCAGGCTTCCTAGTAAGGATATTTCAAAAAAGTGAGGAGGCCTAAGCAAAGAGGCCCTTTGCCCAGTCTCACCCCACCTAAGGTGGAGGGTCTTGGAAGACAGAACCTAAATGTACAGGAGGATTCATGCAGAAGTTGGCAGTCCTTCAGATACCTGGGTTTCAGATACCCAAATAATGATAGTAGATGACAATGCATTTCCATGCTATGAGAAGCTTCATCTACTGGATTTCTACAAGTCAAGCTGCTGCTAAAGGCACAAGAGCAAACCACACCACCGGGTAGCAGAATTTCAGTTGATAGCCCTAAGTGCCAATAGTGTCAAGAGGGAAGGCAGCCAGATTCTGAACCCAACTACTACTGAATCGTCTTACCGAATTCAAACCTTACTATGTTTACTCAGAAGAAAGTCCCATTTATTTCAATGCAATGTGCTTCCAGGTACGGTGGCAGCTTGCATGTGACAACTCCCAAGGATTCAGTAATAGGGCTGCAAGTCATGGCAGAAAGAAGCTTAGACTTTATAGGATAATGCCTCCATAAAAACTATTTTTAAAAAAGCAACAACTAAGACTTCAAAACAAAGTGTCATTAAAAGCTTCCTACAGCCACATATTCATTCCTACTTATGCTGGTTGTATATTTAGAAGTTGGATGTTCAGTGCAAGTTATCATCCATTATTCATAACATGGCAAAGATTAGTATTCTCTATTCCAGCAAGTAAAAGGTACATGGGAAATTGCACACTAAGTATGACAAGAGAACCAGTGAGGCAAAATGGAAAGAAACCTTTAATCCCCTTCTAATTAATGAAAAGTGATCAAGTTTATTTATTTAAGTTACATTTTGCACACATGATCCACACATCCAGACCAAGTCTAGACATTTAAAAGGCATTCCAAGACACATCTAAAGTAACATTCTGCCCCAGTTAGTATTCAAAGAAACAAGGACACTGAAAATTACTTTCAAATTCCTGAAGCAGGAGACTTCCAGAAGTGGCACACTGAAGTCTGTTTCTCACTGAAGGCAACACAGTTTAAAGAGCTACATCCTGTCAAGGCTTCATCTTACTTTGCACTAATTCTAAACTCATCTGAACTCCACTTTCCCCCTATCAAAGTGCACAATGCACTGCTTTTTCTCGGCCTGCACACATCAAGTGCACAAATTGCTCTACAAATACACATGATTCAGCAAACAATAGACCCTTATCTTGTTGGGGGTTCCCCAGATGCCTAGAATTGATGAATGAAATTCAGATAGGTTAAAAGTTTTCTTTCATTCTTTCGGAGAGGCATGGAAGGAGGGCAGCATACACACACCAACTGAAATGAAGCCAGATTTTCAAAAAATATTGCTGCTACACTCACACAAACAACTGGCTGATTGTCTTCTTACTTGGCCTCCTGGTGCTGGTGAGCACTATCATTAATTGTTGCTTTGCACATTTTTTCCAACTCCAACTGTTGAGCAAACCCCCATTTCCTAACTGTAGCCTGTGTTACATGTACGTTACTAAGATTCCAACTTTTAAGACTCTCCTGATCTCAGATGCCAATTTGACAAGCTCAAGGATGCATTCCAAGCAGTGTCTATGGAGTTTTGAGAGAGGGGCAGCACCTGAAACTGCGATTGACCTTTAAGTGTTTCACTCTAATTGCCTCATTATTCAGCAGATATCTACACCCTATTTCAAGTTTTGCATTATTCAAACAAGTCTTGCTATTCAGTCATACAGTGTGCAACTGGTGACCCAAGATGAATAAAAGTAAGACATGATTCCTCCTAAAGCCATCTGTCACCTAGATTCACTGAAAGGCCAGAATGGAGAGAATGAGGGGCATCAAAGGGAACTTGTGTCATGCGTTTGCAAACGCTAAGTAAATATGCAAACCCCAACCCCATACAGTACATTGATGGCAAGCACTGAAAGTAATAATCCTTATAAAAGATAGAGGCAAAGGGAGGGGGGGAATGGTAAACGCCAACTGCCGGTGTAAGTGAAACACACACACGTCAACAATTTACATTTTAAAAAGGAAAAACCCTTATAAAAAGATGTACTAGAACAAAGCCACAATAAGTTAGTGTTTCCATAAAATGGCATGCTGTTTTGTTCCCCATTCTATACATTGTTACTGTCTGCTAAATGCTAAGTATTTTGACAGCATAGTTGTATAATTGAGGTACATTAGTTTATATAGATCTTAAGCACTGTAAAAAGGTTAATTTTTTTCTTCCAGTTTTTTTTCTTCTTCATCTCCCAAGAAGAACAATGGAAACATTCCTAAAAGGCAGCCAATGGTCACTCCAATAGCCTTACCCTATAAAACACAAAGAAAAATGGGTCACTCACAATTTAGTTATGAAGGTTACCAGATTACAGGTCCAACAACATGAACAGGAAGTAACGAGCAATGAACCTCATTTCTATTATCGTTCTCGTTCCCAAATATTTGCTGCAGAATTTATATTTTGAGAACCTCTATGTGCATTTTTAAAAGAGCTTGTTCCCACAATAATAGGGAGTGGAGTAACATGCACATTGTATCTCCACAAATTCACGTGAATAATCTGAATACTGGAGTTGCTGCTTTTCATAGTCTCATGACCATCTAATCATATTTCCCTTACAGCTGCCTTGTACTTGCCAAAACAACTTGTTGCCAGAGTGGCAAAAAGTATAAAAGGATTTAACAGAAACATGTAAACACAGAAATGAGAAGCTATTGCTTGTATCTATAGTGTGCCTACTATATCTGTAGAACAAGCCACATGTTAAATGCCCCTAAGATCTCAAAATTCTGAGAGCACTTAGCTTTTTCCAGCTGACTTTAATTCTCATGCAAGGTGCTACTGCACTACACTGTGTCTGCTGTTAGTTTAACCCAGGGGTCAGCAAACTTTTTCAGCAGGAGGCTGGCCGGTCCACTGTCCCTCAGATCTTGTGGGGGGCCGGACTATATTTTGGGGGGAAATGAACGAATTTCTATGCCCCACAAATAACCCAGAGATGCATTTTAAATAAAAGCACACATTCTACTCATGTAAAAACACACTGATTCCTGGACTGTGCATGGGCCGGATTTAGAAGGCGATTGGGCCACATCTGGCCCCCAGGCCTTGGTTTGGGGACCCCTGGTTTAACCTCTCACTAACCAAAACTATATGGACACAACAGAGACTCACCACGTGTGCACTGAGGCGTGTTTGCCACATGTCAGCTTGTTTGGGCGTTAGATCAGGAATGGAGAGGCCCAACCTCGAGGCCATAGCTTCAATATAACCTGCAAGTCTTGGAGAAAAAGAACCCAAAAATATTTTGAGCACAATAATATGAAATACAGTATAGCAGCTACAGGATGCTCAGTTTCTGTTGATTGTGGAAATGCAGCGAGCAATTCTGTCTCCTGAACATATGCCAAACCAGCACTTTGGTAAGCCTTTAGAGCTTAAAAGGGACTATTTTGGTACTACTACGTACATAAAACAGTTGTGGCCCTGTGTCAAGGAGGAGTTGGTTCTATGGCTTATAGGTTGGGAAATAGTTTAAAGGACTGATGTGAAACTTGGCAGTATGGGTGAGGCAAACCTATGGGTGATCCACGCCAGATTTGGGGTAGAAAGGATAAACTTTTAAAAAGGTACTCTGGCATGTAACAGGTGCTGTGCCCTTTTGCTGGGATAGTTTTTCCGGAAAGCTTTCTTGTTTCTACTGCATTTGGGGGAGGGGGGGTGATTTGTTGTGAAAAGACAAATTTGAAACTTAGTTCCACTACTCTGCCACTGCCAGCCATTCAGCTCCAAGGTAGTAGTGAAGCAGGAATTAACCACAGAGCGAGCAGGAGACTACACTAAAACAGCCCCCAGAGCTATTGTTGGTAAAGTAAATATTGGCATTTGGTTAACCACTGTAAGAACAAGATGTTGGATCAGAGCCTACAAAATATAATTAACACTTACCCCAATCCAGCTAAATCCGAGACAAGATTTCCCAAGGCAGCAGCTAGATATTAAAGAATCACAAGCATTATAATGCATCTACTAAGACAAGAACAATACACTACACAAATGCCAACAGTTTTATTTCATTTAATGGTTCAGAATCCAGAATTATACCTAACATTATTTGCTTGCTTGAAACCCTTTATAATGCAACTTTCTATAAAATATTCAAGGATCTTTCAATCAAACATTTATCAGTACAGAATACAAACAATATTTAAGAACCCATAGGAGCAGAACAGCTTGAGAATGGTAACCTACACAATTAAAACAGGAAATTTCGAACAATGAGGGTACCGGAAGCAGGGCCTCAGAAGAGGAATGAGATGGTCAGGTAACACAGAGAGGAAAGTAAATCTGGTATTTTGGTTCCATGCCATTTAAGGTTTTAAAGGTCAAAAGCAGCACCTTGAATTGAACTAGGAAAGAAACTGGTAACCAGCAAAGCTGGTACAAGAGCAGGGTAATACAGAAGTGAGGAACCTCTAGGCTATGGGCCTAACTGCGTAAGCCAGGCCTCCCCATTACCAGGCCATTCTGGCCAAGCCATGTCACGGTGTACTGCCCTGCACCTGTGGAGTGATAAAGTCAGGGATGAGCCAAAAAGTGGTTGTCCTTTACAATACATTCTGAAGCATGTCATTTGACTGATTATGGAGGCTTCAAAGCAGTGCAGGCTGGCTCTCTACAAGCACGGAGAATCAATTGATCAGTGTGGCTTTGAACAGAAAGTGCTTTCTGCAGAACGAAAAAAAAATGTTTCTCCGATGCTCTTAACCTTGGGTCCCCAGATGTTTTTGGCCTACAACTCCCATCATCCCTAGGTAGTAGGAACAGTGGTCAGGGATGATGGGAGTTGTAGGCCAAAAACATCTGGGGACCCAAGGTTGAGAAAGGCTTTCTTATAAGCTCCTCCATGCATCAAACTCTAAAACGAGTAAGAATCTAGGGTGCAATTGTATGTTTGACCACTTCAAAATTTTTGTGGTGAGTGGGGAGTTGTATACATGAGCACTGGCAATCTACAGGGGAAGGAATAGACTGAAAGGTGCAGCAAGCAGTACATTTACAGTACTCAGGGGGATGTGAAAACATACTTTATCACATACACACAACAGCAATAGTTCAGTGACAGAGCATCTGCTTTGTACACAGAAGGTCACAGTTCCAATCCCCAGCATCTCCAGAGAAAGACTCCCTTTCTGAAACTCTAGAGCGCTGCTGCTGTCAGTGAAGATAATGCTGAGCTGGATCTGACTCAGTATAAAGCAGCTTCCTATGTTCCTAGTGTCCGCTTCTGCAAAACCAACTTTTATTTCTATAAGCATGTTAATCTTGCTAAGAAAGCTGCTTGCATTATTGAATTTAAAATCCATCACAAATATTTTGCCTCCAGGTTCAGAATTAGCCAGTCGATCCTTTTGGATGAAAAAGTTCTAAAATTTAAAAGGAGACGATTCAGTAATACTTCACTCTTGTGACTTCTAGAACTTTAATATGCTGCCACACTTTCATCTTAAATACAGACACTTTGTTTCAAGTGCCACGGAGAAACAGATTTTTTTGGGGTTGCTCTCTTGGAATAGTTTGGAACTTATTTCTTTATAGAACTTATATACCAATAAACACTCAAAGTGGCTTTAAACTAATAATAATAGTAATGGTGATGGGTGATGGTTGTGGTGTCAGTTAAAACTATTTAAGAAGAGAAAGCTGGGAATGCAAGAAGCAAATGTGAGATCTGTGTCCTGCTTGGATTCAACCTCTTGAGCTGCTTAAGCATGTAAGGCGTGCTTAACTCTTTTGTCCCCAAATCGTTTCCAGCCCCAATCACCTTCCTAAACAGCTTTTTCACCCATAATGACCCCTAACCACCCCAGGTGAAAACGGAGCTCAGGGAATGTGAGGAGAGGAGTTAAGCAGCCTCTCCCCAGCTGCCTTTCCTTGTGGTTAGACACAGCCTGCTTAGGATTTTATATCATGGCAGAAAGATTCATGCAGTTTCTGCATAAGAACAGGGTTTCTGTAAGATATTATGGCAACCAAATTTCCTTCTGGCACTACAAAGTTCAACCATCAATCACAGCCTTTAAAAAAAATGACCTAGTGTGCACAGACACATTCGTAGATTAATGGACAGCTATAGCAAAATTGCCATGGACAGCCAGTCAAGCATAGATTACTTACCTGCCATAGTAGAAATTCCAAGGACAATTCCTATGGACAGTTCTATTTGTGTGCCCTAAAAATAAAGACAATATAAACTTTCATTAAAATCTATACATTCATTAACAAAGGCAAGGTTACAGAAATTAAGGCATTAGGAATAGCAGGCTCTCTGCCACCCAATTCTCCTGGAAACTTTAAAAGACAACATGCATAATATTACATCTATTATAGCAATACAGTGTGCTAAAACATTACTGAAAATAACAAGTCTTTCTGAAGCTAGCATTACATATGTTATCATTATCAAGGTAACTGGATACCAAACATAACCCAAAACAAACTTGAGACCAAGGAGCAACATGACTTACCGCAGCAATCATAATTGCATTATCAAAAAATCCAAACCCTACAAAAGGTATTGCATTGTGGAAGAACACTAGAAGAAAGAGACACACATGTGAGGAGTGCTTTCAAATGCTTGCAAATTCATACATGCAGACTACTGTTCAATTCTCCAATTTCTACAATTTGAAGAAATGCCCATATGAACTGTGGTGTTTCAGATCACAGAAATGGGATATGGCAGCCTCTTTCCATGTATAACACAGCAACTACCAACACATTGTACACAGTGCACTGTGTTGGGTGGGGAAATCTGCTTATAAACATTAATCAACAATTTGCAAAGATCTGGGTGAAACATCTTCATCCTCTCCGTCACATTTCATTTCTGCCCCTTTTAACCCCACTCCTCTCACCACAACTAAAGGTAAAACTTACTAGTAAAAAATATTTTTGTAAGACAGTCAGATTTATCATGTTACTCATAATTTGGGGAAGCAAGAATTAGAATTCCATAATGTTCTGACTCAAGCAGCCCAATGTACTCTCATGTATTCAACTGTATGCCTTGTATTGGCCTCGAGAGAAATGCTCCACGTACAAGTATTAGAGAGGCTTTCTCTAAAGTTAAGCTTCTAAAAAAAATGACGTAATTTACCATGTTTCAGCTGTCCAGTGGATGGTGGCGCAACTTCCAACTTCTCTAGATAAGTAGAAAAATGTGATTAAAGAAAGGCATTATAACCACAAATATTAGAACGTCTATTCTCTTTGAACAGCATAGTGTGAAGTACCGGTACCCATTTCATAGAAAATTTAGCTTTCTTCATATATGGTGTGTTCGCAAGCTACTGCGCAGAAAACTGCAGCTTGGGAGCTCACTGCAGTCTTCTGTGAGTTTCAGATCTATGCTCTCCTTTGATTAAACAAAAGCATGCCAATAGAACTATGCACTTCTGATGCACTCTAATGAAGCACCATTTCACAAAATAATTGGCCGTATATTCATTTGCTTAATCATCTGAAACACTGAATAATGTTGGCTAAAATACTCAAATTACATTGTCACTAGTGCAGGGGTGCCCAACTGCTGACTAGTTGAATTCTCCCTGCTTGTATGTAATTGATCTTGAAAAATCCAACCTTTAGTCTCAGCATATGATAGGGTACTTGATTATGCTGTTGCCCCTTTATTAAAATCCCACAATTTAGGAACATGGAAGGATATTAGGCAACATACAGAGAGACCTTTTGGACTTTTCAAATGAAGAAAAAAAAATTAAAAAAAACATGACGCATGTGGCAGACTGGTTGCAGTATCATCAAATAAATGATTTGTTTAGACAGGATAAATGGAGGGGTTGTATGACCCAAAGCTCACAATTTGAAAGAGAGATCACAGAGTAGGGGAAAGTGATTTCCAAAATGTATGTTACTATTAGAATGGGAAACAAAATATGAATTGGTAAAATCAGCTATAATTCACTGGGGAAGAGATACAGATCATAATATTAAGATCAGTACATGGGAGAAATTATGGAAAAAAAGATTTAAATTTTAACACATTGAGGGAGAATTTTATGGAAATGATTTACAGGTGGTATCTGACACTGAGTAAACTAGCTAAGATGTATAAATCTGAATCAGATATCTGTTGGAAATGTAAAGAAAAAGAAGGTACTTTTTATCTTATGTGGTAGACATGCAAAAAGTTTAAGACTTACTGGGAGATGATATATAATGAACTGGGGGGAAAATGTTGAAAAAGACATTTGTTAAAAGCCCAGAAACTTTTCTTTTAGGTATAAGAGATTTAAGTATATTTAAAGACCAGAAATCTCTTTATGTATGCAACAACAGCAGCACAAATGGTAAATGCTCAGTAGTGGAAAGAAGATACATTAGCAACAAAGGAAGAATAGTAGATGAAATTAATAGAGTATATAGAACTGGCAAGATTGACAAACAGAGTAAGAGATCAGGATGAAATGTTTTGTAGATTATTTGAAAAGTTGTTGTAAACAAATTAAAAAGTTAACAGTAAATTCAGCAGTAAGAATTATTGGGATATAAAACTGAAAAAAAGAAAAAATATTGGGAAAAATTAGAATATGTAGTAGAAAAAGTAATAAAAATGAACCATGGAAGGGAGAAGGTAAGATGAAAATAATTGTGTGTTTTACATCTGGATTATTGTTATAGTTTCAATTGTAAAAATGAAAATGATAAATACTTTTTAAAAAATAAATCCCACAATTTAAGTTACCCCATGGCCTTTAACTCTCTTACATACCCTACCATAAACAAGGAGTGGCTAAAATGTATACTTTCACAGAGACCACTTACTACCCTTAAGTGCTCTTGATAAAATCAGTTATCTGAAGATTTAAACACTACCCAATACCACAAAAAGATGTTAGATTGCTTACAAGAAGAAATCTCCAACACTGGTTAGTGGTATAAACCCAATTTCCTGCCACAAGAAGAAAGTTACACTAACATTTACTGATTTTTAAGCAACACTCTGCAACTCAAAATACATTGGATTAAAGTGATATCAGACTGGGGGGGTCATTTAATTTAATGATTTAAATGATATCCTACTGCTGGGGTGTTTGTAAACAAAAAAATATTAAGCCTTCAGTAAGGAAGAAAATTGCCTAAACAAAACACAAAGCATCTACCAGTAATCCAAAAGCAGGAATTGGGTTAACAGTTCTTATAGCAACAGTTAGTGTTTTGCAAAAAATTATGAAAAAAACCACATGATTAAAGGTACAAGTAGGTTAAATCACATTGTGTGCATAGCTGTACACAGTACAATCGGTGTAGTGTAGTTAATAAAGTGTGTTGAATGCCATTTGACCAGTCACTGTGTCTCAGCCTAAAGTAGCTGGGTTGCTGTGAGGACCCCACTTGACCCTCTGAGCTCCATGGAGGAAGGGCAGGATACAAATGTTTTATAGTCCAAAAGAATAAACTATGAAGGGGTGTATGCTTTATTTTATAAACAAAGACACTGGAAAGGCAACTGGCTCTAAGCAAGTGTATCCTACATATACAGACTGAAGGATCATCTTACCTGAAGTTAGTTTCTGTGCCTCAGATCCATCAGTTCAGAACACAGAATATACAGTACGTAGTTTTTCTCCACCTGCCTGTCAAGGCAAAGCCAGCAAGTCACTTGCCAAGATACTATCAGGACAGTGAGAGATTTAATTACCCCATACCGAACAAAATATATCCCTGTGTCTGTCAAAAAGGAGCTTTTTTCAAGAGCCCATAAAAGCAAGTGGCACTATGTGGTAGAAGACATCTGGACTGGTGGATGAGATGCACAGAAACCAGATCAAGTTAATTTTAACTTTATTTAAGCAACTGAAATATTACAAATACAGCATGAGAACTACCCGGTACTTGAAAGTTTGCCCAATGAGAGAGTCTCTTTTCTAGGTTTCACTATAGTAGTTAACATAAACAGTCCATATCGAGTAAACATCTATCGATTCTCAAACACATGCTTTTCCTCCCCAATTATATTTTTAGAAACAAAAAACTTCTTCCTCTTTTCTTAGTACAGTATTGTGCTTCATACAAATGTATTGATTTAACTCCTTACCAGGTACCATTTTTTCCTGCCAAAAGTAACCCCCAAACTGCAGGCACGCTATAATAAAACTTTTTCTACAAGGCCTACAAAGATATGTAAGTTAGTCATATATACTTGCTTTGTTTTCAAGATGTTGCTGACTATCCATGTACTATTATTTCATATTACTTTATGTACACCACTTAGATTTTTTTAAAATTAAGCAGTTCATACTTGTTGTTTTCTCAATAAAAATAAAATAAATAATGGCTGCATGAGGAAAAATATATTTTCATGAAATTAATTCCTCAAGAATGGGAAATATATAGTCTAGGAATGCCATCCTTTTGGTATCCTCTAAAATGCACATAGCATCACATAGTACAATGGTTTTCAAATTGTTTTAAGGGAATGGTTACCTACACACTTATTAGAGGATCTTCAACAAGAAGATTGGTAACAGCAGACAAGCTTCCCTAAAAACAACTGGCGTAATGACTTTTCCTAGAATTTCTTTTTGCTACAGGAAAGTTGGCTATGTTGGGAGCATGCTCAATTTATTCAGGACAAAGACTTGCACCCTAGAACATAGTAAGTAGAAGGCATAGTGGGGTCAACCAAAAGTTCACTGTATGATTTGCAGTAAAATCAGCAAGTTTCTAATTGCTAACCCTACAATAGCAACAGGGTTCTTCCTTTCTAATTTGAAATTAGGCTGTTGGGAACCCTGATAATCTGTGGTAACTCAAAAGCAGTTCATCCCAGTATATAACTCATAGGGCAGAGTGGGCAATTACCTCTGTCTCTGGTGCCCTGGTCCATGGGGTCACGAAGAGTCGGACACAACTAAACGACTAAACAACAACAACAATTGGTGCCCTATTTTGTACTATGAATCCTGCCCAATAGAAATTGCTCGTTGGCCTCACCTCCTCAGGGGCCAGGCAGGAGCGGATTGGCTCTAAAGAGCCAGCCTGCTCCCAACTCTCTGCATGCCAACACAACCACACTGTATCACATATCAGCAACGCAAAGATGCTGCAACCCTCCTTTTCTTCACCCCTACTACCCCACTAAAGGTCCCAATAATTCACTCACACTGATCTTGCAGTGATAAATCTAGACAGATTTCATTTTTCTCACAGCTCAATAATTTTGTCAACCCACAGTAACAGCAGGAGCATATAGAATACCAGAAATTCTTGCACTTGCAATTCTGAAAACTTCTGCAAGTTTTCACCATAAAAGCTTAGAGATGCCTTTGTTTCAGATAGGCACGTGATGGTACTAAGAGGTATAACATTTTGAGTTGAAAACAGGGGGGGAAATGGCTTAATCAAGAAGAAAAAGATCTATCAGACCATTTATGGCACAGAACACCAGTCAAGATGGGTGAACAGCTGCTTTTCAGCCTGTCAAATCAAGTCATATTTAGTGTCAATTCAAATCATATTTTGTTCCATTTTGCAACAAACTGCTCTATTTTCCTAAAAGAAGAAAAAGCTTTTTAAAAAGGCTTAAGATTCACTTCAAATTTGTGAGCAAAGGATAGCTCCTAGTCTACATACACACACTTGGGAGGCCTATAAAACAGAATTTGGATCCTTTGATGTCTACTGCTACCAACTGTTAGCATTGTATCTTCTTAGTGTTCTACCACCACACCAATATGAAAGGCCACATACCCCATTCATATGAGAACTGCACATCAGAATTTGAAAGACTGCTCCCTTTCATCTTTTAAACTGGAGAAAAAGATAGAAAGCTGTCCCCATCATCTTACCTAAGGATGTTGAATGTTCAGGTGGGAAATAAACTGATCTGAACAGTTCAAAAAGGAGCTCTTGAAACTTCTGCTGCGCTTTTACCAGGTTATAAACAGACTAGAATAGGTTGCTCTGGTACTGCAAAAACCAGCTGTTTCTTTTCCAATGAAATTTTGTGAGCAACACTTAAGTTTTCATAATGAGTGCCTCAGTAATATGCTGGAAATTCCACACCTAGCATCACAAGTAGTGCATTATGAACTTACCAAGTTCATACCAGTTTTATCTAACTTAAAATCGAGACCACAAATTAAGGTTATACTTCTTCTACACCAATAACCAAACTAGCTTACCAGCTTAAAAATTATTCCTAACTATTTTTATACAGCCCTTTTAATCACATTCCCGGAGTGATTTACAAAAATAATAAATAAGATGTAAATACAAAAAGCAAGCTAAAAGACGCAAAATCATAAAAGTGGCATAAAACAGTCAGCAGGATCAGGAAAGTTTTGGAAAAGGTCATTAGAAAGACAATAAGCATTCTGCAATTGGGGTGCCACAATCAAGGCAGTTCCCTCTTTGACTGCCACTCACTTCACCTCAGATGGTACATGCATTCCACTCAAGATTTTTATGTACAGTCCTTCAAGAACCCTGGGTCCTTAAACTGCTCTTTGTTCTCAATCACAGTCAATGTTTCCAATGCATGATTAAACTGGTACAGACTGGACTGTTTTTGACACTAGATTACTAACAATAATCTGGTGCTTAAAGGTAAAGGGACCCCTAACCATTAGGTCCAGTCGTGTCCGACTCTGGGGTTGCGGCGCTCATCTCGCGTTAATGGCCGAGGGAACCGGCGTACAGCTTCCGGGTCATGTGGCCAGCATGACAAAGCCGCTTCTGGCGAACCAGAGCAGCACACGGAAACGCCGTTTACCTTCCCGCCGGAGCAGTACCTTTTTATCTACTTGCACTTTGACGTGCTTTCAAACTGCTAGGTGGGCAGGAGCAGGGACCAAGCATCGGGAGCTCACCCCGTTGCGGGGATTCAAACCGCCAACTTTCTGATCAGCAAGCCCTAGGCTCTGTGGTTTAACCCACAGTGCCACCCGCGTCCCTAATCTGGTGCTTAGGATCATAGAATTGTAGCTACAAATACAGTTCTTCTCTACTAATGAGAAGCCAATAACCAGTGTTTTGGTTCTTCCATTTCAGAGTTCAATACTACCCTTTCAAGAATCGTATTTAGTCTGAACTTCAAAAACCAGACTTAATTACAAGTATTATAAGAGTGCTATTCACAATATGAAACTAGAAATACTTGTCTGAACTCAAAAGGGGGGGTAGTGTCAGATTAAGCCCCACATATATTTAAAGGAGCCAGCATGCTTGCGTGCAACACATTAATTTACAAACAACTAAAAACAGGCAATTCTGATGAAATTATAAATGAACCTGATTAAAAGGTTCTGCCAACGTAATTGACAGAATTGGATGCCAAGAGTATACAACTTGCATAGCAGGATCCTACAGAGATTACAACATATTGTCAAGCATCTCAGCAGTATTTAGACAGCTAAAAGCCCACATACAAGAGATAGCTCTGTATTAAAACTAAGGTATGACAAAACAAATCAGATACAACAGATATTTGCTCTGAACGTCTGTTAAATTATTCAAATATCACAGCAAATAATTTATCTGGATCTAGTGTTGCTCTCCATCCTCCCTGGCACACTGGAGAATGCAATGTACACAGACAGGATCACAGTTACTAGCAGCAGCCCAGTTAGAACTAGCACAGCATTGACCCTTTCACTCCCATTTTACCTTAAAAAGTTGGTGGAATAGAGTCTAAAACTTAGCTGTGCTTGAGCAAGTTATGGAATGCAACAGAGATGTAAGAGGAATTAAATCCAAATGTTATCCTGGTTCCCATTAACCCAACAAAAGGGTTCTTCCGTCCCTCTGCTATGGTCCAATGTTTTACAAAAGCATTTGTGGCCCCTTGTTTGATTTCCAAATCCTATATATAGGGTATGTGCCTATATCACATGTATATCTCTCGTTGCACAGATCCACTTCAAATCATGGTTTCATAATTTTACTCTGCTCTTGTAACTAAGTTTGATTTTGTAGTGTTATGCTACTATGCTATAGAATGCATTGTTCCTTATTGTTTTCCTTTACGGAAAAACTTGAAATAATTTTTTTTATTTTTTAAAAAAGTCAAATGTCGAGAGGAGAATTACTGTAAATACAAAGTTTAGCTTGACAAAGAAAATGATTAGAACACAATGCTTAGGACACACCTCTGCTAAAATTGTGTATTTTCACAGCGATTCACCAAACAATATTGCCTCTTTTTCTGTTGTCTCTTTCAATTCTTTTTCTATTCCTTCTTTTCTCTCATTTTTTTACTATTCCTTTTTCTCTACCCCTCCCTCCCTTCCTTTTTCCTCTTCTTTTCCTCTAGATTAATGTTTTAGTCTAGACAAAAAAAACATTTTTTGACATTTGTATTTATCTTTATAAACCCTAATAAAATTTTATGTATCAAACATAATGTATCAATGTATTATTATTGATTTTGAAACTAAGACCATCTTTCCAATTCTAGGTGTCACTTTTTCAGTCTGCACATAGATAGTAGTAGTACAAGTAGTTCTGTATAAGTATTTGTAAGACATGAATTTTTTTGACCATTTTACCCCCTAAAAAAAGAGAAATGAATCACATGTTCCTCATGACTCATATACCATGACAAGGAGAAATGTTTTTAAAAAATGACATTTAGCTACTGTTCAGAAATAAAATACTGAACTATGGCTGAGTCTTGGACTTGTACATTCATCCTCCTGTGTATGTGGCAAACCAGTTTGCTATTATATCCAATTATGGCTTGGATTTTTGCATAGCCATAGCTTGCTGGTTTGGTTCCAATAGCAGAACAAGTATGAGAATGAGGAAGTCAGAGATGAGATTTATTCAAAGCACCATGATTAAACTACACTACACTAATTCTTTATGGCACAACCACACTTGGAATATGGTTTAAAATTCTGGTTGCTGTATAGCCAAGATACTCCCTCATCCTTGTAAGAGAAAAGCTTTTCTCCTTCAAGCATAATATTAGAATTTGAGCTATCCAAAAAAAATAGTTGGCAGCAGGTTTGGGACAGTTAAAAGTACTTTTCATACAATTCATCACTAAACTATGGAATGCACTGCCACAAGATGTGGTGATAGGTATAAGGTAAGAGACTTCAGAACCTCTCACCATGAATTTGTCTTTCATGGCTATGAGTCATGATGGCTAAATGGAATTTCTGAATTCAGAGACCGAATGAGTGAGTTCAAGGAACAAGCAATGGAAGAGCTGCTCCCTGATTAGGATAACTAATTGGCCACTATGAGAATTAGGACACGGGATCTATATTTGGTCTGATTCAGCAGGACTCTTCTTAGGTTCACCCAACTACGGTGTGTATACCACAACAGTCATTTTGTGACTGACACCCAAAATGCTCTCTCAAAAATAGAAATATGTCCAATGGTCCCCCCCCCCAAAAAAATTGGCAACCCCTGAAACTAACTCATTATGGTCATATGCCAATGCAAATGGAAACAACCATGGCCATTTCAGTTAAACATTCCAGGTTACACAAAACAAACAGGATAGCATGTTTATGTAAGTAGATTTAATGAAACAGCAGCATCTATTTTGCATATCAAAACCATGGTTCACCTAGCACCTATTTAGACCATGCACATTTATGTAGCAAGTAGAGAAGTTTACTGTACCCCAAGTACTAGTTGGTTCGGGTGGTACTATTTGCTTCAATGGCATCTCAAGTGGTACCAATGGTTTAGGAAATCTGGAAGCTAAAGTTTTTCATACGTAAGAAATAAAGTTACATTTCAATGTTAAAAGCCTTTAATATTCATGAATCCATGTTTTCAGAACTTACACCAACTACAGACTGTGCAGCATAATCCTATATATGCTTGCTCATAAGCAAGTCTAATATTTAGCTTATTTCTGCTATGCCACTGGTGTGTTTAATGGTCAATATCTAATTTTAGTCATACTTGCCCATTGAAAACAATCGACTTAAAGCCCACAGATTTCAGTGCATCTACTCCAAGTGTGACCCAATGTGCAAGGTGAAACATTCAGTATAAATGGGCACCAACAACATTCTGTCCAGTTTATTCTGGTTTTCTTTTTTCGTTGCTCCACATGCCTATATTGTGGTATAATCTGATCCAGCATTATGCGGTGTGCTTTATACTACTTGTAAGAGTATTTGCACACACATGTGGAACACCACCAGGGGTGGAAGAACAGCTTGTGGTGTATAACATTTGGAGCAAGAGAACAATTAGGCACACCAACCTGCTGCTTTGAATTCCAGACCATCAAGGTCTATCACATACACTTGTGTGAAATGAATAGGTTTACCTTATTCCTGAAGAGATTGAAGTAGTATGGCATGTTTTCCTGCTTCCTAATCTTGCACTTAAAAAAAATAAACAAATCTCTGCTAGGTTAACATAGACTTATCAAATCCTTATGAGATTATTTATAAATTTGGGCAAGTACAATCAGAAAAAATAATTTGAGTCAGGATAAATCAAGAAAATATTAGTCTCCATCCTAAGGTAGTATCAGTGCACATTTTTGCAGGTATGACAGAAGTATTGATAGCTTCTCATATTGGTACGGATGCTTGCAGAACTACTCTTGCAAGACCACAGCTATGTGTGTGCCTTCTTGCTGCTCCCTTGAGCTACGATTTGTCTATTTTCCTCCATGCACATCAATTGACTGCTCCTCCCTAACTCTACAAGTTACTTAGCCAGCATCTTTAAATTTTATTCATTAGATACTTGGGTTTCAAACAACCTAGAGGTCATTTTTACCGCAGGTGAGCAAAACAGCTGCTATTTATAAACCTATTTTTAGCATTTCTTTCCTCCTTTCTATACACAATCATTTGCACTGCAAGTTGTGCATGACTGGTGCAACAGGAAAATGAACAAACTACTTAAGATAGAAGGGGTCTAAGGCCAACCTTCCTTTTTCTTGCATTGGGAAATGGCCATAGCTGTCAACCTTCCCTTTTTTTGCAGTGGGAAACAGTGCTGGAATAAGGGAATTTCCTGCAAAAAAAGGGAAAGTTGACAGCCATGGTCTAAGGCCATCACAGATCTATGCATGGTATACTCAGGGATACTGGTTTTCCAGAAAATGTTGAATGGGAATATTTACTGTAAATTACAGTGTTGTAGCAGACAATTTTCTGATTCCCTAGGGAGTGATCTAATTTAGCACCCTTAGTATTTAGAAAAACAAAGCTAAAACTTTGAAACTGTCACACTAGTCTAATATTTCTTTGCATCTAACATCCATTCATTGTTTCTAATGAATTTATGAAATATATTTTCCATAGAAAAATAAAGCATTGGAAATGTTTCACCTTACATCATTGTGGATTCTGTGCAGAGTGTGTTGAATTTTATGAATCTGAATAAAGAGTGTGAACAATAGTCTCTCAAATTAAATATTAAAAGTCGTAGTATGAGGTATATAGTGGCATTGTATTTAGCATTTAAGCACCTCCTGTTAATCCTGCATGACTGATCTCACAATAAAAAGGCAACTACTGTAACACTTTAATAACAAAGAATTATACATAGTCTTGAAAGAGATACTATTGCCAAAACAGAAGACAATACACTATTACAAAAAACAGGTTTGTTAGTTCTGTGATACAATCTAGTTCTGAGTCACTGTCATCATGTCATTCCCCAAAATAGTACAACTTTATGAAAGCTGTGTAACTGTTCCTATTTTTCATGCCAGAACAAGTGTTACTTAAATCATCTGAGCTAATCTAAATTAGAAATCTTTAGTTCATGTGACCTTTTAACCAATGCTGTTTCGCTACTTTTTAGTCATTTTGAGATAAAATTAATGTTTGTACAGAAACAGTTGGATAGCTTTGCAGATGCTGGCTAGCAGTAATTAAAAAAATCTACTTTGATCTCACCATGCAAATATGGTCAGAGAGATATGAATGCAGCACTAAATAAGAGCAAAGAACTTTTAGCTCATAAGAACCATCTACCAGAGAGTCACAGTAATTTAAAGGGAAAGACAACTCCTAAGACAAATGCATGTTGATACCTCCCAGCCCCCACTCCCTGGAGTTAGATGGGCTACTATGATGTCACAGAAGACTGCAGCAGTATTAGAAACTCAAATACAGTATAAGCTAATCATCAAATGGCATCTTAAACCTAGGTTAGTCGCCACAATGGAATATCTAGGTGACCCTTTTTGCAAAATAATAATAATATCAATATCACTTTATATTTTAAATAAATAAAAAAACTCAGTGGTTTACAACACATTAAAACAGCAAATAAAACAATGCAGAATAAAACAAATTCAAGCTTCAAGGAAAATATTTCAGATCCTTCTCTGACATTTTGCTTTCCCACTTAATTTATCTACCCACTTAATTTATATACCTGCCCCATAGCAGAAGTACTCTAGGAAGTCAACGTGGTGTAGTGGTTAGAGTGTCAGACAAGAACCTGGGAGATAAGGGTTCGAATCCCCACACACTCATGAAGCTCACTGGGTGTCCTTGGGCCAGTCACAGCATCTCAACCTAACTTGCTGGGGGGTGAACAATATACTCTTTGGAGAAAAAGGTGGGATATAAATGCAATAAATAAGCTCTTCTGCTTACCTGCAGAAGAAAGCTGGAGGGGCCAGCCAGATGGAGATGTCAGTTGCCAACCTGGCATCCAGAGATCTCCACATGGTCGCAATTGGGTCTGCGCCAGTCACAAAACACACCTGGGGAAATTCTAACACTCATGCAAGTACTGCTGTCAGTACTTTGGCTTCACTTAATTCAACTGAATGAATTGACACATCCCCAGAACTGTGTGCCCTCAGACCTCATGTGGGTAAGCTAACTGGCACAACAAAATTGCTACCTCAAAGGCCTCATTTCCACTACAATTTAAGCTCCTAAGACTCTTGACATTTTGTACCTTCTCCATACATACCAACATAAATGAGATAGGTCACCATTTCTCTCTTACATGCACTGCCCATAACAGTGGATGCAGGAGAGGGGATTGGTGGAGACCTGGAGACCACAAATACTGGCTGACTTGAAGGTCAAGCCAACATTTACGGATCCCTAACAAATGAAGACTGAGAATTCCAAGCATGTCCTCATGAAACATGACAGAGATTCTCAGGTGCAGAACCGATGCTGAATATGACACAAAGGAGCTTCCTTTAGAAGAAAATGACACTGGGACTCTCAACCAGGATCCAGCAAGAAAAGCCTGAGGAAGGCCCCAGAGGAGCAAAAAAGGGAAGTTAAAAGCTACTGTCAAGAGAAAAAGCACTGTACACAGACAATTAGCAGGTTACAGCTCTGCAAAACAAAGGCTGGAGTGAGATTGTGTAGGCATCACATAAGCCTGCATTGCAACACTCAAATCAGAATTATTTTTGTTTTGTGGAAGATTTAAGCAGGAAAGAATTTTGAAATTGCAATTTTGAAAAATATAGGAAAATTCAGATTGTTTCAGAACTGATGTTACAAATTTAGGAAGTAACTATTTGAGAGTTATAAGGCACAATATTAAAGCTTTGATTTATATTTTTATAAATAAAGTTAAGATTAAACATGTATCTGAGGCTAAACAATGCCAATGCAACAGATTGTGAGTACTTAGCTATAGGCCATCTAAGTGTCCTTTTCAAGGGCATATTTACCAAAGTCATGGCCCAGAGTCAAATGCAAGCGAGTTTCTAAATATGTATTGTAACCTCAAACCTTACCCAAGAAAGCTTGCTGCTAGTAACTTATAACACTTGAACTTTAAATTTAGCATTTGCTCATTTTTCTACTCTAAAGGTTGCAATTCTCTAGTCACTTCAGCCTTTCATCTGGGAGACTATCAGCTGGGAACCTGCTATATAACTGAAAAATCAATGTGAAAGATAACCTTACATGATCTTTAAAGCCATTTCAACCTGATGCTGTCACATGCATGCACTTTGGAACTCATAACAGCTGCTCTTATTCACTATGGAAAAAGCTGAATGGACATTATTCACACTATGATACAAGCCTTTTATATTAAGCAATGTTCCAAAACAAGCTATTTGATGTACCAGCTCAATGTGACAGAATACATGCTGGAATATTCATGATTTCAAAGAAAACATGCCATCCATTATGCTGGAAGTCGAAGATGCTACCATAACACAATACTACAGTAAAGGTAAAGAACACACCACAGTTACATTTGAACAATGATTTATTTTTTATGTAAACCTGCCCAGTATATTACAGGATATCGTCAACTTCTATTCTGTGGCTAAACAAATCCTGTTTAAACCTCCCTCCACTTCCATCACCTTCTACTGCCTTTCAGTACTGAATTATAGAGATTGTAAGCCCCCTAGAAAAGAACCTGTCCTCTGCGGAGATGTGAAGTCCTTTGAAAAAAGCTAGGAATTAAAAAACAAAACAAAGAAGGAAAAATCCAACTTTTCCCAGGGCTTCACATCTCAACCTCTGTACTGTGTACATAGACAAAAAAATTATTGTGCTAGATAAGCAAATAAAATACTCTTAACCTATACCGTGGTGTAGGTTGAAGTTGGGTAGTAAAATATCTTCTCCTTTTAGCAAAATCTCAAGTTTTTTTCCAAAATCTTAACTAAAAGAAGCTGGATCCTCAATCAAGTATATTCTGTTATTCCTATTCCATTGCTTCTGTTTCTTTTATTAATACACGAAATCAACGGGCTGTTCAATATCCATACTTTAGTCTCCATACATCAGTAGTCAAAGCACTTAGAAGAGTTTGACAAAGATGTGCTGAATCAGTGCAGCTGTCACCTGAAACCCTCAGAGAGACTGTCAGTAGAAGCAATTAGCATAAAGAAACTAAGACTAGCAAAAGAGGTATGGTCTTCAAATCTGCAATTTTAGCTCCAAACCATCCCAGTGCTAGTTAGTACCACTTAGGTCAGATATATCTCCAATTTTAGTGCTTCCATTTCAGTGCTGTGAAACAAGCTGCCATCTACATGCACTCTCAGAACTAAGGAACGGTTTAATTGGTCATGTGCCCACCAATCTAATCAATGTTTGTGCTTTTTTCACTACTGCTGTAGACAGTAGAGTATGCTCTCATTGATTCCTTTTCATATAAGAAGTCTTTTTTTTTCATTGCCCCATTATTTTTAATTTCAAAACAGAGGAACTAACTAAAGATGGGCTTTCCTGGGCATATAATTGAAACTAAATGAACCAACTTTGCAAATACTCTGAAGTACATCACAGTATCAGCATCCCACGTTTCACCTTATCAGCACATTTTTATCAATAAAATTTATAAAATATTCACATCTTAAATTTATCATAATTGTACTCCCAGGTACCCAAGTTACCATGTTCTGTTTCCTGCTTCAGTTTGTACAGTACCAGGGATACATTGCAGGAAAATGGGGTAGCAGAATTTGGATTACATGTATGCCCACAGTAGTACCAATGTCAAGAATGCACCATGACTATCTTCTTGGCAACAATCCACAAATGGGACCCAAAGTATTGGATGCAACCAATTCAAGACACTCGACCGTAACAGATTTTTACACCTCTAGATTTTTTTTGCATTTTTGCTATGAATGCATAGCTGTAGTAAAAGAACCAGATTAAAGAATAAAAAATGCACTTGCACAACGCAGGAGAGATCATGCATGTATGTAAGAAATCACCCTTGTACAACTGCTATCACATGTGCAATTCAGCTTTCTGCATGCCTTGCCAATGCTGGGAAAGCAACATCTGTAATGGAAACCTAAAAGCCACAGCTGCACACAACTAGCCATGGGCTAGGAAACCAACACAGGGCAAATACTCCCCACCCCCTCAAATCAGGTTAATGCATGCCTTCAGTGTTTCCATGCCTAGGCCTGGAGGCTCAATCAACCCTGCCTAAAACAACATGTTTGTTAACTTGGAAGCTCTGCCTCCTGAAGTCAGATGGGTGGGTCCATGAACTAGACAGGCACTTTCCCCATGAAAGCTAGAATTCATTTCAAGCACACAGCCCTAGCCTCAACAGTTTATTTCTAAAGCACGCCCATCTGAATCCCTGTCCCGTTCCACACAAAAGCAGCACCAGACCCAGGCCTCAAACCTGCCTGACAGCCACACCCTCCCCCTTAACCCCACGGTTACAGTGGCTGGCTATGGTTACACAGCATCCCAGGAAAGCCACTCTGAATGTGCTCAGGGGCATTATCCTTATGTTTTGTGCATTCCAGGGCGATACTATCCCACGACCAAGCTTGGTGGAGAACCATTGTCCAAGTTCACGCCAAGCGCCGGGTGCAATCTTTAAGCGGAGGGCAAGGTTTACAAGTTGGGGGTTAAGCCTCGCTGAACTCCGGGTAAAGGCGCTACAGATACAGAAGGGGAGAACGAGGTCCTCGGTCGATGCGCCAGTAGGAAAGTTTCGCTTCTGCTTCTTCCTCCTGGCTCCTCTTCTCTTGCTCTCCATTCCGAATGCTTGCCTCGGGCAGGAAAGCGAAGCAAAGAAGCAAAGCGCTCGGCGGAGCGCGAGACGAACCCCCCCCCCCCCGGAATCTATCAGGGTCGTGGGTTCGAATCCCGAGTCGGGCAGAAGAAGCAATCCCCGCCTGGCAGGGGGCTGGGCGACACCCCCCCCCCCCGGTGTGGAGCCCTTTTCCCCCGGTGGTCCCTTTTGCTTACCTTGCGCGATGGCGATGGACTCGAAGCGGTGCAGCTCCCTCAGCAGGCAGCTCCTCTCGGTGGAGTGGAGGCTGTAGATGAAGTCCCGCGCCCCTTGCGCCGTGTTCAGAGCCTCGATGGGCTCCTTCTTCGGGTGCGTGCCCAGAGACCGGGGGGAGCCCGCCGAGGCCGGCGGCAACCGGAGCCACAGTCCTTCCTCGGAGATGCCGCCTCCGCCTCCGCCGCTGCGACGGAAGGTGCTGAGGCAGCGGCGCTGGCCCGGCAGGGGCAAGAGGCAATGGCAGCAGCAGCAGCGGAGGCCCCGCAGCTGCGGAGCTCGGAAGCTGAGGCGGGAAACCAGCGCGGAGGGCGAGGAGCCTCCGGGCCACCCGGAGCCCAAGCGGAGCGCCAGGCGGCAGCTCAGCCACGTCGACGGCATGCCTCGCCGCCCGCCTCGGAGCGGGGCCCGCCGGCGGCACCGCCCGCTCTCTCTCTCTCGCTACCGGCGCTGGGGAGGCGAAGGGCGGCGCTGCCCTGGCGAAGGGAAGGCGCTGCTCATGGGAGCCCCTCCCCGAGAGACGCTTTCTCTCTCGCGGCCGCTCCCTTCGCTGGGGTTGGAAGGGGTTCGAGTCACAGCGGCGGCGGCGGCAGCAGCTCCCTGCGCCGCCTCCAGGAGGCTCCGGGCATCTTTCCCTCCTCTTCTTCTCCTCCTCCTCCCAGAGCTGGGCGGGCTTCCACGGCTCGCCTCAGAGACTGGTCAGGCGGCGCTGAGGTAAAAGGGGTCGGTGGGGGGGGGGGAGCTCGCTCGGCGGCAAAGAAGAGCAGCAGCAGCGCTGCAAAGGAGACCGTATGCGCGCGTCCGTGCGAGAGGGGAGAATGAGAGAGGGCGGTTCTGCGCAGGCGCCGGTCGGCTCGGTTGAAAGGACCGCCTTCTTGTCCTCCCGACTCCGTCCATCCTGTAGGGAGAGCGAGGAGGCGTTCTCCTCTCGCTCTCCGTATTTTCCTCTCTCTTTCTCCGTCCCCGCCCACACCTCCGTCCAGCCTATGGGAAGAGCGAGGAGGCGTTCCCCCTCCCCATCGCTCCCTCCGCCCCTTCCTGCCCGCCGATTAACGAACGTGTGGAGTCTGAGTGACAAGACTGGTGTGCCACGCCATGCCCCTTGACAGACCCCCGGCCGTTCCCTCTCCACCAATACGGCGGCTAAAACTGGTCTTGGCAACCAATCAAAGGGACAGGGTCTGGCAGGCGCTCCGCCTCTCCCAACCCTCAACAGACAACCCTCGTGCCCTTAGAGCAGATGCGGATGGACTACAGCTCCCATCATCCTCCGGCTTTCGGTCGCAATGGCCGGGGCTGATGGGAGTTGAAGTCAAATTCCCCTCTTCTATTTCTCGTGCCTCTTGTTGGGTGACTGTTTCACAGACCGCTGTTTTTTTTAAAGACAGGGCTCAATCCCAGAGTGAGGGTCAGCCATCTGCATCATCCTGGAGGAAGAAGAGGGGATTGCCCCTGACCATGTCCAGAGTGGAATCCTGCCAAGAGAAATAATTTTTAAAAGTAGGTCACACCCCTGTAGGATTAAGGGACGGAGATTCCAGGGAAAGTAAGTGTTGCCTCAAATGACTTTGGCCTTTAGGCAGTATTTAAGGGTTGCAGGTGTAGCAAGGTGCATTGACTGTCCATGGAATCAGCCTATCAATTCTAAAAAAACTCAACCCTGCTTAGTGCTGCATCGGGTGCTGTGGTTGCTCAACAGTGTGAGGAAAGACAGGCACTTTGAAAATGCTCAGAGGCATTCTTTCAAACTTCATAACTGCTCTCTTCGGCACCGTGACAATTGCAAAGAGGATCCCTGGCTGAGCTCCCAGATTCTAGGTGCAGCCCTCACACAAATTACCGTAAGCCTTGTATGCAAAACACCAATCTCCATTCTCTGGCTGAAAACTCCCTTGTGGCAAGCCTCAGGAAATAGCAGCTCTCTTATCAGGCCCTTCACCCAGCGGAATTACCTCCATCAGCTGTTGTAGCTGTTACCTTTCACCAAGGTTATCGGAGAAAGCAGGAGCATGAAGGCCTATGTAACTTCAGCAGCCAATTCAGCATCCTTCGGGGAGTTGTTTTGCCTGCAGTTTCTTAGTCACTGTTTTGCTTCTTAATTGCTATGTATAAAGTCAATGCAAGTCTTAATAACCTTTTCAGGAGAACAGAAAATTCTTTTCAGTAGCACCTTAGAGACCAACTGTGTTTGTTCTTGGTATGAGCTTTCGTGTGCATGCACACTTCTTCAGATACGTGAAAGCTCATACCAAGAACAAACACAGTTGGTCTCTAAGGTGCTACTGAAAAGAATTTTCTATTTTGTTTTGACTATGGCAGACCAACACGGCTACCCACCTGTAACTTTTCAGGAGAAGCGGCAAATCACAAAATGTTGCATTATGCAGTGCTCCGGGTCAGTGTCCCAACCAGCCAGCCCTTCTTCCTTGCATTCCCCCTCCCCTCTATTTTTTTCAGCTTCCAACTACTGATACCAACAGATAACACAGTGAATTCACATTGGTGGACTTATATTTATTTGTTTACAGGCCACCTCATTAAGAGGTTCTCAGGACATTGCTTCCCCCATAGCTGAAGCCTTGGATTCAAACAGGAAACAAACATTGCTCTTTATCTCTCTTCCTTGCTTGCTGCTTGGCTTCTAGCTCACATCCCTCCAACTCTTTGCTCTCAATTCTGGCTTTGTCTTTCTAACTACCCTTGAGTTGAGGGTGGGGGGGGTGGGATTTGCCATCTCACACAGAGCCTTTTCCTTTGTTCCCTTAACAGCTTTTGTCTGACTGTTCCAAGAATTAGAAGGCAGGGGGCAGACATTCAGCCTAAAAAAACCCAACCCCATAGCACTATGTATAGCAGGGGTCCTCAAACAGTGATCCGTTGGTCCACAACAGGCATCCCCAAACTGCAGCCCTCCAGATGTTTTGGCCTACAACTCCCATGATCCCTAGCTAACAGAACCAGTGGTCAGGGATGATGGGAATTGTAATCTTCTGCAAATTGCAAGGATTTGCAGAAGATTAGGTTTACAAGGCTGCGGCCTTGTATCAGCAGGGGCTGTTGGGAATTATAGTACAAAACATCTGGCTGACGCCATGCTAGTGGAGGCTGTCCTCATTGCTGTAGATCAAATGACCAATAAATGGACAACTACAGAAGGCCATTCAAAAGCTGGCAATGTGATACCATGCACATTGTCAGGATTTGTGGGCAGTCATGCGAATTACTTTTTGTTAGAATTTGAGGCAATTATGCAGATGTGTACACAAAAGCAAATTTATGTGGCTACATACACAAAAGGAAAGAAATAAGTCTCCTCTTCTAGCAGAGCCATGACATTCTGCCCTGTAGAAGACTAACCTGTTTTATAAAGATGAAAGATAAAAGAAAGGTGTGGTGAGGTTAGACTTAAATATGTACGCTTTCCATACGGCAAATATGATTCATCAAGTACTTCTTCCCTTTGTTAAAAGGGCTATTAGGCAATTCTTAACAATTAATTGCCTGTTGCCTATAAATATTGTGTCTGCTTTTGCATCCCAGTCTTTTAAGCTCTTAAATACATGAGCTTAGAAGGGTGTCCTGCTCATTTCATTTTGATTTATTTATTTATTGCCTTCGATTTATAGCCTGCTGTTCATTGTGTAATCCTCCCATGACAATCATTTAATGATCAACATAATTCACAACTCAGGTGTGCTTGGTGCCCGGCTTTCAGCACAAACTAAAGACTCACTTGTTCACCCAGTCTTGGGTTGTGTTGTGGTTAAACAGGTAAGATAATTCTGTTAAAGGTAAAGGGACCCCTGACAGTTAGGTCCAGTCGTGGACGACTCTGGGGTTCCGGCGCTCATCTCGCTTTACTGGCTGAGGGAGCCGGCGTACAGCTTCTGGGTCATGTGGCCAGCATGACTAAGCCGCTTCTGGAGAACCAGAGCAGCGCATGGAAATGCTGTTTACCTTCCCACTGGAGTGGTACCTATTTATCTACTTGCACTTCGTGCTTTCGAATTGCTAGGTTGGCAGGAGCAGGGACCGAACAACGGGAACTCACCCCATCGCGGGGATTCGAACCGCCGAACTTCTGATTAGCCATATGGTTAAATAGGTATACCACTCCTTTCTCAGCAACGTCTACACTGGCTTGGTCATGTCCACAGAATGAAAGATGGCAGGACCCCCAAGGATGTGCCCTATGGGAAGCTGGCTTCAGGCACCAGGCTTCTTGGCAGACCAACTGTGTAACAAAGATGTCTGCAAACATGACGCGAAAGCTGGCAACATCAACAGTGCCATATGGGAATCCCTTGCAGACGACCACAGTGCATGGAGACAGATAGTCAGGTCATGCATCCTTAGCAGTGACCAGAAGAGGAATGTCCGCTTGGAGGAGTACAGAGAGAAGAAATGCCTTGGTTCATCTGCAGCAGCACAACTGGATGCCTTCATGTGCTCCAGCTGCAACATCGGTCTCTACATATGCTCCAGCTGCAACATCGGCCTCTACAGCCACAGCAGGTGCTGTAATCTTCCAACAGTTTGACTTCACCCACAAAGCCTGCCTCCCTCCATTGTCTCCCGAGACAAACTGATGCCAACAAAGTCTGTTTACAATGGTGTGTTTTGCTGCTATATCACTATGCATTTTACTCCTCTTTTAGTGACATTGTACCCTGCTTTGGAACTAATGGTAGTGAACAGCAGCTTGATTTTTTTAAAATAAATAAACCAGATACAATTAATCAGGGACAGTCCAAAACATCTGGGGGGCACCAGGTTGGGGATGGCTACGCTAGAGCAAGGATGGGGAACTTGTGGCCTTTCAGATGTTGTTGGACTACAACTCCCAGCGGTCATGAACACTGGTCATGCTGAATGGGAGCTGGAGTTCAAAAATGACTGAAGGGCCCTATCCCTGCTCTAGAAGCTGTCTGCCTACACAGTAAAAAGGGTACAGCTGCCCTATCAGAGAAGTGGAATGTGTTAATTTCCCTCTGATTGTCAGACAGCTTGCATAGGGCATCCATAAATGTGCTGGAATCCAGTTGTGTGTGTCAGCTCTGTGCTATTCTCTAAGCATCTGGACAACCTATTTTTATACATCACCAAATTTTATTTTATTTTATTCTGGAGCTCTTTTTCCTAGAAAGGAAGTGTCTTGGAAGAACTCAGACCATCCAGATGGCATCTTCCTGCTGCTTTTCCGGTGACCATACGTGGTGTTACATCTTTCGTTCGGCTCAGCCATCAGATGAGAAGCACCGGCTTTTGATGCTGCAAAGGCACATATTTTTTCCTTCCAAGTACGACAGCTGCAGTGAATTAATGCTGAGTTCTCGTGCTCAGTTACAGATGTCACGAGTGCTCTTTATTTTAAAGCGAATGCTTTGTAATTTGTTCAACCTTCAGGGTAGAAAGGAAAAGAATGAGAGAAAAGAAAAAGTGGGCATTGATCAGGCCCTCTGGTATTTTGATTTCAAACAAATTTAGGTCAGGTACTTAAACGAATGGGGTTTTAAAACGACATTTTATCGTACGCCTCTTTGATCCATTCTTTCTACTCTGATTCTCAGTCCATGGCATTGAAGGTTTTGATGATATAGATGCCTTTCAGCTTTCCGATGTGCTCTTTTTCTCAGAACTCTGGTTCCAGGGCGCTCCCCCTGCCGGTATTGCAAGCTGTGTACAAATGCTGCCGTTTGATGTGTCTTTCCTCAAGCCAAACTTCCATTCAATTTGAAAAAGGAAGCCACGTTCATTTCGCAGTTAAGCTGAGGTGCGCACATTTGAGGCAGCCGTTGCGCATGTGCAAATGTTGACACGTCTGCAGATGACAGTTTCGCGATGGAAGGTTGGGGAGGTTGCAGGGGCAAGGCAACCAAACCAGGCAATGTGCATTGGGTGAAGACACCCCCCAACCCTTCTCTGATGCGCAGAGCAATGTGCAAGTGTGACTTGCAACACAGCAGGGGGAAGCAACCTTGCCGAATTTCAAGCCGCCAGTGCGTACAGAGCCTCAGATGGCACCAGTCTGTTTTGCTATACAGTGCAAGCAGGAATATTGCGGCCAAGGGCTGGGAACCTCAGGGGGCCAAATCAAATCAAATCAGAAACCCATATTGCTTCTGGTAGAATTTTAGAGAGTTGGAGGGGACTCCAAGGGTCATCTAGTCCTGGCCACTGCAATGCAGGAATCTCAACTAAAGCATCCCTGACAGGTGGCCATCCAACCTCTGCTTAAAAACCTCCAAGGAAGGAAACTCCACAGCCTCCTGAGGGAAAATATGGCCCTCTGGCTGTGAAAGGACCCCCACCAACTGTAGCCAAAATAGAATAGAATAGAATAGAATAGAATAGAATAGAATAATAATTTATTGGCCAATTACATTTTTCAATATACTTGGAATTTGCTTTGGCTACATTACAATGTAAAATACATTATACAAACAATAGTAATTTACAGAGCAAGAGCCGAGGCTGCCCTTCTCGGCGCCTCTTAAACTGTGTTGGTGAGTGTAGGCCCACCTCCTAGGCCCGATGGAGTTGGTCGGAGGAGGGAGCGGTCTTCCCAGACACTCACAGCAGCAGCAGCAGCAGCAGCAGCAGCAGTGTTCCGGAGGCTTCTCTGGGGCCTCTTAAGCTGTGGCGGTTGAGTGTAGGCCCACCTCCTAGGCCCGATGGAGTTGGCCAGAGGAGGGAGCGGTCTTCCCAGACACACACAGCAGCAGCAACAGCAGCAGTGTTCCGGAGGCTTCTCTGGAGCCTCTTAAGCTGTGGCGGTTGAGTGTAGGCCTGCCTCCTAGGCCTGATGGAGTTGGCCGGAGGAGGGAGCGGTCTTCCCAGACACTCACAGCAGCAGCAGCAGCAACAAGAGAAATAGATGTCTCTCCTTGTTTCACGAGACAATATGTATTTTATTTCCTACACGGAAGTGCTTTAACAACTGAAGTGGTCCCATGGCAAGACAGTGCAGTTGTTGGCACCTCTCTGTCTTGAAAGACAATGGAGTGTGCCTCTGGGGGTGAAGTCAAACCACCGGAGAATCACAGCAGCTGCTGTGGCTGGAGAGACCAGTAAGTCATAACTGCTGCCTCCTGCTTTGTTTTTGCTTCATTAGCAGCACCGAAGTGACCTCTCTGGGACACAAGCCAGGTCAGCGTGTATGGAGGTCCTGGACTGTCCAGATGACAAGACACCCACCCCCCAGCCTCGTTGATGTGGTCCAAAGGAAAGCAGAGCAATATATTTTCACCAGCTTGGCTGCAGGATTTGCCAGAAGGAGGCGCACAAGACACCATCCAACCACCTTAGGGAGAGAGAATGATTACATTGATATTAATGTGCAGAATTTAAAATTCCGTCACCCTGTTCCTGGCATGGAGACACAGTGATTGGCAAGGTTGCATCTGTTGAATTTCTGCCTGTCACACATAGCTTCTATTAGGGTTTGTGTGGGTAAAGTAGCAACCACTTTTCCAAGCTCACTTTAGATTGCCATCCCACTGACGTATATATTTCGACAGGCGAAAATTGCATCAAAGCAATCTTCCCTATCATCACTAGCAAATTACATACTGTAGATGCAAATAAAAAGTCTTGGAATCATGAAGCAACGTGATCGGCATGGAAGGAGGTAACCTGGCTGGTTTTCAAACATTTTATGAAGTTGCATGGAAGATAAGTAGTTGCTTGTTCCTTAAAGAAGTTAACTTAAAGAAGATGATAGAAGGAAAGTTTCATTTTCCTTCCTCTCCATTCCCCTCCACAGCATCCATCTGTGTCCCACAAAACCTCTCCAGGTGGTCAGGGACCTATCTGAACAATGTGAGCCAGGACATGGGAATGCTGGAGAAGGGAGACCTTCTAAAATCAGCCAGTCATTCAGATAGCATCTAGAAGAAATGATTTGCTTGAATTGCAAAGATCTCTAAGAAATCTTTAAAAGCATCTCAACTGCCATAGGGTTGGGGAGAGCAAAGGAAATACGGTCAACACAGAAAATGCCACAGGATGGTGGATATGCTAGTGCAGTGTTAGAAATGTGTGGCTTTCCAGATACACTTGGCCTCCAGTTCCCATCAGCCCCATCCAGCATGGCCAGTGGTCAGGGATTATGGGAGTTGTAGTCTTAACAGCTTCTGGAGGGCCATAGGTTCCTCATTCCTGTGCAAGTGGATGGCGAGAAGCATCACTGAGAGGGCCTTTTTGGTGGCTGCTCCCAGACACTGCAACTCCTTCCCTGGAGAAGTTAGACTGGCTCCTCCTTGTCCTTCTGCCAGCAGGTGAAGTAAGACATCTTGTTCCAGCGGGCTTTTGGGCTCCCACAATATTTTATCCCAGTTGGCACCCCTGGTGATGCATGGAAAGATGAAGTGACTGTTCAGTGATTGTGTGTGTGAGGGCTGTGCATTTAGATTTGTGAAGTATGAATGTGTATGTGAATGGTTTGCTGATACCGCCATTTGTTTCCTTTCTGTAAAATGTGAGATTTTCACGGCATCATTACATTGTATCGATGTCTATTGAAGGTTTGTATATGGCTTGCTTTTGTGGTTCTTCACTGTTGTAAATTTTTTAGATATTTACTGTTTAATTATCTTGCTTAAAATGTGGAATTATTGCGAGTAGCAGCATCATTCTTGTTTGATTCTGATTGCAGAATTTGCATTGTAATTCTCTTATCATTTTCTTTTGGTTAGGTTGTGGTTGAAATATTAAGCGGCATATATATTAATTAAATAAACAAATGTTTTTATGTGAGAGGTTTCTCTTTGGCTGGTATACTGGAGGAGCATGAGCAAATATGAAATGAAGGGTAACTTTCCCCCTCCTTAGAAACTGTGCCCCAAAGTGTCCTAGAAAGTGCAGAATATGGTTTGGAGCTGGATGTGCTTTTAAAAGTTGTGATATTAAGAGGCAATTTTAAAAAATTATATTGCCAGGCCCCACATTCCTGGTATGACTTATTTGAGAAAGCTGGTGTTGTTTCCATTCTTCTCTTCACCCGGGGAGCTTTATTTGCAAGCAAAGATGAAAAGAAAGAATTCCAATTGAGAAGAACACTGCCTTTGGGTAAGTCATAAAGTATCTATGAACTTCTCCACTGATTTCATATGGAGGTCGTTCTGTACAGCAGCCAATAGACCCAAAAGTAATATCTGGTCTGGTCTTCCTCACAGATCGTTTTCTTTTTAATGCGTTACATTTATGTCTTGCCTTCCTTCAGGCAGAAATGAACCACAATGTGACAGTTTTATAAGGTCTGGTCCTCATGGCTTGTTTTTATACAGAAAACTCCATGCTATTGACCAGTGACGCATCTATTACAGTATGTTATAACATAGGAATGGCTGCACCAATATACTGGTATTTATTTTGTCTCAAGATGAGCTTTGGGAAATCGATCCCTGCTTCTGCTTCCTGGTTCTTGGCTTAAAATTGGCACAGCCGTTCTCATGTCACAAAAAATCCACTCATCTTCATACAAGTGTCTTTTCCAGCCACCTTAAGAACTGCCAAGGCTGAAGAGCCCCACATAAACTCTAGAAAAGTGGTTTCACACTCTGCTTCTTGAACAGCTTCTGAAGTAGCAACAGTGGTCACACCATTATGTGGAGATTAATTTCATCCTGTGGTGATAATCATTTAGTGGCAGGGCATTTACCCAAACAGACTTTTGCATAGCCATATGGGAAGCGTAGGTCGGAAACACCATATGGATGTAACCTGGTTGTTCTTTAACACCTCGTGGAAAATCAGCAGTGCTATAAAGCAACACTCTCCTCTTCCCCCGGTCTAAAAATATGCAATCTTAACAGAAGCACAAAAATATGGACACAAGATCTAAATGGATGAAATGCAGGGGACTGATCTAGTCTGTTCCTAACTTCTAATATAACAGGAGTTGGCAACCTTTTTTTTTTTTTTTTTGCTGTTCCTGGGGTAAGGTAAAAAGTAAAGGATCCCTGAATGGTGAAATCCTGTCAAAGACGACTATGGGGTGTGGTGCTCATCTCGCTTTCAGGCCAAGGGAGCCGGCGATTGTCCACGACAGCTTTCCAGGTCATGTGGCCAGCAGCACTAAATTGCTTCTGGCGCAACGGGACACCATGACCAGCGGTGTAGCTCGCTGCTCTGGCACCCAGAGTGGTGAACATACCATACACCCGGGGGTGGGGCAGGCCACCCACAGGAGAGATTGGCGTGGCAATCCCCACACAGGCGGTGTGATCGGCGCGGCGATCCCTGCCCAGGTGATGCGATCGGTGTGGCGATCCCCACCCAGGGGGGATTTTGTCAAACCCCCCCTCAGAGATGGCACCCAGGGCAGAACGCACCCACACCCCCTTCCCACACCCCTGACCATGACAGAAACCAGAGTGCACGGAAATGCTGTTTACCTTCCCGCTGCTGCGGTACCTAATTATCTACTTGCACTGGTGTGCTTTCAAACTGTTAGGTTGGCAGAAGCTGGGACAGAGCAACGGGAGCTCCCCCCATCATGTGGATTTGAACAGCTGACCTGCCTATCAGCAAGCCCAAGAGGCACTGGCAGAGGAAGAGGAGTGCGGGGGAGCGCACCGCCCCGGCAGCGCAATCCCAGTGGGGTGCCATCATGGCTGTTCCCCCACCCGCGCTGGGCGCCACCCCCCTGTGGGCAGTGTGCCACACCCCCGGGATGCACGCCAGGCCCCCCTCGCCTGCTCCCCCCCCCAGTGCCGGAGCATGAAGCTCTGCCACTGTCAAGAAGCTCTGTGGTTTAGTTCACAGCGCCACCTGCTCCTTGCGCTGAATGAGCCTGAAGCTCATTTCTTCTCTTGATAGTAATTCTATGCTTCTCCATAGCAATTATAAGCTCAGACAGTGCATTTTGCCTTTCCTGATCAAATGGCTTCACAAACACCATCTATTTGGAATGCAAATGCATTGCACCCAATCACCCATGGCATTTTTCTCAATGTGGAATCACTGTGATGTCTGAAGGAACACTGCTGATTAGCAGTTAATGTTATTTCCTAAATATTGTTGCACGTCAGCTGATTCTCTGAGTGATGAGAGATTCCAGGGGTTCCAGGCGCTTGTCCAAGGTTCCTGTTTCTTTTGGGAAAGAGGCACAGCGGAGGCTGTGGTTTCTCCATGATACAGTGGTGCCTCGCTAGACGAAAATAATTCGTTCTGCGAGTGCTGTCGTATAGCGAATTTTTCGTCTTGCGAAGCACCAACGAGAGAATAGCGGTTTGACGAAAAAAAGAAAAAAAAAAATCGGAAATTTTTTCGTCTTGCGAGGCAAGCCCATTGAAAAATTCGTCTTGCGAGACAGCCTTCCGCTAGCGAATGCCTTTCGTCTAGCGAGTTTTTCGTCTAGCGAGGCATTCGTCTAGCGGGGTACCACTGTATATGATTCGTTGAGGGGGTTCAAAGCATTAACACCACCAAAGTGTCCTATTTCTCCCATAGCCACAGCCTTGGATTCAAACAGAAATCAAACACTCCTTTCAGATGTTGCTGTAAATCTCTTCCTTGCTACTTCTAGCTCACACTGCAGATTCTACTCCAAACTCTGGCTTTGACCATTGAGAAGAGATATTTTCTTTGGTTTGTGGGTTGTTGGGGTTTTTTTCGTGGGGGGGGGGTTGTTTTGTTCCTGATTTTATTATGTATTTTTCTCTCTTGTATTTTAATGTTTGCTTTTGAGAGACTGCCAATGTTAAATTGCACTTCAGTTTCCAGAACCATTTTCTTCTCATGTGAAACAAGCCTACCACCTTGTGGCAAAACAGAGGTATAAAATGTGCGACTGCTGAGTGAACAGAATGCTATATACTGTACTTTTGCACAAAAGTTTCAGCGCTGGTGTGTTGTTTGCTGGGTGTGATGCTGGGACGTTTCTTGTGGTTGCTACGGTATTGAGTAGGGTTGCCATATTTCAAAAAGTGAGTATCTGGGCACAAAAGTTATTGATGCCCAAAGTTGCCATACGTCTGGATTTTCCCAGACATTCCTGCTTCCGAATGCAGTGTTCCGGCTATTGCCAATCCTGGACCAATTGATGTGTCAGGTGAGATGCATATCCCCACTGTCCTTCTTTGCCATTTGTTCCACTTTTGTAAACACCCTATTTTTTAAAAACAAAATAGAAAATTCTTTTCAGTAGCACCTTAGAGACCAACTGTGTTTGTTCTTGGTATGAGCTTTCGTGTGCATGCACACTTCTTCAGATACTTCTTTCGTGTGCATGCACACGAAAGCTCATACCAAGAACAAACACAGTTGGTCTCTAAGGTGCTACTGAAAAGAATTTTCTATTTTGTTTCGACTATGGCAGACCAACACCGCTACCCACTTGTAACTACCCTATTTTTTAGTTTTAGTCCATTTCTCAACTTTGATGCCTTCTTTGCTTGCATGCTTAATCACTCTCACATAAGATGCATGCAGCGATCATATCAAAATCCAACACACACATTTTTTGCTGAACAAGCACTGAGGTTATTACATTGATGATGATGATGATGATACTATTAAAGCAACATTGGCTATACGGGATAGTATTGGCAGCTTTACCAGTGAAGATAAAATGTTTGGGCTACTGTGTTTCAGCACTTGAGTGGATAATTTGTGACAGGCACCCTCCACCCCAATTCCACACTTGGAAACATTTGTGCTATGGGCTTCCACAGGATATAGTACCATTCTCTCCCCAGTGCTGTTTAATTTCTGTACGAAGCTGTTGGGTGCAGTCATTAGATGTTTTAGAGCTAGGTGTCACCAGAATGTTGATGACACACAGCTCTACTTCTCCATAACATCTGAATCCAGAGAGGCTGTGAAAGCTTTGGATAGGTGCCTGAATGAAGTGGTGGACTGGATGAGGGCCCATAAACTGTGTTTGAACCATGGGAATACAGAGGCTCTGGGTGTATAGTTCCTGTGTTCAGGAAATTGGCAAGTTACTGCTCTGGATGGGGTTGCACACCCTCTGAAGGAGCAAGTACGTAGTTTGGCATACTCGTGGGTACCAATTTGCCCCTTAGAGGCCCAAATGTCCTCTGTGGCTATGAGTGCCTTTTACCAGCTTCATTTGGTTCACCAGCTAGCACCATTTCTGAACAGGGATAGCCTGACCACTGCAGTCCATGCATTTGTTACCTTGGGTCTAGACCAGGCTTCCTCAAATTCGGCCCTCCAGATGTTTTGAGACTACAATTCCCATCATCCCCGACCACTGGTCCTGCTAGCTAGGGATCATGGGAGTTGTAGGCTAAAACATCTGGTGGGCCGAGTTTGAGGAAGCCTGGTCTAGATTACTGCAATGCGTGGTATGTGGGGCTGCCCTTGGTTCTGGTTCGGAAACTCTAGCTGGTGCAGAATGCTGCGGCCTGATTGCCAATGGGAGTATCAACAAGTGACACTCTTGAAAGCATCTGCACTGGGTGCTCATCTGCTACCGAACCAGGTTCAAGGTCCTTGTATTGATTTACAAATCCCTTTACAACTTGGGTTCAGGATACCTCAGGGACCACCTCATAGCTGTCAAGTTTCGGATTTGAAAATAAGGCCTCACCTATCCCGGGGACAGTCACATGGCAGTGGTAGGCGGAGCCAGAAGCAAAAGTGGGTGACACTGGTGTGAACGCGCGCAGTAGGCTTAACTGTATTTTGGAAACACTGCCCGTGGGCTACGACACCTGTATGCGTGGGAAATGGCTCCCGCTTGCTTTGAGGCTGCAAGGAGGCGAGGTCTTCCCAGTCCCTGGCCAGCAGGGGGAGGGAGAGGAGCTGCTTCCTTTGAAAAAACGGGAAATTAAAGGGATATAAAAAATAAGGGATAGCAGCGGGAAACTGCTTGAAATAAGGGAGATTCCCGGGGAAAACGGCATACTTGACAGCACTGGACCACCTGAACGGGGCAGATTTAGGGGTGTGCAAATGCTGTACACACCCTGGGTGTTGAGTCAAGGGGGCGCTGTCTCAAAGACCTGTATGTGTGGCACTGGGCTTTGGGAAGGAGGTGTGAGGCTCTGGCAAGGTCCTAGAGTGCTCCACTTCCTCCCCAAAGCCTAGTTTCCCAGCTTTGGGAAGGAGCTGGGAGGGCTCTAGGACTTTGGCAACGCCCTCAAACCTTTCCTTTCCAAAGCTACAGTAGGTGCCTCCTTACCGATCTTTGGGAAGGCAGTGTGGGACCTGGGTGGGAATTTTGGCCTCGCACAGGGCACCATTGTATGCAACTCTACCACTGATCTGAACCTTTATATTCCAGGTTGATTACTGAGATCATCTGCAAGAGCATCTCTGGTCATTCCCCGAGTTGGTGAAGCTCATTTGACAGCTATGAAAAACAAAGCATTTAGTGTCATTGACCAAGTTCTGTGGAACACCCTGCCAATAGAGATTCAGTGGCCACCTTCTGTGCCACCTTTTAAACACTTGCTGAAAACTTTTCTATTCTTCCAGTCCTATGCAGGCATTTAAGAGTACATTCTCCAAAAAAATCTCATAGACTCATAGAATTCTACAGCTGGAAGGGACCCTGAGGATCAGGGTCTATTGATATTTGTTTTCAATTTATTTTTGTTTTTAACTTGCTTTTAGCTTTTTATTATTTTATTGTCTGGTTTATATTGTTGCAAAACACTGTGATATATTTTTAAGATGCAGCAGTACAGTATATAAATATTTTTAAAAAAATATATATGAATGAATGAATAACAGATCTGTCCTGAAAATTCATGGGGATCTGTCATTCAAAAGTTATTCTTCCTAGTGTCAGCATGACTTAGCAGCTTTGCTTTTGCAACAGAAGCAACACAGAAACCTATAATTACAGTATGTATACAGACAGTTGAGCACAGACTAATTTACAGAATTACAGAAGAGGTATTAGGGTTTCACACTTGGCTAGTGCCCAGAAATTTGCCACAAATATCAAAGATCCCCACACCCAAACCAAAAAAACTAAAAACTGGATATATATAGACCTCATTCAAAATGTGCCCCCTCGCCATGACCAAGGTACTTCCAGGCTACCAGAAAAATGTTCCCATTGGGACATTTAGTCCAAGACACACTGATTCCTAGAATAGTCTGAAAGGGAGACATTTGCATGTATCTCTAGGGTTGTCATATTTCAAACAGTGAAAAAAATCTGGACAGATAAGTTGTTGAGCTCCCCCCCCCCTTTTCTTTAGACTTGTTGAGCTTTTTGGGCAAAATCACAAAAATGCAGTTTTTGAGCTATTTTTATGGAAATATGGCAAAAAACAGCACTTGAGAAATTGGGTTGCCATACATCCGGATTTTCCCAGTCATTTCCCCCATTTCCTTGCAGACACTGCAGTGTTCTGGATATGTCCAGCCTCTCAAGGCCGAAAATGGTGGGGGTGGGATGGGGGGAGAGAGAATGGTTCAAGTTCTTCCAGGCCACACAATAAGCTGAAATTTAGCATGTACATAATCTGCAACACACTGACTACTAAAATAAAGGCACATATATCACCTTCACTCCTTAAAAATAGGTTAACAGGTGTGTTATTGTACTGAATTTCCTTGACATGGTGAATGGCATTTTACAATGCCCCACACTCCCATTTTGGGAAACCAGCAAAATTAAATTTCCTCCACTTAATCTCACCTGTCACAAACAAGGAGGCATCTGTCATTTTTCTTTCCTAACCATGTCTTTTCAGGAGGTCCCCCCCCAAAAAAAATATTTTGGTGGGTATTATCTGCCTGCTTGTCTCCATGGCAATTATTCATGTTTCCAGGGAGACTACAGTAATTACTAGTTGGGTGTGTGATGTCTTCCATCCTCTGCCCTGATGTATCTTTTACAACCCCTACCTTGATTACTCTCTGACTTTTTGTGCTATCAGCAGTGGATTAATACCCATTACCCAATCATGAAGGGGCAAGGTTATAAAAAATAAGTGCACCCAGAAATATCTCTTTTTGGGGGGTCCTGCTTAGTAATTCTTTTCTTAGTCATGCAGCAAAGAAAGTATCAGCCTAAGAAAATCTATATTTTGCATACTTTTTTTTCTTTTTGGCTCCACTTCTGTTTTATAATAAACCACTGTTTGCTGAATCTGTCTGACTATGCAACAGTATTGCACACCCATATTATGAAATAGATTGCCTAAGATCGCATAGCTCTTTTATGAGACTTCATGCCCAGAAGCAAGGGGAACTGAGACTGACTTTGCTGAGATCAAAAGATTGTCCGCAAGTTTCAAAACAATCTTTTGTCACCCCTTGTGTTTCTTTTGGTTCATCCAAGTGAAATAATAATACAATTACAATATAGAAAAAAGAATTTGTAAGGTTGTAACGTTTATGTTTATCGTTCCAATGCATTATTTAAAAAATTACCATTGCTGGAAAAACTTGCTTGGTTATTAGTTAAGGGTTTGTCTAAAATATGTAATTTAAATAATAATTTTTATCTGAAGAAGTGTGCATGCACACAAAAGCTCATACCAAGAACAAACTTAGTTGGTCTCTAAGGTGCTACTGGAAGGATTTTTTTTTTTTTTACTATGGCAGACCAACACAGCTACCTACCAATAATTTGTGTAGTTTAACACCAGGTTGGCCAGGCATCCCAACTATAGGCAGCTGCTAAACACACACAAGATCTCACACTTTCTATACAGGCAGTTGTGCATAACACAGGGTTCGTATATTTAAACAATAACCCAATGTAGCGGCCAGGGCTAAAAGTATGGCCCCACTCTTGTCTGTATGCCTTAACGTATGGCTTAAGTAGATGAGTTAAACATGCATAGGGCTATTTAAAATGTGGTATTTTGCTTCTAGTAAACCCCAGAAGCAAAAAAGTCTTACAAAACAGGTCAGGAGCATTCCAACAGAGAGTGAGCCAAAATTGCATACTGGACAGAATGTCAGGGTGTAGGAGTTTTGTTGCTTCTACTAGCTTAGGTTTGGGGCTGTACTGTACACACTTTCAGTATCAACCAAGAATATGCACTTGTGCTTGTGGAATGCAAGCTTCGTTTACTAGTAAGTTATATAATTGCGGAAGTTATATAATACCGTACACAGCTGTTCACCGAGTTGTTTGGGGGAGGATATCGAATGAGAGGGCTTGGTATTAGGACTGCATGGTTCTACGTGTACATACACGATGACTCAGCTCTAAAGATTTGCCTGGCCCCAACGCAAAAGTTATGTCTGCTTATCATCCTCTTTTTATTCTGCCGTTTAAGGTACAAGCTCTCATAGGGTGCTTTACAAAACAATCAAAAATATAGCAAATTTTAAAATAAACCAACAGATTTAAAAACGTCAAAACAGCAAGTTAAAACGTGAAGCTTGCATTGAGCTATAAAAAAACCTAAGTGGAATAAAAACATTTTCAGACATTCATTTAAAACCACCAACGGGACAGCCATACATACTTCCTGGAGGATAGAGTTTCAAAGCTGTGGAGCCTCAACTGAAAAGGTTTTGCCCTAGTACCTTCCAGTCTGATCGTTCTTGACAGCAGGCCAGAGGCCAATCACAAAGGCCAGGCAGATTCATATGAGAGCATGTATCAAATGATTTGGGGCTAAGGTGGCTTATCTCACCATCCCAGCTCTGCAGGAACCCACCCAGCTGGGCAGAGCCCAGAGTATCTTAAGTGAGTTGTAAACCATGCAAAAAATGGGCTTTCCAGGGATGGGACCAAACGGGGGCAATTAGGATAGATCCAAAGCCTGTTCAGTTTAGTCACTTGACCTAGCAAGTCAGAATAAGTGAAGATGGTAAAAATAGTGGCATAACTCAAACACTATCCTAAAGGCTTGTGCTCCCTCTAATAGGCTTAGGCTGGCTCAGACATCAGTTGCTCTGTGGCTGAACGGAGTTTGGATCTGGTGCAACTTAATGGTGTCTTAATTTAAGCCAATTTGGTTTATGCCAGCTTTTTGTGTATACGACTGCTACCTTAGGCTGTAATCTTGTAATCTTACTTATCTTGGAAGTAAGCCCCATGGAATCAATGGAACGTACTTCTGACTAAACAGGCTTCATGTTGCCCTTGAATACACTCGCTTGCTTTGGGACCACATCCCACCATTTTGCTCCTATATACTTTGTTGTGAAATTCTAAAAAACAACATACTGTTTGGGTTCTAAATTTGGGATTTGAGAGGGGAAACAACATGGCTGTTTATCTTTCAAGGGGGAGGGGAGGAAAATATACTCCATTTCAAAACTAAAATGTCTAAAATTATTTACTTGGGTGTGCCAGCAATTACACGCAATGAAAGCAATTGCAGTAACAAGAGCCCTTTTTTGATCAGGCCAGCCACTAGGTGCATCCTTTCCAGCAATATTCCAACGAGATGCTTCTAAAACCCACAAACACCTTATTTTTTTGGCTGTTCTTATATTCATCTGTAAGCTGCCTTGAGTCCCTGAAAGGAAAAAAGGTGGGGTATAAACAGGGCCGGATTTAGGTTTGATGAGGCCCTAAGCTACTGAAGGTAATGGGGCCCTTTATATGTCCAGCTATCATTTGTCAACAACAAATTGTCGCTGTTTTTTGTTGTTGTTGTTGAATATATGCCATATGTTAATTTATAGACCTAATAGGTATCTAAAGCCATTTGCATGTAACAAAATATGTTTTTATCATAATAATTGTTGAACCTTACTGAAATACAATTAAGAAGTATATTAATAGTGAAATAATTAAGCTCTCACTTAAAATGACTTTTTATTCATAACCAACTTAATAATGCATTTGGCAATAACAAAAGTTCCTTTAGAAACACAATTTACAAAGACTCATAATCTAGTCTCTAGAAACTTGCTATAACATGAAATAATAATTGTAGGTTTTATTTTTTGGTTTTTTTATCTTATATTTTGGAAATGTACATCGAGTTTTTTCCTCTTTAATTTTTTTTTGGGGGGGGGCCCAAGAGAGCGGGGCCCTAAATTATAGCTTGTTTAGCTTATACGTAAATCCAGCACTGTGTATAAATATGGTATTTAAAACTAGGCGCCTTTTATTCTTTTCAGTGCCTGCTAAAAAACATCCTCGTTTAGCCAAGCCTACTCAGAGAAGAAGAAGAGTTTGGATTTGATATCCCGCTTTTTACTACCCGAAGGAGTCTCAAAGCGGCTAACATTCTCCTTTCCCTTCCTCCCCCACAACAAACACTCTGTGAGGTGAGTGGGGCTGAGAGACTTCAGAGAAGTGTGACTAGCCCAAGGTCACCCAGCAGCTGCATGTGGAGGAGTGCAGACACGAACCCGGTTCCCCAGATTACGAGTCTGCCGCTCCTAACCACTACACCAAACTGGCTCTCAGAGGAAGCTTAAAGTTGAGGTGAACTTTAACCTGCTTTAGTACGTTAAACTTTAGTAGTCAAGTAGGGCTGTGAATTTCCCTTCGATTTTATTGCCTCTTTATTATTTTTTAAAAATCCTTTTTTTTACAATCAAGTGTATAAATTTGATCAGAGAAATAATTCGAAACGCTACTGAGGAGGAATCCGTTCGGAGCCCGGATTCCCTCACAAACTCCCTCTCCCTCTCCTCAGCGAGGAGGCACTGAGGTCAGTCCCACGACGACAGCGACCAACGACTCGCCTGAGCGGGGGGGAAAAAAACAACCAACCTCCGAGCGCGTGCGCGGCGACGGCGCTGGCGGCTCCTGATTGGCGGATACTAGGTGCGCTCGCGCCGCTCATTCGGCAGTTACCCTTGGTGGTAGGGGTGGTGGGTGGGGTTGTTGTTTTTAGTACTAAACTCCACCCACCAACCCCGCCGCCTCCAGCACATGAAGCCTATTGGCGGGGCGGGGCATTGTGACGGGGAGGACGCCGTGGCCCCGCCCACCCCACCCCCGTCGCGTTGTTTCTGAGAGGGCCGCGGCGTCCAGCGGCTACGTCGATGCTGCAGGAGGAGGCGGCGCGCGCCGGCTGGCTGGCGGGCGGCGGATGAGGAGGAGAAGGAGGAGGAGGGAGGAAGAGGCAGGCAGGCATCGCGGACATGATGGCGGCGGCCCCCTCGCGAGCGCTGGTGTCGGCGGCGTCGGCATCGTCCCTGCGTCCGGGGTCCCAGTCGTCTCGGGCGGCGAGAGCCCGGCGGTAACTCGCGGCCGCCGTCATCGCCGTGCCCTTTCTCTGCCTTCCCCCCGCCGCCCGCCCAGAGACGGACAGGAGGCGGCGGGGTCTCGGGGATGGCGGCCCCGGGCCCCCCTCAACCGCCGCCTCGGCGGCTGGGCCCGTGGCTGCGGGCCGGCGCGGAGGTGGCGCTGCGGGTGCCCAGCCTTTTCCTCATCGACGCCATCTTCAACTCGTCCCCGGTGATCCCCGGAGACTCCCTGTGGGCCGGCCTCCTGGGGGGGCTGCTGCGGCTGATGGGTGAGAGACCCTTCCCCCAACCCCACCCCTCACGAGCACCCCATTTATATGCCTATCGCTGGGGGGGGGGAGAGAAAGGGGTGGGTGGGCCTTCCACCACCTCCCCGCCCCAATTTTACCTCAGTAGGTATAGATCACGAGATCTCAGGGTCGCGGGTTCGAGCCCCACGTGGGGCAAACGGTCCCTGCATTGCAGGGGGTTGGACTAGATGACCCCCAGGAACCCTTCCCACTCTACAATTCTGTGATACAATTCTGTCATCCCCCTCCCTTCCTATAGGGTACTCAGGAGGTGGAGAGGAAGGATTTTTTTTTGGGGGGGGGATACTTCTCCAACCCTTTTCCACCGCCACCCCGGAAGAAGCTTCTGTGGTGAACGTCGCCGTGCCTTCTCCGCGCTTCCTTGTGCGGCAACTTTCCTGCTCTCTTACTTTTAATTGGCGTTGGGGAGAGAAGAGGGCGACCGCCTACCTGTTTTTCTCGGGCATGAATCCTCCCTAAACCACCACCACCTTTCCCCTTGAGAGCATCAAAACTTCACCGGGTGGGTGGTTGTGGTTGTTGTCCTTGTAAAAAGGATGTTTGCTAATCCCCGGTTGACCCATAAGTAAGTGTTGAAACAGCAGCACATCTTCAGCCATTTAGAGTTAGGGATGTGAAGGGCACTTTTGAAGGATGCTAAAGGGTGAAAATGTATGTTTATTGATCTGGCTGGAATAGGATAAACGTTTACTGTAGTCTTTTGCACAGTGAATGCATCTCTTCTTCCTAGATCTGCTTTCTTCACACCCAGATTTCCAGTGAGATGTGTCCACTTCATTTTTTTCATGGCTTCCCAAACCTTTTGCTCCCGCAGACCACTTGGTCTTGGTGGACCACTTAATGTTTTTTCTACCTGTTGTCACAGTTGTGACACACTGTGCTAGATGCTGTCTATTTTGTATTGTTTTTTTAATTGCTTCTTTTCTTACTTTTACTATATTAACAGTTTGCATTGCATGGTATGATTCAGATTTTATTCACACAAACACAATAAAAATACAGCTAAGGATCAATATGAAATTTGTGGATCTGTTGGCACACAGACTACAGTTTGGGAACCCCTAGTTTATTTAATGTTGACACCTGGGTCAGTCTTCCTGCTTCACTTGGATTGTTAGCTAAGCTACTATCCTATCCTACTATTCAGTCAAAATAACTATAGGTCTTTTTTTCTAAAATTAAGAGTAGTGAAAGCTAGTCCCCAGCATTGGAAGTTTTATAAGAGCTTAGTTTGCTAAACATTTGCCAGGGACAGCTTGTTGACTGTAAAATGACCTTTTATGATCTTGTGTTGGGCTAAGGTTGCCCAACTGTTAACTAACCTCTAGTGTTTCAATGCCTTCTGCTTTTTTGCAATAGGCCTGCTGGTAATTTGGTCATCATATCTTGGTTCAAGCAGAACCAGTTTTCAATTTGTGCTGGGGTAGCTCAGTGAGTAGAAGATGAGACTCTTTAATCACAGGGTCATGGGTTCAAGCCCCACATTGGGCAAATGATTCCTTCATTGTGGGAGGACTAGATGACCCTCGTAGTCCCTTCCAACTCTACAATTCTATAATTCTTATGTAGATAGCAATTGTCTGTTTAGAGCAATATTATTCAGATAACTAGTCACATACAGGCAACAAAGTAGATATGTGTTTGCTTGCTTTTTCCAGCACAGAAGTACTATTTGTGCAAGAAATGTCACATGAAATGGTGTGGAAACCAGACTTGAAAACAGTCATTTGTCTGCTTGCATGTGATAAAAATCTCCCTCAAATGATCAGATAAATGTGCATTTGTAAATTGTTGTTGTTCAGTCGTGTCCGACTCTTTGTGACCCCATGGACCAGAGCACGCCAGGCACATCTATCCTTCACTGCCTCTCGCAGTTTGGCCAAACTCAAAGTTTGCTTCCCTTTCCCCCACTTTCAAGTGGTTTTTATATGCCACAAGTAACATGTGCTTTGGGTAACTTTGTGAAGAAAAGCAGCTAACAATAAGAATAGCACATGTGTTTGTGAACTATTATCTGGTAGAGAATATTGCCTGTTAACAACTCCTTTATAATAGCTTTTTAGCAAAACTACTTACCGTAGACAGCTCCTAAATGCTAAACAGCACTTCCTATCTTCCTCAATCTTTCATCTTCATGTTGCATTCCAAATTACATTTTAATGAATTTACCTGTCAGCTCCAATTTAATTTAGCGTAGAGCTCTATAAAAGCTTTGTCTGCATAATTGAGTTTTACTATAACTATTAGCCTTGGTGTTTCAAATCATTATTGGATTTCTCTATACCTTCTGAGATGTTATTCCCGTTCATGAGAGTTTTATAATCCTACAAAGCAGAGAGTTTTAGAAGATCAATCAATAAATAATATAATAATTATACAAATTGTTAATCTATATAAACAAGATCTGAGCAGTCTGTGATGTCTGATCTCTGAACTAGACATCAATGCAGTATGCAAATATGGAATTGGTTTTTGCCCCTCCCTTCTTCCCCTGTTGCTGTATACCAGGCATCCCCAAACTGCGGCCCTCCAGATGTTTTGGACGACAATTCCCATCATCCCTGACCACTGGTCCTGTTAGCTAGGGATCATGGGAGTTGTAGGCCAAAACATCTGGAGGGCCGCAGTTTGGGGATGCCTGCCGTATACAGTACTTTGGTTTGGAGATTAAACTATGACAGTTGTGATAGTGTTACTGGATAAACCCCAGTTCTGTTCGGCGAGCTTGATACTTGTGTCTGGAACGTGGCTTGATAGGCATTAAACCAAAATAATAGGTACATTGTAGGAGTTAGTACGTTGGAATAGCAGCTGAAAGGGTGTTGCAGAGCATAATACTCAGGGGGTGTAACCTCAACTGGTGACTCATCACTAACAATAAAAGAGGTGGAATTCCCTCCCCCCATAGCAGGGCGAGGCTTTTAAGTGCTGTGTAGTTTGTGTGATAATGACGATGAGGGGGTGGTAAAGTTGTAAACTGCAATTAAACATGTCTAATATCATTCCATTGTGAAAATGCATCAAAATTGAGTGCTTTGAAGCTAATTTTATATAAGTGAGATCTATCAGGTCAGTTACTGGATGATCTCTGCCAAGGGTAAATGATAAGATTAAGTGATTAGGGCCATTTGATAACTATCCTTTCTTGAAAGGATTAGGGGATGAGGAGAGTCTAGAATGGAAGCCCTTGGATTTAGAATTGTATTCCTTCTTTATCTCAAATTTTACATAAGCCGCATTCATCTTGTTCATCTGGTTCACCCTGGGATCTTCAGATAAAGGGTGGTATATAAATTGCATAAATAAAAAATAAAAATCTGGATCAATGTACTGTCTAGAAAATGGATGCAGCTTGTATAGGGGCTCTCTTTTTTCTTCAATTTAAAAGCCTTGATTTAAAAAAGAGTAGCCATATTATAAAATAAAAAAATTCCTTCCATTAGCACCTTAGAGACCAACTAAGTTTGTTATTGGTATGAGCTTTCGTGTGCATGCACGCTTCTTCAGATACAAACTTAGTTGGCCTCTAAGGTGCTACTGGAAGGATTTTTTTAAATTTTGTTTTGACTACGGTAGACCGACACGGCTACCTACCTGTAACTAGAACATATTATAAAAGCCCTTGATGTTTTAGAGATTTGTATTGTTCCCCCTTCTTCCTCCTATAAATATCATGGGACCTTGTGTTTCAGAAAGCTGAAAGACCGGTAGTCCTTATGGTGTCTAGTTTTCTTGCATATAATTTTTTTTAATTTAATTAAACTAACACAGTTTTCTTAATATTTTTAAGGAAGTTGAGACAATCTTATGCATGTCTACGCAGATGTATTCTGCTCCATGGGACTTAATAGCAGGTGTGCATAACATTGCAGCATAATTTATTGGAAAGTGTTAAACTATGAATTAATTTGGGGCACCAATTGAGACTGTTAGTTGTGCTTAATTCTGCTGAAACTAGTACCACTTGCGTTAAACACATCCCGTTAATTTCAGGGCGACTTTTGGGATGTGACTTCTCTGGATTGGGACCATGGTCTGTTGAGCTAATTGTGGGAGGCTTTGCTTGTGGTAAGAGATAGAAGCTGATTGTCCCTAGTACATTACAACTTGACTTCTGGGTATTTCATTGACTTTAGTCAGGGCGAAGGTTGTGGATCATTAAGCTTTCATAATAAGTCTTAAACTTGAACTTAAACATTAGGATGTGCTTGCGTCTTCTGGGAATCAATAGAGTGTTCAGATACTGTGATTCATGGGTCATGTCCAGATAAGCCCTGGGTTGTCTGATATGTTTTCCTCATATCTAGTTGCAATTTTGGTTTGGGGCCATAACTCTGGTCAAAGGATAGTGGAAATATATGTGAGTGATTTACTGGACAGAAATTTTAAAGAATTGATTTTATTATGATAGGTCATAGCATTTATTCATTTGCAGATAATTCTTAGAATTCTTAGAATTTATTTCTGTTGCATATTTTTGACCATGTCTCATATCCAATATCCAGTTCTAGCTAAAATTGTTTGGCTAGACTTTGGAAGGATGATAAAATCCCAGAAGTACAGGCTATTGCAATTATGGAGAAGATTATCAAGAGGCCAGAATTACTTTACATACTCATCAAACAAAATGACACCGGTTTATATAATTTTGGAGAGAGAATGGTGGAGAGTTTGATTTTCAGAATGCTATGATAGATTATCTTCAAGGAGATAGATTTTTGTGGGGTTTGTTGAGATATTGAGAATACCAGTATTTTTTGTAATTATATAGAGCAGTTGTATGTTGGAGATACAAATGGTATTACATAATCTGCACTCACGTATGAATTTATGAATATCCTAAAATGTATACTTCTTTCCATATCCAGTCTCAGTATATCTCTGGATTAGGGTTGGGCGATGTTGGGTTTTCAACATCATGGTGTATCTCCAGGCAAACATTGGGTTTGGCGATATACCACGATGGTGAAAAAAGCTGAATTGGCCCCAGTTGGCGAGATGCCAGGTGAAACTACCCCAGCTTTCACCCCAGCACCTCACGGGCTGTGGCCAGTACAGCTGGCCCCAGCCTACTGCTCAGCCTGGGGGTGGAAAGGCTCCTGCTCCCAGCTGAGCAATCCCCAAGGCCCCTTGGCCAAGCTCCACTTGGGGTGGAAGAGCCCCAGGTCTCAGCAAAGCCAGCCCTGAGTCCACGGCTGCTCCTGCTAGAGCAGCAAGGACCTTGGGGCTCTTTGAACAAGCTCCCTCTGCCTTCACTGGCATGGGGGTGTGGGCAAGCTACCTTGCCTGCTTGCCCCACTTGAAGAAGGACCAAGCGGCAGTAGCCAAGCGCATGGATGCTGTCAGGCTCCATGCTTTTGACTGCCTTCACTCCTTCCAGTAGTGGGTGGATGGGGGGTCCGTTCACCCCAAGAAGAATGATGCAGCCCACCCTCCTGGGCAAACTGTGCAAGGCGCAGGGTGCAAAGCCACCCTATACACGCCTTGTGGAAAGGGGGTGCTGGCGAGCGCTGGGCCTGCCAGCAGCATCAAAGAGCCCCTACATCGCCTGGCTGGCTTCCACTGGGAGAGCAGGAGCAGAATCGAGGCTCTCTCAGTTGGGAGGGGGAGCTTGATTCTCCCTCTGCCGGGGCAGAGTGCAATGGTGGCTTCACCTGTGGTATATAGCTGGTGAAACTGCCATCGTGAGTCCCTCTGCCTCCAGCTCCCAGCTAGTTTGTTTCTCTCTTAGCACCCTGGGGGCTGGAGGCAGAGGGACTCAAGCAGAAGCAATTTCATCAGCAATAAACCACTGAGTGAAGCTGTCATTGTGGTCTGAGTCCACATATCGATATTTTGCCCAGTCCTAATCTGGATATATCTTGAATGGTTTAAATTTATACTGGCATATTCCCTTACTCAAATATATGGCTATAGCTAATAGAGCTCCTTATTTGCTGGCCCATGTGGGCACTGTAGCTAGTATAATGAGATTACAGATAGAGAATTTCCTGAGAGATATAATATTTAGCAGTTAATCTCTCAGCCAGAGATCATTTGGCAGTCCTATAACTTTCCCCTTTTAGAAAACACATTGAACAGTCATGCAGTTGATATACATCTAAAAGGTTATTTTCCCTTGCTTTTAATTACTAGGATAGTGGTTCTTGTGTTTTTAATTGAGACACTTTTGATTTAGAAGCCAACATCAGCTTTCCCCCCTTTTATTGGGAAGTCAGAATTGCATGTCCAATTACATATTTATTATTCAGAACACTTTGCAGTAATTTCATGTCCAAATATAATAATAATAATAATAATAATAATAATTATTATTATTATTATTATTTATACCCCGCCCATCTGGCCGGGTCTCCCCAGCCACTCTGGGCGGCCTCCAACAAATACCAAAATACAATACAGAGTCACAAATTAAAAACTTCCCTAAACAGGGCTGCCTTTACAAATATACAAATACAAATATACAAATACAAATATACAGTGTGTAAAGCTGTGTTAGAAACTGAAATATGAAAGCTAGGAGCTAAATGACACCTTAAACCTAGGTTATGGGCGCAACAATGGAATGTCTAGGCGCACTTTTTTAAATAACAAGAATACAAAGCTGAAAATGAATGAACTGCAGCTAAAATATTGCATCCATTTCCCACATGGTCTAGTAAAGAAAAAGTTCTTCCTTTATTTCCACTCTGCAGTTTTATTCTGAAATCTTAGGCGCAGAACTGTGCCCAGAGCTCAGTAACTGCTCACACTAATGAAATTCCCTGTCACAAAATGCACCTAGAACAATGGTAGTTTTTAACACTGGTATAAAGACTGTTAACATTTATAACACATTTGCATACTCTGGCTACTCTCACCTCAGTAAAACAGTTAAAAGACAAGCTTCATGTGACTTTTCCTAACCTTTGTTTTCCAGGGACAATATTTTGATCCAAATCCTTGTTCCCTCTAAGCCTTAAAGGAACGTTGAATAAATGTTGTCCTAGTCTATCCCTCCAAATAAATTTATTCCCTCAATCCAATTTGGAAAGAATAGAAGTAGCTTCTCACTACTTTCCCCTGGGAGCCAGTATAGGTTTGCCATCTAGTATGAGTGAAAGGTCACTGTTATAAAACAAGTTATTTTAAGCCAGAAGAGGAGACACTAACTACTATACAACTCGAGCACTTTTTACCCATTTGTCTTGAATGCACCAAACAACATTAGTAGGTCCACTGCTTCATCCCACATCACGTGATGGGGAAATCTTTCTGGCCCATTGGGCAACAGTTTAAACCAATGAATAGTCTATCTGAAGTTATCTAGTTGTTTTGAAACCAGGTTCTTTGTTCTTATGACTAACTAGTGGCGCTAAACTTTTTTTTTTTTTTTAAAAAAAAACCATAATGGAAAAAGTATATACTTTAGTGTTTTTTTAAACTAGTAGCGCTATTCCCCTCGCCAGTGCCACCACCAATATTTTCTGGAGTACAATCATACTGCCTCTCAGCTGAAGAGGATTTAAGAAGTAATAATTAGTATTAGATTATAAATACCGTAGATTTGTTAATTTTCCTTATGAGTTAGCTTCAGTTCAGTGCACTAATAACATGTACTTCTCCAATAATAATTATTGTAAGGCATGACCAAGCTCTTAATCTGTGTTCAGCAGCCTCTGATCATTCTGGTTTCCAGATTGATTGTAATGGTCCTTTAAGTGAGGCCTGAATAACTTGTGACCCATCCAGCCAAATATAGTCCCATAGGGCTCAAGGCAATCCTGTTAGTAAGCCCCCCCAAAGATACCAGCCTGGAAGCATTATTACTTGTGTGCTGTTTACTCATAAAGGGGGTTGCCATTCTGACCTTTCTCCAGCTTGACTCTCTGAAAACCTGCAGTTCACTCAGGTTCCATTTCTTAGAGACACAGACTATGTTGTTCCCAATATACAAGCTGGGGGAAGCTTACTGTCTTGCAGGAGAGGTGGGGAAATCTGGCGCGTTGACAGCCCCATCCTACTATTGAGGTGGCAAGATTACCTTTACTTGCTTTGTGGAATTAATTGTATTGATTAATATTCTGTGGCCTTTTAATTCTGCCTGTAGGGGGGTATTGTTTTGTTTGCTTTCATTTTTGTTATGTGTTTTGTGTTTTCATTTTGTATTTTTATGTTGTGAACTGCCCTGTGATCCTCAGATGAAGGGCAGTATACAAGTATTATTAATAATAATAATAATAATAATACTGAAGTGAGGCAATGCTGCCCACCACACCCATGCTTATGAGTAAAAAGACGGGATGGGGGATTGCAGGCTCAAACAGTGGCTGTGGAGGAAGTAAAACCCTTTTCTTTGTGACCAGTACAAAAAACAGAGTGAACTGCTGTAGCAGAAATAGCATTCTGCCCCTTCTTCTCCAGCCTGCTCACTGACCTGGGGATAATTTCATAGAATTGTAGAGTTGGAAGGGTCCCGAGGGTCATCTAGTCTAACCCCCTGCAAAGCAGGAATCTCAACTGAAGCATCCATGACAGATGGCCATCCAACCTCTACTTAGAAACCTCCAAGGAAGGAAAGTCCACCACCTCCCAAGGGAGTCCATTCTACTGTTGAACAGCTCTTACTGTCAGAAAGTTCTTCCTGATGTTTAGTTGGAATTTCTCACACTTACCTGCATGGAATTCCTGGTTGCCAGGGATGACTAGGCGAGTGGTTAAATAAAAGACTTGCTCATGGACCTGTCTTCATGGCTGCTTGGGACAGTAGAAAAAGGAGAGCTGTCAAGCACCTGCCGACAAATGGCTGCTAGGCTGTGTCATAAATTGTGCAAGCAAATCTGTTTTAGCTTGAAATACCAACACTAAATGCAGTGTTTCAGGTGATATTGACTAGTGTTTTGAATGATACAAATAATTCTCTGTCATCTTAGATACGCCTTTCCCCAAAATTCAGTAGAAAGTTGTCTACTCTCAGATACTGTGTAATACTTAATACATGGGCCATTGGCCCAAATTTGAGGGCTTCATGAACCATTTCATTCATAGGTAAAAGCAAGTATAGTGGTACCACGGTTTAAGAACAGCCCTGGTTACGAACTCTTCAGTTTAAGAACTCCGCAAAACCAGAAATAGTGTCCCAGTTTGCAAACTTTACCTTGGTCTAAGAATTGAAGCTGAACGGTGGAAGGGCACCGGCGGTGGGAGGCCTCATTAGGGGAAGCGCACACCTTGGTTTAAGAACAGTTTTGCTTTAAGAACAGACTTCCAGAACGGATTAATTTCATAAACCAAGGTACCACTGTATGTTAAAATCCATCTTGTGCTGTCTGTCTGATACTTACATTTTATTTATTGAATTTATATACCACCCTATACCCGCAGGTCTTAGGGTGGTTCACAGAATAAAATCAAAATAAAACCACAAAATACATAATCAAAATAAAAACAACAACCCAATAACCCCCCCCCCAAAAAACCCCACCACTTTTTAAAAGGGCATAGGATGTCAATCAAACCAACCAACCAAAGGCCTGGTTTTTGCCTAGCACCTAAAGATGTATAATGAAGGTGCCAGGCGAACTTCCCTGGGGAGAGCATTCCACAGACAGTGAGTCACTGTAGAGAAGGCTTGTTCTCATGTTGCCACCCTCCAGACCTCTCGAGGAGGAGGTACACAAAGAAGGGCCTCAGAAGATGATCTCAGGGTCCGGGTAGGTTCATATGGAAAGAGGCGGTCCTTGAATGTATTGCGGTCCTGAGCCATTTAAGGCTTTATAGCACTTTGAATTGGGCCGGGAAACTAATTGGTAGCCAGTGCAGTCAGACCAGGATCTGTGTAATATGCTCAAACAGTCTCTAATCCAGTGGTGTCCAAACTTTTTGAAAGAGGGCCAGATTTCATGAAGTGAAGGGCTGGGAAGGGCCAACCAAAGTGTTGAAGTTGAAGTTTTTTATGATTTTACCCCAGGAAATAAACTGCCACAGGGGTCGGCCCCCGAATCACTGATCTCTTCCAGTCATGAGCCTTCTTGTCGTCAGATTAGGCAAGCAGTATTCATAAGAAAACCTCAATTCTTAATTGGTAGGGCACAAAAATCTATTAGGAGCCCCAACCTGCAAATATTTATGGGTTTTATTTATAAAATTTATATACCACCTTTTCCTCCAAGGTAGCTCCAGGTGGTGTACATGGTTCTTTCTCTCCCCATTTTGGCAAAAACTGGCAGGAAGTCTTGTGGGGAACCTTAAGCTCAAGGTGTTTTTGGCTACATAAATCAACTTAGCAAAAAGCAGCACCCAGATGGTAGAGTGAAACTGCATGATAATGGGGCTTGGCTGTTGGCTATATTGCTTGTTAACCCTGTCATTGACACACCACCAGGTTTTGTATTAAAACACCACAAGAAATGCCTGGTTTGCACTCTTACTGTATAAGAACATGCTGCCGCGGGGTTGGAAAAAGAAGTGTTTTCAGTGTTGGTGTAAGCATAACCACTATGTAAATCAGTGATGGGTGTAATAGGCAGTAACAGGCAGTGATGTTAAGGACAGTTACAGTGCTGTTCACTCATCCATAAATGGCTGTTTTATTTCCCTAGATCATTTCTTACCTTCATACAATGTAATTTTAAAACGCTGATTGCCAATGTGGCACCTTCAGACAAAGATGCACCTCCAGAGGCCTTTCCTTGCACCCAAAGGGTTCAGTTCTCCTACTGAAATTAGGCTTAAAAGAGCATTTCGTTGTAGCCAGTAAAGAAGGTTGCGGTGTGTTGGGGTCACAGTGTGTGCATGGTGCCCATAACAGTTCCAGTTCTCCAAGTTGCTCACGGGCCCACAAAGGTTGGCGGCCCCTGTTATATTCCTGTTGTTTACATGATATATGGGAATACGGTCTGTATTTAGAAAAGTTCAGGATGCCTACCAAAAACACAACACAACACAACCTATATGCAGAGGGGAAATAGAATGATTGAAATCAAGATACAAATAAATACTAAACGCTATCATCTAGTTTTTACTGCTGTTTTTTCTAAGTATTAAAGCCATAAAAAACTAAAAGCCCATCTAGCAACCAAGGCCTTCTTAAAAAGGAAGGTCTCTTATTGCAAAAGACCATCAGGGAAGGGGTGAAGAACCTCTCTGAGCACCAAATCCCAGAGTCTGGGTGTGATCACTAAAAAGGCCCCCTCTGGCCCCAGTCAAGAATGACTGGTATATATTAGACTAGAGGGTCTGTGTTGATGATGTATTTGCTGGTAGGAGTTCTGAGCTGCTCCATGGAACAGCAATGTATGTAGAGATGGTGGCCAAATTGATGGTATCAGACATGTGTTTAGTTTGCCCTAATTTCCATTGTGCTTATTTGTCCTCAGTAGTTTGGAGCAAGTGAATATACAGGCATACCTCAGAGATTATTGCGAGTTCGATTCCAGACCACCGCAATAAGCGAATATCGCAGTAAAGCGAGTTACACAGGTTTTTTGTTTCCCAGTACATATAAAAGTGACGTTTACACTATAGTGTAATCTATTAAGCCAGACCCCTCCCCTGGCTGCAGAGGCGAAAGGTGGAAAACATAGCTGCAGTCCTAGCCAGCTCCACTCCTGTGGCCAGAAGAGAGGTGGCGGTGTGTGTGTGCACGCGCTTCCTTCCCCTGGAAGCTGCCTCGTAAGGAGCAATATCTGAAATGTAATAAAAGTGAGGTATGACTGTTCAAAAGTTGATGTTCTGGGCTGTATGGAAATTAGTATTTACTAGGATTGGATTAATTGGAGTACAGCTTCTATAAAATTGAACTGTAGATTGAATTTACAGAGAGGGCTGAAAACGTAACAGTCACACCTGTTCATTGAGCATTTTTCATGTTAAGAGTGTACAGACAACTAACTCTCCTTTCCTCCTCCTTTTAGGTGTCTTTGTATCCAGTGTTGTTCTGATTCTGTCACAAAGATCACTTTTCAAGTTTTATACGATCAGCTCTGCTCTTCTGCTAGCCGCAACATCAGTGATGGTGAACTATTACGCTTTTTTGCACATAAACTTCCACAGTGCCTCTTATACAACACCTTTTGGAGTTCAGCTCCTTCCTCATAAAGGACCTTCCTTAGGGATGGCACTCTCTGTCCTTCAGCTTGCCTTTGGAATTGGCTACGTTGCACTGTTAAATGTCCAGTCCATATACTCTCAGCTAATCATACTGGATTTATTGATTCCTCTTGTAGGCTTGATCATTGAATTGCCGTTACACATCAGGCAGATTTTAGTCTTTACCTCAGGCTTCATTTTGACAGTATATACCCTGGTCGTTTTAGTTTATAAAATTAAACGATTCTACTACTCTTCACGGTATGTCTATCTTCTTATAAGGCACATGTATCGCATTTATGGATTACAACTGTTGCTGGAAGATACATGGAAAAGGATTCGTTTTCCATCAGTTTTGCGGGTCTTTTGGCTAACGAGGCTGGCAGCACAAGCTGTTGTATTAACATTCTTCATCAAAATGGCAGAAACTAATGCAGGCATTAAATTTTACATGCTTTCTTGGGACAGTTTTTGGGAGTTATTTTGCAGCCTTATTGTCAGCGGGTGTGATTCTACTTTAACTGTATTAGGCATGAGTGCTGTAATTTCATCTATAGCTCACTACCTGGGGCTTGGTATTTTGGCCTTTATTGGATCTACTGATGAAGACGACAAAAGGCTTGGTTTTGTGGCACCAGTTTTATTTTTTATTTTGGCCCTGCAGACTGGTTTAAGTGGGCTTAAGCCAGAAGAGAGACTAGTTCGCTTGAGTCGAAACATGTGCCTTTTGCTGACCGCAGTCCTGCATTTTATCCACGGAATGACAGACCCTGTCCTAATGTCTCTGAGTGCCTCCCATGTGTCCTCATTTCGCAGACACTTTCCTGTGCTCTTCGTCTCAGCTTGCCTCTTTGTTCTTCCAATTTTGCTCAGTTACATGCTTTGGCACCACTATGCACTAAATACATGGCTGTTTGCTGTTACGGCATTCTGCGTGGAACTCTGCCTGAAGGTTATTGTTTCTATCACTGTGTATGTACTCTTTATGATTGATGGCTACTATAATGTCCTATGGGAAAAGCTTGATGATTATGTCTACTATGTTCGATCGACGGGCAATATAATTGAGTTTATATTTGGAGTAATAATGTTTGGGAATGGTGCTTACACCATGGTGTTTGAATCAGGAAGCAAAATCCGGGCTTGTATGATGTGTCTGCATGCCTACTTCAACATCTACCTTCAGGCAAAGACTGGCTGGAAAACATTTATCAATCGTAGGACAGCTGTTGAGAAAATCAACTCACTTCCTGAAGTCAAAGGAGAGCGATTACGTGAAATCGATGACGTGTGTGCAATCTGCTACCACGAGTTTACTACATCTGCTCGTATTACTCCATGTAACCATTACTTTCATGCACTTTGCCTTCGGAAATGGCTCTACATTCAAGACACTTGTCCAATGTGCCATCAAAAAGTTTATACTGAGGATAAGGAGAATCCAAATATCTCAAATAACAATGGTTTTGTTGCACTCGACGAAAATGAACCTGATGAAAATCCTTTGCAAGGAGAAGATGCAGCTGCTGATATGGAAAATGAACTAAATGAAGATAATGACAGTTCTGAGAGTGAGGAGGAATTAGAGACTGAGAGCTCAAGTCAGACTGTTGTACTGCCCGAAGAACACTCAGAACAGGGAACCTGACTTGGTTTAAAATGTCATGTACTGAACACTGTGGGTGGGTGTTAATAGTGGAGTTCAACTATGGAATAAAAGCTTCACTTCATCAGTGTGTAACTAAGCACAAGAACAGTATCTCAAAATGTTGAATCTGTGAATGGGGTTGTCAATTTACTGTGATGTGCGATTGTAAATATACCTCTTAATTACTGCTGGTCTCTTTTGCGACCACCTTAAACTTTATGTACATTATTGTACATGGAATAAAGTGTTTTCGCATATTTTTTAAAACAGTTGAACAAAACACTTCTTAATTGATAAAAAAATTATAGTGTGCAAGTTGTGTCAAAAAGTTCCCGCACTTTGGTAAACTTAAGCCCATGATTTTGGATATATTGAAAACAAGCCAGTGTCTCAAGGAGCCACCCTTTAAATCAATTAAAATATTGGCTGAGGGTTAACAGATGTCAGTTATTTAAAAATCCTATCAAAGCATCATTTCCAACTTGACAGCAAAAATTAAAATTTTAGGTTTGCATAACTGTTACCATTCTTGCTACTGTGTTTATGTTTATGGGAAAGAGAGAAATGTTGGGGATGAAGAAACTGTTGTTTTTGCTACGGGTTGCATTTCTCTTGGAAGATAGGTAGTCAGAGGGCCTTGTGCCATTTTCGGTTCTGTAAGAATAGTAAGACATTATATTCCATATAACCGAGTCAACTGGATAGTAAAATAAACTGAAATAAATACTTGGCAAAAAACAACAACCAGGAAAATATTTCACGGGGTGGAGGGTGAAAGCTTTCTACTTATGTGTTTAATCAAACCTTTACAGCATGCCTGTTTCTAAATAATAGTTTCAGATCTGATGCAGAGAAGAGTCAAATCTTTATTACATGGACAGGATTACCAGTTTTTATCATAATACATAAAATGCTTTACATATCTGGAAAGAAGATTTTAATGCTGTTGTTATATGTAGTGTTGGCCAGTTCTAGTGGATCTTCTTCACGTACTGCTGCTAGTATTTCCAGTATTTGGCTAAAACAAAGCAAAAGGGAGGCACCTTATGCAAAATCACATCGCTGTGGTTATGTTCACTGTGAACATTAATTGTTCAAGGGTGGTTAAAGTTTACATAAATAGCATTTAGGATTCCATTTTTTCTATGTCAGACAAAAACACCCAAATAACAGCATATACAAGTTTCAGATAAAGGAAAGTGTGATGCATGTATTCATCTACCTTGAAATTTATAGGGGAAGGCAAATTCCCATCTGCACAGCAATGGTGAAGCAGGTTACACAAGCAGCAACATCTGCTTCCTATGTCTACACCAGTTGTGTGTTGGAATACTAGGCACATTGGTTCATGACCAAGTTAGTCGTGACTATTCCTTTCAAAAGGTCTATGGATAACACTGCATAGAAGGAAATTTTATTGAATTCAATAAGACTTGCTCTGTAGCCAACGTGCACAAGTTTGCAATGTTGAGTTTATTTTATTCTAAAAGTAATGAAGGAAATGCTGCAATCTAAATGCTGAACTGTATGCAATATTGCGGACAGGTAACTCACATCTCAGAACATAAAAAGCTGTCTTTAATCTGGTCAAACTTCGTCCACCTAGATCAGTGCTGTCTCTGTTGACTGGCAGTAGCTCTTCAAGGTTTGGGGGCATTGGCCTTTCTTTAAACCTGCTATGTGATCCTTTTTAACTGGAGGTGCCAGGGATTGAACTTTCGACATTTACTTGTGCCAAGCGTGTGTTCTACCAGAAAACTATAGTCCCTACCATGCTTTATCAGTAAACTGGTGGTTTTAGATTTCATCACAAACGCAAGTTCTGAAATCTGCGTATTTTGGCATTTGAGGCCATTTTCTTCTGTTTGGCACTGACCTTTCAAATGTGGCTTATTTCCAATTTGTGTAGTGTTTCATTTCAGTACTGTTGCTACCTGTAGCTAAAAAGCACCAGTGGTATCTAATAAGTTATATGTAAACATTGCTATAGTAATTCATGAGGGCAAAAAGGCATTGATTTAGACATCTGAAATATAATATGTATTTCCCACCCCCTACTGTATTCTTTCCCCTTTGAGCCTTGCAAAGCAAGTGAGGAGTGAGAGCCCCCCCTTCTCAAAGTGATACAGAGGATGAGGTTGCATTCTTGCTCCCTGTGGTATTATCTCCTGAGTATTCCTTATAGCAATGCACAGAGCTGCTTTTCCTTCAATAGGCACATAGGATGTACTTTGGTATGTATATCCTCTCTCTGGACTGCAGAACCTCAAGAGCACCAGGTGATGACAGTCAACGGGAGAGAGGGCTGTTGCCCTCATGCCCTGCTAGTAACCTTCCCAAAGGCACCTGGCTAGCTATTGCAGAAAACAGAATGCAGACAAGACTGGCTTTCAGTTTCACCCAGCAAAGCAAATCTTAGCTTGCTAATTACTGAAAAATCAGGAGTTTTGACCTGTATGGGAAGCTCAGAGTACATCTAGACAGAACGGTTTGGGGCAACCCAGCCAGATGGGCAGAGTATATTATTATTATTATTATTATTATTATTATTATTATTATTATACATAATTATTGCTGCACCAGCTGCAGGCTCAAACTCCTCTGGCTGCTGGACTAGTTTAGGATCCAGTGGCTCTGTGGTTAGTCTTGCCCCATCCCCATTCCAGGGCCTTAAATCAATTACTGCCAACAGTAGCCTTTTCACAGCTGGTGCTGTTGACAGATGCAGCATGAATTGGCAGAGGGAAATCTCTGCTACATCCCTCAGAACCAGCTGGTTGGTGGTGGTTACAATTGCTCTGCCTGTTAGGTGTCACTCTTTATATGGCATTAAACCCCTTGGGCTCCAGCCCAGCTAAAGGTCAGTCATGATCAAGCCCCTCTGAAAGCCATGGGACATAAATTTCTCATGACTAATTCCACTGGTTTCAGCCAGACTTAGTCATAACTAAATTAAGCTGAATTGGAGCCTTGAAATATATTAAATTATATACTTACATTATATGACAAGGTTCATTTCTGTCCTTCAGGCAGTGTCCTTCTTCCCACTTTTTTTTGGTAGGGAATGTGGTTTTTACATATTTTGAACCAGCGTGGGTATTTTTCACTCCACACCAGGGAGCATCTAGTGTGATTTATAGAACAGTTTAGAATAACATACCGGTGGTTACATAATCTATCAGCTTTCTGTAACTCATAACCACCTCAGCCATTTCTTTTTGTCCATCTTCCCCAATACTTATTTTTTTTTGGGGGGGGTGTTTTATTCTTAACACAGGCTATAAACCAAAGAAAGCAAAGTTGCTGTCAGATCTGTTCTTAACATGTAGTAAAATTATTCCCAGAGATAGGGTCCCACACCAGTATACCACATAATTCCACAACAGAAAGTTGCAATTGACTTTAGTAAGCAATACTTAGGTCTACAGTCTGATTCTTGTGTTAACATAATTCCAAGAGTCTTGCAAGGTGACACTGTTTAAAATGCCAAAGTCAGAATTCCTCATTTGGTTGTAAGAGTTTTGTAAGGGTCCATCTACAAAGACAAATCTCTCAAGCCAGGGTCATTTTAGCTCCCCATGCTTAGCAGTTAGGAAGCTCACTCCTAACCCCAAGCATTTGCTGCCAAGCACCACTGAAGTCAGTTAGGAAGGGTAACTGCTATTAGGCAGGGTTTTCAGGGATATACTGAATTACTGTCAACCCCCCCCCCCATAATGCATTGCAGCTGTGTTCCCAAAGCTATGTGCAAAGCAGATACTTTGGTGCCTGATAATGAGGTGATTTAAGGAAGTCACCAAAGTTTTAGCACAAAGGTGGTCAACCTGATGGGTGGTATTGGTTGCCCTCCCAACTGTTGGAAGCTGCAATTTGGGAAAAAAACCCCACAAGACTGGAGCCTATGTTCTGCCAATTCATGGAGGTGAGTCGGTAACCTTGCTCTTGGCCAAGGGTGCAAATGAGAGGTAGCTGTTCCATCAGACTATGGTGCAAAAATTCACAATTTGTTTCATTTGCTATGGAAGAAAAGAATCGACTATAAGGGTAGGATGTATGCTCTTCCCCTTTGCAACCTGGCAGCAGATCCTGATGTAGATTTTTATCTACCCCCCCCCCCCATTTCTGATGTAGATTTTCACTCACCCCTTATTCCTTGGTTCACCTCAGGTACCAAAATGTCTTGGGTCTGTCCTTGACACAGCCCTTCTAAGGAATGAGGCAAGGCCTTTTCTGCTTAGTCTGATTCTCCCCAAGAACAATATCCTTTCTTACAACTCACTTTGGTGACAATGCATGGCATTTCTAGCATGCTCACTCCCCCTTGTGGATTGGAGGGTATACACAACACTGATAGTGTGGCCAAGAGAGCTGTTAAATATAGAATTTACAGGGAATTTCCCTTTCTTACTGCACTGCTAATGAATTAGGTACCGTGCTATAAAAAGACATTACTCTCTAGGTTAGGAACCTTTTTCTTTTTTTCTAAGCCATGCTTAGTAAGCATGTACCCAGTCAACACTGTTTCCGATCTGGGATATATTTGGGTAGTAATCTTAAAATGGCGCACCGAGATAGAAGATTACAAACAAAATATATCCCAGATCGGAAACAGTTTTGAAAGGGGCATATTGGTGGAAGTAAAATGTTAAATAGTATTAAATAAAACAACAACTTACCTGTTTCTAACATTAATCTTTCACTGGGAATTGACCTCACTGCTTCTAAATTAGCTTCTGTTTTCAAGGAACTGGAAATAATATGAATATGAAAATCACTATGATTTGTTGAAATTCTTTAGTCCACATAGAAGGAAGTTCTCACAAGATTCAAGGAGCAACTTGTCTGCCCAGATCCAAGATGCTGGGCACAATCGCCCCAAAGTTGTGTTTCCAATTTTGTTTGCACCAATGCAGCAAGCAGTTAACTGTTTTCTTAAATCCTGATGGTTGCAGTGAGGATGCTCAATCCAATTATAAGCATGTTTAGTCACTCCTGCCAAATTTAGTCAGGCTTGCTCTCATGTAAGTGCACACAGAATTGCTATCTCTGGCTAAGGCTGAAACTAGAATTACAAGCAGTTGTATGAAACTTCCCTACATTTTTATGATTTATTTATTTGGGAGGACTCTTCACCCATTCCTTCCAGAGGATCCTGTTAATAATTCTTGCCGATTTGTCTTTTCGTTTAAAATGTCCCCCATGCACCCAGCTCACCTCTGCTGGGTGGCAGCTGTTGCTCTAGCTATGCACACAATTCCAAGCCAATGCTAATGGGGACTGAGATTATGGCAATGTCACACAAGAGTGGTTGGTACCTGCATTTATTGTCAGATTCAAATTCAGTAGACAGCCCATTGCAGCACTTAATTATATATAGCCCACCACCCATGTTTGGCAGGTGCTTCATAGGTGGGCTGTTCTTACTGCCTACCTGGGACTGAAGTGTCTGAATTACCTGTGAGGGCACGATACATGGTGGCTGAGGTGCAGTCACCTTGATGAGCCACAAGCTGCACAGGTGTGCTTTAAAGTATTCATCCCAAAATAAAAAGGAATCCTTTCACCTCAGCCATTAGATGTCTAAAATAACTTACCAACCATTTATTCCTATGTAGAGATCTAACTCTATTATAGCTGCTGCCTCCTCTTTGGTGCCATCAAAAGAGTGTACCTGTAAACAAGTAATGATACGCCTTTATCATCTGAAGACGCATTGAGATATTTCTAACTTAAGTATTCAAAGCTTTCCCTTTTCCTGCATTCTTCCAAAGCCAGTTGATCTTTCTGAATAGCATTTGCTAGCCGTGTGCACACAAGCTCTGATAATTTTTGCCACCCAAACTGAGCATGTATGCAGCCCTTAACTGGGGCAGAACCTTCTGTGGACTGGTCTAGAAGTCAGTTAAATCAAAGATCTTTGATTTAATCTGCTCATTAGCAGAAGGCAACGAGACCAGCAGCCCAATTCAAGGAGGCTGAAAGACAGCCCTCCTACCTTGCCTCTTAGCTGCCAGGACAGGCCCATTGCTTGAGTATGTGGTACAGGTCATGCCATTCATCCCCACTGCAGCTGTTTTTGAACTACTACTCCCATCATCCCCAGCTAGCAGGACCAGGGGTCAGGTATGATGGGGGTTGTAGTCCAAAAACAGCTGCAGACCCAAGTTTGGGAAACCCCGCTCTATTTCACAACTATGTCACACAACCACCATTATTCCATCCTGAGATAATGTGAATGCACTGTTCATTTCAAAGGCTGCAAGACTCTGCCCACTTATTTAGGAATAAGCCCCACTGAACTAAATCTGTACAGGTCATTTTGCACACTATGCAGAGGCAAACTTGGGTTTCACACAGTGTACACTCAGCAGGGAGCGGCCCTTCCCTGTTCAATGTGTCTGTAGGAAAAAGGTGACAATCACATTCACAACATTTAAAAAAGGATGTGGAATTCAGAGTAATGAAGTAGAACTAGTCATCTGGTGCACAAAACAAGTCTACCTGTAAATTTCGGACTAGATGCCTACCTTAGTGCTTGCCCACTGGATAATTTTACTGAGGGCAACTAGAAAGCATTGCATGTTTTAGTTTTCAGCTACTTTGAAACACATGAAAAGTGAGATATCTGTTTATAAAATAAACTTGTATCACAAAGAGGTTGATACAAAAAAGAAACACAACTGAACATTGGGCACTTACCACTCCTCCCACACATCTCTCTCTGTTTCGCCTCATTATATCTATGTGAAAGGAGAATATTTTAAATTAAAAAGCCCAAATATTTCTTCATTCAACTAATACATTTTTTAAAAAAGTATTCTTTTGCAAAACCCACCTACAAATTCTGGATGTGAATTCCTACAGTGCAGAAACATCGGTAATTTTGTTTGCTCAGATAAATCGAATTGTTTTTCAAAATACCTGAAAATAAATAAACAGAAATATCCCTAATTTAAGGAAATCTCAGCTATAGATTATCTAAATGGTTCAAGAAGTTAGAAAGAATGGAATTATTGTTATTGTTATTATTTAGGTACAGACATAATCCTGCCAGAAGGAAACACATTTAAGTCCAATTTAGTTCTATGGGAAGGTTAAGCATGTGCTTAACTTTAAACTCAATAGGATTTGAAAATGTTTCATATTGGCCACATCATGCCAGGTTTTGTGTGATTTCTCTTATAAGAAAATGATTCTAGACTGTGTAAAGTAGGAGTGGCTAAGCTTTCGTGGCTTGAAGGCCCCACTGACAATCAGCCACCCATTCAAGGGACACACCAGTGGTGGGTATTGTCAATTTATAAGTGAGTGTACACACACACACACACACAAACACACACACGGACCACATGCACATATATTCATCAGACATGCACATTCACCCCACATACAGCACGTGCACCCAACATATATGAAGGCACAGAGCATTCTCCCAGGCTCACACATGTATACATGCACTCACACTCTTCCCCACAAACTCACCTGGAGATGCAGAGACACAAACCATCATTTCCTGCCTTTCCCACTCGAGTGGCAGGGTGAGGGTGTCTAGCAATGCTGATGTTTAGTGCTAAGATTGGGAGACAAAAGATTCCCCCTCCCTGCTCTTTGGAGAGCATCTCAAGAGGGATCTTTTATCTTAGTGTCAAGTACCACATTGCTAAAACCAGCATGTTCTTCCAAGAGAAGAAGGCAGCATTTCTCTCACCACCTCTGCCCATACCGGCTAGGACTGTGCATTTATAGTGACTCCGTGCAGTGAGGTGGTCTGTAAAGTGGTTTCCTAACGTTACAGCCACAGCACATACGTTTTCAGTAGCTGATAAATCATTAAGGCCAGAAGACTTAAAGAAGGGGGGGTGGGGGGATCTGGGAGCGCCACGCCTGCTTTATAACAGCAGCAAGATTATGTTTCAAAGACATTAGACCAGGATACAGCCTAAGCAAGAAATGGTAAAAAGCCATGCCTTGTATGGATGTTGCCAAGAAAAGCAATTCTGTTAAAATACAGTCGTACCTCAGAAGTCGATCAGAATCCGTTCTGGAAGTCTGTTTGACTTCTGAAACGTTTGGAAACCAAGGTGCAGCCAATCAGAACCCGCGGAACCTGCATCGGACGTTCAGGTTCCAAAGAATGTTCCCAAACCAGAACACTCACTTCTGGGTTTGCCGCACTAGGGAGCCTAAAAGTTCGGCTCGCAAGGTGTATGACTCTACAACCTTACAACAGGAGGCTGTGTTTGCATCGTGTGATGTGCGAGTGTCAGACTGAACATTACACAATCATAGTTTACCTTTGAATTGTGAAAGAATCCTAGCTAACCAACTGTGCTGCCATGACTGATGCTGGGTCTCCCCCTATGCAGAAGAGCATAAATATCACACAGATGATTGTCGGTTGTCAGCATTGTCTTATGAGCTGCCATCAAATACGCAGTGGCAGCAAATACTCGGGATTTTCAGAAACATTTGTGGAACCATTTAGGAAGGACAGCAAAATCATGGAATCATAGAACTGGAGAGTTGGGAGGGACCCCAAGGGTCATCTAGTCCAAACCCCTGCAATGCAGGAAATGGAAGCCTCCATGTCCATGGTAACCAGGTTCTGGGGGCAATTAAGAGATGGCTACCACCATGCTTGTGGATATCCAGAGGCATCTGTTTGGCTGTTGGAATGCTAGATTCAACGTTGTAATCCTGCCAGCCAAACCTCAAATTAAAGTTATTACAGTATTCCATACACCAGAGACTGGGAACCTGGGCCCTCCCAAGCTGTTTCTGCATTACAGATCCCACCATCTTTGACCATGATTAGCCATACTGGCTGAGGCTGATGGGTGTCTGAGTCCAGCAGCAACTGATGGATCATAGCTTCTCCCATCCCTACAATGCACAATAAAAACAACTAGTTTTTATTGGCATGTGTTGTTTCATGTTAAATGCCTTGGCTTTTGTGCCTGGTTCATTCCCTTTCCATTTCACTTCAGTGTTTTTCTGCAGTCAAACTGTTCCCAAGATTAACATTACAGCAACCAGCGCCTTGTGTAGCTATGGCATCCAGTGACCCCTCCACCCAGTGCAGATACCCCAAAAGTGGAATAGGATGCTGCTGTTCGATTTAACTCAGCACTGCAACTTCCCATCCTCTGGTCATCTGGCATGCACAACTTCTACTCGAGAGCTGGTGTTCTGGCCCCTGCCATCATGCTTTATGATGATTTGTGAATATATGGATTGCAAAAACACCACCCATGGAATGAAAGCACTGGCTAGCCACTGCAAGTTCCAATGAATGATGTGGTGGAAGCAATGGGATGGTTCAGCTAGGTGAAGAGGCAGTCAGGCGTCTGGTGTGACCTATAGGCCATTTAGGGAAGAACAGGGAAGTGGTGACTGTTTCTGCTTGGTTATTATATCCATTTGTAGGAGGTGGGGGAGGAAGAGCAACTGTTCCTTGGCTCCCAATGGCTGTCAGTGGGAGAAAAAAAAACTTGATAATAAAAACAACACTCTTAAAAAGTATGAAGGATGCAGTTTCTCTTATGTGTTAAGTAAATCTCTCTTACTTGAGTTGAGTGTCCTTAGTGCAGAATTCTAATCTGTCAAAATCTGGAAGAGAAAATTGACAAACGATTAACTGGTTTTTGAATTGCCAGGAAGGAAACATCACTGCCAAACCACTTGCTTGCTACTTACCCAAGCCGCACTCTCCAATTGCTATGACCTTCCCTTTATTTTTCTCAGCTAGACCTTGTAGCTCTGCTAAGTACTGCTCAGGGTTGCTCTGTTCAAACTCTCCACATCGGGTGGGGTGGCAGCCAACAGTACTATAAAACATGTCTGAAAACAAACAGCATGAACGTGTTGATTATTATTGCCAGAACACTTGTCAAGGTGCAGGGCGCATCGCAGCATAAGCGTTCCAGTCTCCAGCCCCCAAATAACTTGCATCCTAAAGCCTGATGGTGAGCAGATGCAATGGTAACAGAGGCTGAATACAAGCATATGCTGTTACATGTACTTGGGACCTGGGAGTGAAAACTTGCGAACTCAAGAAGCAAGGGCTTCATGGAGCAGGGAGGAACTGCACAGGAGATTTGGAAGACAACGTAAAATTCTGTACAACATCAGTACAAAGCTTTGTATATCTCTACTTTTAAATTTATTTAATCACTTCTGAATCAGGTAATTCCTGTGGTCATGAAACCAGCCTTGGAATGGCACAGTGTCACGTGGGACACACAGCATAGCAGCTAAGATTGTGAGCAGGTGGTTACATACGCTCTGCAAAGACCCCAAAGCAAGCGATTACCTGACTCCTCATCTCCCCTTCTGTGTGTGACTCTATGCAGAGTTCACTTGACAAGACATCAGCCCTAGCAGCAGTGAGTTGGGTCGACACAGCCAACCACCCCAAAGGAATGGTGTGTGAGAAGCATTCCTTTCCTTCTGCTCCTAATTCTTTGGACTGAATTGGTGCATATTGGTTTTGGTCATTTTAAATGTTAAATACAGGATAATTAAAGCATTCGATTGAAAGCTATATAACATAAGGAGACAAATACCATTTGTCTGTGCCAGCTGAAGTGCATCTTTGCTATCTTGCAAACTTCCACCTGTAATCATGAACTGGAATAAAAAAAAGAGAAAGTTTACTTAAGTGCTAGTTTCTAAATGTTAGAATTAATTCATATCTTGAAAAACTCAAGCTATTAAAAGTCAACAGAAACAACTGAAATGTAACACAACACACACTACCCAAAATCTTTGAAGAACAAATGTACCTTTTTAACACCAGTTTTGACTGCTCTAGCCACCACATCCAAGAAGTCATCTACAAAAAGACAGAACTGAAATCGTTAATTTAAAACATCACTATGGCCCAGTCCATTTCTGGAACCTTTAACAGCCTCAGGTGTGCAGCAGCTCCTACATTTCCTTTCCTTTTCCTGCAGCTTTACAGCAGTAATGGTCAATCAAACTGTGCTATCTCCATTAAGCAGCATAGATATCGTTATTGTCTAGGAAGGACTATAGCTCAGATTCTTTGAAGATCATTGAAAGTAATTTCCTACACAAGCAGTACCACACTGCTTGAGGATTGTGATTCATCAAGTTTTCCTTGATAAATATTTCCCCTAGGAACATATTCAACATATATAAGTGATCATCTCCACATGTATGCTCCACCAACTGCCAGAAATTGACTTGTTAATCATCTATGTATCATTAGAGCTTCTTGGTCATGCAGCAAGGCGTTTTTTATCGTTTCCCATCTTCAGTTGAATACTTGTACTCACCATCTGGAGACTTGCTGAAACTCAAGTCTTAGGGTGGCACAATGTGACTAAGACATACTGAGAAAAGACTCACACTGAAGTTAGTCAAACAAGCTTTAGTTTTCAGTGGGTCTACTCTCAGTACAGTGGTACCTCTGGTTACGTACTTAATTCGTTCCGGAGGTCCGTTCTTAACCTGAAGCTGTTCTTAACCTGAAGCACCACTTTAGCTAATGGGATCTCCCGCTGCCGCTGCGCCGCCAGAGCACAATTTCTGTTCCTATCCTGAAGCAAAGTTCTTAACCTGAAGAGTTATTTCTGGGTTAGCGGAGTATGTAACCTGAAGCGTATGTAACCCGAGGTACCACAGTATGATTGACAGATAGCACACTTCAAAGGCACAACACTAAGCATGTTTATTCAAAAATAATGCAGCGTACTCCCAAGAAAGTATTAACAGAATTGCAGCCTTACAGCACAATCCTATGCATCCATGCTTAGAAGAGAGTCCCATTGTGTTAACTGAGGCTTACTCCCAGCTAAGAATGTTAAAGATTGTGGCTTTACAGTGCAATTCTACACGACTACTTAGAAGCCATACTGAACTGAATAGGACTTCCTCCCAAGTAAGATATGAAAAAGATTGTAGCCTTCAGTTAAGGAGTATTCAATTATTACTCAGAGCACACCCATTTAAATTAATAAATTAGTTGTGTTCAATAATTTTAATGGGTGTACTCTGAGTAAAACTGCATTGAATTACTACACTGGTGGGTTTTCTCTCTCAAAATGGATGGGTGGGAAACAAGAGCAAGATGAAAGTCCAGTTTTAATAACTGTTAATAATAATAATGTCACTCTCTGGGAATGGGGGAACCCCAAAAACTGTAACCGGAAAGAAAATGTCCCTTGCAGATGCATACCGTGAATATATGGAGATGTGAGGACCACAGAAAGAGCCATTAAAGAAACAGACAGAATATTTACCTTGATGCTTTTGTGTACCTCTGTATATGCCTTTGAACATAGGATCAGTTAAGTTAACACCGATATCTAGAGAGAAAAAGAAAATAAATTAGTATCCTCAACTTGGGTCATTGTCCATGCTGCCTGGGGATGATGGGAGTTGGAGTCCATCATCACCTGGAAGGCTCTTCACCAGCAGTTTCAAGATGTCAGAAGATCTGATGGGCCCCTGATATGTGATGAAACTATGAATCTATGCTTTGGAAATATACATTGAGAAGAAATCCAACCTGTAAAGCATTACTATCTGTTGATTCCTCTTTCTGAAGCAAGGTAATCTTTCTCACTGGTTGCTGTTAGAGGCTGGAGTCTGTACTAGGAAAGGATCCCTTTAAAAAGCCTGCAAAACCTTTCTTATGCAACGAGGGCTGTCTCGCATGTACCTGCTATGTTTCATTCTGGATTGTTTTATTTTATGTTTTAATGTGTTGTAAGCGCCTTTGAGGTTTTTCTTAAACATAAAAAATGGTATAGAATTAAAATGAAAACAATAATACTAATACATTGGCACATGCATCAGGTGACAGCTTGTATAATCTGCAGTGGTGCAAACACCAAGGCCAGAACTTTCAGGCCACCTCATGTGCAATGCTCTTTCAGTGGAGTCATGTACAGTACACAATGCACCTGCCAAATCATCAAATGACAGGAAGAGTCAAATGCATGCATGCACTAACCCCCAAGAGAAGCCACTAAATGCAGATTTTCATCTGGCAATGGCTGCAGGGGAAGCGCTGCAGGACGTGAGAGAAAGGGTTGGAACTGTCTCCCGTGTCCATCAGTAGCCAAATACAGATTAGATCTCTGCAGAAATCTGACTGCTTGCAGCAAAAACAAAAGGTCTCTTGTGTGCGTTTGTGCGCGCGAGGGAGAGATACAAGCAAAGCAGAGATGGAGCTACCCCGTTACGGTTCCGACTTTGCGCGCCCGGGTACCCAGAAGCAAGCCCCATATAATACAAATAAGAAATGAATGGATGAAATCGACGGGCCTTGCTTCTGAGTAAGCATGCGCAGAACCGGAACTGTGACTTGGGGACTTGCTCCCGAGCCAACGCGCACAGGATCGCCCTGCGCGCACCTGCAACCCCACGCAGGTTCCCCTTATGGGAGCAAGGCTGCGATCCCGAACCTCGCATCTACCAGGGAGCAAGCTCCACTGACAATGACGGGGCTTGCCCCGGAGTAAGCGCGCCTGGGATGGTGCCCGGGGGGGGTCCCTTCGGCTGGTTCCGTAGCCGCCCCCCACCTCAAAAGGCTGCCCCTGAGCGACTAGGCCAGGCGCCCTCTTAGCGGACGCAAAGGAACACCCCCAGTTGCCCAGGCAACCGTCCTCACCAATGAACTTGAAGCGGCTCATGACGACGGCGACTGAGGCCCGCGCGCCTCTCTCTCTCTCTTTCTCTCTCCTCCCATAGAATGCAGAGACGCACTGCCGTCACTTCCGGTTTCCCTTTGAGCGCTACCCGTATGCTGGGTAGGTGCGTAAGAAGGCCGGATGGACCATAGAGGTGGGTGCCGCTCTATCCGCCACTGTTAGAAAGAATCTCTATGGTCCCTTCTCTCTATTCCTTTGGCATCTTCTGTATTATTATCTATCGCATTTACATTATACTGAACATTATATATAATGCAGCATTATATCATTGTTAATTTTCAAAAAAAAATTTTTTTTTAATTATGCTGCATTTGTGGTGTTGTTGCATTATCTCCTAGCATGTTCTCGTTAATTTAATGTTGGTAAACCGCTCCGGGGAATCGCGCGGAGAAGCGGCATGGAAATGTAATAAAGCAAAAAAATCAAACCAACCTTAACTTTATTGATTTAATGTAATTGATTAATTCGTCACATTTGGTGCTACCAATGCACGTGGTTTCCCTCCACCACCCCGCTGCCCCAGTTTTATCCTGGGTGGTGGATAGCAGGGGACTGGCCCCAAGGTCACCCAGGTAGCTCAGTGGTGACATTTTCTAATTCACATCGAGGAGCCACCTTCAAAAGCCCCCAGGGCTGCCTGAAGGGGAGCACCGGCTTTTTGCCAATTGGCCTATGCGTTTGTCTTGATTCCTTATCTCTATCTGCCTTTGACCAATTGACCTGTGTGTTTCTCCAGTTTCATTATCTCTTATCTGCTTTTTGCCAATTAACCTGTGCGTTTCTCTAAATTCCTTATCTCTATCTGCGCCTTCTTCCCCCTCACCTTACCTTTCCCGTCCTATCTCTACATTCTTCTTTCCTATCTCTATATTCCCCACCCTCCCGTCCCTCCGTATCTCTACGGCGGCCCGGATAGGCCGCTTCCTCTGACGTCACCCTCCCATGATCCCCTGCGGCGAGCCCTCCTTGTCAAGGTGAAGAAGCTTGCGGCCCAGCCAAGATGGCGGCGTACCTGACCCACCAGCAGAAAGTGCTGCGTCTCTACAAGCGGGCGCTGCGGCACCTCGAGTCCTGGTGCATCTTCCGGTGAGAGACGGGGGGGAGGGGCTGCTCCCCGTGACCCTCTTCGGGACCCTCCCCTCTCTTTTGCCGCCCTCTCGCGTTATCTGCGGGGGTCGGAGGGAGAAGGAGGGCCTCTGTTCTCCTCCGCGACTGGGCCTCGTTCGGACCTCCTCCGCTTATTCCGACTCTTTCTTGCCTTTCCTCTCGGGGGAGCGGGGGGGGGGGCGTGGAGACGGGCAGCTTCTCTCGTGGTTGCTTTTGTGTCTCTTCCTCACGGCCCTCCCATTTCACCACGATAACAACAACCTGCGAGGCAGGACTTTGTTGTTGTTCAGTCGTTCAGTCGTGTCCGACTCTTCGTGACCCCATGGACCAGAGCACGCCAGGCACGCCTATCCTTCACTGCCTCCCGCAGTTTGGCCAAACTCATGTTAGTAGCTTTGAGAATACTGTCCAACCATCTCATCCTTTGTCGTCCCCTTCTCCTTGTGCCCTCCATCTTTCCCAACATCAGGGTCTTTTCCAGGGAGTCTTCTCTTCTCATGAGGTGGCCAAAGTACTGGAGCCTCAACTTCAGGATCTGTCCTTCTAGTGAGCACTCAGGGCCGATTTCCTTGAGAATGGATAGGTTTGATCTTCTTGCAGTCCATGGGACTCTCAAGAGTCTCCTCCAGCACCATAATTCAAAAGCATCAATTCTTCGGCGATCAGCCTTCTTGATGGTCCAGCTCTCTTGATGGATCACTGCCCCCTTCATGGATCACTGCCTTGTCGTGGCGAAGGGGCTTGAATTACTCAGGGAAGCTATGAGCTATGCCGTGCAGGGCCACCCAAGATGGACAGGTCATAGTGGAGTGTTTGGACCAAACGTGATCCACCTGGAGGAGGAACTGGCAACCCACTCCAGTATCCCTGCCAAGAAAACTCCATGGACAAAGACAACAGGCGAGGCAGGACAAGAAGGGGAAAAGGGAGCCCCGTTGAACCAAAAAAAGCGGGGGGGGGAGAGCATAGTAAGTCTGGTCTGCTTAATCCAGGCACCCCCAAACTTGGCCCTCCAGATGTTTTGGGACTACAACTCCCATCATCCCATCTGAAGGGCCGAGTTTGGGGGTGCCTGCCTTAATCTAAAACTAAGCAGACCCACTGACTGTGGTCCTCGAAACTTTTTTCTCAGAACCATTCTTTCAGAATAAAAGATTTCCCGCGCCACACCAGATTTTTAATTCATGAGAAATGCCTTGGAAAATGGTGAATATTGTTTTTATGTAGCGGATGGATGAAGAATTGGAAATTCTTTACTCTCCGATTTTTTTTATTTTTCATATAACAGTTGGAAGGGACCCAAGGGTCGTCTAGTCCAACCTTTATTTTTTTATTGTATCTATATGAATGTCTTGGTTTGGTAAAAAAGGAAAAATATATCAAGTTTTGTATTTCCCCCCTATAAACCTTAATAAATTTTAAATTTATTTTCCTCATAAACCTTAATAAATTTATTTTTTTTTAAAAGGAAAACAAAAAGAAACAACTCCTAGCCGTGCTTGATTTATAACATAGAACACAACTACTTTACAATATGGTAATAGGACATCCAGAAAGTATAAAATGCAGCTACATAAGAACATGAATCATTCCCAAGATATAATATTGTTCTTGAATCTTGCTGCCACACTTGGCACTGTCTCCTGCCACACCAGGGTGGCATGTCTCACCTTTTGATAACCACTGTACTGTAATAGCAAGATCAAAATTAAAAAGGGATCTTCATTGTTCCAAATTTTATTTGTATGCTGCCTTTCCACAGTTCAAACCATGCCAGAGGTGGCTTATATCATGAAAAAATGCATAACTACAACATACAAAAGTCATTCTAAGCAATAAATAAAACATGGAAATATACACAACCAAACTGGACAATTTTTAGACAATCCTAATCAAGGTATTGCCTTTCTGTGGATCCTTTTAGGAAAGCTAGGCTTAGAGATGGTGATTGGCCCAAGGTCACTGTGAGCTTCATAGCTAATAGGATGTTGACCCTGGGGCTGACTAGCTGTAGTCCAACGCTCTAACTTGCCAATTATACTTTTTACTGTTGTGTTTCATATAGAAACATGTTGCATTTGCCAACATCCCTTGTATGTCAAGCTTTCTGACATGGCAAAAAATTCCTTTTAATCTTTCTGGTACTAATATTCCCCCACTCCCTTCTCTTTCTTTTCTCCTTACCCATTTTGTGATTTTTCTGCTATTTGTTGATGTTTGCTGGTGGGTGGGCTGAAGGGATCAGGTGAGGTTTGAGCATTTCCCTGAAATCATTTTAACAAGGGTTAAGTTGAGCTCATTGGTCTTGTTGTCGCTATTTCGGATGGTCTTTGCTCCCGTGTTAATTATTGTTTACCCTTTGCTGTGCTTCCTGACCACCTATTTCTCAGGAGCACCTATGTATTTAAAGTAAAGGGCTGAGCAGTGAGGTGACCAGGTTGCAGATGCTACCGTAAAGCAGACTGGAAAGAGCTGCAAAAGAATCGCTCCAGACTGGGTGAATGGGCAACAAAATGACAAATGAGGTTGAAAGTAAGTTTCAAGTGATATACGTGGGGACAAATCAATCATACCTTCACACGTAGACAAATGAGGAAATTAGACCTTGGGAAGTGTTGCGTAGCTCAGTGAAAATGTCAAGCTACTGTGTGGCACCTTTGTAAAAAAAGGACCAGTTCTATTCTAGGGGTTGTTAGGAAAGGGATTAAAAATAAAACTGCCAAGATTGTAAAGCTGTCATTCAAATCTATGGTGTGAACACAGTTGTATACAGTTCTGCTCTCTATCTCAAAATTGGTATTGTAGAGCTGAAAAAGGTGCCGAAGGGGACAACCAGAATACTATGGGGTTACATTCCCTTCTATACAGGGAATATTTAGGTCTTCAGCAGTGTCTAGCACTCACACTTGTGCTTAAAATGGCTATAAATCCCCTCACCGCCATGCACAGCTGTATTTAAGAGCCAAAATAACAACCAAATAGTTAATCAACTAGTTAGAATCTTAGATAACGTTTAGGGCTTTATGCCTAAAATTCTAATTTTGTGAAACATTATCCACACACTAGATCCCTCTAGTGGCCATTCCATAGAAATGGTTCTATTACTACAGTCTTAAGTAGAATTCTTATCTAGTGTGCAGTACAGTATTAGGAAAATTGGGTAAAATTTGCAGTTGTGGATTTTACAAGGTGTCATATGAACATGGTGCCCCATGACATTTTATCCATGGAGTAATCTATGTGTAGCTATCTAATAGTGTGTTATCTCTCAGTGACTGCAGAATGGTACAAACAGGGCTACTTCTGTCACTACAGCAGTTACACACCTTTGCAGTTTACATTATAAAACACATTACAAATAACAGTTGTTAAAATGGTGATAAAATAATAAAAGTGACATTAAAATATAGCAACATCAGCAGAGAAAGCTATTGTTAAAACAGCGCCATAAAATTACCAAAATGCAGACTGGATTTTTAAAAATGGTTCATAAAATAATAATAACCATGGTTAGCTCTAAAAAGGGGGAAGGGATTTGTGTTTGAGAAGGGGAAAGGAGCAGAGGAGCCCTCTCTAGTAACTGTGATTGTGAGATCAGGCAGCATTATATCTTCATTGGCCTATATCCGGGACCTGTAATTTCATGATGGTTATCTTTTTTCTTTTTCCTTGCATTCTCAGGGACCGGTATCGATTCTTCGCCTGCCTGCTGAGAGCACGGTTTGATGAACATAAGGATGAAAAAGATATGGTGAAAGCAACCAAGTTGTTGATGGCTGCTGAAGAAGAATTTTGGGAAAATAAACACCCTGAGCCTTACACCTTTCCTGATGCTCCAGGAGGCACATGTTATGAGAGATACGAGTGCTACAGGGTCAGTACATTACAAGGCAACTTGTGACTAACCTCCGTAATGCGGTGCAAACACCACTGTGCACATGCTTGGGATAGTTATCATAGTTTCAACACAGAGTATTGATTAGTACAATAAGTACACTAAATTGGTGGTGGTGGGGGCAACCCTTTGAGCAGTCAGAAGGGAAAAAGAAAGGGTTGATGTGTTTTCTTTTCCCAAAGAAAATGAAATGGTTATGTCCAAGGAGTATTCTTCAGACATGGGAAAATATAAGTGAGAAAAGTATCGGGTCTTGGGCATAATGAGGTAGAGAGACCAAATTTATGCTAGAACGTAGAAGTTGTCTTCCAAAAAGGTATTAGCAAAAGGGGGAAGCTGTGTGCCTCCTAAAAGCAAGAAGATGGATGCACTGAGCAGCGCTGCTTCTGCCATTATACAAATACGTGCTGCATTGATCCTACTGTCACTCTCATCCATGCTGAAGAGGAGTACATGTTGGGGGATTGGATGTGCATCCTTTAAATAGCTTACTATCTCCTTCAGAAGCAGCAGAAGAATCATATTACAGTATCCAAAAGATCCATAATCTTAATGGGCGGGAGTGATTTGCTGGTCACTGGAACCCTACATATCAGGAAGACAGTGCATGCCCAAATGGCTCCTGGCAACCAACCATTCATTTGGAAAGTGAAGTAGTTCTGCCCGTACCTCTGCCAAATGTGTTCAATGGTGAAATTTCTTCTTTTCTAGTAGCTGCTCAGTATGCTGCCATAGGAGCCCATGAGGAAATGTATAATATTTTTCATTGGGTATGTGAAGCTGTCTTGTAGTCAGATGTGGACCTGTCCTGTGTCTTACCAGCCATGCTGCTTGCTCCAACATGGAGATGGTTGGGATTGAACAGGGACCTTTTGCATACAAAGCAAGCGCTTGCACTGAGCTCTGGCAAGTTATGGCCTCTTCCCTCTTCGTTTAGGCTCATTGGGAGTCTTTTGGGAGGTGGATGGATGATATTTATTCTATTGGCTCTCCTGACTATAGTCCAGTATTTTATTGTAGGATCTTCTGACTGAAGAGTAGTTGCGTGGCACAAGTTGACTCATAGAAAAGAAGCCCCACAACGGGGTGCACGCCTTGTAATTCTTTCTTCTCTGTTTGATTTAAACTGCACCTTGAAGCAATTCAAGCCTAAAAAATGCTAGGTCTTTATTAAACTAGCCTCTTAAACAAAGGAACACATTGAAGCCTTACAGGAAAAACATTGTGCCTTCAAAGAGACAAGCAATCTTTGCCTGCATTGTTATTGCAATATTTTAAGTTATGATCTGGTTTCCAATTTGACAGGCACCCGAATGGTTCCTAGATTTATGGCACCCTTCAGAGAAGGCAATGTATCCTGATTACTTTGCCAAGAGAGAACAGTGGAAGAAGCTGAGGATGGAAAGCTGGGAGAAAGAGGTTGGTCTTGCTTCTTCTCTACGTGTACTGCAGTGTAGATTTGTGTGTGTTGAAAGACAAAAGAAATGGCAGTCGCATATATTTAGACATTATGCTTGTTTCCTAAACAACCTGTCTTCAAACATCATCATTACCATGAGGCCTAGATATCTCATTATCATCTTTCAAAGCTCATTCTCACTTTGCAAATGCACAGCACTGCATTTCAGTGGCATGTTGCCCATCCCGAACTAAGTAGCTAATCTGGATAGCTTCTCCTCTCCCCGGTCAGGATATCAGTTAGTACTTCCCTCTTATCTTGGCATGGTTTCTGATACATGTTCAGTCAAGCAGGACACAAGCATGCGTTGCTATAGTCTCCTGTGGAAATGTATGGGTACCAAGGTTGAAGCGGGCAACTCTATAAATAAACGCTTGGAGATGCACTTTGTGGTTACTGACTTGGTTTCACTCTCTAGGTTCAGCAGCTTCAGGAAGAAACCCCAGCAGATGGGCCCAAGACGGAAGCCCTGCCTCCAGCACGGAAGGAGGGACACCTGCCTCCCCTGTGGTGGCAGATTGTCACTAGGCCACGGGCACGTCCAATATAAAAACACTTGTGCAAAAACACTTCTCTAAGAGGTGATTAAGCCCTACCAGTAAGAATGTCTGCATGCATTACTGTGGTACATGTACCCAATAAAATAAAGTTCAGTGTCAGTGGTGTTTGTGTAAACATCCAAGTGTGGACTATGGTAGCACCTCATCTGCCTCAGTATGTTGTTTTAGTATGTCAGTATATGCAGGGAGAAGAGCAGCTCTTTAATTATGGAGCCCCCTACCTGGAACTGTTTCTAATGTGTTCCTCTTATGCTGCTTCCAGAAGTTGAGCAGATTAACGCTAGGGCGAGTTTGAATTGCATAGTTGGCATGACAACACATCACACACAAGTTTCTCCCAAAGTAGGGACACCAGCTATGTATTCTTGGGAGTCCTTATCCTCCGGATATGGGTGGGGAGCGACGAGTGTGTTGGCACTCTGCCCTTCTTAAGCAGACTGGTTCTCTGTATAGGTTGGGAATTGCCTTATGGGAGTAGCAGTGTGAATATGAAATGCAACAGACCTGGGCCATGGACTGCCACTCGATATTATTGCTATAAAGGAGGGTTGGTGAACCTTTGTCTTTCCAGAGGATGTTGCAGCAGCCATCAGCCTCAGCTGCTATGGCAAATGATAATGGAAGCTATAGGACCACATCATCTGGAGTTTCCCCAATCCTTGTTCCAGAGCAAACAGCCTCTACATACCATGCCCAGGTCACCTCCAGAATTCAGACTGTTTTTACATACCGGTAATCCAATAGCCATTTCACACTAAACCTATGAGGAGAAAGCTTTCAACATATGCAGCCCTTGTTGATGAAGGTAAGCTTATTGTAATAGGGTTGTATCCAACGAAGTCATCCTATTAGCACAATGATTTCCTACAATCAGGTGGGGAAGGTAGGCTAGGGGAGAAAGAGGATGTCTTGATGCGCAAGCCTAAATTCTTGTACTGGGAACTTTTATTTGCTACAGCCCATATTTTCTTCAATCATCAAGCTGTGCAATTGGACTCTTTATAACCAAGTATAGCGAGATGCAGCTATGTTATACAGAACTTTGTACTGGGAAGTCCACAAGATGTGGGTCGCACTGTTTTGTTAGCTGCCTTGGGAAGGCAGGCCCAGTTTATACTTTTTATACACCAGCATATTACATAGCAAAGCCTTTTATTGAAATGGGGGTCATGGAGTAAGATTAGGCAACTAAAATATGAAGAGGTTTATTAGCAGGTCTTTATTTATAATATAGGCTGAAGCAATCATTACAATGTAGAAGGGTAACACAGTTAACAGCAATTTTTTATTTATAGCAATTCAGAACAAAAATGCATGAGGGGAGAGGTCAACTCTCAGTACAAACTAGCAACTAAACCACAATAACTTACCATTAGAAACATCTTTTTATTTAAAAAACGGTGACACTGCTTTTACAATAGGCAAGGAACACACACAATTTTTTTTAAACCCAACAGAATGATTCAAAGTGGTTTGTTACACCCTAAACATTGAATTTTGGCAACAGTTTTGATAAGAAAATTTTAAACCAAGAGTAAATCCTAGTGTTTAAAGAACTAAAGAGGAGCTGCACTTGAGTACAGCTGGATTAAAAAAAAAAAGTTTTGTATGCATACCTTTTGGATCCAATCCATCAGGAATTTCTCCTGCCCAAGCCCCACAGAAACTATAGGGAAATATACAAGAGCACTGCTGAGCCCTTGTGAAATGCCAGCTGATTTCAACATGAAGCTTGCCAGGAGATGATCTTGCATCCATTTTAGTCCAATTATTGTTTTCCCCGCCCTACCTTAGTTTAGTGAAGGGGAAAAGATCTTGAAGCATCATTTGCAGAACGCATCCGCTATTTCATCAAGATTGGGTGGGTGGGCTTATTATACCAGAGGCACTACTTGTTTTAATGTATGTTTCGAAGTAATAAGGAGCTTGTTTTTCATCAAAGGAGAGCTTTATCAATTAAAGATCATGCTTTTTTTTGTTTTTGTTTTTGTTTTGCTTCTGAAGCCATAACTTTAAAAAGTGTTAAGCAACCACAGCAGTGTAAATGTATATAGAACACAGTGACTATAACAGTTTTACAATACGTCTCACATCCAATGCAGTTATGTATTTAAAGCATAAGAGGTTATGTAGGCAAGATGGCAGCCAATAGGAGTCTCAAGAATGTCCGTGGAGGAGGAGATGTGTGAGCATATGCCCAAATGATCTCCCACTGTAGGGGCTACTTCTCTGCAACCACCAACACGCAGGTCTGTTGATCCATTAATTCCGCTTGCATTGCCCATATAGAGATAAGGCAGACGGTATTCATTTAGACTGCAGAATGCTTTAAAAGAAAAAGACAACCCACAGAACTGCAGGACACCCGTGGTGCACGAGTAATGCACATTTTCTACCGACCCCATGAAATGGATTATAATCACAGCAATTTTCATGTTAAGAAAAGAGAAGGAAAAAAAACCCCATCTATAAATTTATTAACAGCTTTCCTAAAATTCGTTGCTAAGAAGTCTCTTTTAAAAAAAGGTCAACACCCCCCCGTAACCCCTGTAATAAATAAAAAGCAAAGCTGTGTGCCCGTTCCCTCCCGCATTCCCCCAAAGCTTTTAGCATTTATGAAAAAGCCAACCCAAAATGTCACTTAAGAGAAGGAAAAACAGGCCCCTTACAATAAACGTTTCTCATTTCATCAGAATTCTCAGCTGGTTCCCCATCAGATCAAGTTGTTTCCTCAAAATTGGTGGGGTGTTTGCTGTCTGTTTGTTTGTTTGTTAAGCTGCCCAGCCTGCTGAGCATAGCCAGTTTGTTGAGAAGTTTTTAACTAAGAACTCCCTGGTAAATCTCCCCACCACAACCCTTTTCAAGTCTACACACTTCTTTCTCTCCACTTCTTCGTTACTGTCCCTTAACAAAAGGGGGGGGGGGAACAAATGAGACAATGTGAAGGGAGAAAACAAATAAAGTTCTTAAGTCCAACCTGGCTTAAGATGGCATGACTTGACAAAAGATGCTGCTTGTACAGTCCTGAAGACAAAGGTGGGGTGGAATAATACAAATTATTATTATTAGAAGGAACAGTCCACAGAGGCTCTTCTTAGGCAGGAGGTCTTGTGGAGCCTTGACAAATTTTAATGGGAGAGGCTAAACACAGGAGGATGTTCCTAGTGTAAAGCGCCCATATACTTCCTACATAAACAAACACTGCAATCCATTATGGCTTATTCGGACGCATGTATCTTGAAGCTACCGCTAAGCTACTTTTGTGCAACAGTAAAGTCCCTCCCCTTTTCCTATCCCCTAAAGACTAACCAATTACAGGCTCTCCCCCCTCTCTCTTCCACTATATATTGCTTTAATCAATCAGCTGCTGTTTCCTGCCTTTCAAACATAAAAAAACCAAGTCACTGTACTTCAGCGAGGACCTGTTTCTTGCCATGTCCTTTGTACGTTAAAAAATAAAAGCTGGTTTTCGCACCCTTCTCATGACAAGGTGTTTTGCAAATAAAAAATAAAAAAAATTCCCGGGGAGAGCAAGAATGTATTACTACAACTCTCTCCTTGCCAAAGTTTAAGCTACTTGATCTTCGTACGCATGTAAAACGTTTTTTTCCTTTTGTTTTTGTACAAAGTGTTTATAAAAAAAAGTTACACAGGATTTGGCACCATCGGGGAGAAAAATTAAAAGGGAAACTCAGGTTAAAAATGTGCAGGAAAAAAAATAATCAGCAGTATTTACAAAAAAAAATAAAAATCAGAAAGAGGCTGTGCCTTAAGCGTTTTAGTTTGCAGGTTCCCTCCCTCCTCCCACCCCCGCTGCCCTTCATTTTAAAGAACGTTTCCAGCTGTTTTGCTAATGAGCATCCTGCAAATTCTGATTGTACAGTGGAATGGACAGACAGACGGTTTCATCAGGTAGTTCAGTCTCTGTGAAGCTGGTCAACTGGCGGTGGTCCAGCGTCTAGGAAATGCGGGGCGCCGAGCGGTCATTTGTGGTGGTCTTCTTCAGCTTCACACCCCGGCGAATCGCATTCAGCATGTCTTCGCCTTGCGGGGCCTCCCCGAGATTCTGGTCCCCCAACTGAGGCACCGGCTGGCATGGGGGAGCAGTCATGCTGGGGCTCTCCCTTTCGCCGGCCTCTCCTTCCCTTTCCCCGGCTGCCTGTCTCTGCTCCTCTCCGGCGCTCGGCTTCTGGCTCACAGCGGGAGGGTTGGTGGATGCCTGACCGCTCCACGGCAAGGATGCACCGACTCCAACTGGGTTGCCACCTCCGGCCTCTGGACTTTGCTCAGGGCTTTCTTCAGCCCCACTTGGCACACTCGGCAGCCCCCCCGGCATGTCTGGGACGGTTGGCGTCTTGACCGGAATCACGGGAGTCTTGATGGGTATTGGCCCTGCCCCTATGGTCCCACGCCGGACCGTCGGTTTGGTGGAAGGGGTCCGTCGGATGGTCGCCACGCCAGGAGTAACTAGCACAGGCCCAAGGGTGGTTGGGAGGCCTGCGGTGGACGCAGGGCGCTTGGCGTGAAACATGCGGCGGTACGATTGACTGATGTCGCTGTTTCTCGGAATAGTCGAAGACTTGTCGAATTCCTGCTGCTCCGGCTCTTGGTCCCCGCTGACGGAGAAATAGTCATAGTCCGAAACTGCGGGTGGAAAAAGGCAAGTCAGGAAACTACTGCTGTTCATATCAGACTGCTGCGACCTTTTATTTCACTGCTGCTAAGTGCAGCAGGATGAGCAAAATTTACATAGGAGGCTTAGTTTTGTCAAAATTAGAGTACAGTGGTAGCTTGGTTGTCAAGCTTAATCTATTCCAGGAGTCCGTTCGACTCCCAGAACTGTTTGAAAACCAAGGCGCAGCTTCCAATTGGCTGCAGGAGCTTCCTGCAGTCAAGTGGAAGCCGCGTTGGAAGTTCGGCTTCCAAAAAACGTTCGCAAACTGGAACACTTACTTCCAGGTTTGCAGCATTCAGGAGCCAAGCCATTCAAGAACCAAGGTACCACTGCATACATTTCCAGAGTTAATGCTAAATACATTACTCCTGGCAAATGTGCCACCATAGCCGCTGGAGGCACATGAAATTTTGTGTCCTGGGCTTTTTAGACTCTTCTACCTATGTCCTTTCTGAAACCAAAGGGACATATTGGTTGTCAGATGTGAAATAACGATGTTCTTTTCAGCTCTCCTTACTACCATCTCTTCAACGCATGATGAGCCTTTGCAAAATGCAGAAAGTCTGCAGCATGCGGAAGGCTTGAGGGGTGGAGCAACTTTCTTGGCTTGGCAGTTCCAAAGAAGCAAAAGATGGACACGCACATTGCTTACCTTGCGAGGGGATGGTGTCCTCTGAGCAGCAAGGTGTGGTCGTTTGGGTGCTGTAGCCGCTGGAACACTGCAGGGAATCCCGGCTGCTCCTCTGGGTGTCCAGCTGCAATCCTCGAGTCAGAGCCAGAGCCAGCTCTTCGCAGGCCTCCATCTCCTCTCCTTGCTAAAAAGGCAACAGAGGCATCTTGTTAGGATTGCAGAACAGGGATAGCTAGGATGATCCCCCAGGGCCTCTTGCTGTGACAACCCTTTCTGCAACCCCTTCCGCACAAAGCAGATTATTACAAAATTATTCCGGTTAGATGATTAGACCAACCAAAACGTCACAAAGTAAGTGTTCAAGCTCTGCAAGTAAGCGCAACAGTAAGAGCTGTCCCGACAGTGGAGTGGACTCTCTCAGGAGGATGTGGGCTTTCCTTCCTTCGTTTTAGAGGTTGGATGGCCATCTGTCATGGATGCTTTAGCAGAGATTCCAACATTGCAGGAGGCTGGAATAGATGACCCTTGGGTCCCTTCCAACTCTATGATTCTATGATAAGCAGCAGATGTCTGTGCAACTTAGTTGGGCCCGTTGGGTACTGGTTGAACAGGTCTACCAGGGACACAACAAAGAACAAGAGAGTCTCACCCTTGGGGCGGCCGACACTGTCATACTCCGAGGTCTCTGAGCTTCCTCGGTGGCCAGAGCTGGTCCACTCTGTGCTCCCCCAGCGGGGTCTCCTTCTCGTTTTTCCTTCCGGCGTTGCAAAGTATTTACCAAGGGCTGGTCATAAGGACCTGGCTTAGCCCAATCCTAGAGAAAAAAATCCATTAGTCAAAAGTTTACGCAGATTACATACTCTCTGCAAAGGATACGTGCTGGGCTCTGCTTTTTTATTAAAGGGAAGTCACAGTCTTAAGCTGTTGTTTTTCTGAGCTTGTGTACAGCTTTGCCTTCAAATCAAAGCACAGGCCAGGTTGACTCCATTGCAGGAGCAACAGCACAGGAGTGAGTCAGTGACTGGTGTAATGAACTCAGCTTCCTAAGTGATGGCTTAGGAAGCCGAGGATGAGAGTCCCTTCCTCTCCCCCCCCCCCCAAAAAAAAACTTGGATCTGTTCTGGGGTTTCTCCCAACCCTCTAGAGCAGATGGGGGAGGAAATGCAGTGAAAAGAAGTCAACTTTGTTGGCTCCATTGCTAGGATTTCATAAAATCTTGGTTTTCCTAGGCCTATTTTTATATATAGCTGGGGGAAACTCCATTTTGAGGAATAAGCTGCCAACACAGAAATGCCCTTTCCAAATGGAGGAAATAATTGATTTTAAAAAAATATTTGTTGTACAGCCACACTGATACAAGTCCAGTGCCAGAAACATGGCATCATTTTCATGCGACTGGGCCAATGGGTGGGAGGGTTTGGGGATCAGGATAGCAATGCAGCTGTTCAACAGAGAGGCAACAGACATTAAAAATTGTGCAGAAAACTAGAAGAATGAAACATCTGTGCTTCCTGTCACCCTGCCCACAAATATGACTTCAAACAACCATCACGATTTTGCCATAAATAGATAATCCAGAAAGGCCTTGGAAAAAAAGTTCAGGCTAATTGTTATGGGCAAGATCAAAACTCCTTGCCCCTAATTTGTAATAAGGGGGATGTTATAATACAAATGTCCCTGGCAAGGCAGTTGTAAGCATTACTGGGATAAATATGTGAAGAACTTAAAACATCTGAAAAGTGCCAAGGATTTTCACCAAAGGGAAGAGTACTTGCTAAGGGTATCAGCCTTGCAACCAGATCGTGTTTGGAGACAAAGCAGGACTGATATATTAAGCAGATGCAAGGGGGAGAGAGAAAAATTGGCAGGCTATTTCTCTCTCTTAAGTTTTTACTTCTATGCAGGTCTGGAGATCTATTAGCAAGAGCTGAACCTCCCCAGCCTTCCTCCAATACACCCAATGGATCTGCTCAGATCCTATCCAGTAAATATCCTGCTTCTGTAAACAACATGGAGCTCCTATTCACACAAAGTAATTATTAGTGGGTAGGTGGGAGTGCTGCTTCATATGAAAGCTTTTTAAAAATCACTTATCAGTGAATATTCATACAAAAGTACTTTAAGTTCAAATGTAAATTCAGCCCAGTGTATGGTTACGTCGTTTATATGAGGGCAGGAGGTAGCTGTGTTGGTCTGCCGTAGTCGACACAAAATAAAAAAAATTCCTTCCAGCAGCACCTTGGAGACCAACTAAGTTTGTTCTTGGTATGAGCTTTCGTGTGCATGCACACTTTTTCAGATACACTGAAACAGAAGTCACCAGACCCATATGTATGTGTGTGTGTGTGTGTGTGTGTGTGTGGAGTCCCCACCCTCTCACTATATATAAGGGTCTGGTGACTTCTGTTTCAGTGTACTTGAAGAAGTGTGCATGCACAGGAAAGCTCATACCAGTAACAAACTTAGTTGGTCTCTAAGGTGCTACTGGAAGGAATTTTTTTAGATGAGGGCAGTTTCTCATGCCATGTTTTGAACCCATGTAAGGAAACCCAAATCCAAAAGCATATCATTTCTGAAAGGTGCATCTGGGTGTTAATTCGCCATGTACCCCTTTAAAATAAGCAGAAACAGGGGCGTCTCTGGTCGTTCCTGGTGTGTATTTCAGAAAGGGAAGTAAACAGGTAGGCACCTTTCAAAACCAAAATAGCATGCAAGTGTCTGGGACTCTTATCTGTACCCTTGTTCCCAACGGACTCTCAGGCCAGACAGACAAATAATGGGTTGCCCAGGGACTGCAGATGCATTTCTTCCCTTCTTCCTTCCCAACAAATGTGCTTCTTTCAAAGCAATTTAGAAACCTAGTAAACTGACTCCTTTGACACCAACTGTAAATTAGGCAAATGTAGTCTTCAAGCAGGAAGACTTTATGGATGGGACCCCCCATGGAGTGTGTGCACATGGTAAAAAGAATAACATAAATTACACTAGGAAGTGATTGTCCCAGCAAGTTTTTCCAGGGTTGAAGCTGTGAATGAGAGCCAACAGGAAATTCAAGGCCCTGTTCAAGGGATCTCCCCTGGAAAAGATACCATGAGCAACTTTAGTGTTAATTTTAACATCGGGTTAGGGAACCTCCAGTCTGTGGGCCAATCCTTGCCTGCAGGGTCACTTCCTAAGGAAGGGGTTTGCATGGAAAGCCCTGCTAAAAGGAGGAAAACTGCTTTTGTTTTAGCAGTACTTTATTAGGTGCTTTGAAGTCACAACTTTGGGCCTTCAAAGCACCTGACCCCCAACGTCATTGTGAGGTCAGTTGATTGACAAGTTGGCAACCCTGGCCACCTGTCAAATTTGGCCCTTGAGTCCAATCCTGATGAGGACCTGGGCCTGTTAAACGAAAAAGATTCCCTACTCCTTTATTAATAGAGGCGCACCCTCAATTAGGCCCTATCAAACTGTTATCCAGAGAGCACCAACGGTTAAACTAGAATCATCCCAAAGTCTCAGTGTGCTGCTGCACAGTTCGGAAAGCTGTTGAAATGCTTGTTCAGATAACACCAATTTCTTTCTTTTGAAGTTCTTGATTCATGGGAGTAGGAGCTAAGGGAGACTCCCTCGTCAGATCACAGAATTCGGAATAGTATTACGAGCTGGGGTGGGGGTGGGGCAGAAAATCAACCGAGAATTAAATGAGATTCCAAAAGCAACAACTTGCAGTAGAGCTGGGGAGTGGGAAATGGAAAGGAGAATGGGTGACAGAAACAAAAAAGAGACACAAACCTTCCAGCTAGGGATCTTAGATGATGGTAACATGCCTGGCCCAATGGTGTAATAATGAGCGCAGTCTGGAAGGAGGGTGGTGGAAGAGGAAGCCCGGGTCCATGCGTGGGAGACAGGCGGGAAATGAGGGGAAGGGCCTGCACCAACGGAAGCTAAGGACGGGCCACTGGACAAACTACAGTGATAATACCCATTAGACAACTGGAAACAAAACAAAACAAAAAGGGAAAAAAGAGGAGAGAAATTAATATAAATAGGACAAAATATGGGGGGTGGGTGGGTGGGATACAAGGTGAATCAGGCATGCATTGCTGGGAGAGAAGGGGAGGGGGGAAATACCCCACGGAGATTTGAGAACTGTTCGCAAATCAACACCCCATACAGTGCTTGCTCATGCTTTGTTAATGTTACTCAAATATGCATCGCCGTTCAAAAACCAAAACATCATTTTCAGGGGCTGAACAACTTTAGGCCGCTCTGCTACAGAGACAACCTTTTTTTTGGGGGGGGGGTTCACCTCCCAGCGTTGGCCAGTGTTACGCATGCCAGATAAACACAATACGGAGTTTGGATGCTCTCGTTTCTTGAGGGACAATCGCGAGTTTCGTTCAGATTCTGAAAGCAATGGGGTGCGATCTTTCCAAAGCTGTTAATATGCCTCCTGGGTTAGTATTTTCACAGCGCATTCAAGTGAGAAGCAGCAGCAGCAGCTCAGCCTCAGAAAATGACATGTTCTACTAGAAACAACATAATGAAAGGGGGTGGAAGGAATCGGGGGCATTTCCAGATGAGAATGGACCCCAATTTAAAATCACTTGCTCTGGTGGAGATCAGAAATTATCCCCCGATTATTATTTTTTACCTTAAAATGCTAGTAAGATTTATGCATGCCAGGGGGCATCTGATTTTTAAAAGAGAATCTGGGAATGTGCATAGGATGATTGGAGATGATGATTGGAGATGACCACATGGTGATTTTGGCCTCACATTTATTTGAAAAGCTCCCTAGAGCCAATTCCATTGCATTTACCAAAGTGGTTCTGTCGTGGGCTCACGTTTATAAACACAGCCACAACATGCCACAGATTGCACTGCAAAATGCCTGGCAAATGGTTTTGTGAATGCTCCAACTTGTGTTACCATCACTGCTGAACCATCTCCACTTCCAGAACGTGGTAGGCAGCGATTCACAAAACCAGTTACTGCACCCAAAGAGGTGGCAAGTGTGCGTTAAAAGCAACTGTGTGGCTGGCAGCATGAGGTAGGCTTTTCCGCTGCTTTTATTCCATGCATTCAACTCATTCATTTGGATCATGTGCGGGGAACTTTCAGCCCTCTAGATGTTGCTAAGATACAACTCCCATCACCCACAAGCATGGCCAATGGCCAAGGGTGATGAATGATGTAGTCAACCCAACAGCTGGAGGTCCAAAGAGTTCCCCAAACCCAATTTCGATCCTTTTACGGTGGTGTCCAAACTTTTTTCAAAGAGGGCCAGATCCGATGAAGTGAAGGGCCGTGAGGGCTGACCAAAGTTGAGTTGTTGACCTTTTTTTAGGGTTGAAATTGTTGAGCCCCCTGGTTGTTTTTTTAGGATTGAACTTGTTGAGGTTTTTTTTTAGGATTTTACCCCAGGAAACAAACTGCCACAGGGGCCGAATTTAACTGTCCGGCGGGCCAGATTAGGCCCCCGAAACAGACTTCAGACATGCCTGCTTTACGGGTTTCCATTCTCATCCCCTCGTTTGCGCTCGTGAGAACTATTTCGGGCCTGTGTCTCAGAGCCCGGGGAGGATCAAAGAACATGTCTTAGAGACGAAGCCTTTTTCACCTTCTCTGTGGAGGCCCAAGCCCCCATGGTAGAGCCTGAGCTGACTGACGTGGGGGAGCTGCACTCGCTCACTGACTGGCAGGTTTCAGAGGCTTCCGAGGAGGCAGAGCTGGACGAATTCTGCTGGGTTAAAAAAATAGCGGCAACCATGACACGGCAAGGAACAGAAAAGGAGAGGAAAGACAAGCCAACAGGAGAACAAAAACCCAACAAAGCACAGAGGAACGAATACATTCACGGAAGGAAGAGGAGAGAAGCAGAGTGTTAGGAGATCAGAGCAAAAATTTGATGGTTATAAACGCAGCTGAAAGCCTTCAACGCTCCCAAAGTGCAAGAGGGACAAAAGCAACAGGGTTGCAGAGCCGTTGCTGCTTCTAAAAGGAAGCAAACATCTATGACGCCACGTGCCAACTCCCTGCTGAGATTTCAGTTTCAATCGAAAGCGCTGACGCAGTGGCACCTTCAGAACTGCCTCGGAGCAGATCGGCGGAGCGCTGAAGCCACAGCTGCAGCACCACAACGCAAAGGCCCTCTGGACGTGCCTTGGCTTTGGAGGCTGGTAGTTGGGAAAATCTAGGCAGGGGTACCTAGGGAAAAGCCTATATCTGGAAACCCCACACGAATTTGTCAAGAACAGGGCCAGCAGCAAAAGACCAGCTGCTGCGCACAGATCTTTCTTGAGAAAGTAAATCCGAATTTTCCAGGTGGACACAAGCACTTTCCACGTGGATTCCTTCACGGGAAGTTGTTCAAAGCTACCCCAATGTTTCCATACGGCCTTACCTAAGCAAGGGATGTTGGTGGTCAAGAGAGTCCACCTGCAGGGATCCTGCCCTTAGCCTCACTGCGCTGTTTGTATGTCTGTACTATACTCCCCAAATCGGTGTTGAGACATCTGGAGAGTTGTGAGAATCTCAACATTGCAGTGGTAACAAATTGACGCTCTTCCTGTAGTGCCGCAGAGAGTGACGGGGAGCACCCCAGATCACCTAAATCCAACCTTTTCCCGGGATTCTCTGCTCTTCAGCTCAAACCACACATTCCAGTGCTTTTAGTTCGGCCTGGATAGCTCCATTGGCTAGCGTGGTGCTGATAAAGCGAGGTCCAATCCTTTGTCTGCATTGCAGGGGGCTGAAACTAGATGATTCTCAGGGTCCCTTCCAACTCTACAATTCTATGAGTGGGAAACCTGTGGCCCTCCAGATGTTGCTGGACTACAGCTCCCATCATTCCTGGGCCACTGGCTGATGGGAACTGGGGCTCCACCTCATCTAGAGGGCCACAGGTTCCTCCTCCCCCAGCCCTGCTACAGAGTGATCCACATCAATGAGATAGCAGCGGGCTACAAAAGTATACAACAGGAGCAAAAAGCATGCGCCCCCATAGAAGGTGTAGGCATGCAAGGCAATTCTTCAGCAAAGAATTGAGACAACGTAGTTGCAAACCTATTAAGCATATGCAAATAAAACAATCTGCTCTACTTATTCCAAGCACAGAATTTGAGGTTTCTTCACCCAGAACTGAGACTCTTTGCTTTGTACGGGTGCACAATAGTTGCCCCCATCTCCCATTACAGTGCTGAAAGGCCTCACTATTTCATAAGAAACAGGTTCTCAACACCTGCTCTGGGTTGAATCAAATTACAGTGATACCTCAGTTTACGAACTTAATTCGTTCCGGAGGTCCGTTCTTAACCTGAAACCGTTCTTAACCTGAGGTACCACTTTAGCTAATGGGGCCTCCCGCTGCCGTGCAATTTCTGTTCTCATCCTGGGGCAAAGTTCTTAACCCGAGGTACTACTTCCGGGTCAGCGGAGTTTGTAACCCGAAGTGTTTGTAACCCAAGGTACCACTGTACTTTGGAACACAAGCTCGATTTTTTTAAATGGACAGACCTAGATCAGAGTCACCCTTGTTTGTATGTTGCACATGCAGAGAGGTGCAGGGCTGAAAGAAACGCTCATATATACCAGAGCCTACACAAAGCAGGCCCTGTTTCTCCAACCCATGCGTAACAAAATAAGGGTGGGCAGATTGCAAAAGCAAGTCCTACTCATGGAGGTGATGATAAGGGGTGCAATTCATACTACAGGCTTGTACATGAGGGCTTAAACCCACTGCCTGCAAACCTTTTACACACCAAGGCGCAAGGCTTACTGACCTTTTTATAAGATATATAGGCAGGACTATTTCTGGCTCTCCCTGTGGAAAAAAACCCTCCTCTGTCTTTCTTGCTTGTTTAAGCCTCCCAACTGACTATGATATGGGGTAATTTGGATACGCCACGAGGCAAAACGGCCTCTTTTCACCCTACCTCCCACAATTCCATGGCACGGGAAGTTGCAACAACTGCCCATTGCGTTCTTTTGTCCCTCAGCAACAGAGAACGGAAATCACACAAAACGGGCCACTAAAAACACATAAAAAGCATCAGCAGAGAAAGCAGAATGACGCTTTCATCCACGGCTTTTATAGCAAGAATCAACATTCTGCTTTCAAACGATGACACACGGCAGCGCAAGGTTATTTTCTCTCTCTTGTGAATATAAATTCCAAGATGAAAGTCCGTCAGTTGGTCACAACACACAACACATTAAACATGTTTCTGGGTTCTGCCTGCGTGAGTAGCAGGACATTCAAGCAAGTCTCAAATATCCGGGACATAAAAATGATCCCTTTTATCCTCACGCTGAAATGATACTATGGACATCTCTCTCTCTCTCTTTAGATCAGCAGTGGGGGCTCCTCTATTCATTAGCACATTAAGAATGCCAATTTCCCCCCCACTGAGCAACAGTTTCTTTATACTTAGAAATCCACATGGAGCTAAGGTCCCATGGAAAGTTCCAACTTGTGACCAGCTCTAAAATACATCATAGTTCCAAGAATTTAGTGACTCAAAAACCCGGATAGCTTACAACTGTGGTAGACCAAAACCCAGTTGTGTGCTGGATCCCTTCATATAAGCTAATGCCATGCAGAACCCACCTTGCAAAAGAAACAAGAAACAATGCATTGCACAGTAGGACAACTGATGGTCTGGGCCATTTCACACATTACGCAAAGTCCATGCCAGTTACGCTGCTGACAACAGACTCAGCTTTGGCCAATCGCCAATTAGCGTACCTGTGCGATACAGGTGTTGCTGTGCGATACAGATGTTTGCAAACATACCTGATTTGCATTCACATTAAGTCATTTTAGATCTTGGCTTAAGGTGTACACTAAAAACATCAGCATGTGAAGTGCCCTTTAACGTGGGCCAAATGTGGACCTGTGAATCCTGTAACTAAAGAACTCCTAGTTGGAATAGTTCCAAGTCTTTTCCAAGGGGTGTGCGACACAGTGTTCCCTGGAGCATTTTGGTTCACTGGGCATGCAGGGGAAATGGCATGTCTGAATGCAACACTTTTGTTAAATATCCCAGCATCACATGCAAAGGCAGCTGAAGGCTTCCAGCCTAGCCTTTCCCCGTCCCTGCTAACTTTGCATCAAGAGATTTTTATGACAAGCCCTAGGTGTGGTCGTGGTCTCAAAACAAGCCATTTCTGTCAGGTGTCTACAGAAACGCCACATTCTACTTCCTGAACATATGAGATCTGCTCTCAGAAGTGAGGAAATCCATACCCTGTAAATACGTATTTATTACCCAGGGGTTTCTTGTGTGTATGTGTGTTTTGTTTTGTTGTTTTTCACTAATTTCACTTCAACTTAAGTTGCTGTACACCTCTTTTGTGGAGCTTGGCTTGAAACATATTGGAAGGAAAGGAAACATTTATGGGGTAAGCTTTGGGGGATCAAATAGCTTGGGATGATGTAGTACAAAATAGGGGAATAATATAACTGAGGAGGCAACTTTCAGATCACCTGCCTCGACCATCTACTGGCCCGAACATTGACTGCAAGAATTTGCATAGCAAATGGGGGGAAGGTTCTAACTTAAGTTGCAGGATGGCAGAATCTATGGGATACTGATTAAAATCTGCATTTGGCTTTGTATCACTGGAAGCTGTTGTTTATATATAGTTTCTCTTGTTATCGTCAACCACAGGTAAAATTAACACTGCACCACCACCCTGTTTGTAGCCCCAAAATATCTGGAGAGCATCAGGCTGGGAGGAGACTGGCGAGAGGGAGCTCTAGGGAGAACGTACCCTGACGGCTTGCATGTGCATTTCTCTTGCCTTCCTCTGCAAGACATCATAGAAAAGACGTGATCAACTCAATGTGAAAGACAAGACGGGAAGATGCAAACATCTTTCCTGTAATATGTGAAAGGGCCCCGCATTTTAGCCTTTGGCTGCAGCGGCAGGAGGCAATTGCTGGGTTTACCTCTTGGCAACTGCAAACCAGGCTTAACACACAATTTGCTATGGGTGAGAATAGGAAAGCAGCAGTAGTCTGCCCAATAAAGCAGGGGTGGGGAATCTCAGGCCTGGGGGCCAAATGTGACCTTCCAGGACCCTCTATCCAGCACATTAGACTCTATCCAGGTCACACTCCTTGCCATCCCCTTCACTGGTCCTATTTCACACCCTCCTTGTATATTTTGTGCCTGGCTAGAAGGTACCCTTGACCTCTTGCTTTTCCTGAATGGATGGAAGAGAAGGGATCTGTAATTGTGTAGCTTATCATTTGTTGTTGTTGTTTAGTCGTTTAGTCATGTCCGACTATCATACGATGGAAAAAATTACATCCAATACTCAACCCACTTTGGCCTCTGGCCCCACCCACCACTGACACGTGGCCCCCATTAAGTCCCTCGAAAGGCAATGTGGCCCTTGGGCTAGAAAAAAATGTATTCCCCACTCCTGCAGTAGAGTAATGCAGCAGGCAGACAACCAAATAACCCAAAGCAGAAGCCACTAAAAGCACAATGAGCACAGAAGCCCTTGGAGATCTCGAACGTGGGGGAGAAACGGAAGGTGCTACATGCGGGGGCAGCTGCTCCCTAAGCATACCTGGTTGAGGGCCTCTGGCGGCATCGGGGATGGCGACTTGGACTGGAAAGCGTCCTGGGACATGAACCCGGAGTCATGCGAGGACACGCTGGAGAGCCTCATCGGCGCTTGCTGGGGCAGGTTGGAGCTGCGGTAGCGATAGTGTGAACTGGGTGAGTGAGAGTGTGAGCCGCTTGACCGTGAGTCACTACTGTTTACACTGTTCAGACTGCTGTGAGATACAAAAGGAAGAGAGACGAGGGCAAAGGGGGAGGGGGGGAGAGAAACAAAAAGGGGGGGGAGGGGGAAGAGACCGGCACAGGACAATTAACATTCCATGGTTCTCCAGCAGGGCATGCAGCACAAAGAATAAAAATTAAAAAAATAAATAGCACAACTAGCAGGAGGAAACTGGGAAGAGTTGTAAGGAACTGCAGTATCCTTAGGAATTGGATGGAAAATGGCAAATCGACAGCATCGCGTGGCACTAGAATGCTGCAATGAACGAGTCGGGTTGTTTCTGCAAAGGAAGAAGTTCCTCCAGGAGACCAGGCAGGAAAGCGGGAGGGAGCTGGTTCCCCACCCCACCCCAGGCTACCAGCATGGAACGAAACAGCTGGCAACTGGGGAGGAAGCTGGGATAGCTTGGGTCGAACTGAACGTTTGTTGCACGAGTGGAATGACTTCTGCTCATGCAACAGAACTTCCCTTTCTCCTCTCACGCCACCCCAATCTGCTGCAGAGGGCTTGGGGCAACCTCAGAGCCGATCTGAAGGTGTGGGAGCACAGAAGGAGGAAGAGGAAGTTTCACTGTGTGAATGGAAGGTCTGCAAGAGCACTGACTCTGCTGGACACAAAACCTTTTTCCTTTGTAGGCTAGGGGACTTTTACGGGTATATTTGAAATGCTGCATTGGATACCGATTAGGGCTGCTGAAGGCGCCTGAGGTGAGAAATCCCATCAGCACCCGAACAAAAAGCTAACCAGCACGTGGAATGTTCTACTGAGAGATTCCCTGTGTAAGTTCCACTGACGTGAATGGGAGTGGTAGCAAAACCACTACTGCACTCTGGTACATATTGCAGTACTCAATGGGGCTGGAACAGGAGAGACTTCTGGCAGACTATGCACAGTGGATTGGATGTGCCTTGCCTCTCAATTCTGCTGATGCAAGCAGTGACCTCACTTTGCACCTGAGGTTGCCATGTCGCTTCCTCTCATAGCACGCCCTATTGCCAGAAAAGGCACCCTTGCTTGGGGTTAAAAGTCTGCAGCAGAATTTTTAAAATTTAAGGCAGAGGAGGGGTTTCGCTGCTAATCCAAGAGGGCTGGCTAGTTTCTTCATTAAGCTTCTGCTGTTTACATAATACTATCAAATGTTCACCAGACGAAGATAGCAGGAGATCTTTGATGGGGGTCTCCCAAGGATTCCCTTTAAGCAATAAATTGAGCTGGCAATTGCTTTGCGGGAGGCAAGAGGCTATATGGTCCCATCGCCTGTGGCGATGATAGTCACGTGAATCTCCCACCATCTTGCCTAGTTTGCCTAGAAGACCGCTGCTGGGATTGTACGGCCAGCCATTTTCCTTGTTAAGGATATTGCATTTTGAAAAGCCTGTGCTTACCGCTGTCAATAGAAATATCTATAGATCTCCTGTCTATAGATACTATACATACGCATGCACAGACAGCTAGCTACGCAGGGGAATGCAAGGGGCATCTTGGTCTACCATGCCGTAGGGTGCTTCAGCTCTCCAACCCATGTGATTTGGAAGGCAAATTTGTTAAAAATAATGATGATAATCATCATCAACATCATCATAGCATTTAAGGCTAAAAAGAAACACAGGAGCAAGGAACATACAGCAGAACGTCTTCCTTTTGGTGGAGAAAAGGAGAGAATTAGACATCGGTGTGCCTGGCAAGGAGTGAGGAAGGAGGAGGAGATGCATGCTGCCAAACTGTTTTAGCAGAGAGAAAACAGTTTTCATGGAAGAGGTCGAAGGGGATCTAGATGCTCAAAACACGCAAAAATAAAAAAAAATAACTTTTTTTCTGAACTGCATTTCATCAGTACTGAACAGTAAAGTACTACCGAATAATTTTCCATAAAAAATGTTACTCAAACAAGTTGCAAGAGAAACGGGAGGCATCCAAGCAGTTTACGCTACTGAGAAATTAAGCCTGCTGTACGATTAAACAATTGTATAAACATTTACAAAGTTTGCGGGTTCATGAGACAGCGGCAAAGAATACCAGACCCCGAATCGACAATTGGATGGTCAGTGGCCGGTTTCCCTTGAAAGTTTTTTCCAGAGCCTCTTTGCATGGCTGTCATAATAACGCTCAATGATTCTATTTCTATCTCAATGTTATTATTTTACAAAATTCAGACGTACCTCCAGATTCAACCATCTTAAAACACCATTATTTTGATGTGAGTCAAGACCAAAAAGCTCACTGCCCGTGAATGGGTTGGGGAGAACGTTTTGTCGCAGCACGGATAGGACTATGATTTCTAGGCAAGAGTCTGAGAGGTTCTTTCGTCCTGCTGCTTTCGACGGCTGGCCGCTGAATTGGAACAAACATCAATCTGCAGAAAACCTAATTAACATTTGTTCCGATTCAGCAGTAACCCACAGGTTTTCCCGAGGAAAGCGGCAGGACAAAAGAAAAACATGTTTAGAAATCACAGGACTAACGGCACGTGTGGCTGAGCCCTCAAAAGGTGTGGACCACATCAGTGCCTGGATGAACACTGAGTGGTCCTTCCTAGGTGCTTCAAACGTCCTAGAGGAAAGAGCAGGATTCAAGCATATAAATAAATAAAGCTTACAGAAGGGCGTTTATTAGCGTAAAACATTGGGTTCCCATAGAAACAGATCATGTGCCTTTTCTGCTTACCTGCACACACTGGATTTTCTTGACATGGTGGTACTGGGAGATGATGGAGGAGTCTGATAGGACCAGCCATAATCAGAGCCTTTCAAATCTAGAATTACCTGGAGAATCAGGAGATAGCTATGCTCAGTTATTTACAACCAGTGAATTTGTCATTGGTGGCTTGAAACTAGCTAGCTGCTGTCAGGTCAACCAATTCTATCAGGGCATCAGTTAAGTATATCCTACTAACATCTCAGCACACTTATTTCTAACGTTACAGATTTGTTATTATCACGGTCCTTCAGTCTCTTTCTCTTTCTTGAAACACACGTTTCTCAGAGCCCTCCAGACCAGCAAAACCTTTACAAAACAACCAGTTTTATTCAAGATTCTGCCAACCATATTCCAGTGCTGCTTGCTGAAATCTAGTGAAGCTACACCTGTCACTTCCTCAACCCAGTGCCCTCCAGATTTTGTTGGGACTACAACCAACAGTCATGGATGATGGGAGTTGTAGTCCAACAACATCTAGAGGGCACCAGGTTGGGAAAATATTGACACAGATGAAGGTCAAGGGCACAGTCTACTGGAAAGTTCTCCTCCTGGAGCCCCCACAGCCGGCCACCACCCCAAGAGGAGCTAGGCAAGGATGTTACTCTGTTCTTGGGCAGCTGCCAATCATATCAATAGCACTTGCATGGGGAAGTGTTTTCAATGGGTCATTGTCCTAAGTTTTTGCACATATATGGAATTCTACCATTTGGGAGTTGAGTAGACACAGTAAACCAAACAAATTAGCCCTTCGTCAGTCAAACTAACCTGCTCACTTGATGGTGGCAGCTTGTGAGGGTCCATAGTGAGGCTTTTCAGATCTTCTGAGATGGTCTGCAGGTGAGTTATTTCTCCCAGCATTGAGATTTCTTCTTCCTGGAAGATTTTTTTAAAAAACCCAGAAACGATGCAGAAAATCAGCACTGCCCGTGTTACTGAGTTCTATTGCGTATGCAATTTGGGTCAACTTCGACAAACTAGCTGCTTCATCTTACTAAGCCAAGGCATAAGCACCACTCACTTCTTTAAACAGACACAATTTCTAAAGGTTTTTTTTTTTAAGGATTAGATACTTATGACTGAAGCTACAGAAAAGGTCAGGCTGGCAAGCAAGATGTCAACCTTCCTTCATTCTTAAACATTTTTTTAAAAGCCCTCTTAGTTCTTGCCACATCACTTTCTTTTTTAATATAATATTTTTTATTAAATTTTCTCTTTTACAATTTAAAATACTTATTTAAACACCCTTAAAATTTCAATGACTTCCCTTCTCCTCTTTCCATGGTTCATTTTGCCTATCATAAATCCCTGCATATTTTACAAGAACAAGAATACATTCAGTATTCCATTATTGCACCCATCAAAACTTATTTACACTGTTGAGTTTATCTTAATGCTGCCAACATTTTCAAGTGCACACAGTTCCCTTCCCCCCATATATTCAATAAATGTTTTCCAACCTTCTCTAAACATATGTTCTTCTTGTTCTCTTATTCTATATGTTAAGTCTGCAAGCTGCACATATTCTGTAGGCTTAAGTTGCCATTCTTCTTTAGTTGGGACCTTGCTCATTTTCCATTTTGGGGCTAACAAAATACGGGACGCAGTAGTAGCATATATAAATAACCTTTTCTGACACCTGGGAATTTCAAGACTCAAAACATGCTTTGTGGAAGCAACGGGGAAAAGGCTCGAAACAAAACTCACAATCACAGGCCGCAGCATGGAAATGAATGAGCAGAACCTGCCGCGTTCCTCAATCAGGGCTTTCCTAACAGCCTGCTTCTCTGTTTCTTCAAGAAGTAGGTATTTATCATTCACGTCCTGTAAGGCGCTGTCTAGCTGAGGTTGGATGTCTCCTCTACCTGTTCACATCGGAGAAAAAGCGAAGGTGGTTATAGGCCGAAGCTACTCCCAAGGAAGCCCGTAAACATTTGTATACCGCTTTGGCTATCTCTGGGCTCACGTCAAGCGTGTTCACAACGGCTAGTCACTACATGCCGTTGACTCCCTTGTCGATCCACCTCAATGGGAGTGAATCTGCCTTGATTAAGCTGAATTTGCGGCTTAAACCAAGGAGTCTAGCATACCTCCTTTGGGACAAACGGGAGGGAATATTTATTTAACAAAGAAAACACAGTTCTTATATGTTACAGTATTAAGAACAGGCTACACAGATGAGGAGAAGAGGTTAAGCTTTCACAGAGCGGTCAAATATTGCATTTCATCAAATACGTAACAGAAGATGGAACAATTCAAGCTACATTGACACAGACTGGTAGTCTCCCCCGCTTTTCTTCAGGTACCCTGGGAATCGTTAGCAGCTTATTTGGGGTTCCTTTAACAAGAAGATCAGTAATGGTGGACAAACGTATCTGGCGCCATAACAGATTTATAGAATTATGCCTGGAGAAAGTGGTTGAAGGAAGCTTTTTCTCCCTCTGATACAATTCTAGAACCTGGAGCCATCCAATGAAACAACGGTGGGAGATTCAGGAAAAGACTAAAGGAAGCATTTTTTTCGCATAGTGCACTGCCAGTTTATGGAATTCACTTACAGAAGGGCATAGCAAAGGCCACCAACGAAGATGGCTTCAAACTGCCCTCTATGAATTTGCCTATCAGTGGGCCACTAGTCATGAGGGCTGCACGCTACCCTCCTGTCTCAGAGTACCACCTGCTGGGGCAACATAAATGGGACACTGTTGTTGAGCGCATGCCCTGCTTGTGGGCCTCCCAAGGCTACTGTGGTGGAGAGGACACGAGATTTGGTGAGCCTTTGTTCTGATCCAGCATGGGGTCTTCTGATGACGACGTCTTGCCTACCGATTACCAATCTCCTCGTATAATATGCAGTAACAACGAGCCCCCCCCCCCCCCAAGGCCTGCCCAATGCACTGCATGGAATGCAGAAAGCTGCCTCACACCAGCTCACTGTATTTGCAGTATTGTCTGTTTTGACCGGTAGCGACTCATTTGACCAGGCATAGGCAAACTCGGCCCTCCAGATGTTTTGGGACTACAACTCCCACCATCCCTAGCTAACAGGACCAGTGGTTAGGGATGATGGGAGTTGTAGTCCCAACATATCTGGAGGGCCGAGTTTGCCTATGCCTGCATTTGACAAGACGTCTTCCCCACCGCCTGCTCTCTCATCTGTTCAACTGGAGACGCCAAGGTTCCGACTCGGGAGCTCCTGCATGCAAGACGTGTGCTCTACCCACCAAGCTTATATGGCCATGCAGCCTAGAACATGCCCTGAAGAGTTTAGGGGACAGGTGCTGGCAGGTGTTCTCTTGGCCAGCAAACTGGAAATGGTTCTGTAAAAAGGCAGGAAGGCCAGTTCAGTAAGAACCTGGTTGGGTCCCACCAAAGTTTAGTGAAGATTGTCAGGTCCAGGAGGTTACTTACTCACCCCAGTTTAAAGCCAATCCAGTTTCATAAGCAAAAGTTAAAGGGGGTAATAGGAGTTGGTGTATATATATACACAAACTTTTCACATAAAGGTATCAGGGCGGAAATCAATTTCACAAGGGAAATAGGGAAGTTGCTTCAATTCCCACAAACAAACAAGGATATTGGCGTTCAAATGTATGCACAGCTCTCATCTCCTGCCAAACTCACCACCATATTGTGCATCCGCCCCCGCCCCCCATCTTAAGTATATTTTTTAAAATTCCCCGGAAAAATACTGAACCGTTAAGGTACAGCTTGGTATCCAAGTTGATGTGCTTCATTGGCAAAAGTGACCACAAAAAGGCATCCATAGAACTGAAGCTGGCATGAGACAGCAGCTGACAGAAGCAGTACATTTATTTGCCTTCAGGGTTTGGGGACTGACAGAACATCAAAGTATATGTGTTGCAAACAAAAGGAAACCAACAGCCTGTGAGCTAGCCCAGAAAGCTTATTAAGGTAAGACACTAGCTTATACCCCCACCCCACCCCAAAAGCCCACCTTGACTTAAATGTGGCTGCTCACAGCCAGTCAATTCTACACACAAAAAGCTTATTCTGTAGCAAATAACATGTGTCTGCAAAGAATGGAAGTGTTAGCAGGTACAGCAGAAATTCAGTTACAGACCAGTAGTCTTCGTGAGACGAAGATTCACAGGACACAAATCACCTCAACGGCTGGTGCTGCTAAGCAGATCTTGCTGGTCCCCCAACTCCCATAAGCCCCAGCCAGAATGGCCAATGGTCAAGGTTGACGGGAGTTGCGGTCCAATGAAATTTGAGGGCATTAGTTGGGAAAAGATGCAATATGGGGCCAACACTGCCATCCTGGCTCTCAAGACAGAGCCAGATCCATCAAGGTTGGAGATGGCAATCATGGTCTTCAACCTTGCAATGCCATGTGTGATGCAAGAGTGCTGCCCAGATTCCTCTAGGTTCGTCGCCAACCATGCCTCCATCTCCTCTCCATGAATGACTGCTTACATGACTTCTTCCCAGTGGGAGGCAGGCAGAGTTTATGCCGTGAACACATTTAACCTCCACCCTACTGAATGCTACTAGCAAGATCGGAGCCGTGCGTCATAAGGACATACCGGCCGTTATTTTAACTGCTGGAAGAAATTAAAGAGCTCACGCTCCAGTGTGTTGCCTGTTAAGTGTCTGGCTACTCAAGTGCAACTGTGCATGGCAGAAGCTTTTGTGTTTGTAATTCAGACACTAAATCGGAATTAAGCGCCTTGGACAGACTTCTGTAAGTGCTGAGATGTGCCATATGAGCGCAGCTAGGATCTCACTGAAGCAGAAAGCTAAAACCTATGGTCTACCTCGGCCCTCTGCTATACAGGACGTGTGCTAGAAAGATACCAGGCTCAATATCATCCCAGTAGCTACATATTGGGGTGCTCTCAAGCCTTGCTCTGCAACACCCCTTGGTAGTGCAAAGACTTAGACCAGGGGACAGCAAGGTTTACCTCAGCTGGGCCGGTTCACTCCAGTGGATATCCCTCTGTGGGCCAGATCGTGTGCGTGGCCGCAATTTCCGGCATCGGCGTCTGCGCAGACGCGATTTCCGGTGCTGATTTAGCGCAGCGCACAGGGACTCGCTGAGCGGGCGGCTCAGTTCGGGGGCGGCTCCCCGTGGGCCGCTTGTGGCCCATGGGCCTTAGGTTGCCGACTCCTGTCTTAGACTTTCTCTTTACTCTCCTGCCACAGTATGAAGACCATGAAAATAACAGGAGTCATACTTTTCTCAATGAACATTCATATGTTTGAATCTCGATCGAAGAAGAATCCACTCATAAATTATTAACAGTATAATTTCACACTACCTACATTTTACTACACAGGTAATGTTGCATGTGTGCGTTCTCTTCACATTTTGTTTACCTCATATGGAAACAGACGCTGACTGGAATCTTGCTTTATTTAATTTCGTTAGCTCGGTGATTAGGCCCTTGGGGTGGGGGGAATGTGATGTAGACCGGAACTACGTCTGAATGTTGAGCAACTCTTTTGATTTATGAGTGGATTCTTCCTTCTATCAAGATTCAAATATACGAATGTTCATTCAGAAAAAAAGATGACTCCTGTTATTTTCGAGGTTGTTTAGATTTCTAGGTGTCTAGCGGTTGCCCTGGTGACACTATCTTTTGTCACATTGAATTTCGCTATGCTATCACCACTTTCCCTGTTGTGTTGTTATGGTATAAAGACGAGAACAGAAACAGCCTCTCTCTCGAACACATCCACACTGAGTTTCACAGAAAGGTTGGTTCATCAGTGCTCACAACACAGCACTACATGAATCTCATTCCATAAAAAAAAACCACAGCCATCAGTCTGTTCTCCCTCCTCTCCCCTCAAACTTACATTTTCCTTGAAAGCTTCGGTGTAATCCCTTAATCCCCGGGGCCGATTGGCACCCTATATCCAAGTCCAACAAGATATAGAGCCACTTGCTCCCCCTTCATCCTTTGCTTACGTTTATCTCTCCTTCACCTCCCCTTATTGTCTTTCCCACTATTAAAACTTAAGACTCCCTTGATGTTTGCCGTCAACCCCAACCAGCATGGACCAATGGCCAGGGACTATGGGATTTAATGGGATTTCCCTGCTGCAAACTTACTGAAGATCACAACATTCTAGGGTAAACAAAAGTCATTTTCTACTCCCAACACCTCGACTTGTCAGTCATCTCTAATTGAAAACCTCATTTCGGAACCACGTATTTCTACCCATTCTCAACACACCAAACTCATATATTTGTTATCAATCAGGGCATAACATGCAAGTGATTTTTTCTTTAAGGGTATGTTTTAGGGTCAAGGGGTTACAAACATGGGAATTTGGGCTCTAGACTTTAAAAAGATGTTTTGAATAGGCACGTATATTTGAAATCATCCTGCTGAGAGATCGCAAGTAAATATTTGAAAACGGAATAAATTTGATGGTGTCGCCATTCTAACCTCAGGTCTCTTGGACACCTAGCCCAGCACACCTGGATAAGTATACTCAGTTCCATCCCCCTCAAAGGAGTCAGGGATGGTGGCCCAGGAGCTCCTAAATTGTGGAACTCCCTCCACAGAGAGGTGTGTCTTTCATCTTAAGTTGTACAGCTTTCACCGTATGGTGGAGACGTACCGCAGCCATTGAAAATGAATGTATTTTGCTTCCCACCTCTTTGGCCGAATTTGTATCGTTCTGCTCCTTCTGTAATAGTTTCATCTGTTTTTATTTCCGTTGTATTTTCTACAGCTGTAAACCGCCCCAGGAATTTATGGTGATGGGCGGGTAAAAAAAAATCTTATAAATAAATGCTTCTCAGCTCCTTTACATCAATTTGGTTATAATTTGGTGGCATCAATTTGGTAGTAAGACTTACAGCTCAGATTATACTCGAGTATTCCACCTCTTTCCTAGGCTATTAAAATGTGGAGCTAATTTTCCCGCACATACCCTGGAGAAGGTAGTAAAATGGGAGAGCTGAATGCCTCAAGTCAGGTCTAAAAAATAACTTGGCCACATATCATCATGTTGCCCAGAAACTTGAGAAGTGTTTGAAGGCACAGCTGGAACTTAAAACAATTTAATGCCAGTACTAAGAGCCAATAAATATTTTCCAAACCTAGTGGATTACTATGGATTTTATGTAGCATTTGGCTGAGAAGACACGTGCTCTCGGGTGTCAAGGTGCCAAAAGATGTAGGAGTTTTTAATTCGAAATTAAAGTCTAGGCAGCTAGTAGAGACCAGACAACCATAAGAGGCCACAGCAAGAATTATACCAACCAGCCACCAGGGATGTGGTGCAGCTCAAGACTTACCCAGCGCCTCAGCTGTCGAGAAGGTGAGCAGGATACAAAAAATTGACACAGGAAAAGGAAAATAAAAGAAGTCAAAACCAGTGTTCTAGATCTCCTAGTGTTTATATACATCATTAGCAGATTGAAGAGAAGCAAATGATCCCGTTCATGCCGAAGGTTTCTTTCCTTCTTTCACATTCCAAAGTTCCTAAGGTCAAAGTGCTAAATTTCCACCCAAACAAAATCCTGTTGTACTCAAGCTGGTTTTAATTTATTTAGCTTTGTTAGAACTTCCAGTTTCTTTTGTCTCAGCAACTGGTCCTTCGAACATCTGCATGAAGCAACTTGATGAATTCGACGGGGAACCGGGAGAAAGGTTAGATTTGTGATAAGAGGTCTACTGAAATTGGACGCCCCCATTTTTAAAGTCATGGTTTGGAGTATCAGGAGTTGCCTGATCCCAACTCCATTTCTCCACTTCCAGGTTCAGCCCACTCAATGCCATGGTTTCCTGTAACAAACAAATCAGGCCAACTATGGCTAGCGCTAGCATCTAAAATGTCATTTGAAAAGCATGGTTTGAAGTGGTTTTGCAACCCATGGTTTCAAATCATAGGTTGGAGGTTAGGCGCTAACCATAGTTTGCCCAGTTCAGGTGTCAGGGCACAATACGATTAGAAGAAAACTGAAAACAAGAGAAAACTGGTATATAGGAAAGGACATTTGTACCTAAAACAAAACACTACTGTTCCTCCAAATCATGGTTTGGAGGATAATCTCAATTGATCCTTTTTACACCACTTAAGGAGCCCCCATATCCTTCTGCGCACATGTTAAGACAGGGAAGGGTGTGTTTACTGTAAGCACAAAACTCAAATTATGCAACTGGAACGTCTTATGCAAATTTGCATACATCTGCTTAGTTTAAATCGCTGCACAATTTTCATCTTTAGACAAGTGTGTGTGTGTGTGTGTGTGTGTGTGTGTGTGTGTGTCTATTTGGGTTACTTAAGTAAAATATGAAATCAGAGTAATAAAAATCACTGCATGACTAATGAAATCATTAAATATTTTAAAGCAAAGACTGGTAACCACATCCACAGGTTCTTCTCTCCAACCTTGAATTTTTTTTGAACAGAATTCGCTATAGATGCCATTCTACGAATCTTTCTCCATTATACACTAGGCTTAGCATTATGCAAAGCACATTATTGTGACCTTAAAAATACGTATGCGCTACAGAAGATCCACACTCCAGCAGCGTGACACAGCGGTGTGTGACATCTGTAGATACTTGTGACATACAAGTAATCTCAAACATTTCCAATGTAACAGATGAATCCCCCAAATGTGCCAAAACCTCCTAATTTTCTTCCGGCGGCGACGCCATCGCCGGGTGGTCGAAGGCTGCTTCGGGTCCGAAGCGCCTTGTCCATCCCGGGGGTTAGGAGCCGCGCTACCGCAGCGCGCGGCTCCGGTTGGGGTGCGGGAAGAGCGTCCCGCACCCTGGGCTCCCCGGCTGCGCCCGCGGAGGCTCTGAACCCTTCCCTTGCCCCCCCTGTAAAGGGGGAGTGGGGGTGAAGGGCAAACGGAGCCGGGCTTCGGGGACATGCCCCAACCGGGATGCAAATGCGGCGACAGAGCCCGCGGTGAGCGTCCAAGTTCTACCTGTGAAGAATGGAGCTAAAAGAACCCGGTGGTCGTGAGTAAAGAATTTGATTAGAAATTGTGCTTTTGGAACGATCCGGGGGGAAGGAGAATGGCAGCCTGCCCTCCCTCCCTTCGAGCGCAAGAATCTAACCAGTTTGACCGATTGCTGCTACAGAACTGGTTACAATGTATTTGGACTGTGCCTGGATCTGTGGACGCTTGGAGAGGGAAGAGATATGGAAGTTCAGTGCTGATGCCATTAGGAGAAGAATAATGGACAGAGGGGGTGTGGGGTGAAGCATTAAGTAAAATTTTATGCAGCCTGATATGGTAAATTGAAATTGGAGGGTGAATACTGTCAACAACTTTTTGTTATATTTCTTATTTGAACATGAAAGGAGATATTTCAAGTTTTTATGTTACTAGCAGCAACCTTAAGGATAGAAGAGATAGATTAGATGTGAATGATTTGAGAAGATTTATGAGGTGGAGTATAAACAAAGTGAATTTAAGTGGATTAAGTTTATGGATTTAGAAGATTAAATGGTGAGGTATTATTATGATGATGCATTTTTAGCAACTGTTGAAGATATAATTGAATGTAATTATACAATTGTAGTTAATGTTTTTTTTTGTAGGAGAAATGGTTATAAAATAGACTAAAGATACAAACTCGAAGGTGAAAAGGCAGGGGAAGTCAAAAGTTAAGATATGGAATTAGAAATTTTTTTTTTTTCTAGAAAGATGCAATAAGAAAGCTTGACATTGTTTGTATTTGTTTTACTTGTTCTGCATTTGTTTATTGTAGGTGTGGGTGTGGGTATATGTTTGTTATAGAAAAATGCCAATAAATTCTTATAAAAAAAAAAAAAAAAAAACCTCCTAATTTAATTCTGTGCCCCACAGGAGCTGCAGTCCCTCCGTAAAACATCCCTCAAGCTCCTCCTAGTTGTTTTTTTAAATGGATATATAAAAAGCTAACAAACAATATTTTTCAAAACAAAATGTTTTAATGCTAAAAATCTGTTGGATGAAATAGTTGTCTTTGAGATAAATGGAAAAACTACCCAAGCAAGTGCCTACGGAACAGAAATATCTAGAGACCAACGATCAAAAAATGGGGAGACACAGTGACAATCCATCTTATTCTAAGGTCCAAAGAGTGCAAAAATTATCAAGTGAATTTCAGGATTACCTTTTGCTGCTCAAAGTAGTTTGCCATTTTTTTTAACATACCATTTATTGATGGGTTGGGCTATCAAACTGTTAATAAGCCAATGTTATGTTACACATTTGCAAAAATAGTTGGCCAAAAATTTTTTTCCACAAAAAATGGTTGAAGTAACGTACGCAATGCTTTTGAACTGGAAATGGTATTTAGCTATAGATACAGGCCCAAGATGACTGAAAGGCTTGCTGAGCTGTTGAAAAACAAGTATCAAAATAGACACAAATATAATATAGTGTAGGAGACCATGGTGAACTGTAATAAATTCCCAATCTGTAATGGGAAATTCCATTTTCTTAAGAAAAAGGCACCACCTAACCTATCACATTTCATACACTCAGTTCTAAATCCTGGGTGTTGGTACATAAATCACACCACCACCTTATGGCTTTCGTGTAATCTTAATTTTTAAACTGGCAGCAAAATTAAAATTTGAAATGCCTCCCCATCCAAAAAACATTTTACTGAACTGAAAAACAGAGAGAAGGCATCAAACAAATCCAACGTGATTTTTAGTCACTTAAAATTAAGTGATGCAATCAAGCTTTACACTCAAGTGCTATCGATACCTTTAACATCCAAGGACACTTCCACTCGAACATTTTATTGTGGAACTTAGTGCTGCTACTCTGTGCAAGTTTTCTGAAATGTCCACACAATCTTGTCCTCATCCAACTGCCACCCAATTTTTTCCGCCATCCAGATTTACAATTTCCGTTTGTTTGTTTGTTTGTTTTAAATTAATGGATTTTCAGCAGAAACAGTAAATGGGGATCAAATGGGAATATTGGATTAAATTTTGATGCATGTGTGAATAGCAGGACTCACAATAAAGGAAGTGCTCACAATCCAAACCATTTTCCAGTATGGCTTTGGGCTGTTTTACCATGAGAAAAATGTAAAAGTACTGACATTGCACCTTCACACTAATAAAACAGGGAGTTTCAGCAGTTGTGCCTCTCATTTTGTTTTGTTTGTAGCATCTTTATCCTAAGCTGCATTGGGAGAGCTTACCCTAAAAGCTGGTGGAGACACTACTAGTAGTAGAGGGAACCTGGTCACATCACAAAACCAAGTTAAAACAGCTTGTGTGTGGACCACTGTATAAATTCTCCCCTTGCATATTTTCCATACACGTGGACGGACAAGCAGAAGGGACAGATTTCCACTCTAAAGGACCCACTGTGTGTGTACAGATATGCCAGACAAAGAGACTACAAGAAACAAGAGATCATAGAATCACAGAGTTGGAAGAGACCACAAGGGCCATCCAGTCCAACCCCCTGCCAAGCAGGAAACACCCTCAAAGCATTCCTGACAGATAGCTGTCAAGCCTCTGCTTAAAGACCTCCAAAGAAGGAGACTCCACCACACTCCTTGGTAGCAAATTCCACTGCCGAACAGCTCTCACTGTCAGGAAGTTCTTCCTAATGTTTAGGTGGAATCTTCTTTCTTGTAGTTTGAATCCATTGCCCCGTGTCCGCTTCTCTGGAGCAGCAGAAAACAACCTTTCTCCCTCCTCTATATGACATCCTTTTATATATTTGAACATGGCTATCATATCACCCCTTAACCTTCTCTTCTCCAGGCTAGCTGGACAAACAGGAAAATGTAATTTCCAAATTTCAGCAAGGTTACATCACAACAGCACAAGACACATGGTGTGCGGTCAGTGGACCAGGGGGACAAGGCTAGTCCTCTACATGTTTCTGGTAAATCAGAGTATTAACGCCTTGTACCTTCTTCCCAAAGCCCATCCCATCATCCTAAGGTCCACAGAATGGAAGATGGCAAGTTCCCCAAGGACGTGTTCTATGGGGAGCTGGCTCCAGGCACCAGGCCCGTTGGCAGACCAACTCCGCACTACAAAGATGTCCGCAGTGCCTGGAGACAGTCAGTCAGGTCTTGCATCCATGACGGCGACCAGAGGAGGAATGACTGCTAGGATGGAGCGCAGAGAGAAGGAACACCACAATGCACCTACAGCAGAACAACTGGACGCCTTTGTCTGGCCCCATCCCCAACAAAAACACATCTGTCCCATATCAGTCTCTACAGCCACAGCAGCTGCTGTAATCTTCCAACCATTTGACTTCACCCCCAAAGGCACACTCCTCCACTGTCTCCTGAGACAACGGATCCCGGACTCAAAACAAGGTACCACTGTACATCCAAATTATTACAAATTATTATTTATGCACAGTCATAGAACACAGCTTTTTGCTGCAATAAAAAAACAAACAGGAAATTCAGAGCAGCCACACACCAAGCGATTAAGGAAAACCTCGGGGAGAAATTTACCTTTCTTTGCTTTCTTCTGTAGTTTCAGTGTGTCTGAAGATTTCTTTTTAATCTCCTGGCGGGCTTTCTTGTATTCTAGAGAGAGAAAGAGGGAAAGGGGGGGGGGACACAGTCTGAGTATCAACACATTTGACATCTATGCTACGGCATTCTTTGTAAAAAATAAATAGATCTGGCTATGCCTGATTTTTCTAGGAATTCTGAGAATGGCATGCAGTGTATGAGAAAGCAGTTTAAGCTACTTTTCATTGTTTATGCATCCTAATGCATTTCACCAATATTTAGCACAAAAGCAGTATGCAAAAGCGAAGCGAAGAGCAGGAAAATATTATTATTATTTATTAAATTTGTATATTGCCCTTCATCCGAAGATCCCAGGGAAGTTCACAACAGAAAAACTCAAAATGAGAATACAAAATACATAATAAAACTAAAACAAACCAATACCCCCCCCAAAAAACACCCACATTTAAAAGCCCATGTGAATCAGCCAAATGCCTGGTTAAAGAGAAAACCTTTCACCTGGCGCCTAAAGATATGTAATGAAGGTGCCTGGCAAGCATTCCTGGGGAGAGCATTCCACAGATGGGGAGCCACTGCAGAGAAGGCCCTTTCTCGTGTTGCCACCCTCTAGGCCTCTTGTATAGGAGGCACAAAAAGCAGGGCCTCAGAAAATGATCTTGGGATCCAGGTAGTTTCATATGGAAAGAGGTGGTCCTTGAGGTATTGCAGTCCTGAGCCATTTAAGGCTTTATAGGTCAAAACCAGCACTTTGAATTGGGCCCGGAAATCAATTGGCAGCCGATACAGGTGAGCCAGGATTGGCGTCACTTGCTCAAACCGTCTTGCCCCAGTGAGACACCTGGTGATGAGCGATGTCACAAGAAGTAACCCAAGGGGGGCCTTGACATAAGCCAAGTAGTCCTGTTTGATTACTCGTGAGGAGGAGGAGGTGTGGGCTGAGTCAGAATCTGCTCGTAGCCCTACTTAACCTGCACCTCAAATGCCCTTCACCACCCCCTGGAAAATATGCAACACAAGCATGGTTAAAACTGCAAAATTAGGGTCACTTGGAGGGGCATGCACAATATTTCTGACCTCCCTTTCTGTGGGCAGCCTGGCAACGTGTGTGCGGCAGCTGAGAACATGTAGGATCCGAGGCTCCTTTGTTTCCCTGATACCACCTCATTTTCTCCCCCAAACCAGAGGCAGAATCATAAGAAGCTTAAGAGCTAGTTACAGGTAGGTAGCCGTGTTGGTCTGCCATAGTCGAAACAAAATAACAAATTCCTTCCAGTAGCACCTTAAAGACCAACTAAGTTTGTTATTGTTATTTTATACATGATATAGCTATTTTTAGTCATCTCACCCCTTGCTTTTTCCTGTAAGACCAATTGCAGTCGTTAACAGTCGTCAACAGGTTTTTCCACCTCTATCAGCCAATCACCCATTCCCACCACCCTTCTGAGTCATACCCCTCCCCACCCTCCCACTGTATATAAGGGTCTGGTGACTTCTGTTTCGGTGTATCTGAAGAAGTGTGCATGCACACGAAAGCTCATACCAAGAACAAACTTAGATGGTCTTTAAGGTGCTAGTGGAAGGATTTTTTTTTTATTTTGTTTCAGCTTACAAGCTAGCATGGTTACTCCCTTTCCACTGAAGGCAATGGGAAGGAACAAAAATAAAATAAAATGGGGGAGGATACAGCTCCCCACTTTCCAGTTTTGTATGTTTCGTGCTATTTTATGCATTGCGACTTACTGTCATTTTTATTGATTATAGTTTTAGTAATTCCTTATTGTAAGCTTCAAGTGTAAACTGTTTAATTATTATCTGTTGGTATTTAATTTTACTGCTTACTATTATATTCTAATGGGATTGTTGAATGTTGCTTTATTTTGATATACGGTAAGTTGTTTTATTTTAAAACTGTGGTTTTATTATGACTTTCTTGTATTGGATCATATTGCTATTAGGTAGGTGGACTTTGCCGTCTGTTTCGTTGTCTCTTCAGCTTTGTAAACTGCCTTGTCCGTACGGTAATATAGAAAGGTGGTATACAAATGAAAATGAAATGCCCCCGGCCAGCACAATCTAGGAGGGATTAAGATAAGGTGGCAGCTCCACCAAAAAATCTACCTGCTCTGGCACGGACTAACCACCGGTTCACCTGTCCTGCTTGAGCAGAAGCAATAGTTCAAAACAGCCAGACAGGATGTTCTTAGAGAGCATCAGGTTTTAGTGGTAACCTGTCTTTCCTTGTTCTTTCATTTTATTTTAAGAAACCGCAGCTTCCTGTGGTTAGGACTACTACAAATGCAACCCTCTGTAGTTAACAGGGCAGAATCGCGGGTTCTAGCCACTGGAACTTCGCAAATTCTGGTTGTACTTTCTTCTCAGCACTTGAGGGTGCATTTAAGCACACACAAAACATTAAAACAAAATAAAAAATTCTTTCCAGTAGCACCTTAGAGACCAACTAAGTTTGTTCTTGGTATGAGCTTTCATGTGCATGCACACTTCTTCAGACATGCACACGAAAGCTCATACCAAGAACAAACTTAGTTGGTCGCTAAGGTGCTACTGGAAGGATTTTTTTTATTTTGTTTTGACTATGGCAGACCAACACGGCTACCCACCTGTAAACAAAACATTAAAGCGGTTGCAAGCAATACTTCGCCTTAGGGCCTGAAATCTCTGCATAAAACAAGCACGTCACTCTTTTTCTTTTAAGAAGTGGTGGCTTCTACCAAATCTTCAGATGCGGATCCTAGTAACTCTTTATCCATGGTTAAGAGACTGAGCACCAGGTACAGAACTGCGTGATCCCTCCCCTGAAGTCCTTTCCAGCTTAGGAAAAAATGGCATGCCACCTGCATTACGTTAACAGCGTTAAGTAACAGTGTTAAGGCTGCCCCTGGCACCTACTCAACCAGGACTTGAAAGCCAACGCCATTAAACCATGGTTCCAAACCCATATTAAAAACGGAAACTGTGGTTAAACCTAACCATGTTTATAACACTGGAGCCAACATGACACTTAATCATGGTTGCAGAAGGAAAGGGGGATTTGCTTAAGGGATGGAAGGAGATGCAGCCAAGGAGCGTGCAATTCTCACAGCCCATTCCTGATTTCTTAATAGTGCTGGCTTACGCATAACCCTGGTTGTACCTGCATCATCCCATAAGCAGCCATCGCCACCTCGTGTGACCAGATTCTTTAAGACACAGCACAAAAAGTAAACATTTGCACAGTTATATTTTAAAACCTGTATCGTTCAGCCACATCTTGTCCATGGCTCCCTTTCCATGTAACTACCTTTTGCATGGTCTTTATCCAGTTGATTGGCTACTTTCTTCCATTCTTCCATCTGCTCTTGAAGTGGGTTTATCAGACAGTCTATTAAAGCACTAATTTGGTTGAGAAAACACAAAGAGGAATCAAATCCTGCAAAAGGGGCGGGGGGGGGGGAGGGGGGGAAATCAACCTGAATCTACCCTAAGCCAGATACACAGAACGCTCAGAAACCCCCTCAATATCCATGAGCTGTGCTTACTCATTCATAAAATTATTTTGAAGTGCTCTCAACAGCCCTTCACATTAGGCTGTGCATTATTGCCTCCATACTGCAGGTGGCGTGAGAAGTGTAGGGCCGGCCACTGGGTGTCTAGATCGGAGGGGTTGGGCGGTGGGAGTCTCCATTTCATAGCTAAATCTCCCGGCGCTACTGTAGCTCTCAGACTCCCTCAAGAGAGAGTTACCAGACACTGGAGAAGGCCCAATAAAATAATTTGCTTTTGCAGCAACTTCCCAAATTTTCAGCTTTGGAACCGATCCCCCTCTGGCGTCCCTCATTCACTGCTGAGCTACAGTTAATGCCAGGACTAGGAATTCCTGGTGTGTAAAGAGGGTTGTGCCAGCAAGCCTGGTTTTTTTTTTTTTCTTTTCAGGGTGGGCAGTAAAATCTCCCTCTCCCACAAAGCCCGGTTTGTTTGATGGGAGAAAAAGGAAAGGGTGTTCCCAGCAACCGAAAGTCAGAGGTTAGCTGGAAGCCAGCCCCAGCAAACAACGTAATGTGGTCCTGAATGAAAGGGGTTGTGTAGCAATTACATCTTGACCAAAGTCCAGGAGCTAATAATGAAGGGCTCTTTCCGATCTGTGTCAAGCTCACTGGCATGCTTTAACTCACCTTGAGAACTGCCTGAGTTTGGACTCTATGCTTCTGTGTCTCATGCACATTCTGGTCAGAGCAGAGCCAATTTCTCTTGTAGCACCTGAAAGGAGAAAGTGGTCTTATTTAGAAAAACCTGGCAAGAAAGGTTTTCGATATATACGCAAAAATAAAAATAAAAAAGTATTCCCAAGTGATGCATGGGAATAACAAAAGCAGTGGGTTTAACTCAGAACGGACCCACTGAAATTAATGGGCCTAATTCAGTCATGCTCATTCATTTCAATGGGTCTATTTTGAGTAAAACCACCCAGTATTTCAAACACAGATTAAACCATGGCTAGAGGTCTTCTCAGGCCCTTTGGGGGTTCTAATGCCATCTGTAGTGCCTTGATATAAATTTCTGAACCACGCCTAGGAAATTGATTGTTATTATTTATTTAAAAAATTCACCAATTTGTGCAACAACAAAAATTTCAAAGCAATTTAACAAAGATATAATACAAACGGACAAAATCAATTTAAAACCAGAGTATTGCAGCATGCGATGCAAAGTTCCTAAAAGGTTCTTCAAAGACCTAAGTAAAAATAATGAATGGAACAAGAGGATCCCTCAACGGTGGCTAGTCCTGAATGCCAGTGTCTAAATCACCTGTGGGGAATCTTTGGCCCTCCAGATGCTGCTGAACTACCATCATCCCTGGCCGCTGGCCATGCTTGTTAGGGTTGATGGGAGCTGCAGTTCAGCACCATCTGGCGGGTTTGGAGATTCCCTATACCCAGGGTAAATCATAGAATGCAAAGTTGGAAGGGACCCAAGGGTCATCTAGTCCAACCCCCTGCAATGCAGGAATCTCAGCTAAAGCATCCATGACAGATGGCCATCCAACCTCTTCTTAAAAACCTCCAAGGAAGGAGAGTCCATTACCTCCTGATGGGAGACCGTTTCACTGTCAAACAGCTCTTACTGTCTGAAAGTTCTTCCTGATGCTTACAGAACTGATGGCTCTTGGGCAAATTTGGGCAGAACTTACTCTTTCATTAAAAAAAAATATATAGCCTGGCCCCTGGGGCGTCTGTTGTGCAGGGATGGTTTTAATTTGACCCGGGTGGCAGAAGCAATAAAAGAAATGAGAACCCATGAAATGATAAAAATGACTAAAAGTAGCCATCAAGCTTAAAAAGAAAGAGAGAAAGAGAGAGAGAGAGAGAGAAGAGAGCGCACAACTCATTCTCCAGAGACTCAATGGAAACAACCTGCCAGAACCAGTGTGTTCCCTAAAAATAAAGGGAGAAATAAAGTCAGGCAATACTCCCCAGGAAATGTGTTCCACAACTGTGACGCCGTATCAGTAGCCTCAAAGAACTGAACCGCAAGCTATCAATTTATAAAGGTGCCCTCACAATTGGCGACTGTCATTCAGTGGTTGTCTAGGGTGAACAATAGCACACTACTCTGCTTTTCAGCGCAAAGGAGGGAAACAAAGGAGGCTGGGAACACAGACAACTTAGCTTGGACATTATGTGATAAGGCTAGACACTCTAGATCTTGCGCAGGATCTTGCAAAAAAAAAGAACAAACACACATATCCTAGTCTCTGACTTTGTGAACCCACACTACCGCTTTTTCAACCAATACCAGGCAACTCACTTATTACCTTTCGGTAAAGACTAAAGCAGAGGAAAACACTGCAGGTTCCCTCCCCCTCCACACCTTGCAAGAATAAATGGCAAAGCATATTTTGGATTCGCCAGGTGTCAAAGGATAATGGATGCTCCAGCCCACTAGTAGATATTGTATCTCTGCTCAAAGGCAGAGATGTCCAATGTCAGTTCCTGCTGCAAGGGAACTGCAACAGGTTCCACGCTACGTGTTGGTTGCCAGGGATGCCCACCTCCACATTGGTCCACTAATTTCGGCTAGCCGTGGCAACCAGCGATTTGTGGTTGGGAAGGAGGCACACCGGACTGCTTTCTTAGTCCCCACCAAAAAAACTGAGCCCTTGACAATTTTGTGACGCAGCCAAGTTCTGTACCACGAAACCTGCAAATCAGTTTCCACAGAACATCTGACTCGCCAGTAGATGGTGCTGTTTATAAAGAACACAACTTGAGAACTGCCTGGCTGGATCACAGTTGCCGCTCATCAAACCCAGAACTCTTGTTTCCGACAGTGAAAAAGCCAGATGTCCTTGGGGGGAAACTCAGGGAGCTATGAAGACAAGACATTCCTTCTTGTTTGCCCTTCACATCTGGTAATTAGGCAAAGCATTGCCTCCGAGGTTCGGAGACCCCATCAGCAGCTACTGTGGCCGATGGTCACTGACCTAACCCTTTCCTCCATGAATTCGCCTTGTCCTGTTTGGAAGCCAGCTATGCCAAGGACATGAGAAGAGCCACAGTACTGGATCAGACCAGAGGCCTATTGAAGTCCAACATCGTGTTCTCACAGAGATGGGTCAGGTACCCAAGGGAAGACATGAGCACAGCAGCGCCACTGCAACCTGCAGTTCCTAGCAACTGGGATTCAGAAGCATACGGGCTCAGATAGAAGGGTGACCACACTAGAGCTTGGGGGGGCTATCACATGTGATTCTGGGGTGGAATCCCAACTGGAGAAGTTGGCATACCACCTCAGATGAGACAAGGCACCTGACATAATATATTAAATGCTCTCATTCAAGGTTAGGTAAAGGTAAAGGGACTCCTGACCATTGGGTCCAGTCGCGGACAACTCTGGGGTTGCGGCGCTCATCACACTTTATTGGTTGAGGGAGCCGGCGTAGTTTCTGGGTCATGCGGCCAGCATGACTAAGCCGCTTCTGGCAAACCAGAGCAGCGCACGGAAACGCCGTTTACCTTCCCGCCGGAGTGGTACCTATTTATCTACTTGCACTTTGATGTGCTTTCGAACAGCTAGGTGGGCAGGAGCTGGGACTGAACAACTTATATAAAATTATATTGTATAAAATTATATAAAATAATTGTAAGGCTGTCGTCAAGCCACTAAACCACTCTCTGATTTGCCTTCCCCCTCCTATTTATCTACTTGCACTTTGACGTGCTTTCAAACTGCTAGGTTGGCAGGAGCTGGGACAGAGCAATGGGAGCTCACTCCGTCGCAGGGATTCGAACCGCTGACCTTCTGATCGGCAAGCCCTAGGCTCTGTGGTTTAACCCACAGCGCCACCTGCGTCCCTTCAAGGTTAGGAACCCAAAAAACATATGACCAAAAAAACCCCACAAAAACCTGAGGTGTTTTTGAGACTGCTGTAGTAAATGGGGATTCTGTGCGTGAGAGACACACACAAATAAAACAAGAAAAAAACGAAGTCCCGGACCGCTACCTGAATTCCACTCCTGACATAATTAATGTGCAGTGAGGTCATGCTTCTGGCATGAACACCAACATAGGTGGCCAAGAAAAATAAGTGCCGGAACTCACGATGAAGTTGGGCAACTCGGGGCAGCCCTGAAAAGATGCCGGTTTAACAAGGGATTATTCAATATTGCTTTATTTGATGTAAGCTGTTTATTTTAAAGTTATGCCTTTAAGATGACTTTTTTGTACTGGGTCAGATTGCTATTAGTTGCGTGATCTTTGCTGTCTATTCCGTTGTCTCCTCAGCTTGTAAAACGCCTTGCATATAGTCATATAGAAAAGTGGTATACAAATTAAAAGTGGAATGAAATGAAACCGTGCCGTGTTCACTGCTGAAAATTATGGCAAGCTGTCTCCTTAGCTGGTTTTGGGGGGGGGGTCACCCCTGGTTCTGGTGCAGGTCAAATAAATGCCTCTCTTGTTCCCTTAGATTCGGGCAGATGGCTAGGGCAGCTTGGAGGGGTCCTCGTGCAAACGCGCATGTGTGCAGTGGTAGAGGCCTGGCTGGGAAGCTTAAAGCCCATTGCCACTACAGAGGAGATGGACTAAAGAAAAGGGAATGTGAATTGGCCCCACCCATTTGCTTGACCAATGGCAGCTAGGAGGAGTCGTAGACCTAAAAAAGTGTAGACTCGCACGCAGTGGCCAACATTCCATTTTGACTCAAAATGTTCGTTTTGGGCTTCTCAGAACTACGTAAAGGCCAGAAGCGGGCAGGGGGAGCACCAGCCTGCAACGGCACTCACCTGAGAGGTGCCAGAAAAGTGCGCTTTGGATGGGGGGGGGGGAGTACCGGCTCCAGATCTATTATTCTCCATTTTAAAAAGGACCAGTGTGGCTTTATCTGGAACACAATACTCTGGGAAGCATCAAACAGAGGCAAAACTCATGCGAGGGGGAGCAGCTTTGCCCTTCTACAGCCTCCTTTGCGTTCGAGAGGCTGCTGCCATCTTGAAACACAGCGGGACATTAATGGGCACACAGGCAAGCAACCCACCGAAGGGGGGCGGGAAGCGGTGCTTGCTTGTACGTGCTCACCCTGAATAGGCTGTTCCAAATGAGCAGGCATCTGCCGCAGCTCAGAACAGGGGGGCCGGAAGGAGAGGAAAGCCTAATTCCTTCGTCAAAGCGTATTTGCTGCAACAGAGAGGCTTTGCATCCATTTGAAAGCTAATGTTGTGAAGACCTAATTAAGAAACAGGAGGAGGAGGAGGAGGAGAAGGAAGGAGACACTCACAAATAACAATCTTAACATTTTAAGTTAAATGTCCGAAGAGAGGGAAAGGGGTTACAGCTTGGCAGCCTGTCCATTGGAGGACTGGAAGTATGGAGCTGTGGCAAAATTGGGGGAGAGGAGGTGGCATGGAGAGCTGGGGACAGACCCTACATCTGTGGGCGTCCGAATGTTGTTGGGGCTCCTCATGCCCATCAATTATAGCCGGCATAGTCAAAGCTCTGACATGATCCAAGTTCTAGTCCAGCAGCACTTGAAGGGCCGGGTAATGGTAGCATGAGATAATCAACCTAGCAGTTGAGGCTTCCTTCCAAAGGATCCTGGGAACTGTAGTTTTGCTAAGGGTCTTGGGAGCTGTAGCCCTGGGAGGGGCCTCCTAACAACTCCCGGCACCCTTAACGAAGCACAATTCCTAAGATTCTTTGGGGGAAAGCCTTTACTGTTACAATGGTACAAGGGTGATTTATCAATGCAGGGTGTGGATTGGAGTTTTTGCAGCCCAGAAGCAAGTGAGGCTATGGATGCAGAGAAGCAGCACACAGAAAAGAGACAGGAAGACAGGCAGGTAATCTGGCTGACCAGCAACAAGAGAGTCTATGGAACAACAGAGACGGAGCTTGGCTTTTGCATTGGTATACTCAAGCCTGCCCAGCAAGTATTTTACACAGGAGGAAGCTATAGGCTGCCAGCACCAGGGGTGGGTGAAAGCATTCTGAGACTAGGTAATACAAAACATCTCTTCCTTTCTCGATGCTGCAGTCTTTCCCCATCACCAGGTGCAAGCAATACACAGTGCAAGAAAGTCCAAATCAGACCTTCGGTCCATCTTTTCCACTCTTCACCCATTCCTGTGACTCGCAGCTGCAGATGTTTACGTGCTCTGCAAAGTCATGTACATTCACACAATTTATGCAGGCCGCAGAATCCAACCGTTCTATGGATTATTATTTTTTATTTTAAAATATTTAAAAAAAACAACCACCTGATGAGAAGTTTCAGGCTTGTGCTTTTGTAGCCCCAACGTAGGTATGCATGGGTGTTAGGCCCCCTGCACCACATGAGTGGTGCAAGTAGCTGGGCTCTGCAGCACTCCTGGAGTAGAGCATTAGGACCCACAATCCTGACAAGGAGTCAGAAACAGGGCTGTATGCTTGCTTATCTCTCTCTCTCTCTTTCTCTTGCACGCTGCTGCCCGTTTTCTGGCAAAGTAGAATTATGCCTAGGCCCATCATGTGGCATAAGTAGCACTGAGCACACGGGAGGACTTGATCTGTGCCACTCCTGCCAAGGCAGCTGGACACCACTGCTCTAACAAGCCTCTCTTTCAGGCCCCCCCATTTGTTTCCTGCAGAAGGAAGCAGACAGACCAACTCAAGGCAGACAGATTAGATTCAAGCTGCGCGTCCTTCCCCATCTATCTGTGTCCTGGGCAACGGGGCAGGTGTGCGTTCGCAAGGCCTTCTGCGATTATCTTCTTTGAAAACAGAACACAGGCCAGTCCTTTTATCTTTCCTATTATAATGCCGTCATGGCACCACAAGGAAAACACGGCTAAACAAATGGCACACTCTTTTAGGGAGCAACTTCAAGGCACTTCAACAGACTCAAGCACCCTGCAGGAAAACGGGACTCTTCTCTTTCTCGTATTCAGGACAAGGTCCCAGACATTTTCCAGTCATGCGTCTTCCTATCCTTGCTGGCTTCCCATAGGTATCGGGTCAACCACAGTCGGACCCTTTGGTCAGATCCAGCAGGATAATCTCACCTTCCAGAGATCAGCAGAATGACATTTTTTTATATATATAACACATGACGTACATAAAGTTTTATAGCTGGGTTGGAAGAATCCCAGCAAACTGGCTGACCAGGCCGCTAAACATCTGGTGTGAGCACCGCACAATTGATACTGATCCTGCACTACTTTTGGCTTGACCGCTGAACACAGGCCATTTTGAGGAACCACCATAAAATGCAGAATTTGCTGCTTTTCACTGCCTGTATGCAACTGGAAAAAAATGTAGAAGAGGGAAGGAGGGAGAGAGGGGGGCAGCTGGCCAAGCCTAAATACTTGATTCATGGGGTGCATTGATGGATTTCAAGTTGTGCAGACATGCGTACTTTTTATTTTGTGTTTTTACAAATCTTGATAGATATGGGTTCATGTTATTTGCTACTGGATCCTAGAAACTGGAAGGGGAAGAGCCATGATTTCAGTAGCAGAGTCCAGTATTTGTACGCAGCAGGGTCCGTGGTCCAATCTCTGGCATTTCCAGAGTTAAACGCCCAGGAGTTTTCCCACTTTGCTGATCTGGATACCTTAAGATTAGAAAAATGGAATCATAGAATTGCAGAGTTGGGAGGGATCCTGAGGATCATCGACTCCAACCCCCTGCAATGCAGGAGGATGCAGCTGTCCCAGACGGGGGATCGAACCTGCAACCTTGGCATTATCAGCACCACGCTCTAACCAACTGAGCTATCCAGGCCTAAACCCTTACCACAAGCGCCAGCAATAAAAGTCCACACCTAAGGAGGACGCATCTACCTCATACTCTCCATGCATTCCTCCAACCACCTTAAGTACTGCCCTACTAGATCAGGCAACTAGATCTAACCCAGCGTCCTGTTCCCACAGTGGCCAACCAGAAGCCCCGGGGAAGCCTGCAAGGAGGACCTGCGCATGGCAGCATTCTCCCCACCCATGGATTCCCAGCAAATAGTGTTCAGAGACATACTGCCTCCAACAGTGAAGGCTGAACACAGCCGTCATGGCTAGTAGCTATCAACTGCTTTATCCTCTGTAAATTTGCCCAGCCCCCTTTTTTTAAAGTCATCAAGGGTGGTGGCCAACCATCAGCGAATGCCATAGTTTGAACTACGAGCTGTGCGAGGAAGGGCTTTCTTTCGCCTGTCCTGAGTCTTCCAAGAAGAAGAAGAAGAAGAGTTTGGATTTGATATCCCGCTTTATCACTACCCGAAGGAGTCTCAAAGCGGCTAACATTCTCCTTTCCCTTCCTCTCCCACAACATACACTCTGTGAGGTGAGTGGGGCTGAGAGACTTCAAAGAAGTGTGACTAGCCCAAGGTCACCCAGCAGCTGCATGTGGAGGAGTGGAGACGTGAACCCGGTTCCCCAGATTATGAGTCTACCGCTCTTAACCACTACACCACACTGGCTCTCCACTCAGCTTCATAGGATGGGCCCCTATGTTCTGAGAGAGAAGGAGCAACTCTTGTTTTCCTCCTCCTCCTCCTTCCCTGCCTCCACCTTCCAAGCCAAGGAACGAAAATGTGCGCAACAGATGGAAAGAATAAGAGGGAGGCAGACAATACAGATAAATACCATCTGAAGACATGCAGACATGGCGGGGGGGGGGGGGAGAGAAGGATTATGCTGGACACCAGCTGCCTTCCCCTGCACTTAATACAATATTACTTGACTCCCAGAAATATTCTAGACTCTTGACATTTCTGTTTTTGAGGGTGTAATACAAGAATTTTGTTTTATCCCACCCACCCTCCATGTGCTATCTTTCTCCCTACATTCATCTAAGTGCAGAGAGGACTTTTGCTCTTAAATTGCTCTTATTATTATTATGATTCATATTTATTAAAATTTGTATACCGCTCTTCCTCTGCAGATCTCAGGGCATTTCACAAACCCTTCAGCTAGGGCTAGGATGGCCCAACTATCAAAATAAATTGTTTCATTAACAACACATGCTTACTGCTTTACTTTATGCTGCTTAATTGCCCGAATCTTAAAGGTGAATGCCTCCTAACACTTACAGAAAGGACGCAGTGGACAGAATCAATTAAAATTTATCGTAAAAGCAGAGAATTTCTTTAAAACGCCTGCTGAAACAGAAAGGCATTTTGTCAAGCACCATTTTTAGCACGTTAACCCAATTACAGAAATCACATTGTATTTGACAGGGCCCTCCTTCTTTGCAGTAGCACAGATTTCCTCTCAGCCTACTACAGTGGAGAATTAAGTGTAATATATTCCATGGCATACAAAAGAAAATTGAAGTGCAGTGTGGAAGATGGAATATAAGACCCAGTTCAGGGAGGCATATAGCCAACTCGCAATAATGCAAGAACAGACCTGCTGGATCAGGCCAATGGCCTGTCTTGTCCAGCACCCTGTTCTCACGGCAGCCAACGTGATGCCTCTGAGCCAGCCTGCAAACAGCACCTGAGAGCAATCTCCCCGCCCAGCGGTTCCCAGGAACTGGCATTCAGAAGCAAGCTGTCTTTCCTCGATGGCTCATGCATGCACCAAATTAAGCTCACATGGGAAATTAACCTCACTGTTTCAACATCTGCAAGGGCTAGTGAGCAAGGGCTGGGCACCAACCAGAGTCCAGGAGCATGGAAAGAAAGGTACAGGTGAAACTCGAAAAATTAGAATATCGTGGAAAAGTTCATTTCTTTCAGTAATTCAACTTAAAAGGTGAAACTAATATATGAGATAGACTCATGACATACAAAGTGAGATATGTCAAGCCTTTCTTTGTTATAATTGTGATGATTATGGCGTACAGCTGATGAGAACCCCAAATTAACAATTTCAACTTTGGGGTTTTCATCAGCTGTACGCCATAATCATCACAATTATAACAAACAAAGGCTTGACATATTTCGCTTTGCATGTCATGAGTCTTATCTCGTATATTAAACTCCAGTAGCTAATGAAAACAATGGCTTACATAAATGAACTTTTCCACGATGTTCTAATTTTTCGAGTTTCACCTGTATGTTTGATTTCCAGTCCACCCTTTATGGCTGCAGCTTTCTAACTACAAATCTGGGTTGCAGCTGCACGGTGCCTGCCTGCCTGCCTGCCGTGGCATCTACTCAGACCCTCGTTGGAAAGGGAGACATCTAACAGCAGCGCTAGCAGTTCCAACCAATGTTGAAAGGCAAAATTATCCTAGGCAGGGTCATTATTAGCCCACTCTTGTCCGTTGGCCACGGGAGGAAACATCAACCCATGCTCGTTGCAGCCAGGCTGAACATCAACTTTGCTAATTTTGTTACAGCATGGCTCCCCATCCTTCCCCCTCGCCCCCACCCCCAGAGGAGCAGCTGGGCCCTTAAGCCTCATAAGTCCAAGAATTTGGTACACGTCTGACATCAATGGGAAAACAGCAAGAGGCCACCTGTTGCAAAAAAAGAGAAAAAGACAGGGGCAAGGATTTGCTGAAAACGCACACATACACACACCCAAAACTCTGCAGAAAATAAGCAAACATATATTTACTACTTGGGTCAACTGAGACTATTGAAGCCCCCTAGAAAAATTCCATCAGAGATGCATTGCCCTTTAAGATGACGTTTTCGGTCTCCAAATCTAAGCAATGACAAACCTAGACAGCATTCTAAAAAACAGAGACATCACCTTGCTGACAAAGGTCTGTATAGTTAAAGCTATGGTTTTCCCAGTAGTAATGTATGGAAGTGAGAGCTGGACCATCAAGAAGACTGACCGCTGAAGAATTGATGTGCAATTCACAGCTTTATTTGTACAAACAGCGCGGGTTAATGTTTCAGTGAGGCTACAGCAGGCTGGTTCTCAGCTAACCATGGTTTCCCAATCAGCAGCCAGCCTCGGAAATGCATGCGCCTTCCTTGCACCTGCAGTTATGCAGTTGGTAAGCGCCAACCTTAACTGCTAAGCCCACCTCCGAACAACAAATTCAGATGCCATTATTTTTCTGAGTGACGCAACAGTGGTTAACCACAACCAACGGGTGTTAAATTTGTGCCAGTGAACAGCTTGGAACCACTATTAAGGGGAAGTGAGTGAGCTAAATTCATCACAGGAAAACGTTAAACACACAACAAGGCAGACATCTCCAGTCGCTTGCTATTTCTGCTCAACAGACCTCATCAACCATTTTATTTTAATATTTATTTATTTTTGCCGGGGAAAGGCACAGCTGGTTTTATGGCCTATTGCTGTTAAATTCTCTATTAATAAGACAAACAGGAAATCATCAGGTTAGGGCTGAGGGGCTTTTGACCTTGACATGAAGGTCTCAGCTACAGACACTCGGAATATAGATTACAGCCTTAGAGGAAACCGCTTTGGAAGATTCACCTGCTGTTTGAAATTAATTAAATATTCCCAAAGGGAACTCTCTGATTTGCTGCTACAGTGCCAGGTTCCCACACAAACAATGGGCTTGCTTATATTAAGATGCCTGGCCCCCCACCCCATTTTTCTATCTGCTCTGTGCATGCAGGAATCCTCCAATTTGACCCAGCCTCCTTCATGAGAAGTCAAGTTGTGGATTGCTTTAAATATCTTTTAATGTGGCGACCTGCCCTGGGACTTTACGGTGAAGGGCAGATAATAAATAAGAATTTTTTTATTCTTATTTATTCTTATTTACGCTCTTCAATTAGGTCAGAGTTTCCCCACCACTTGAAAAATTCCTGACCGTCTTACTGATTTTTCTGCCTGCTATAGAAACTGCAGTGCCACAGAATTCGTTGTAATGCAACAAAATACAACATAAGAAACAAAAGAAGCAATATAATACATTTTTTAAAAACCCCATGTGAATATTCAACGTGATAAATGTGGCATTGCCCATCTTCAACCACAAATCCGCAGACACTGCATGGACCACCTGAATGAAGCTCGTGGACCACTGATGGTCCACGGATCACAATCTGGGAACCCTTTTCCTAGATGGCTGTGTGCATATGACAATGAAATACACCGAGAATAATGAGGCATCAGACAAGTAACTATTCAGCTAGATTCTTGGAAGTTTCAATTGACATTTATCAAGGGCTGGAGGGCACTGGAAAATCTTATAAGCAGAGCCCTAGCTCCCTTTTGCTGTAGTTTAATATTCTTGTCCCCCAGAATTAAGGCAAGTTAAATAACATTCATGGAACCACCTCCACTCCTTATCAGTGCACCTGACGTGGCCACTTTCCATCATATTCTTAGAACAGCATTTTATTAATACCACATGTTCGCTACGTTCAGACAGAAGAGAGTACGTGGAACGTCTATGCCAAGCCGACAGAATTCTGTCTGCTTGGAAACGTGCCATTTCTAGAGCATCTCTCAAGAACTGGGTCAGACCTTTATCAAGGCTGATTTCTGGACTGGGTCCAACCAGGTACACTTGTGGGCATAACACCTTTATATTTTAAATTATTTTAAGGCAGACAGCTATTTGTCGCTCTTATTCTTTCTTACGTGCCTAGGACATAGGTGATTACATTGAAATAAAAAGCCTTCACCAGGGGATAGCAATCTAGAGTCACTGTGAGCCGCTGTGCAGGAATTTGCTTCTAGACAGGTAAGGAACACTGTTAAAAGCCTAATTCAGGCGTGGGGAACCTGTGATTCTCTAGCTGTTGCTGGACTACAATTCCCATCATCTTTGACTACTGGTCATGCTGAAGGGGCCTGCTGTGAACTTCTGAAGTGCCACATGTCCCCCAGGTCTGACCTATCTGCTTACTCAGGTCTTGTCTGGTGTTTAAGAGGGTTGTCCTGTTCAGCTGCTGAATGCATTGGGTTTTTTATTTTATTATTATTAGGTATTTGTCATTTCCTGTTTTTGTACATATTTTACAATACTTGTAAAAAGCTTAAGAGGGTCCCCCCCGGAAATGTTAAGTGATATACAAGTTCTCTAAATAAATATTAAAAAATAAACAATATTTTTTTATTGGGAGAGGAAGGGTTAAGGCCAAGGAATAAATGTGCTCATTGTTATTTTTACAGCACACTGTACACTCAGTAAGAAGTCCTATACACTTTAATAAGCGCGTATATTTTTGAATGAGCTGAACATACATTTCCGGTCCAATCCTAAGCATGATCACTCAGAAATGTCCCGCTGTGTTTAATGGGGCTTCCTCCCAATTAACTACACAGGATTACAGAATTATAGCACCACTGTTGCAGAGATGACATGTTCCCAGTGCTCAAGATTTTGTCTTACGAATCAGCAGAGATGTCACTTCTTCCACGCAGAGGCACATTCTTAACAAAATAATTGGTGCACTCAACCCATCCATCTGCTGTTTAATACAGCACTTAAAACTGCAGCAAACTGTACATGTTAAAACAAACGACTCAATTACAAAGGAAAGACGGTCCCTTAAAAACTACAGCAAAAGATAAAATAACTGACGGAGGCACCCGTTTTACAGTGTGAGAAAGCCTGCTTTGATTAAGCATTTTAATCTCGTTGTATTGCCCCTTTAAGAAATATATGTGGAGATGTTATTATGCGCTGCAGCAAAGGCAAGATGACGCAACGGCAGCTAAGTTTCTTTTCCAGATACCTAGGCAAGAGCATCACGTTTTTAGGAGTCTGACTCACAACCCCTTGGTCAGTTGCTCGAGGTTATACGAATCCCGGCCCAGCTTGTTCCATTAATTTTCCAACCTCTGCTGTTGCAGGACGATATTTGGAAACATCCTTCTGTACCAAAATGCAAAGGGTAAAACTATTTGTGGACAGGGAGCCTAGCTTGTAACCAAGTCGTATCAGCCAGGCCAGTACTGCCTGCACTGGCTGGCAGCTGCTCTCCAGGGTTTCAGACAGGAAGGAGTCTGCCTTCACTCTACCTGAAGATGCTGGGGAATGATCCTGGAACCTTTTGCATGGGAACCATGTGCTCTAACAGAGGTCTGCAGACAGGATGACAAGGGGGTTGGACTAGATGACCCTTGGTGTCGCTTCCAGCTCTATGATTCCAGCAGCCTCTGCGGTTGGCAATATTGCAGTCCTAACCATAAATTGCCAGTGGTGCTATCTGATTGGCCTCAGCCCACCACAAGTGAAATGTCCTGCCCATTTTGATATTGCGATGTGGGCGAGAGAGTTCTCTAGAAAGAGGAAGCTGGTCTTCACCCACATCCACCAAACTTAGCAGAAACCCTGTCCGTGCGCTAGGGAGAAAATGCGTTACGGATCAGAAGAACTACAGACATGGTTTTCGAGGAGCCATCAGCTATTCTATTCTTTTCTCATTCTTCTGTCCTCCCTGGCCATAACTGCCTTTCCATCTCTCCAAACAGCAGGTGCCAGGCTGGTGCTGCCCACAAGCCATTCAGCCTCGGAGGGCAGGCAGCTTGCTATCCCAGGACCTTGCATGACGACATGTGCTCCAAATCAACGCTTGGATTTGATTCCTCGAGTGATTAAATGCAAATTGCTCCCTACCAAAAGCAACATCAAGAGGGTATGTCGACTGTTTACACGGCATGCAGTCTCCGAGACAGACTTTTAATCCCGTCCATGGCAAGTTATTAAAAGGAACAGCCAAACTTGCAACGCTCTCAGAGAGCCAACTTTGAGCTGACTCAACACCAGGACGGCGACATCAAAAGGAAACCTCCAGGACTTGCCCATTCACTGACCCACATTTAAAAAACTAGGCTCCTTTGTTTACAGAAGGAAGCATTTCCTTTGGCAACCCCTCCAAGGACCAGAAAATACTGTATTATTTTCTTGGAACATCCTATACTTATGGAGAAGCACACACCAACGCTGGCCGAAAAAGAATGACCTAAGCCAGTAGACATCTCCAATAAATGGGGTTTGTTTGTTTTTTTAAGTACTGTCTGCACAGAGCCAAAGGAGAGTATTCTCCATCTCAGGGTACTGCCACCATGCACACTTGAGAAAGTGAGCCACAGGGCAAAACTCTTGCTCTGCTGAAGCACCAGCACACAAGCAAATCCTCAAAGGTTATCACATTTGTGTCAAATTAAAATACACAGCCATACAAGAGCAAAGCTGAATCACTGTGATAGCTGGCCTGCAGCAGAGGTAGGCTGGCCTACCAGACGCCTTTGGTTTAGCAAATTACGGGTTGAAAGCAGGGTATGGTCAGTGGGCCTCTCTTTATTAAAACAAAATTTGCTTGGAGATAGGGAGATAGTCCCTTGATAGGGACGCGGGTGGAGCTGTGGGTTAAACCACAGAGCCTAGGGCTTGCCGATCGGAAGGTCGGCGGTTCGAATCCCTGCGACGGGGTGAGCTCCCGTTGCTCGGTCCCTGCTCCTGCCAACCTAGCAGTTCAAAAGCAAGTCAAAGTGCAAGTGGGAAGGTAAACAGTGTTTCCGTGCGCTGCTCTGGTTCTCCAGAAGCGGTTTAGTCATGCTGGCCACATGACGCGGAAGCTGTAAGCCGGCTCCCTCGGCCAGTAATGCGAGATGAGCGCCGCAACCCCAGAGTCGTCCGCGACTGGACCTAATGGTCAGGGGTCCCTTTACCTTTACTTCCTTGATACAGTGTTATAAATGGAAAAGTTTCCAGAGCCTGCAAAAGGTGAAGTCTTGCTACGTGAAGAGAAAATGGTATGTGCACGTGTGAAAGAAAAAAAGAAGGGATTTGGGGACAGATTCAGAGAGCCTGTGCAGAGAAATAGCTGAATGCTGAAGACACATCTCTTATGGGGATAGTGGATGTGCCATACCGTTTGGCTCTATCTATGCTCCACCTGCTGCCCACATGACCCGGAAGCTGTCTGAGGACAAACACCGGCTCCCTCGGCCTATAGAGTGAGATGAGCGCCGCAACCCCAGAGTCATCCGCGACTGGACCTAATGCTCAGGGGTCCCTTTACCTTTATGTTTCACCTGTAGACTTGTAAATAAAGCATTTCAACAGAGTAGCTTTGAAGAGTAGCACAACAAGTCTATTTGCACCTTCCTTCATTCAGTGCCATTACACCAACCATCACATTTGCATGCACCTTAGGATGCCTTTAGAGGCAAAACATTGGGACTCCAGCAATCTTCATAACAATGACCTTTGAAATGTTTTTAACCCGTGAACCCATTATACTATACGTGGCAGAAAGCGGAAGACAGAGCAGCAGGTGACTAGTCTCACTCTGAGTCACCGCATCATCGTCAAAGAACCGTAATTCAATTAGATGCTGCTTTTAGCTTCCTCTCATTTTGTTTACTGCAACCACACTCCCGCTGGCTGCAGTCGCATTTCACCTTGCAAAGCTTAGCAGGGTCAGGCCGGATCAAGGTGAGGCGGGAGACTCTGTCCGAAGAAGACCTGGGAGGCAGCGGACGGTTCCGTAAGTGATGAACCCGGGGCTAAATCAAACTGTGCTCCGTTCACAGTCTGGGGAAGAAGGGAAGGGGAGTGATTCTCTCCACCGTGACTCAGCCTCGAGGCCCGAAAAGCAATGCAAAGGATGGGCGGGGGGACGGGACAAAACCCAGATCCTGAGCATCTTTTTGTTCAAGGAATTTCTCTGGATTATTATTTTTTGCAAAGGAAGGAACATGAACAGCAGAAACTTTGGGTCCAGGTCTTGCACCCAAAGCCACCCACAGGGTGGAGGCGCCCCCCTCTATTCTTGCAATATCTAAAGTCCACCCAGCAGTTTCGTCAGAAGGGTGATTAATTTCCTGCCCAGGAATTGCTGCAGCACCGACTTGTCAAAACAGCTGCTTCCCAACCCAACAGAAGCCTTTCACAATTCAACCAGGAAAGAATATACACGTAACCCCAGACGCTTCCTCCTCTTTGTCCAAGCAGCCCGAAAGGTCAGCAGGAAGCAACACCAGATATCTCCGACACCCTACCCCACCCCACCCCAAAAATGATAAAGCTGAAGTAGTCGAGGACAGGACTCAGGCAACTGAAAAAAACAATGCTTTGCTTCCCTTCGTCTATTCCGGCTCAAAGGAGCAGAATGTCTTGCTCTGTCCCCATTCAGAGAACCCTGGGACCCCTTGGGAACTTATCCTGAATTCCGCTCATGAAAATATGACTTAACGTGTGCTTGTCCAGAAGCTATTCTGCTCACCGCTACTGTGCAATTCACAGGAAGAATACCTACAATGGTGAGGTCTGGCTAATGTCCTGCTATGAAACATCTGTGCACCCTAAAATATGCCTCCCAAATCTCCTACAATGCAATATAGATAAGTCAATGCATAAAGAGTTCCCTGGAGGGACAAGAGTTGAACACCACTGCTCTAGGGTATACAGTTTCACTGCCAAGATCCCAAGCCCCAGAAAAAGAGGGCGCTTCTTCACAGATAGCTCAGTTAGTACAGCATGAGACTCTTAATTTCAGGGTCATGGGTCCGAGCCACACATTGGGCACAGGATTCCTGCATTGCAGGAGGTTGGGCAATATGACCCTCATGGTCCCTTCCAATTCTACAGTTCTATGATTCTATGCCAAGTTAGACCATCTTGGTCCATCTTGTTCACGTGGTTCTCAAACTTGGGTCTCCAGCTGCTGTTGTTGGACTACAACTCCCACCCTCCCTGACCACTGGTCTTGCTAGCTATGGATTATGGGAGTTGTAGTCTTAACAATAGAAAGGGAAGAAATGGAGGCAGTGAGAGATTTCACTTTCTTGGGTTCCATGATCACTGCAGATGGTGACAGCAGTCACGAAATTAGAAGACGCCTGCTTCTTGGGAGAAAAGCAATGACAAACCTAGACAGCATCTTAAAAAGCAAAGACATCACCTTGCCGACAAAGGTCGGTATAGTTTAAGCTATGGTTTTCCCAGTAGTAATGTACGGAAGTGAGAGCTGGACCATAAAGAAGGCTGATGGCCAAAGAATTGATGCTTTTGAATTATGGTGCTGGAGGAGACTCTTGAGAGTCCCAGGGACTGCAAGAAGATCAAACCTATCCATTCTCAAAGAAATCAGTCCTGAGTGCTCACTAGAAGGACAGATCCTGAAGTTTAGGCTCCAGTACTTTGGCCACCTCATGAGAAGAGAAGACTCCCTAGAAAAGACCCTGATGTTGGGAAAGATGGAGGGCACAAGGAGAAGGGGACGACAGAGGATGAGATGGTTGGACAGTGTTCTCGAAGCTACTAACATGAGTTTGGCCAAACTGCGAGAGGCAGTGAAGGATAGGCAGTGAAGGATAGGCGTGCCTGGCGTGCTCTGGTCCATGGGGTCACGAAGAGTCGGACACGACTGAACAAAGTCTTAACAACAGCTGGAGACCGAAGTTTGAGAAACACAAACCTAGTTCATTGCTCCCAATAGTGACTGGCAGAGACCGCAAGGTTTGGGGCAAGGATCTTTCCCAGCCCTACCTTGAGATGTCGGGGAGCAATTCCGGGACCCTGTACGTGCAAAGGATATTCCCTAAAACTGAGCTAAGGTTATTCCTTGCCTTGGAGAAGATAAGCCGTGACTCTAACATTGAAGTCAACTAAGGACTTGTTTGTGCGTGAGCAGTCATTCTCAGAAGTAGCACAGCTGGTGCCCCAGGAGGATTTGAGCAAAGGTAAGGATATTAAGGAGTCAGGTTTCTGTTTGTGATTAGAACACCTGGAAATGAGTTTCCTTCCCTACCAGTACAAAGTTTCATGGACAAACACACCCGTTCTCTCCCAGTCCATTCACAAATCTTGGAACGACGGGAAGCCAGGAGGGCAGAAGAGGCCATGATAGAGGAATCGCAGCAACTCTTTGGAAGCCTCCATCAGATATATAATAAACCAGGGAATGTTTTTCAGCCTAGGATACTCTTATCATCCTGCCCCCTAAGGAGTAAAAAAAAGACAGGCCTGAACACACTTCACCAAGGAACAGTGTTTACCTTCTATGCAAGTATGTCTAATTGAATTGCCAATAAAACAACAACAGTAGAAGCCATTATTATTACCAGAACAGAACCAGACATTATGAGAGACGGGCAGTTCTGTGCCTAGTTCTCCTACTCCCCCTTCCTAATATGATGTTATTATTATATTATGAATCGAATTTATCAGCCACCTTACGCCACAGTCTCTGGGTGACATGCAATATAAACTGTAAAGCATCCATCATGATAAGGAACAGCTATGAAATAAAAACAAAACCAACTGCAGCAAGCCAGGCAAAATTTAAAAGGCTAGCAATTTTCATTCCCCGTCGATCAGAAACACAAGTAAATTATGTTTAAAGCATGAGCTAAGATGCTAAGATTCTTTTAAAAAAAAAAAGTATGGAGGAAGTTTTCACAACTTGGATCCTGCCATTTCCAACAGTTCCGTATTATTTCCTTCCACCCAATGGCAGGTGCCAACAAGACACAGTTACATACACCATGGAACAATCCATAGCGGAGCGATAGCCAACAAGGTACCATCCAAAATTAATAAAAAAAATCCTTCCAGTAGCACCTTAGAGACCAACTAAGTTTGTTATTGGTATGAGCTTTCATGTGCATGCATATCTGTTGCGCTGTGGGTGAAACCACAGAGTCTAGGGCTTGCTGATCAGAAGGTCGGCAGTTCAAATCCCCGTTGCTCGGTCCCAGGTCCTGCCAACCTAGCAGTTTGAAAGCACGTCAAAGTGCAAGTAGATAAATAGGTACCGCTCCAGTGGGAAGGTAAACGGCGTTTCCACGCGCCTATAGAGCGAGATGAGCACCGCAACCCTAGAGTCGTCCTCGACTGGACCTAATGGTCAGGGTTCCCTTTACCTTTAAGGTGCTACTGGAAGGAATTTTTTTATTATTATTTTGTTTCGACTACGGCACACCAACATGGCTACCTACCTGTAACAAGGTACCATCCAGTGGTTGTTCAACCCCCAACTCCAATGTGCCCCCACTAGCGCTGTCAAGAGTTCAGACACTCTAAGCATCTCTATTTTCCAGGGACAGTCCAGGATTTACAGAAGCCGTCCCGGTTTCTGATTTGATCCCGGAATATCCCGCTTTTCCTTAGGATGTCCCTGTTTTCACCGGAAAAATGTTGGAGAGTATGTAGTTATGCAACTCCCAAGCTGAAGAGATAACTATACAACCCTTAGAAAACACCTGAAGGCAGCCCTGTATAAGGAATGTGTGTGTGCGCGTGACTGAGGCAACCCAGTCTGATGATGATGATGATGATGATGATGATGGAATAGGACATCCCTATTTTCATCAGCTGAATGTTGGAGGGTATGAGAGTTTGGTACGATGGAAGTAGCAGTCTAGCAATAACTGGAGGCCCCACCATGTTGACTAGCTCTGCTCTGCTGTTTCAACAACTTACCCCCCAACAAATTCTGACTTCCCCTCCCTGCAACCCATGTACTGGCCCCTTCCAGTTCTACAATTCTGCGAGTGTGTAGCAAAAGTAGTCATAAACAAAATCAATCAGTTTCAACACAAATCATAAGATCCAGAGTTACAGATACAAAAAATTAACAACAACAGTAACAACCCCCAAAACATTTCCTCAACTCAAGATTCTGCTCAGTTGTCTCAGCTTTTTGTAGCTGGAGTCAATCCCCAGCCAGGTGGGAAAAGGCCTGTATGGCAGGGAGCAGGTCTTCCAGAACTCACAGCCAAGATGGTTTCTGGAGTTGGTAGTTTTGATGAGGGTGCCAAAACTCCAGATATTTTTTCTCACTTGCTCCCTGAAAGATCAGTGTGTGGGGATTTTAATCTTAGATTAAAGCTTCAGTTGATTAACTGGTGAGATGCATCGATTTTCAAAGCTTGCCCTTTATTTTCAGGATTAATGCCTCTAGGCTTAATATTCCCCTGTAACCTGCTTTGAGGCTTAATTTCCCTTGGGGGTGTGTGTATCATTCCTGTTGAAAACTCTGTGTGTAAACCCATCAGTGCTATTGCGAATACAACAGCTCTGCTGGGACCTTTTTTTCTGCCATTATTTATTACCTGTGTTCCCACCGGCGGATTCTAATGGGCTGTTAAAAGAAGCTTCTCAGCTTACACAACAATGTAATATATTTCTTAATGGAGATTCTACCCTCATGGAGTTGAAGCCCTTTATACGCTTTCTTGAATCATCTCTCTCTTCCACAGTTAGATAAATGAGAATGAGAAGACTTCCGGTGGCCCTAGATGGCCTTAATTACGAAGGAGGAGAGCTTTCTGGAATTTGAGTGTGTGTCAAATTGGTCACCTAGTCCAACTCCTTTTGCCCAGCATGAAGCTCAAACCCTCAACCTTGAGATGAAGAGTTTCATGCTCTACCAACTGAGCTATGTTGTCTATGTTTGTAGTTGTGTGATTTAAAAAAAAAAATATGTTGTAAGCTGCCTTGAGCATGGTTTTAACTTTGAAAAGGTGGCGTACAAATAAAGTTGATTTGACTGAATCCTATTGATGCAGCCCAGAATGCAATTCTGGGCTGCATCAATAGGAGTATAGCATTTAGATCAAGGGAAGTAATAGTACCACTGTATTCCGCTCTGTCAGACCTCACCTGGAGTACTGTGTCCAGTTCTGGGCACCACAGTTCAAGAAGGATACTGACAAGCTGGAACGTGTCCAGAGGAGGGCAACCAAAATGGTCAAAGGCCTGGAAACGATGCCTTATGAGGAACGGCTTAGGGAGCTGGGTATGTTTAGCCTGGAGAAGAGAAGGTTAAGGGGTGATATGATAGCCATGTTCAAATATATAAAAGGCTGTCATATAGAGGAGGGAGAAAGGTTGTTTTCTGCTGCTCCAGAGAAGCGGACACGGAGCAATGGATTCAAACTACAAGAAAGAAGATTCCACCTAAACATTAGGAAGAACTTCCTGACAGAGAGAGCTGTTCGACAGTGGAATTTGCTGCCAAGGAGTGTGGTGGAGTCTCCTTCTTTGGAGGTCTTTAAGCGGAGGCTTGACAGCCACCTGTCAGGAATGCTTTGATGGTGTTTCCTGCTAGGCAAGGGGTTGGACTGGATGCCCCTTGTGGTCTCTTCCAACTCTATGATTCTATGATTCTATGACTGGTTGATTTAACCAGTCTTATGGGTGGGGAACTAGTTTAAACTTGGGAATATAGGAAGCTGCCTTATACAGTGGTACCTAGGGTTACATACGCTTCAGGTTACAAACTCCGCTAACCCAGAAATAATGCTTCAGGTTAAGAACAGAAACTGTGCTCTTGCGGCACAGCGGCAGCGGGAGGTCCCATTAGCTAAAGTGGTGCTTCAGGTTAAGAACAGTTTCAGGTTAAGAACGGACCTCCGGAACGAATTAAGTACGTAACCAGAGTTACCACTGTACTGATAAAGAACGTTGGTTCCGTCAGCTCAATATTGTCCACTCTGACCGGCAGCAGCTCTCCAGGGTTTCAGACAAGGGACATTCCCAGCCCTACCAGGAGATGTCAGGGAACCTGCTCAGCTACAGCCTTCCCCTTCATATGCTGAAGAACTCTTTCTTTCTTTCATCAAGCTTATCATATTGAAACCGTAAAGTTGCAATTTGAGGAAAAATGGTCCTATTCCTCCAGAAGCCTCAAAAAGGGAGGACTCATGGTGCGGATTTTGCAGGAAGCAAGTTTTATTTTGATATAATGATGTGCTTAAAAGCTGGGCAGTTATCTCTGAAGCCGAGGCAAGTCCAACTTTGAATTGCTAAGTCACCATCCCAATGATTTAACGAGCCCATAAGCGGATAGCAAGTGCTCCTGGTTGAGCAGGCGAAAAAGGCAGAAAAGGGAATTCCAAGCCCACAAACATTTTGCCTCTCATCATCCTTAAGGAAAAACTCTTCCGTTTCAAACAGCACAGAGGCACAGGGCACACTTTGCTCTGCCACCCAAAAGGTTTTAGGCTGCCAGACTACAACTCCCATCACCCCCCCTCCCAAATATTGGCCAGGCTGGCCTAGAGCTGATGGGAGCTCATATCCAACAACTTCTATGGGTTAAAAGGTTCCCCACCTGTCTTTTAAGGAATGTGCAGGTCGAAGAATGGAACAAACTCGTTGTGCCTCTGAGTGAGTTGCTGTTCTGGTACCCCAATGGGAAAAGCAGAAATAGGTATCTGGCAAGTAACCTGGCTAAGTCACATTGTGCACAAAAACACTGTCCATTTTTTTGAGCAGAACAAGGAAAGAAAATTTGGGCAGCAGCACAGTAGGTACTTTGGTCTCGCCAAACTCTTACTTATTTATCGTGGCAAACTACTGCACCCCGGATAACGAGAAAGGCATTATGCTCATATAATACATTACAGGTTAGAGAATCGTACACAAGAAAATTTGAACGGTTGAGATGGATGCAGAGTGATGCCGGAGTACCAACTCGATACAAGGCCCCAATCCCTGCTCAGCCATGAAGCTGAGACGGTGGCCTTGGGCAAGTCATGGTTGTCCCAGCTAGACCGACCTCACAAGCTTGTAGCGAGGACAAGATGAACTACTTCCCTTGTGCCCTCGCATAGGACTCCCTGGGAAGGAACAGTGAGAAGCAACTTTGGAATTAATAAAACACCACACTCTAAAACGTTTGCATAATTGATCTTAGCTGGATGTGGGCTTTTAAAAGCAGATGGTGCCCTATTTAAGCGCAAGATCTTTCCCTTCCTTTTGGCAGCACCAGATAAGACCACAGCGCTATCGCTTCCATTTACTCATCTCAGTACTGACAGGAATCAGATTTCTGTTGCTTCTGATTTAAAAATAGCTTTTTGCAGATAAGATTGCCTATTGATGAAATGATCTTTGTACCGCTGACACAACTAACATGCATCAGTGTCTAATGGACTATAGCATTGTTGTGCTGCTCCTGTCTGGTAGACCCTCAGTTAAACAAGGAATGATGAAAGCGAACCTGCCTGTCTGTTGTTATTATGAAATTTAGCTTCACTTCTTTGACCAGGTTGAATCCTTTTGAAGATGAGAAGAGTCTTTGGGATATTAAGGCTGCAGAACAAGAAAACTCAGAGGCAAAATATTTCTCTGACTTAGGGGGAGGTGGATCTACTCCCTGGTCCTTCCCATGGGGAGCCACGGTCACTTGAGTCCTCATCTCCTCCCTGAGTAGCACGGAGATCCCTCTTCCCCCACACAGCTGATTGGTCCACAAACTCCTTAGAGAATCAGAAAAGCTCTAGAGGAGATATTCCCATAGCTTGAAACCCCAGGGCCTAAAGTAAGTCAAGTGCATGCAGAGGAAAGCACCAGCCCCTCTAACTGACCAGATCCAGACACCTAGCCCAGGCTGTAGAGATCTGCCAATGGGTTGTAGTCATATGATTTTTACTCAGAGTACGCTCACTAAAAATTAACCACCATGACTAAATTAGATCCATTATTTTAAATGGGTGTACTCTGAATAGCGTTTAGTTAAATACAGCCCATTTGTTCCAGGACACTGCTAAGACAACTTGCATTTTCAATCTCAGCTGCAGGTCGCTAACCATGGTCCTGAAATCCACCTCTCCGCCTGGGTCCCTCTCCAAGGTGGTGATCCTCACTTTCCAAACCTCCTTGCCTTTCCTTCTCCTGAAGATATCCCGCAAGGCAGCGGAGGTTTAGGATCAGAGTTTTCCTTCTCCCAGATGGGCTACCTTCCCAGGTTGATGAGCCCCACCTGCCCCTCACTTCCCTCTACACCACATGCCAGAAACTGCCTTCTTGACACTGGACCCACTTTTGGTCTCGCCCACTCAACCTGCCAGAGCCTGCTTTCACATGCAGGGGAAAGACCCTTAGACACTAAGGGTTTGACACCCATCGGCTACCCAGAAAGTAACCTTTAAGCAAAGACTGGTCCTCTATCTGTTGTTGGGTGCCAGCTCCTATCAGCTCCAGCCAGCATGGCTAATGGCCAGGGAGGGATGATGAAAATCATAGTTCAGTAACATCTGGATAGTCATAGGATTCCCACCTCTTCTTTTAATGCCTACTAATTAAAACCCTTATACAAAGGGGCAGGGAGAGTCTCAAATATTTTCAGATTTTCTCTGAAGTATAAGATATAAACAAAGCAAGCTGGCTGCTTTATGCAGACCGTCTAAATGGAAGAGGCCTTTGTGGTAGACCAGCTATCGTCTCAGACTATCAAGCTCCAGTCCCATGCAACTACAGTTCATTAAATCAGCTGTCACTTATAAGGACAGAGCGAGTGATTAAAGTGAAGTTGGGGGGAGAAGAAACCCCTACACGAATCCTAAGGTCAGCATATATTCCATATTACTTCCCAGTTCCATCTCAATAAATGCTAACCGAGTTTCCAGTCTGAACTCCTCCCCCAAAGGCATCCAACATGACATGATCGTCCTGACAGCTGTGACAAATTAGGTTCAGTCTGCCCAAGAGCCAGCCAGCCATGTTTGTTTAGCTACAATTATGGGCGCATCATGATCCCCCCCACACACACACTTTGGGGAGAGAATGGACCCATCCAGCAACAATAAGAGCCGCCCTGTATGCATCAACATATTTAAATTGCTCCTCCATTACCACATCAAGAGGAGCAGGCGGATTCGTGTCCATTAACACCGCCCTCAGGTGCTTTGAAAAATCTCGCTTTCATGCGCTTCTAAAAAAAAACAAAACCCAAAAGGCCTTTTTTAAATGCTTTGAATTATCCATCCGCCGACCCACCCCGGCTGCAGGACGCCGCTCTGAAGAATTAACAACAGCACCATGTTGTGGGATAATGCTAGGGGGGAGGACCAATTTCTGCAAGAAGCACACAGTCCAGGAAGCAAAAGTTAACACACAACAAAGTGTGCTCGGTCTGAAAACATGACTCAGAGCTAAGCTCTAGAGCAGGACTGGGGAATCTGCAGACTTCCAGATGTACTTGGACTCCACATCCAGCATGGGTTGTTGGGAGTTCTACTCCAGTGTCACCCACTCATCTTTGTACGGCGCCTAGAAAATTTTAGAATAGCCGTAGTAGTTCTGGGCACCTTGGCACAGAGGCAGAATGTGGAGAGCTGAAAAAGGATTCCCCAAGGCACCTGAGAGCCAGTCTGGTTGTAGTGGTTAGAGCAGGCTTCCTCAACCTCGGCCCTCCAGATGTTTTGAGACTACAATTCCCATCATCCCTGACCTGCTAGCTAGGGATCATGGGAGTTGTCGGCCAAAAACATCTGGAGGGCCGAGGTTGAGGAAGCCTGGGTTAAGAGTGTTGGACTAGAACCAGGGAGACCAGGGTTCAAATCGCTGCTCAGTCATGAAACTCATTGGGTGACCTTGGAACAGCCACATATCTATCAGCCTAACCTACTTCACAGGGTTGTTGTGAGGCTCAAATGGGGAGGAAGAGAACCATGCAGGCCACTTCAAGCTCCTTGGAGGAAAATAAATAAGCCCTTATCAACATTATTTGTCTTCACAGCCAAGCAACATCAAGTGAATGCCAAGGATGAATTCCACTGCAAAATGTATGCAGTTGGGGGGTTTTCAATCACTGTTGGTTCAGGCACCATTTGCTGTTTCAGACTTGTGGCCTCTCCAAACAGGTGGTTTGTGTTCACTCTTCCTCCCACTTCTGGGAAGAGCCTACAAATTCCGCTTCCTTAAATGAAATGCAAGACACATTCTGGCATTTCAACTTTCGCAAGTTGACCTCAAGTAACATTCCTATGGTCAGCAAGTTTTATGAAGTTCGACCTCTTTTACCCTTTCCTTGAAAACAACTTTCACTGCATTTGGACACGGTTAACGTTTTCCAGGCCTTAAACCCTCATCTCAGAAGAAGAAAAGCATTGCAAGAATTAGGAAGCACCTATCCTGTGTGCGTATGTGTGAGAGTGTTGGGAGTGAGTGGAGTTTTCCAAATCAGCTAAAACTGGCTGGCAAATCCTTTCGCTGCTTCTCATTAAGGTGCAGCTTGAGGCAGAGAGCTGATGACCTGCAGACAACTGGCACATAGCCTGTGATCTCACTTCTGAAACAGAGCCCTGGCTTGCTTCGAGACAGGCTAGCAAATGACTACTGACCTAAGGCGAGTAAGGATTCCCCCCAGGCGGCCAGACAATGAAACACCTGCAAAACTGGAAGACGGCTCGTTCTCCTCTCTCCACTCACTCTCACGTGCCCATTTTCTTTCAAGCTTCCAATATATACTGCAGAGACAGGTGGCCCAACTACTTCTGTGCATTGACTTGCCTCGACCATTGTTAATATGGCAAGTGATGCAACCAGAGCTAAGCTAGGGAAACTGGAATTCAATATCCAGAAGGGAGGGGTGCGCAATTTTGTAGCCTCAAAGCCAGTGGTTTAACCCTAATTAAACAAAACTAAGAACATTATCGTACATTCCTAGAATTATAGGGGACACCCTGAGGATCATCTAGTCCAGTCCCCTGCAATGCAGGAATCTTTTGCTCATGTGGGGCTCAAACCCACACCTGTGAGATTAAGAGTAGGGGATATCTCTACCGACAGAGCTATCCCTTCAGGTCAACTATCCCAGACGGGGATCGAACCTGCAACCTTGGCGTTATCAGCACCATGCTCTAACCAACTGAGCTATCCAGGCAGTCTATGTATCAAATTGTTTTGCAAAAGCTCTCCACGTATTCTGTCCTATCCACCCTTATTTTCAGATTTATTTTTTTAACGATTTGCTGGTTCCAGTGGTATATAGAGTTTGAAAAGGTTGTTCTTCCCTTCCAAATCTCACAAAAGGTTAGCCTCTGTCATCTACTGAATGCACATCAGACGCAAACATATATAAAAAGCTGTGGGGATCAGAGAAATGAATGCAAGCCTGAACTCAGCAGAGAATGCCACGTCAGAGACAAATGTGAACAAGTCTCTCTCTCTACACACACCACCCCAGTAGCAAACACAGCACCAAAAATTACTGGCTTAGATCAACAAAAGCTCCACCTAAAAATGTGGTTTTGCAAGCAAGCCTCTGGGGCGGCGGTCAACTTGGCATTAGACAGACATGGCACTTCCTGCATTTAGAACAAACACAGATGTCAGATGCACACCTACAATGTTGTGCATTCAAAAGCATTAATTCAAGCACTTCAGAATAGCTGGGAAGCAATCTGTTTTGCTGTGGGTTAAACCACAGAGCCTAGAGCTTGTCGATCAGAAGCTTAGCGGTTCGAATCCCCATGACGGGGTGAGGTCCCGTTGCTCGGTAGCTGCTTCTGCCAACCTAGCAGTTCGAAAGCACATCAAAGTGCAAGGAGATAAATAGGTACCGCTCCGGTGGGAAGGTAAACAGCGTTTCCGTGCGCTGCTCTGGTTCGCCAGAAGCGGCTTTGTCATGCTGGCCACATGACCCGGAAGCTGTATGCCGGCTCCCTCGGCCAGTAAAGCGAATTGAGCGCCACAACCCCAGAGTCGTCCACGACTGGACCTAACAGTCCTGAGTCCCTTTACCTTTTAGAGCTGAGATGAGAAAAATGTCAAAAACCTGCTGGATGAGCACATGACCAATGGCCCACCTAAAGGAACTCGGCTGATTATATATTTTGCACTGATTGCTTATCCCACTCAATAGACTCTATGCTGCGTGGGTTCATTTATCCTGTGTTGTTCATTCACATGTTCTGGAAGACAAGAGAGTGGCTTCCAGAACATGTGAATGAACAACAGAGGACAAATGAACCCACGCAGAATAGAGCACGATACAGGTGGAACAGGAAGAGCAGGTGAACTTTCTACATTGTGCTCTCCCTTCATGCTTCTTAGCAACATCCAAAATGGAATTTGCATACCTGTGTGAGCTCTTGCTGTGGGGAAAGCTTGCACACCTTTATTTATTTTTAATTTTAAAAATATTTGCTGCCCTCCTTTCAGTTACTGAAATGGGAAGACAGAGCACAATGTAAAATGAAACATTATTTTATTTTTTATTTTTTGCGAACAAAAAAATCATTCTTAAAAGCACCGGCAAACAGAGACAACTGAACACGGCTACATGGAAAAGAGGACTAAAAATCACAGAATTGTAGAGCTGGAAGGGAACCTGAGGATCATCTAGTCCCTACAATGCAGGAATATGCAGCTGTCAAACCTGCAACCTTGGCGTTATCACTCTTTTTAAAAAAAATTAAACGAAAAAGCCAGAGAAACAGATACATCTTTATGTGATGCCAAAATAACAGCAATGTCAACACAGCAAACATGTCCAAGCTGCATTCGGAACATTACAAAAGCAACATAGAACAAGAAGCACAAATCTATCCCGATTCCCGTTTCTCCTGCGTTACGTAAGATTGGGGTAAAAAGGTATAAATACAGCTTCTCTGCCTTCAGTGTTGGGTTTTATTACCTACCCACCCCAATCTCTGTATACAGAAAGTTCTACAGCGTATATAACTATTTCTAAAACGAAACTAACTACATACATGAAAGTAATCCCCTGCCCTGCAAAATCCCTTCCAGTGCCTGCTAAAATCAGGGGAAGAAATCTGCCCAGTACTTTTCAGATCCGCTTATAAAAAATGTGGAAATTGAACACAAGGCCTTATGAATGCACATGCACGCACTCCCATCTCTGTGCCAGTTTCCTCCCAAGGAAAGCAGCTGAGGCGAGTTACCAAATAAACCCAGGCACTGTAGAATTCGAGCAACGGCAGCTTTCCTTTACCCCCATGCACATTAAAGGGCTTTTACATGCATGTTAATAGATTTTATTCCAAGGAATCTCTTCTTGTAACAGTCGCTTAAGGACGCAAGGCACGCTCGCAGTGGCCAAGGCACGCTCAGAGCTCTTTGGGGCATCTTCTAAAAGGAACACTTTGGAGTGGAAAATCCAAAACCTTCCCCCCCCCCTTTAATCTCTGTATTTGTAATGAGGCTGCATAATCCCTATGAGCCAGCAGAATGAAAGTGGGTCACATTATCACTGTTGGGAGCGTGAAGTCAAAACATCCATGAAATTCTTTCATAGGATTTCTTTTTTAAATAAATAAATAAATAAAAGGGAAGGGGGGGACACCTTCGGATCCTTAGAATGTTTCAGTCAGCTGGATGCAGTCAAGCAATCTGAGAGAGACACATGCAATAAAACAAGACTGCTGCAATATCAGATGACACGACCGGAGCAAAAGTAAATATCCTATCTGAAATTATGAATTCTTTGTGCCTGAAGGTCAAACCTGAACAGCCTTGGGATTCCATTTGTGGTGATGATGAAGCAGCAGTTCGGGGAACTTGCAAGTTGAAAGGTTCTTTCCCTGCAAAACTCAGCATCCTCTTATGTGCGCACAAATCTTTTGCTTCATTTTTTTAACACAGATCAGCTGCTTCTCGCGGGGGAGACCCCATAGGAGCACAGCGTGGGAGCGAACCCAACCCATAGCTGTCAACTTTCGCTTTTTTGCGGTAAATTCCCCTATTCCAGCGCCTTTTCCCACTGCAAAAAAGGGAAGGTTGACAACTATGAACAACTCAGCTGGACACCATAGGTGACCAGGAAATCCCTGCAGTTGTACCGACGCAAAGACTCCTCCCCATCCCCACCCCCCAAAAATCAAGTCCACAGTTCAGTCGGTTGAGCTATGGAGCCTCAGGTTTGTTCAAGCCCCACATTGGGCAGAAGATTCCCTGCATTGCAGAAGGTTGGACTAGATGACCCCAACGGTCCCTTCCAACTCTATGAAAAAGCTCTGTGCATCTATGTCAGGGATGAGAATTAAGTTTTGAGTGCAAGCTCATTTCTGTCCATTAGTCCTCGCGCTCCACACCATTTGTCAAAGAGTTGGGGGGGGGTAAGTTTAAGCAAAGATACGAACTTCGCAACATCTGGCCTAACTCTGCTTCACACACATAAAGATGGGATGGGGAAGCAAACCGGCGAACACTATCCCCTCCCAACTCATCAAATAAAAAGAAAGCTTCTTGCACAAGAATTCATGCATACACGTACCCAGGGACTGAAATCGAACAGCTCCAAAGGAATGCCATTCCAAAGAAAACTGCCTGTGAAGATGCCAAATTGCGATTGTGTGTGCACACAGAGGAAAGGAGGAGGGAGGACGGGGGTAAACAGCACTTTTCATTATGCATTTTTATTGTTTGTTCGTTGTGCCCAGTAAACAGTCTATACTGCAGCCAATTCTCTGCCCCGGCCATTAAAGAAGGTCCTGCTCTCATTTGCTCAAAAGTATCTGAAGCGTCCTTGCATTAGGGCAATCATAACACGAGTCCGAAGAGTCTCAAACCAGTCGCATAAACGGGACAAAGCAGACTTCTTACTATTTATGATTCGTGTACCCAGCTACCAAGAAATATTCCCTGAGTGGCGTAAAATGAAGTTATATTGACATGCAGTAATTCAAAACCAGCAGTAACCAAAACAAACGATAAAGGACATGATGCAGGATGCTGGTGAACTGGGTTTTCTTTAAAATGAAAATGAAAAAAAGATCACAGCGTAAGAGAGGGAGAAAGGCATTTTGCTATCTGATCAGGTTAGCAGTTGGACCTCACCTTAACACTATTGATTGGAGCTCATGGCACAAACTGTTTTTGGTACCACTGCCCCTGATCTTCATTTCACAGTGGGGGTTGTCCGAAGGGTGAGGTGCCCAAACACAGCAATGCAATATATGTGAGCATCAGCTTGCGCCCACTGTTGACATGGCACTGTGGTGTTTGAAAGCACCGTTTCTATGTGGATGTTAAAATACGCTCTTTTCCCGACACACTCCCATTTCCTTCGGATGCAGTTGCTGATTTAAAGATGCAGTTAGCAAGTGACGCTAAGTGAAACCACAAGCTAGCGCAAGCCTGCCTCTCGGTTACGGCACATGTTTTGGGGCTGGAAGGAGACAAGCCATGAGGTTGGGCTTGGATGACCCCTCACAGCAGTGCAGTTGCAGGAGGGCCAGGGGATGGGAAGCTTATGTGCTAAAGCATGGTTTGGCTTAGCATTACGTGGGAACCGGGTAAAAGAATGAGTGTTGCCTGGTGAACTGCCCACCCCTACTGAGTTTTCAATACGCTGGGAATTTCTGTACGCTTTGTTCCGGGAAGGCTGAAGGGCCGGCAATGTGGACATGGAAGATGGGTAAAAACAGAAATCCCTGAGCTGTTTTCAAAAACAATGCCAAAGCAGCCATGGTGAGGGTGGCAGTGGAAAGAATTGGGTCGTGGTGCTGGAGGAAAGACCGTTATCCCTTATGTTTTCTGCTATGAAACAAGGAGCAACTTGCAGCCAATTTGGTTGCGAAAACAACACAAGTTAACACCGCCTTTTGTGCTACAGCTGCTATGTGATTTTCCGACTCCAAGAAAGAGCAGCCGACCAGGAGCGCCAAGACTTTTAAAGCAACGAGGTCACCAAATGGATGATGTGGCAAAAGAAAAAGGTCTGGTGATCAGGTCTGCTGACTTTGCCTACTCTGACTGGCAACAGTGCTCCAGGGATTCAGGGCAGTTTTGAGTTGGTCTGTGACCGTAAAAATAAATTCATTCATTCATTCAGTTTATATTTTCAGCCCTTCCTGGAAACATCAGTGATTGAATGTGGGACTTTCTGCATGTGGTATAGAAATGATGATGATGCCAATCAGATGCTCTACGGCCCTTCTCCGCCAGAAGTTGTCAAATGTCGGAAGGAAAGCAGTTTTTTTGTTTTAACTCTCTTTCCTTTGAAATGACGTCATTTCTCCTTTCAAGCCAAACTCATTTCTATGGGAAGTTTCTCCACAGGTTCTTTCAGCCGAGCATCAAATCTGCCATCAGATCCAAGTTCAAAAGTGGAAGAGGGAATGAAAACCACCCACAACTAAGCAATCCTTCCAAGGTGAAGATATACCACAAGTAATAAAATATATATCTCCTGTTTTTGCTACCCTTTAAAATGTTTCAGAAGTCCCTTCTCCACAGCCTCTTGGGAGGATGCAGTTAACAGTCTAGTTTCTTTTTGACTGGGAACAAATTTATATTGGTGAAACGAATGCACCTTGGGAAAAAGACAATACCTTTTACTTAAGGTACTGCAAACCAGCCACTGAATGCTGGACTTCTGTTCAGATGGAGACAAGTTTTAATTTTGAAAGGATATTATGCTTACAGGATGAAGCTTGGTTCAGCCCAGTGCTCTTTAAGACAAAGGAGAACAGGAAGGTTAGAAGTCAAACAAACATTGCAGATGAGAATTCCATCTACCGCCCCTTTGCATCTGTCTTTCTTGAAGTAGGAAAACAAAACAAAACCAGATAGCATGCAACTGTAGGATGGGCTTTCATCCGAAAAAATAAAATAATTGAGGATGCTAACAAGCAGCAGCAGGAAAAGCAAGAGGCAGATATTAATGTTGACGGATTTTCGGTAACTATGCAATTGCCTTGCAGGCTAGAGTGCCTTTTCTAGAGCACATCACGCAAGCCAGACTGCTGTACTGAGCAAGTAAGCAGCTTTCAGTTCTCCCTTTAGAATTTCCTCTTCTTCTCTCTACAGGTTTGGCACAAACAGAAAGAGGCCCAAATAAACTGGAACAGACTCTTCTAAAGTTCTTATAAAACTATAAACGCACACATACGGGAAGACGACTCTTTGCACCACCAAGAGTCGGAGTCTATTTACGTCTGAACTGGGCCAGAAAGCGAGGAACGCCTCTCCAAGGAGGTGGCGCAGGAGTCTGTGTGGGTAAGAGCAAACTAAGCCCAACCTTACCCTCCTATGTTGGGTGGGAACTGGAAACAGAGGATGGATGCACAGCTGAACCTTTTGTCTTTTTCAGTTCAGACCCTGTTGCTGAAGAGAGAAGGTGATGCCTTAAGATGAACAACTGCTTCGCTCTTCAGCGGCAGGAAGGTCGGGGAGAAGAACAAAACCGGCTACTGAGCAACAGAGCCAGAAGTTGCTTGACAGCCCCTTATAAATTCCATGTGAACAGGTTTTGTAATGGTCACTTGCTGTTCACACACGGCTAAAAAGGATCATTGCTAGGCAGGGAATGGGTGAATCTGCTTTTTCTTTTTGGCACACTTCCTCCTAACAGGTGGATCTTCTGGGAAGTATAAATCTTCAAAGGATTTTGGTGTGCCTATTGTTTTGCGATGAAAAGCAATGACAAACCTAGACAGCATCTTAAAAAGCAGAGACATCACCTTGCCGACAAAGGTCTGTATATGGTTTTCCCAGTAGTAATGTATGGAAGTGAGAGCTGGACCATCAAGAAGGCTGATCGCTGAAGAATTGATGCTTTTGAATTATGGTGCTGGAGGAGACTCTTGAGAGTCCCATGGACTGCAAAAAGATCAAACATATCCATCCTTAAAGAAATCAGTCCTGAGTGCTCACTGGAAGGACAGATCCTGAAGCTGAGGCTCCAGTACTTTGGCCACCTCATGAGAAGAGAAGACTCCCTGGAAAAAATCCTGATGTTGGGAAAGATGGAGGGCACAAGGAGAAGGGGACGACAGAGGACGAGATGGTTGGACAGTGTTCTCAAAGTGACTAGCATAAGTTTGTCCAAACTGCGGGAGGCAGTGAAAGATAGGCGTGCCTGGCGTGCTCTGGTCCATGGGGTCACGAAGAGTTGGACACGACTGAACGACTGAACAACAACAACATTGTTTTGCGAAGTGTGAATTGAGTGAAACAAGTCTCTCCACTGCCTTCAAGGTTAATGAGCAGGAAAGCTTCTTCAAACTATAATGGAGGTAAAAAAATAAAAATAAAATAAAAAATCCTTCCAGTAGCACCTTAGAGACCAACTAAGTTTGTTCTTGGTATGAGCTTTCGTGTATCTGAAGAAGTGTGCATACACACGAAAGCTCATACCAAGAACAAACTTAGTTGGTCTCTAAGGTGCTACTGGAAGGAATTTTTTGTTTTTTATTTTGTTTTGACTATGGCAGACCAACACGGCTACCTACCTGTAACTATAATGGAGGTGTGTGGAATGTCAGGCTAGTACATTTTTTGGCCAAAGGTTTATACTTTATTAGTATTTATCATTCATACAGTGCGATCAGCGTGCATGACACTTTACAGAGGACAAGCCCCAAGCCCAAAGAGCTTGCAAACTAAAAATTGGACAGAGGAAAACAACGTGGGGGGGGGGGGGAGAAAACGTTTGCAGAATCCTTGTTTTAATAAGCCCTGTTTCCCCCCCTTTGATGGCACATTTATCCCGTTTCTCATTCAGGGCTTCCAAGGGCTAAAAGCGCTAATGAGCCTTTGCAAAATAGATATTAGCCATCTGAGGGGGAGAGAAAGAACACTATTTCAGATTATGGGCTCGGTATTCAGATCCTGCCCATTAAGGAGAAGAAAGGAAGCATCTTTATCTCTTTCAGTGGGCTTTCTATCATGCCCTCATGAACATTGGCCCACGGTAACAAAGGAGCCTTGTGGCCTGGCCAAAAATAGAACCCAAAACTCCAGCCTCCCCCAAACCAGAGCCTTTCATGAGGAGAACTGGCCATTTACAGTAGAACAAAAAATAGATTAGAGGAAGCCTTTCAGTGAGAAAATGCATGGCGAATAGAAATTGAGGGAGCGATGGCAATGTCAGCACATTTCAGGGACAATTCCTTTTTTTTTAATGAGGTAAACAGAGGACACTTCCAATGTAGTTATGGGTTGTGGCGCAGGAGGGGGCTTCAGCAGAAGGGCTACCCAAGCACATGTGTAATAAGAAAAAAAAACCTGCCCTTATTCCCTTATGGGGTACACAAGAGCCCTTGCAAAGTCCTTTGCAGGTTCTCCATTGGTAGGAGTAAAAAACAGAGGCCAACCAGAGAAGATTGAGAAGCAAAGCAGCTAGTAAGCTTGATGTTTATTAAGCTGTTGCAACAGAGGTGATTTTCAGGGGGAAAGACCCAGCAGGGATGCTCATTTCAAAATCCCTCCTGGAGTCTAGCCCACCCCCAGAAACAGCATCCAATCACAGAAGAGGTTATCCCAAGACCAAGTGATGAACCCGAATTCGATGCATGTAAAAAAAAAAATGAAGAGGAACTCTTCAAAGTGAGAGCCCATCCTTATTTATCTCCCCTCCAGAACTAACCAACCACTTCCAAAATTACTTTAGTGGGGTAAGTGATGCTTCTTTCCATAAAGGTCATGCCCTCTGTATGATCTTAAAGTCCCATCAGCCCCAGCCAGCATGGATGATGGCCAGGGGTGATGGGAGTTGTGGTTCAGCAACATCTGGAGGGTTCAGCAACAATTTATTTACATCCTGCCTTCCCCCCACCCACCCCAAGGAGCTCAAGGTGGCCTACGTGGTTCTCCTTCTCCACATTTAATTCCCGCCAAACATCCCTAGGAGGTAGGTTAGGCTGAGAGACAGTGACTGTCCCAAGGACACCCAGTGAGCTTCATGACCGAGTGGGGATTTGAACCCGGATCTCCCAAGTCCTAGTCCGACACTCCAACCACTACGCCACACTGTGTATACCTGATGTAGCGTATTGGAAACTCTTTTGTCACCATAAAACCATATTGTTTGTTAAATGAAATCTTGTAAGGACTCCCCCCCCCCCCGACAGACCACCTGAAAATAGCTGGGGGTCTTGGCAGATCATTTCACGATTTTAATGACAGCTGTAGCAGTTGTGATGCGCTGCAGTAGGTGCTGTATTGCTTTTTAAATTGTATTTCTATTACTTTTTATTTCTTATATATTCTGTTTCATAGAATTCAAACTGTGAAACGGAGCAAAATATAAGAAACAAAAGAAGCAATAGAGAGGTGACAAAATCAATGCAAATATTTAATGCAATGGTTGCAACCATCTCCAAACTTCTGCATCAGAGATTCCCCTTTTTAACATTCCCACATTTCTTGATAGTAGAGAATGAATCTCAAAGGGCATTGCACGAAAAGCCACACTGATCAGAATAGGACCCGGAGCTATTTTTAAGGGCAACTTTCAAGATGCTTAATAATACTGTGACCACTTGGAAAAGAGAGGTCTCTGGTGCTCGTTACCAAAGATTCATTAGTTTTTAAACACACACACACACACACACACACACACACACACACACACACTATAATGCTAACCAACAACGGAAACTCAAGTTTGGGAGTCGGACCCTGGAACGGCAAGAACATTCTTATTAATGAATTCCTCCCCATTCTTCCCAGTGAAAAGCCTTTGCTGCAAATTAATTAAGGACATACTTCAACTTATATTTTCATGAAGGAGCGATTCCCACCCCCCTCTTAATTTAAAATTGAAAAAATAAGAGATAACCAGTGCCCTTGATGCGTTCTCATTGTAGCCAATGGGGGGGGGGAGAGAGAGAGATTAGCCTCAAAGACAGTGTGTCTGTTCCCATCTCATAGTCAAAAGCTATTTGGTGGTGGAGAGCTAAGGGCTGTTTTGCAGCAGGGTGTGTGGATCGATGTTTGTGTGTGCATGCGTGCATAATCAGCCATGCAAAGTAGCAGAGGTGTTAAAAAAAAACCCCAAGTACTGCAGTCTATTTAAATGCAAATTAATTACTTGCTTAAACAAAATTATGTTCTCGGGGTAATTTTTGAAAGTATGCACCAAGGTGTGCACATTTTTGGCAGCCACTCCCACAACGCATAAAAAGGCACCTTGGAAAGACCTCTTTGCCTGAGACCCTGCAGCGGATGGTGGGCTGTAGTCCAAAATTTCTGGAAGGCAACAAGCCACAGAAAGCTGAACTACAGAACCAAATACCATTTATAGGGGGCAAACTGTGCTGCAGTGGTTTTCTAGGTTCCGTTCACAAGCAGTTTTCTTAACGAGTGGGGGGGGGGGGAGAGATACTACAGCATGCAACTTCCATGATAGGGAACAGCAATAACATGGCCCACAGGATTATTGGTAATCCTAGTGTGACAAAACAGGTTATGCGACCATGAAGGAGAGTTTGAGGATCCCATTCCTCTCCTTTCCTGCAGGCAAGTAGATCTGGGAAAGGAAGTCTTTAAAAAAAATCGAAAAATACTCCAGCGCACCTGATCCATTGGATGTATCTGTGGCCTCATGTTAGTGCTACTGCTAATCCCCACATAAAATCAAATCCTAATCCAAGGTAGCTATGTGAAACTAGAGAGGTGTATCAAGTAAGAAACCATGTCAAGAAAACCTGGTAGCCCAATAGACTTTTTCACATTGTCAAAGCACATACGTACACTAGTGGCCAAAATTGTGGAAACGCTTTGGGGAAAGTATTTCTGAGGTTTGGTGGCTCATAACACCACTTTTTTTGGACTAATACCATAAAATTATATATCAATGGAAATATAATTCAATGAAGAATGTAATGCAACAAGGTTTGTTCAATTATCTGTATTCTATCAAAAGTTATAGCCAAATAACCAAAAAAAAAAGGAAGAACAACTTGCTTAGGTTGATATACAGTCGCTTTCCTTCATCTGAATGTAGCCAATGAGCACAAATGTTTAGAGAGCCAATTTTATCCACTAGTGTAGGAGCACTGGAAGCTGGCTTAGTGAACCAGACCCATTGGTCCATCCACCTCAGTACTGACTACACTGACTGGCAGCAGCTCTCCTGGGTCTCTTTTAGCCCTACCTGGAAATGCTAAGGATTGAACCTGGGACCTTCTGGGTGCTCTCCCTTTGAGCTGTGGCACTCCTTCCTACAGGGAACAAATGCAGAGAGGGCCTGGACCCACATCTATGGAGCACCACAATTCGTCAAAAAACCAAAAAGGTCAAGATGGTAGGGATAATGGTCGTTATTCCATCTAAACTGGGTTTAGGAAGTATTGGCTTAATTTGCTTTTTCAAAAAGCTGTGTCTGCATATAACAAACGGATGTGAACACTGATTTTGTGTGCGTTAAATCGTTCCGTAACTTACAGTACGTAGCTAAACAAAGCGTTCAACAAAGACTGAAGCCAACCACTTTCAGGTTAAAAAAAACCAGGAGCCTGGCAATGAGCGTTCAATAGCTCGTGATAACCTATTCAATTATGAAAGCAAACGAGTTTCCGATATCCACAGCAGGGTCCCATTTCATATCATAAAGGCCAGGACATTCGATTGATCACATTTTATCTGAAGCAGCTCAGGGTAACGTTAACATCAGCGAATGAAAGGCTGACATGGTCCATTAAACTGCAATTTTTAGGCTACTCATCAGCACATGCAGTATTCTGCATGGGAAACAGATTCTTGAGAATGTCAAGATATTCCGGCAAAAGTCAGAAACGGAGCCTTTGCATGCACTCCCAATGCGTTGACGAAACTCAAATATTGGTGACTCTTGCACAAATTGCAGCCACCAGCTCCCTATCACAGAACTGGAGAGTTGGTAGGTACCCTCAGGATCATCAACCCCAACCCCTTGCAATGCAGGAATCTCAATATGAGGCCCCCCATCCAATCTGAAACCATACCAGACCCTGCTTAGCTTTGCCAAAGTGCTAGCAGTTTTACTGCTGTGTGCTTCTTTCATTGAAGTAAGTGGGGCTGCTGATTAAGGTTGGGTATCACAAGTGTGTCCTGAACAGACTGCCGGAACATCTACAAAACTGGAGCTGCTCTGTCCTGGACACAGTTTATTCTCCAGCAATGGAGAGGCATGCCTGGATTAATTGCTGCCACCAACAGTGCAAGAAAACAGTCATAAAATCACAGAATTGTAGAGTTGGAAGGGATCCTGCAGATCATCGAGTCCAACCCTCTGCAATGCAGGAATATGCAGCTGTGCTGTATGGGGATCGAACCGGCAACCTTGGTGTTATCAGCAGCACAGTCGAACCAACCCAGCGGGTGGCACTGTGGTCTAAACCACTGAACCTCCTGGGCTTGCCAATCAGAAGGTCAGCGGTTCGAATCCCCGCGACGGGGTGAGCTCCCGTTGCTCTGACCCAGCTCCTGTCAACCTAGCAGTTCAAAAGCACGCCAGTGCAAGTAGATAAATAGGTACCACTGTGGCGGGAAGGTAAACGGTGTTTCCGTGCGTTCTGGTTTCCGTCACAGTGTCCCGTTGCGCCAGAAGCCATTTAGTCATGCTGGCCACATGACCCGGAAAGCTGTCTGTGGACAAACTCCAGCTCCCTCGGCCTGAAAGTGAGATGAGCGCCTTAACCCCAGTCGCCTTTGACTGGACTTAACCGTCCAGGGGTCCTTTACCCTTTACCTTATCTTAGTTGCAACTGATCGCCTTATCCTCCATTAATTTGTCTAATCCTTTCTTTTAAAAAGCCATCTTGTGTTCACTATTCATTGGGGGTGGGGGTGAATTCCATGATTTAGCTACGCGTTATGTGAAGTGAAACTCTCTTTTATTCATGCTGAATCTTCCAAGGTTGAACGTCATCAGATGGTCCCCGAGTTCTACTGCTATGAAAGAGGGAGAACAGCTTTTCTCTACTGTATTCAGTTTCTCCACACCACATATAATTTTAAACACACCTGGCATGTCAAACTACTCTTACTTGCTTTTTTTCTCCAAACTAAAAAGCCCCCAAATGTTGCAACCTGTTCTTGGGGGAGGGAGAGAGAGAAATTGCTCCATCCTCTTGGCCATTTTGGCCGGCAGAAATCAAATGGATTATCACCCAGGAGTTGTAGATTTAAAGGCCACTGCGCAAGGACAAAAGGTGGAATAGCACTCAGATGCCATGAAGACTTTATTCGGGAGTTTGGCTTAACAGGGCTAACATGTACAGGATTTTTAAGGTGCTCAGTGGATTGTAATGCACTCCAAGTTCCTCTCAGGAACTTCTCCTTTGGAATTACAAATTATTCCAGTACCATCTGCAGTTTTATGCTTAGCAGGAGTTAAAAAGAACCCATATTCAGCAATACCAAAGAGAACGGCATTTCCTGACGGCAGCACTTCTGCTCGGCCAATTAAATCCCTTCTGACGGGGCGAGGATTGAGGAAATGTTCAAGATTGATTTAGTCTGTTGCATGGTTTCACTTTGAACCTTCTTCGCAGCAAAGAAAATGGAGGCCTTTGTGAAGACTTATCAGTACACTGAGAACTCTAAAGAGTCATTCTGTTAACAGGACACCCACCCACCCAAAAATATGATAATCTCCTGTGGTTTCTTTACAAAGGGGATTACATCCCCACCGCATGTGCTGTTAGGGGGTGGGTTAGCAACACAGAAAACAAGCAGTAACTTGTAACTGTACTCAATCACTTTTGTTTTCCAACCCAGTTAAAATATCTGCATCTATACCTCTAGCCTTCACCAATCAGGTGCCCTCAAGGTAACATTGGACTACCAACACCCGTCATTTCTGGATTGATGGATACTGGAATCCGACACGACCTGGAGGGCATCAGCAGGGTAAGACTGTACTAGGATGACAGTCTTCAGAAAATTTCAGTCCACTTTTGACCCCCCAAGCATTGACAGCCAGTGTAGTATAGCAATTAGTGTGTCAGAAAAGGACTGAGGAACACAAGGTCAAATCCCTGCTCAGCCACAAAAGGTGCTGGACAACCTTGTACAACTCACCATCTCTCCTCTCATCACAAAAACCCTTCTTGGAAGAGGTTGACAAGTTGTTCATAGCTGGGGGGGGGGGGAAGAGCACGTTCATGCCCCGTGCTTTTTGGGAAGAAAGTAGAATAAAATGCCATCAACCAACCAGAAAAGATGAAGAGTGGATGTCCATCTTCCTGGTTTTCTCCCCCCCCCCCCGCCTCCAATGCATCCTTTTCTTTTAGAACAGCTGTGGAAAACCTGTGGACCTCCAGATGTTGCTGCACTCCAACTTCCATCAGCTCCAGCTAGCAAAGCCACTGGCCAGAGATGTTGGGAGCTGTAGTCCATCATCACTTCGATGACCACAGGTTCCCAATCCCTTGTTAGAAAGACAACTCCTTAAATAACCATCGTGAGTCAATAAAATGTCCCAGTGGTAGGCTCTTATGTAACCCATTTATTGGGAGAATCAATATACTAGGAGATGAGGGGATCTGTGCCAGGGAGGACCACAATTCCAATTTCATTTTTCATTTCACTTTTAACTTGTATACCGCCGTTCTTTATGACCATATGCAACACGGTTTATGACAACAAAATACACAGCAAAGATGTAACACCTTATAACAACCTGATCCAATTACAAAAAAGTTGTAATGAAAACGTAGAAAACAAAAAACAAATATCAAATATATGTGGCCCATATCCTTAATTAGTACTTGCCTCACACTTTTAATAACCACAGTAGATTTCAAGACCATGCTATTAGAAGGCATGCCCAGTCTCCAAACACAAAGCTGCTCTAAGTTACGGCGAGAAGTAATTATGTACAAGTGGTGAACAGCTGTTTATATAATTTCTTGCAAGCACGGAAGAACCACAGAACGGCCAAATCGCTCTCTGAGCGAACTCAAGGCAGAATGATCAAAGTCTAGTAAGGTTCTAAAGACCTATTTCCTCACTTTTAATAAAGGAACGTACAGGAAAGCAGCCGGGACTGACCAAAAACACATGTGATCTTAAGGTACATATCCAGAAAAAACTATTGATGCTTAAGGAGCCACTTAGCATTCAGATAAACTCATGTAACCCAAATGGAGTATACGATCTACTGGCTGTCAACTGTGCAACGGGATCCCTTTAATCCCCAATTAGCCCAATTCCCCGAGAGCTTTTGGCTGAAACAAATCTAACATGATCTGCTCACGACCTCCAGTGATGAGACCAGGTGCCTTTAAGCACAAGGCCGATGAGCCAGTTCTTTAAGACCTACATGAGAGGATTCAAAATGGAGGCGCTGGAACAAGGCAGAGCAGATCTTCCTCTGTTATTGCCAGTTATTAACAATAGGTTTTCCAGACATTTTGAAAATTTTCCCCCATGCAATTGAGGGTAATTTGCAGAGGGCAATTTGCATGGGAAATGTTTCCAGTTTGCATTGGAAAATTCTCTGATGCCCAAAGAACGTGATCTGATTTAGTACGTTGGTTTTACTTGCATCTAGTAAAGAAAGCTTAAAAGCTTCGAAGATGCCAAGTTTGCCCAATTTCGCATTGGCATCCATTCATTGCTACTTATAGAACAGAAAATTTCCTGCGGAAGAGCAAAGCACTGGGAAAATGTCCTGCTCACGTAGTTGGCTGTTAAATAACTGTGAGAGAGCATTCAGTGCAGCCTAGGAGATAGTGGTGTGATTTCAGGAAGGCCTGGATTCAAGTCTGATTTCTGCCACTTCGAGCCCAAGGCAAGCAGCACTCAGAGGTCAAATGCAGGCAAGGTTGAACTAAGGAGTCTGTACTAGAGAAGTTGGCTGGGTCAATGAGCCAGGAAACCCAAGAGGCAAACTGGCAGACTAAGTCATAGGCTAGTTGTTGAACAGAAACAGATTTATAACCCATGGGGAACAATGAGCTTGGAGGAAGTCTTATGCTGCAGTCTGGGAGGGCAAGTCTGCATCCTCATCCCCAGTCCTTCCTTTGGTTGACTCATCACCAGAAGGCGTCACTATGCAAACCTAAATATTTCAAGTTGAATCGTGCAGGTTCTCACATCAGAAAAGGCAATATCCAGGGACTGGAAACTACAGCATTACAACACAGCAGGTTCCTATGCAAGTGATTTTTAAAACGTGGCTTTCTTCAAACAAAGGGACTTGACTTCAGAAAGGGAGGCTCCAGCATGAAACTGCTGAATTGCGTTTTTTATCAGGAAATTCAACTCCATCACCTGCGGTCTGAATTGAGACAGGTTTTTTATCACACCGCCTATGTTAATGAGCTTGCCAATGCAGAGATGTTTGGATTCATCAGCACAACCTTGCTAATTGCCAAAGTAACTAATTTGCTTTTACATCATTATCACTGCCTGCCGGTTTTGTTTTGTTTTGTTTGCATTTTCCTTTGCTCCTTCCTCTCTCCTCATGATGTCCACCATGTGTAGATATGTGTACATACGTACACACAAACATGCAAAATGTGTGTGTCTCCTTGCCTTCCATTTTAAGATTACACTTCAAACATTTCATTAAAGTAGACTCTGGTGCCCTCAAAATGGTACAAAGCAATAATGACCTCCCCACTCCAATTTAGCGGCTGGAAGGGGCAGGGATGTCCCTTCACTCACAGATGAGAGATGGGGGCATCTCTGACCTTGTTAGCGCTTGATATACCCACAGGAAGTTCCAAAGTGGGGCTGAAGATCTACCCACAGGCAGCATTTCTGCCAGGAAAAAAAAAAGCAAAGCCGGGAAGTGCTTCTTCATGAAGTTTGTAAACAGACATCTTGTGCGCATTTGACTTAATACATTTACAGGACACCTTTATCTTCCAAGGAGCTCAAAGTGGTCTACACGGTTCTCCCCCCCCCCCATTTCATCCTCAAAACAACCCCACAAGATAGTTTAGGCTAAGCAATGGCGACTGGTCCACCAACTGGTATTCAGAGATGATCCTGAATGAAGTCTCTGATCATCCTGAAGCACACAGAAATCATGACTAGCACCCAACTGACAGCCTCCACTGTGAGGGGCAGCAAGAGGAGACAGTGTCTCGGGCAGCATCAGGAATGGGGTTGGCGGCAACTATTTATGTGCTGGAGATGGTGGCTCCTGGTGGCTCCCATACTTCACTGCCAGCAAAGAAAGACGACCGAGAAGCAGCCCACAAATTCCTAACATGCAAGGAATAGCTTCTTGCAACTTGAGTTTTCCTTTCTGATCCATGGCATAAGGAAGTCGGTGCGTGGGTAAACAGGCAAGTGTTGGCTTGCCTGCAACCGCCCACAGGAGCTTATGTCTGTCCAGCAGCTAAAGGGGGACACTTGAGTATCCAGGGCAGAGGAAGATGGGGCCATGTGGCTGCTTTGTAACATCTCTGTTACTCTAAAGAAGAAGAAGAAGAAGAGTTTGGATTTGATATCCCGCTTTTCACTACCCGAAGGAGTCTCAAAGCGGCTCACATTCTCCTTTCCCTTCCTCCCCCACAACTAACACTCTGTGGGGTGAGTGGGGCTGAGAGACTTCAGAGAAGTGTGACTAGCCCAAGGTCACCCAGCAGCTGCATGTGGAGGAGAGGAGATGCAAACCCGGTTCCCCAGATTACGAGTCTACCGCTCTTAACCACTACACCACTGGCCACTTGCTGCCACACAACTTAGGCAGGCAGTTAGCGCTTGTAGCAGAACGCAGCAAGCTTGCACCGTGCGAGATCACTGTTCTATCTACAGGTAGCTCAGGGTTCCCCAAACTTGGGTCTGTAGCTGTCTCTGGACTACAATCCCCATCATCCCTGGCCACTGGGTCCTACTAGCTAAAGACGATGGGAGTTGTAGTGCAAAAAAAAAAAAGCTGCAGGCCCAAGTTTGGGAAACCCTGATGCAGCTAGTATTGCCTGCATGGATTGACAGCAGCTATCCAGGGTTTCAGGCAGGGGACAATCCCAGCCCAACCGGGGACTGAACCTGGGACCTTCTGCATGCAAAACTAGTGCTCTAATACCAAATATTCATCAAATACCAAAGCAGATACAAGAGCACCGAGACCAGAGGGTTGATAGCGTTCACTCCAGCTGCTATTTGTCACACTATGCAACAGTTGTTTGCCCTTCTCCAAAACGGCACCCCAAACTCGCTGCAACAAATATAGATTATATTTCTGTCATCCCCAAGGAATTCCAAGCATTAAAGGAATGGGGATATTTTAAAACAAACAGGCAGACTTATTAAATTTCTCTCTCTCTCTCTCTCTCTCGTAACCAAACTTTAATTCTTCCCAGAAACAGCATTGTTGCACATCCATAAACAGATAGAGATAATGGTGCTGGGTGCACACAGAATGAACACTCGGCCCTTGATCTGCTCTCACATCAAGGGGCCCATGAGATTCTCAGGGAGTGGTGTTCCAATCTTGAAGATAAAACTGTAAATCTGATCAGTGCCTGGGAGGTCACAATCTACCACTGACGCTCAGACTTTTTACATGCCCTTCCTTCCTTCTGCAGAATGAGGATTGTAAAGGCAGGCAGATTTCAAAATTGCATTAAATTCAGCTTGGGTGCGTCCTCGTGCTATTTGTTACGGACCTAATCAATCGTACATTCAGATTAAGGCTGATTGCACGGAGAGAAAAACAAAAGGGAAGCTGATGGGAACTGCCCGGAGACGAGCTCACTCGGCACGTGAAACTCTTGATTAAGGCTGCTTTGAGAAAAACAGACCGCAGTTAAGTTTATCTGTGGGGTGCAGCTCAGTGGAAGAAAACCAGAGAGAAATCTGGTTCTTGGGTTTTACTGCTCTGCATGTAATTCTTTAAAAAAAAAACAAAAAAAACCACACACACCAGACCAGTTATTCACTCTAATCTAGTCTTGCAACGCCAGCATTCACTTTTTCATTACTGCTACTTCCCCAGACTATGCTGGAGACACTTCAAGAGCACAAGGCTCACTTCAGAGCACTAATTAGTTTCATCTTGCTACATGAACCTATTCATCTGAACAATACGGAACGTGAATTAAAACAAAAGGATTACCCATTTTCCCCCTCCCTGTCATTTTCCAAAAACCACCCGCCACCTACAATTTATTATGACAGGTGAATTATTAGTTAAACGCAGTCTTTACGGTTCCTTCAGATGCAGAAAAGGCATTCCACTTAACCTAAAGTATACTTTAGAAAGAGGCCAGCTGTGCATTAGTACAACAAACGCAAGGGCCCAGCTAAGGGCAACATCCAGTTAACAGAGTATTAGGACCAGGGAAGAACTCTGTGCCCCAAAACGATTACTAGTCAGAGTTGACGACAGGCTAGCCAATGTGGTGTCCTCTGTTGTTCTTGGTCCACAACTTTCTGACCTTTGGCCATGTTGACTGGGGCTGGTGGGAGGTCAAATCCAGGGGTAGGCAACCTAAGGCCCGTGGGCAGGATGCAGCCCAATCACCTTCTCAATCCGGCCCATGGACGGTCCGGGAATCAGCGTGTTTTTTCACTTGACTAGAATATGTGCTTTTATTTAAAATGCATCTCTGGGTTATTTGTGGGGCATAGGAATTCGTTCTCTCCCACCACCACCACCCCAAATATAGTCCAGCCCACCACATGGTCTGAGGGACAGTGGACCAGCCCACAGCTAAAAAAGGTTGCTGACCCCTGGTCTAATCCAACAACATCTGTCTACCACACTGGTAACCCTGAGTTTATCCATATGCAACAACTTTGGTCTCTCAGGAAAACCGGACACACCCCAAGCAGTTTCCCGAATATTGTGCAAAGGGGGGGAAACAGCAACGTCAGTTTGCGGAGCACACCCTAGCCTGAGAGAAGGCTGTGCAAATGAAATGCAAAATGTGGTGCCTTCTTTCTGCAGGCACTGCTTTCTGCATTTTTTCCCCAGCATTATACATGACCAGTGCAACCAATTGGCAGTGACGGTAGTCTTAATAATGCTTACAGAGTATACTTATGCCTCTCAAAGTGTATGCGCAGAACATGCTCACACTGAAAACTGGCATAAAATTGGCATAACCGCCACAGCTCAAAGGATCTCAGAAATTCATTTGCTGCTGATGCGGGCAATTCACTATTAGAGGGCTGCTAGCCACTTTCTCATAAATAATAGTTTTAAGCATTTGGGGGGGGCACCATGTTTCAGGTCCCCCCCAGCCTCCCTTAAAACGTAGCTTACAATGATCAGTAATAAGATGGTGCTTGTCCTTAGGCTTACAATCTAAAAGACACGACACAAAAGGAAAAGGAATTGGGAGGGAAGAGGGTAAAAGCAAACACTGGACCTTAGTTTTGACTTTTTTTCTGGCATTGAGTGGGGACATCAAGTTTCCCTGCAGCTTCTCTTTCTTTGGCTAATTGAATGGGACCAGGCTGGTATCCCTCTTGCCATGATATTCTTCCTGGGAGGCATAGGATGTAACTTCTCAGTGGCCCTTATGACAGACACAAGGCTGGTTGCAAAAGCCAGTCTCATAACAGTTATGACTAGCTTATGATTGCTGAATGCCCACCACCTGCTCATTTTTATCCAGTTTACAAGCCACTTGCAAACCAAGGAAGAAAAAAAGCACCACTAGACACACTGTTTTCTGCTTGTGGATTTGGTGGCCATATTTCGAGCCTAACAAGGTCAGTATAAAACCTGGTTTTAATATTAATATTCAACTGATATGAAGCTACTCAAAGTCAACAATATAGGAATAGGAATAATTTATTATTGGCCAAGTACATTTTCCAACATACTTGGAATTTGTTTCAGCTACATTGCAATATAAACATACAGACACTGTTCCTCTCACAATACAAAGCAGCAAAGAAACCCCACCCATAATTTCCCTCCCCTTCAGCTATACAACTACGAATATATTTAATGGCACAAGGGAAAAAACTATTCTTGTGCCTGGCCGATTTTGTATATGAAGTCCTGTAGCGACGTCCAGATGGAAGTAAATCAAGCAGTTGATGACCGGGATGTAAAGGATCTGCTACAATTCTCTCTGCTCTCTTCCTAACTCGGGTAGCATAAATTGTCTCTATTGAAGGCAAGCTAACACCAATTACCCCTTCTGCAATTCTTACAGCTCGTTATATAATATAATATATATATAATATAATATATACAATATATATATAAACCAAATAAATGAAAGAGAATTGTTAACAGGCACCCTGTCAACAGAAGAGAATGGCATTTCCCTAATTGCACTAGGAATAAAAATGTGATTTGGCAAAAGATTTGGCAATTGTTGCCTGGGAAACACAGCAGAACAGACTGTCAGAGAGTCCGCACAGCTAATGGGCAAGGGATACAAAGGAAGTACAGAAGATACACATGACCTTCACAGTCGAGATACAGAAGTTGGCAGGGAAATTTCTGGGAGTTCCACCCCCCGCCTTTTCTTTATTGCAGACTGGAAATTAGACAAGACTCAATGGGACCTGGCAGCTGGCTACGTATTGATGCCACTAATGCCATCTGGGCGGAACAAAAAAAAAAAAAGGAAAAGGAAGAAGGCTGGGGTTGGTCTGAATATCACACACAACTAGGGGAGCAGGGGAGCATGCAGCACTGTTTCCATTCCACTGCAGTTGTCTCCAGCCAAAAGCTACTATGTTCATTTTGCTGTCTGCTCCGGCAAAATTACGCAATTGACCTAACAAATTACATGATGACATTGTCATTACTCTATTCCATCCCGTTCATTTCAACACAGAGGAAATGTAATGCAAATGTGGGGAGGGTTATCAATTGCGTGTCATTTGCAGGCAGAAAGCAATAGCAAATACCAATTGCATTGGATTTATTTCTGCTCCACTGCTACTTACTGATTGATTGATTGATTGTGTGGCTGCGGAAATGGATAAAAGCCCCCAATCCAAACAATAACTATCATCAGTGCAGGGAAGAAAAAATATAAATTTTCATTTTTATCATCTACAATACTGTCTTATTTATTTTATAGTACAGTACATTGATTATTGCTTTCATTTTATTGATTAGTGGTCTTGTTAAGATAGTAAAATTCATGTTAAATTGCTGTTTTAGGGGTTGTTTTTAATTGTCTGGAACGGATTAATCCATTTTGCATTACTTTCTATGGGAAAGCGTGCCTTGGTTTTGGAACGCTTTGGTTTTGGAACAGACTTCCAGAATGGATTAAGTTTGAGAACCAAGGTACCACTGTAATTATAAGGGTACATATATGCTGCAGGCTTTCAAACAGTTTCTCCAAAGGAACCCTGGCAAACTTTGCAATTTTGCAAGGAAGGCTAGGAACCTTCCTACAGTGAGGTCTCAGCGTCGACACTCAGCTCCCAGGGAAGGCACAGCAGTTTAATTCATACCAAACTGATTGCATCTGAAGTGTAAATACATTGCAAGACAGCCTGCACACAGGTACCTAAGCCAGAAAAATGGCACAGGCCAAGCCATGTCAGACTTCTTGAAGTGGGTAGTTAATTAAGAGGTTTTACGATGCCGCAACAGAAAAACAACCCTGTGCCAAATGCTAGAATAGTAGTTCTATTTGGAGAGCTCCTTTTCAGCCAAGAGCTTTGCAATACTAAAAATAAGGAGGACTGGGGCGAGGTTCAACGGCGGTTTCTAAAAATATGCGATATTGAAGGCAGCATCTTTAGTCCTAGGGAATAGATGCTAGCTCTGTTGCAAGTATTCGCTTGCACCCCGTCTTACTTGCACAGCCTGCTCTTTCCCATGTGCCCCTATCACAGATTTACCCCCAATTATTAGGGACAGGTCTCAAGGCTGCACCAGTGGAGGGGTGTGGGAGTCTATGCCTGCCTGACAACTAGCTGCCTCCCCACCTGGAGAATGGTGGCATCCAAGAAACACCCAGGACCTGGAAGCTAAGGAGGAATGGACCATGTTTCATGAAATAGTAACGCATTTAAAGTCTAGCTGCTTAGATGCAGACACACAAACAAAAAACTCCTAACATTTCAGAATAATCATTCTACCCTTTTCATAAGGACTGTTTTGAGTTCTATACACTAAAAACACCACCTACGAGTAGTACCTGCAACTAAATGTTGCCAAGTGTTCCGGATTCCTGACACACCATTCCATCCCTCTTGGTTATCCATTATGAGCTAGTTTAGTTTCCTGCATTGCAGGGGGTTGGACTGGATGACTCTTGGGGTCTCTCCCAACTCTACGCTTCTATGATTCAACTGATAGACAGCATGCTTAGCTGTCACTGGCCTGCATTTGAGGTTCGGGCCCATCATTTTTTTAGCTTCTGCAAACCGTGCGTTGCCATTTTGGATATGTAAAGCATTTGCTCACCCGTCTGAAAATCAAAATAAGAGAGGTTAGCTTCACACTGGCCCACAGATCACATAAAGCCTGGAGACAGTGGACAGTTTGAACTGAAGGTGACATGAAAGAAGCGTCGCTGGTCACACACAACATGCACACTCATTCCACTATTGCAGGGGTGGCCAACTTCCAAGAGACTGCGATCTACTCACAGAGTTAAAAACTGGCAGTGATCTACCCCCTTTTGGGGTGTTCAGGTCAAAGTTCTTGAGCTTTTTTTTTTTTAGGAAAGAAAGCACTGTTTTGGGGGGTTCACGTAAAAGTTGTTGGGCTTCTTTAGGGAGGAGGAAAGTGACATTGAGCTTTTTTTTTAGGAAGGAAAGCCCTGTTTTTGGTGGTTCAGATCATTTCAGGGGTGCAGGACAAAGATGTTGAGTTTTTTTTAGGGCAGCCAAATTTGTTTAGTTTCTTTGGGGGGAGCCACTGATCTGCCAGTGATCTACCACAGACGTCCAGTGATCTACCGGTAGATCACGATCTACCTGTTGGACATGCCTGGTCACTATTGTTTTCATTCACAAATCACAGCCACATTGCTTTTCAGCTCTCAACTTCTATAAGCCTGTTCCCTGTCTTCTACAGCTTGATCTGTGTTCAGCGTTCCAGAAACTGACAACAGAGGGACTATTGCAGCCATATGGTGGACACATTCCATGTTCTATGTTGACATTTGAAATAACTTATTACAAGTTGCCAGGTGCTTGTGGCCAAATGATCTGTTAATCCTTCTGGGACTTCCTGGAGGGGAGAAGAAGAGGGGGGGGGGTGAATGGCAAGGAGGAAGCCGTATCTCATCCAACTAGTAGCCACGACTACATTAAAGGTCAAAGGTTTATAAACTGCCCGGAGGTCCCAATTCTGCACCGTTTTACTGTAAATGAAATGAAATAAATGCATCAAAATTAAAAAGCCAAGTATGGCAACCTTATCGGCATATTATAGGACAATTGCATTTTTGGCAGGGGTGGGATGGGGGGTATCCTCTATGTACGTTGCATTTGTTTGCACAGTGAAATGCTACTGAGTAAATATTTTTCAATTAATATGGGAGATGCAGGAAACATCTTTGTTTGTTTTTTCTTTTTCTCTCTCCTAGGCAAAGAAGCACTGAATGCCAAGGGATGCGTGAGGAATCTGGCGTTCGCCAATTCCACCCTGAGCCACACATCCTGGCCTAATATGCAAATCTGAATTATCCATCGGCTTTTCAAACCCTTCGCATTTCCAAACACAATTTTCGGCTCAAAAGTAGCAGAGAGCAGGTATGTGCGCGCACGCAAATTTGTATGCATTTATTTGTTTTTTGAAAAATGCAGAAAAAAGATGGGATCATTATTTGGGTGAATACATTCAAGAGTATCTTATCACCCACCATCTGCCCAGCCTGGTAGCAATGGAAGGGTCATGGGAAGAGAGTGTCTTACAACAGGGAGTTGGTGGCAATCCAGGCCCAAGCAAAACGAAGTCCTATACCCAGTAACCTGGGAGGGGTTTGGACTAGATGACCTTTGGTTTCCCTTCCAACACTACAATTCTATGACTTCATCTTCTCAGTAAGCACTTATAGGATTGCACTCCCAGTGCCCATGCCCTTTCAACACAAAGGTGTTCTGCATACCACGTGCCCAGCAAATTCAAGTCCTATGCAGAAAATAAATTGCAATTTGAGAAAATTAGGTTATTCTGGCTGAGCCGGATCAAGCTGATAGTCAAGTCTCTGCAGAGTTTGGATTATAAGCAGTAAGGGTTTGAGGGCATCTTCCAACTGCATATTATAATGGAAAGTAGTGGTGGCGTTCTACTCAAGTGTGCAGCTTGTTCTGTCCCTTAAGGCGCAGGGGTAGGGCACAAATTAATTTTAAGCATACATAAAACCTCAATACTATAGTTACACAAAAAATACTGCTCAGTTCTCGACACTAACAGCATGTTCTTTTTTCCTTTTTTTTTAAGCCAGTGTAGAGCAGTGGTTAAATGCATGGCTTAAAGGAGCCTTCTCCAGTTAGCTGCCCTTCAGATTTGTTTTGGATGACAGCCCCCAACAGTTCTTTCACACAGTACACATCCTAGCAGTAGAATCATCACCATATATGCACACACACAATGGATGGGGAACCTGCTCCCCATCATCACTGGCTTATACAGAAGGGAGTTGCAGTCTAGCAACATCCAGAAGTTCTACATCCCTTCTTGGAACTTGATAGGAGAGATCTAGCATTATTCGTGGAAAGTAAGTGGAGTTAACTCTAAATTGCACCGAGAAAGTTGGAGTTAGCTCTTTGTTGGCAAGAACCTGATCTGCGCAGGAGTGTCAGGCCTAATGAGCACAGCAAATCTTCAGTAGGGCTTGCCCCCATGAAGCAGTTGCAGAGACTGAAGGTCCACACCCCCGCACAACTGCCTAAGTCCCCTCCTCTCCAGGGTATTTATTACCCAAGCAATCTGAGACTGGGCATGTGTGAAGCTAACATCTCCTCCACCCTCTTCATGCCTCTCCTGATTCTGGGGGACCAGGAGGAAGGAAGCCTGTCGCAGCAGGAGGGGGAGACACCCGTGCCTCTTCACCAGTCGGACTCATCTTGGCCTCTTGGTCTCCCTCATCCCACTCTCCTACTTCAGCTTCTGCCCCTGATTCTGAACTTCTCTCTGCCACAGACTCTCCCTGCTCACTAAGCCCTGTTACATCTTCAGTTTCCAATACCTCCTCCTCCCAGGCTTCTCCCTCTGACCACTCGTCATTGTCGTCATCCCACCACCACCACCCAGGCTATGAGCCATCTTCCCTTGGGGGGGGGGAGTCCCCAGCTGGTTCCTCCCACCATTCCTTCTGCATCCAACCAGTCCCTGGCAGATGGTAGGGGTTCTCAAAGTGGACTAGATTGCCCCTGGATGCCAACATAAAATTCGTTAGCACCTGGGATCCTTAATCTTCCACACCGTTAGTGCAGTATTTCTGCCGGTACGTGAATGTCTATGCATACACATTATGCCTCAAGATCACTAACCCTGCTTGCCCCCTTCTGCACCTCTCAAGCGCATTACAGCTACATCATAACTTCATCCACAGGACTGCAGAATATTCACACGGGAAGATGGCTTAGACAGCACTCTGCAAAGCAGCAATCCCGGGCCCAGATCCTTGCCACCGTCATTTAGGAATGAATTAGCAGCCACTGATATTCAGATAATCGAATTATTTCTCATTCCATTTCCATCAAGGCCTGCCAAGGCACAGGCTTAATTAATAGAGGAACATGAAGCATGCCCGCATAAAGCTTTTAAGCAGAAGTGGCTCTCGTGTCCAGCTCCTGCCTCAATAAGCCACCATCCTCAGGCCCAAGATTAACAAAACAAAAGGAGTTTTAATACTAATGTAATAAGAGAATTTAACAAACAAGCAAAATCTCTTATGCAACCTACCTACTGGTGCAGTTAAAGGGCTTTTGTTTTCCCATATTTAACAAAGTATTTAATTAAGGATATCATTAGTTTATATTTTCAGGTTTTATTTCAGCAACCAGAGTACTAAAAAGGACATTATCACAGAAAAAGATTACACAAAAATCCAAGAATAATTGCCAAAACCCAGCTAATAAAACAGTGGGTTTATTATTATTATTATTATTATTATTATTATTATTTTAAAAACTTGGTTACAAGAAGCTAGTGAATTATGTAGTCTTATGGCAGTTCTGAGTACGTGTACTTTCTTTTTTATCTTCTCATCAGAAAAAAATATTTGTTCAGAACAGATCAGAACAGAAAGTTTCACAAGGGAGCAGAGATGAAAAGATGCCTTATTGCAATTTTGGCTCTTCCTATTAAGTATCAGCTGAAACATTCAAAATCACTACAAAACCTTGCAGACTAGACCATTTTTCCAAAACTAAGTAAGGTGGTAGCATTTGGGAGAAAACGAGATGCAACCAGATCTTTGGATACGGAAAAATGTGTGCAGGAATAAAAAAAACTTGGGTTGCCAGATGTCTTTTTCCCGGGTAGCTTGTCCGCCATCTTGGGAAATGGTTAACCATTTTCAATTTTTTATTGCATAGAGTCTGTCAAACATATAAAGTTAGAAAGTCATGGGCTTATTACCAGGAATGGGGGCAAACACCACTGCAATGTTTAACTGGCACAAATCCGCAGCGTCTAAACGCAAATATGTTGTGAGGAAAAAGCTGGATTCTGAAGGTTGTAAAACTATAAAATATTCTTTTCGCTTAATTTTTTTTAATCCTGCATAATTAGGTTTGGCGAAACCTTTGGGGTGGTGACCTGCAATGAAGGATATTTAGAGCCTTACCCACTAACAGAAACATTATCCTCCTCCTCCAGCCCCTTTCCGAATTTCATCAGGTGCACGCTCAGACTTTCAACCTTATTTTCACAATCATAAACACCGGACGCTTCAAGCTCTGGAGCCCAATAAAAACCCACTGCTTGCACAGAATACCCTAAGGCAGACCTAGGCAAACTCGGCCCTCTAGTTGCTTTGGGACTACAACTCCCATCATCCCTAGCTAACAGGACCAGTGGTCAGGGATGACAGGAGTTGTAGTCCCAAAACATCTGGAGAGCCAAGTTTGCCTATGCCTGCCCTAAGGACTGCTGCCTCCTAACTCAATGCTAACTATTTGGGTGCTTCAATCCCTCATGCAATTTCAATAACAAAGAGGAGAGTGGGAATGGGGGCCCCTTGCCTCTGCTCCCATCATTTCCCCACCTGCTCCATGTGTCGGAAGAGGAGGTTTGAGGAAGATGGCCTGCTGCTCCCCGTGCAATTTGGAGAACCCTGTGCAATCAGGGTTCTCAACTGCATGGGACCCCTAGACATCCCATAGCACAGACTCCCCACCCCATTCAGATCTTTTCCTCCAGAGCATGGAGGACAGCAAGGCCAGTCAACAAGGGGAAAATGGAGAGGGTCGCAGCAAAGGCAGCCCTGCTCTCTCCTCATGCAGTGGTCAACTGCACAAGGGACTTGACTGAATAGGTGGCACAAAGGGGCAGTTTTGATCACCAAAGAAGTTTTCAAAAATGCCTCCGAATACAAACTGCAGGAAGCCAACAGCGGAGAGAGCACTGTTGCGCTCCAGTTGTGCTTATGGGCTTCACGCGGGCATCTGGCTGGCTACTGTGAGAGCCCTTTGGCCTGATCCAGCACAGCTCTCAAATTGCCCCGGAGGAAAAAAGCCAAAAATGCATCAGGTCCAATAAGCCATCCTTTGTGAACCAGAACTGCAATCATGTACATCTGTAGCATCGTGTTGCATGCACACTTAAAATAAAAAAATAATAATAATCCGGGGAACAGAGAAGTCATGTTTGGAATGTGCTTCAACGCCGCGAGGCAAGGTATCTGGAAGCCACGACTGAAAAAAGAGAAGTAGGACAGGGAAATGGTTGGTATTCACCTGCTGTCCTTTCAACCTTTCCCTTTTACAGTTCTCCGATGCAGTGAATCAAAGGTAAACCGAACTGACTTGCTCCCATTTCATGCCATCCGACTTAGAAACACTCCGTTAATGTTTAATGTTTGTTCCCTGTTGCTAAGGGAAAGCTTTCAACATGGAAGGGCACTTTATAGGGGGAGAAATGATTTAAAAATTAAGAGGAACATCCCACCTGCTAGAGATAATTTATTAGAAGCATTCTTCTTCTTTTTTTAATTTTCCCTGTGGGTAGGAAGCCGTATTTAAAACAATAACGTTGCCCCCAGTTGGGATTTCTAACATCCTAAGTCCAGGCTTGTAAAACGAGAGGGTGGGGGCCAAGGAGGAAGGTAGGGGGTGGGTCCCTGTCCTGCTTAAATCAAATGTTATATCCATTTGCACACCATTTTGAAGTTACGAGTTGGAAAGCTAGAATTTATCCGGGATGCAGAGGGGTAATTAACCTCAATAAGTGACCCTATCAAATACTGGCTCCTTCTGCAGGTGAAACTCGAAAAATAAGAATATCATGGAAAAAGTCCATTTATGTAAGCAATTGTTTTCAATAGCTACTGGAGTTTAATATACGAGATAAGACTCATGACATGCAAAGCGAGATATGTCAAGCCTTTGCTTGTTATAATTGTGATTATTATGGCGTACAGCTGGTGAAAACCCCAAAGTTGAAATTGTTACGTTGGGGTTCTCATCAGTTGTACGCCATAATCATCACAATTATAACAAAGAAAGGCTTGACATATCTCACATCTCATATATTAGTTTCACCTTTTAAGTTGAATTACTGAAAGAAATGAACCTTTCCACGATATTCTAATTTTTTTGAGTTTTGCCTGTGTGTGTCAGTTTATCCGTAACTAGAAACCTCATGCCCGGGGTTGTTTGAGAATTCTAAGAAATCCCAAAATCATTGCAGTTTTGAAATCAGTGGTTACCATCAGTGCAGGTTTGCAAGGTTCCCTCCGCCATCTTGATTCAAGATGGCACCCAACTGCATCCAAGCCCACACTGAAACCTGTTCCTTGATCTCAGAAACCATCATGCAAAATCTTGTTATGGTATTTTTAAGAAGTGAAATGTAGTTAAATTGAAAGCACTGTTCACAAACTTTGGGCAAGGTAAACTGTCCCAAAATGGGCACTTCCAAGAATGGGCAGAATCCCAACCCTACACCTTACCATTTCAATGCTGAGATGCCTTCATCAGAGAGGCAACATTAAATAACAACCGACTGCCTTCCCCTGCGCGGCTGGCAGTGACAGGAGCAGATTTTCCCTGCTGCCAACGCGCCATTTTTGCAGGCGAAGAGGAAAGCCGAGCAGATGGCTGGTGGGAGATACGAGCTCAACTGAAACTTCTTGCCAACCAGAAACAACTTCTTCTTTCATAGCAAGGAAGGGAAGAGAGACAGACGCCACTGGGAGAGACAGAGAAGCTAACCCCTACTGACTCTGCCCCTGCCCCACTCAGAGACAGCATTCACAGGCTCCTGAGATGGAGTTGCAATTACACAAGTCATCCTGAAACTGGTGCCCTCCAGGTGTTGCTGGACTACAACTCCCATCACCTCTGATTATCAGCCTTGCTGGCTAGGCATGACTGGAGTTGCCATACAAAATATCTGGACAAAACAAAATAAAAAAATTCCTTCCAGTAGCACCTTAAGAGACCAACTAAGTTTGTTCTTGGTATGAGCTTTCGTGTGCATGCACACTTCTTCAGGTATCTGGAGAATACCAGGTTGAGTGAGGGAAGCCTGTTCTAGACCTTATCCCTTGAATGCATGGAAAGGCTGTTTGAGGACTACAATTTCCACCATCCCCAACTGCTGGTGCTGCTAGCTACGGATGATGGGCGTTGTAGTCCAAGAACAGCTGGAGACCCAATTTTGGGAAACCGTGAGTTAATGATACATGTGTTCCATCAAGGCAAAAATGGTGGCACCAGAACTAGCTGCATACCTGTCCCTTTGGGGAAATGTGGTCCCCCAGCAGTACTCATCCTTCAGCATTTCCATACCACCGTCGCCCCATTAAGAAGATCGTATCTACTCTCTCTCTCAATTTAACCAAGACTTACAGGGACCCAGGTGGCGCTGTGGGTTAAACCACAGAGTCTAGGGCTTGCTGATCAGAAGGTTGGCGGTTCGAATCCCTGCCACGGGGTGAGCTCCCGTTGCTCGGTCCCAGCTCCTGCCCACCTAGCAGTTCGAAAGCACGTCAAAGTGCAAGTAGATAAATAGGGACTGCTCCAGCAGGAAGGTAAACGGTGTTTCCGTGCACTGCTCTGGTTTGCCAGAAGCAGCTTTGTCATGCTGGCCACATGACCCGGAAGCTGTCTGCGGACAAACGCCGGCTCCCTCGGCCTATAGAGCGAGATGAGCGCCGCAACCCCAGAGTCGGACACGACTGGACCTGATGGTCAGGGGTCCCTTTACCTTTACCGGTATAAAAGCAGTTATAAGCAAAAAACAAAAACAAAAAACCCCAACCCTTATATGCCCAAGCAGACTACTGCTTGATAAAGCAATTTTCTCATCAGCGCGGCGCTGCTCTGCCCTCCCTTAAAAGCAAGTCATCCTTTATTTACAATGTATTTCGAAATTCACGTCTCCTGACGGTTGGCATCAATACTGCTCTTCCATTTTTGCTTCACTTTAGCCACATTTATTGAAGGGGAAAGTACAGCAAATCACAATTCCTTTCCCTTAATAGCTCCGTCGGAGAACAAGCTGCAGGACATATATATTGACTGGGAGATTGAGAAACGCTGCAGTGGACCCAAGCTGCAAGAGTTTAAGAAAATCTCCTTGTCACACTTACACAGCTTTTTTTTTTTTTGAAGAAGAAGAAGAAGAAATAAAAGTTTAAGAGGAGAGTACAGCACTCCTGTAAAGCAGGGGTAAGGAAACGGTGGTCTGCAAGATGTTGCTGACTCCCACTCCCATCAGCGCTAGCCAGCGTGACCAGTGGTTAGCGATGATGGGGACTGCCTTCCAACCACTTTTGGAGGGCTGTAAGTTCCCCATCTCTCTTACACACACACACACACACACACACACAGAGAGAGAGAGAGAGAGAGAGAGAGAGAGAGAGAGAGAGAGAGAGTGCAGTTCCTCCCACCTATCTCCAATTGCTAAAAGCAGGAGGGTTCTACTGCTCTCATGTCCTGCTTGGTGGCTTCCTATAGGCAACTGGTTGGCTGCTGTTTGGAACAGGATGCTATACAAGTCTTTAGACTGGCCCAATAAGGCTCTTCATACGTAATGAAGTATCGGGTACCACAGCCTGCCTCTGTCATGCAAGAACGCAATGCAGAACCTCATCCTAGATGAGGAGTCCTTGTAATGTTCTCCATGCAGCAATAGTCAAGTTATCATAGAATCGTAGAGTTGGAAGGGGCCACAAGTCCAGCCCCCTGCAATGCAGGAATCTTCTGCCCAGCATGGGGACCGAACCCACGACCCTGAGATTAAGAGTCTCATGCTCTACCAACTGAGCTATCCCATCTCGGCAAAACCTTATTTGGCATTTTCCCACAGGGTCGCATTAAGGAGCCCGTGCATGAAGTGAAACTCAGAAAGTACAGTGGTACTTTGGTTCTCAAACTTAATCCGTTCCAGAAGTCCGTTCCAAAACCAAGGCACGCTTTCCCATAGAAAATAATGCAAAATGGATTGATCCATTCGACATTTAAAAACAACCCCTAAAACAGCAATTTAACATGAATTGTACTATCTAATGAGACCACTGATCCATAAAATGAAAGCAATAATCAATGTACTGTACTATAAAATAAGACAGTATTGTAGATGATAAAAATGAAATTTTAATATTTTTTCTTCCCTGCACTGATGATAGCCATTGTTTGGATGGGGGGCTTTTATCCATTTCAACAGCCACACAATCAAACAATCAGTAGCTGAACTGGGTTCCACACAGTCACAAAAACAAATTAACTGAAAATGCCTCAAAAACACAAAATAAATAGCAAAAACAAAAGCACCAAACTTAATCTCTTCCAGAAGTCCATTTGACTTCCAAAATGTTCGAAAACTAAGGCGCAGCTTCTGATTGGTGCAGGTGCCCCGGAAACAATAGCCAACAGCTGCATCAGACATTCAGCTTCCAAAAAACGTTCAAAAACCAGAACACTTGCTTCCAGGTTTTCGGCGTTTGAGTACCAAGGTACCTCTGTATGCCCATCTTCAAGTCAACTAAAACTGGGAGAGATGGAAGGACCAGGCATCATATACAGCCCACCAAACCTTTCACAGGCCACAACTACCTGCCCTGTGCACAAACAGGGCTCTTAACATAAAGACCCAATTAAGGTGTGGGCTGGTCACAGCAACACAAGATGTCAATGCTCTGGGACATCTTAAGAAGCAAAGCTGCGTGGAAATAAGAGTAGAGCTTGCTTCTGGAAGCACCACCCTGAACAATGGGTGGTGATCCCACCTTGCCCTTTCACCCAACACCTTCTGAAAGGACCACCCCATTAATATCATAACAGACAGCAGCCCTGTTGGCACATTTTTAACACGAGACCCCTTTGAAGTGTTACCTAAAATGTGCAGCTGGAAAATCCACCCTTAACCTGCAGCCTGCCATCACAGATGTTGTCAGCTCAACTCCCGTGTGCTCTCCTGCCTGTGGCCTCCGTTTTCAGAATGCATCTTCTTCCTCACACATCCAAGGTGATACCCATGGGGCCTGCACAGAGCCTCACACGAACCAGGTTTGCACCCCAGAAGCCTCTGCAACTGACAGTGTTCTGCGGCAGAGGTTCACAGTTTTCTGGGCAGACAATTCTAAATGCAAAAACCGATCAGTGAAAATTGAACGAACTGGAAAACCTCAGCCCTACGCCAATCAGAAACTGGTATCGCGCCTTCCCCCATTTTATTTTAGGTTGCAAATATCACAACCACCTTTCGGAAACGTTCGCTGCAGCGCACACATTCCCATAACTAGGTTACTACCCAAAACTCCCCAACTGAACAGCAGCAGCTGGGGGAAGACGAATGCATGAACTCTTCAACTTTAAAATCAGTGTGGGTTTCCATTGCCGCTCGCGGATTAAGCCCCAGCCGCACGAGAACGCGAGTGCGTGAACAGGAAGATGATTTGTTGCACTCCAAGCCAATTTTGGGCAGATAAACTGAGCATCCATGAAAATTAAATGCCAAGATCCCCCTAACTAATGAACGCTCCTTTCTTTTTTTAAGGAGCCAATTGCATCTTTTAATGCTTTAATTTATTTATAGTCCATTCATAAGCTACCAGCGAGTGAAGTTATGTAAAAATAACCTTTGGGAAAACGACACCGTGCTACAGCTCGGGGCCTCTAAGCTGAGCAGAGACAAGACACTGCCTTTTTGTGCTATTACAAGAGACACAGATAAGCAAGATATCCAGCACACAGATATCAATGACAGCATTGTCTGGGTCAGATATTACTTCCTTTTTTAGAGGGAGAAATGACAGTTCACTCTATTCTGATCTCTCTCTCTCTCACACCCCGCACTGTTTATTGAGATCGTCGTGGGCAGAGAGAAGAATTTGGGCCCCTCCAACTGCTACTCTATTGGCAGCACTGGGGGGGGGGGGGTTTGGTAAAACAAGAGGGAACCTGAAACCCACTGCCAACTGGGAATACTGCCTTTGCAATCCATCTGCTGTCCTTTTGTGTTATATGGGAGAGGGGAGCACCCATTCTCTGGACTTGCATTTCAATTCGTGCCAGAAAGATTTCAGAAAGGCATCTTTGTATTGGGGGGGGGGGGGAGTTTGCGCCATTGCGTGTCATGCCCTCCCCCCAAACATACATCTATCGCGACATGCACGTTTGCGCGGTATTCTGCTGCCGATTCACTCCCCCAAACAGACTCTCTGCCTGTTTCCGAGGGGGCACATGCAGAGCCTCTGCAGAGAAAATTGTGTTGCGTTCCCTTCTCGGAGGAAGAGTGGGGAGGGCGGGGGGAGATTACTTGCACACTGGATTGCGCCGTACTGTGAAATAAGCTCGGGCAGCTCCAGCGCCGAACTCCCAGGCAGCTCCCTTCATATTAGTTTCTATAGTAACCAGTCCCTAAGCCCTGGCACTCACAGCAGGGAATAATGCAAAAAAAATTCCAATTTTGCTTAGAAGTAAATGCTGCGAGAGGAGCAGTGTGAAACCATTCCAAACACCAGCGTTGCGGAGAGATGCTTCTCCTCCTGCCCTTTGCCAATTACCCAAGGCGATGCCAACTGGCTGCAGATTAGTGCCCTTTCATTTATTTTTTAAAGGGTGTTGGCTGTACAAGTTGAAGGCATGCACTGCCTTCGATAGGCATTAGTTGATTAATTGCATTTTTAAAATAATAACAAAACACACCCCCAAGCCCCCATGCTTTATGTTTGCTCTGGTTCCCTTAAGAAGGAAATTCAGGGTTGATGGACTTGCTGTTAACCTAAATAAATGGGCTTCTATAGTTGGACGTAAATGTGCATCTGTTGCTGCTACGTAATGCTTTAAGCAGCAGAAAGAGGATTGGATTCGCTTTCCCAAATTAAAAAAAAGAAAGAACCACTTCCTCAACATATACAAAATCAGGGGGAAGTCTAGCCTAGAATGTTAGAGATTGCTTTTCCTCTAAATATGGCAGACTGAATAAGCATGTTTCCAGTCCGAAACGACTTTGGTACTCAAGTGTACAGTCTGGCCAAAATATACACTGTGTTGATGTACTGATCATGTGGTTCAGCTCTCAGGTTTGGGGTATTTAACACTGTGAAAATATGGATTCCTGTAAGGAAGAAGTCCAAAACCAGCGCCTTCCACCACAGGCAATGAACTACCGATGGTAGGCTAACTGGAAGTCCATTCCTGCCACTTGGCCAAGGTAGAGGCCACCAAAAAATGTGGTTACGTGGTCACGCTCCACATGGAAGGATGCAATGTTTATACAGTACTAAGTTTACCATGCAAAACTGCTCGAATGCAACTCAACTGAAGTTATAACTAGTACTGTGATTTTTTAAGTTAACTATCCAGTGGGAAGAGGAAAGGGGTGTCACTGGTGCTATTTGTTGCCTTGAGCAGTAAATAGTTTTGTGGACAAGTCCTCAATGGGACTGTTTAAGCAACAAACATTTGCCCAAGGCAGATATTTAAGACAAAAATAAAAATCCGTGCGTAGAGTTTCAAGACTTGAACATGCAAGACTTTGGCTTAATATTCTGCTCAGATATAGAATCACCACAAATACTTGTTACTGGAAACCATAGAGGGGAGAGTGCTGTTGCTCTCAAGTTCTATTTGGGGCTTCCCATAGATATCTGGTTGGCCAATGTGAGAACAGGATAATGGACTAGATATGCTACCGGTCTGATCCAGCATGGCTCTTCTAAAAGCTTTGAGATTTTCAATGCATCTTTGCCTCTGTGAAATTTATAGAATTGTAGTGTTGGAAGGGACACCAAGGTCCATCTGGTCCAACCCCCTGTGATGCAAGAATCATAGCAAAAGAATTCCTGGAAAAAAAATGGACATCCAACTAGATATACAGTATATATACATATACAGTGGTACCTCCAGTTGCGGACAGGATCCATTCCGGAGCACCGGTCGGATCCTGAGGTTTCTGCATCCAGAGGGACAGCTTCTGCGCTTGCGTCAAAACACTTCTGGGCTTGCTGCTTTCGCAACCCGAAGTTTATGTTACCTGAGGGTAATGTAAGCCAAGGTGCTGCTGTATTGGTAAATCGTCTGAAACTGGCATGGCGTTCAGATCACGATACTGATTTCAGACATTTTGAGCTGGCAATAAATCACGGTGGACAGGGAGCTGTGATGTATTCCCAGCTCAAGAAGGTGCTGGCCCAGAAGCCCTTTTGAGGAAGCCCCCTCCAGCTCACACGAGCCAGGACAGTATGGGGGCTTCCTCAGCTATAGGGGCTGGTCGATGTATCTTGGCTACCTCTTCCTTCACTAAGGTGGAGAGGAAGAAGCAGCCAAGATACATTCCAGACATCGTGATATATCAGCATATTGTGACATTCAGCTGGTGATCCATCACAATGTTGAAAACCAGGTAATGCCCAGCCCTACACCCAACCTCTGCTTAAAAACCTCCAATGAAGGAGAATCCACCACCTTCAGAGGGAGACCGTCCCACTGTCAAACAGCTCTTACTGTCATAAAGTTCTTCTTAATGTTTAGCCAAAATCTCCTTTCTCGTCATCTGGTTCAGGCCCTACCTACAAGCTTGCTCCATCATCCATGTGACAGCCCTTCAGATATCTAAAGATATCTGAAGATCCTAACAATACTCACCTATCTTATCAGGTTGTTGTGTGGAATAGCAGAAATGATGGCATTTGCTTACCTCCCTCAGTTCTTGGAAATAAGAGTCTTTTCCATAGGTTAACACTCATTAACCAACATTGGCATTTGGAAATTGCTTTAGAGACAGGACAACCATCCATTTAAAAAAAATGGAACAGTGAGGGCCAAACTTCTTTTGAATATGCATCATAGATTCCGCTGAAAGGGAAAAATGGGGGCTGACTTACCGTCACAGCTAGAGCACATAAAACAGTAGAACAAATGTACAACACTAAGGGGTATTGTGACAACCCTGACTAAAGTGCTCCACGACGACAAAAAAACAACAACTTCTGGTCGTGCATGCAAGGAGAGCACACAAAACAGGAACGAGAGCTGTGCTAATGAGCCAGAAAACACTTCTGCAATGTGTTCAGAGAGGCAACACAGAGCACAGAAGAGCTTCAGCCTCCAGGGATAATTGGAATATCAGATCGTGCAGCTCAGGGATTTCTCTGGGAGGAAGACTCCATCACAAGAGGAGGGAAATGCCTAAGCAGGAACGCAAAACGCCACCGGCCATTGTGTTTAAGGATTAAACAGAGCTCTGGTTTTGATGTGCAAGTGAGGTCCCCAAAAGTCATTATAATCTCATGGCTGTCTGCGTCTTTGACCTCGCCTCTGCCTCGCTCTCTTTCCCCTCCACCCACCCTCAGTGGGTTTTGCCTGTCACAATTAAATCCTAGTACCTTTACTCTGCAAACCAAAGGATATATCAAGAATCTGTGTTGAAGTGAACCATTTTGCTTTATTACATAAAATCTGACCCAACAGGGCAAAAAAAATAAATCATTATTATTATTAACATTTTAAAAACTGAATTAAGACTCCACTGTGCTTCTTTTTGTTGTGCCCTTTGCTGTCTTTCAATACTAAATCTCTGCAGGTTGCCTCAACATGCCGCCTTCGGCCTCACGGAATTGTGGGCTCAGGGATTTTACTTCCCCTCTAAAACAATGCTGAATGTACAGTCCTGCATCCTTGCTCACCACAACAACAAAACTGATGCAGGGTGCAAGAGAGAGAGGAGGGGGAAGGAAAAAGAAGAACGCCTGGAGATGTGATTGAGAAGAAGATGGGTTGATTTTCTGCTAAAAGCAAATCAAAGCAACCTCTCTTTCTCTCTGACACACACACACACACAGAGAGAGAGAGAGAGAGAAATTCAGCAGATAAAATTAGAAAGATGCCTACGGTGAATGGGAAAACGAATACAAAGGCACACATTCAGTGCATTATTAAATTTTTAAAAGGTGCTGATAAAGGAGGAGGAAAGCAACAATGGGAAGAGAACAGAGCAGGTATTCTATTGAGACCCAACTGCAGAGCTTTTTTGCCTGCAAATCTCCCGCAGGTAGGAGTGTTGCATTGGGCGAGAAGGAGATGCTAAATTCCATTTCAGATAGTAGAGGGGCAAGGGAGAAGAAAGCAACAGCAGTTGCACTTCCTGTTTCACACCAGATCACTTAATGTCCAAAACTACTCGGTCAGCAGAAGCCACAGCAAGTGTCTCCCCACCCCCCACCCCCAACAGAATCCTCCTACCCAACTTCAGCCCATCCCCACCAAGCTACCTTTGGGGCTTTCCCCACGACTTCTCAATACTACTTCCCACTAAATTGCTACCTCTTCCACTTGGGATGTGCTCCCCTTACCAATCTGCTACCCTGACCATCTTCCCAAGTTGTCGTCCCCCTGCAAATACTGCTAGTCCCCTGGTTTTGTTCACCTCCCAAGCTCCTTCTCCTGGAAGCCAACCTGGATGCTGCCCCCTCGAACAGCCTGAGAGTCCCATAATACTCCCAATCTTGAAATGACACCCTACTCCAGGCATAGGCAAACTCCAGCCCTCCAGAAGTTTGGGACTACAATTCCCATCATCCCTGACCACTGGTCCCATTAGCTAGGGATGGTGTCATTGGATTCACCAGCCAGCAAGCCCAACCGTCAGACATGATGGGTATTGTGGTCCAACAACATGTGGAGGGCACTGGGTTGGGGAAGGATGTTGTAGGACCAATTCCGGGGTGCCTACCATAGCCCCCCCTAAGACTTTTTCATTCCTCTTCTCCCCCGCGCCTTGTGGGAAATGAAGTAAATCAGAACAAATATTGATTGATGCCTATCAATAAATAGCAGGTGACGTGTGTCTTTGGAAACGGTTGCTACCCAGTGCATCAGATTCGTGAAAAGAAAACCCTCTGATGTTTTGGTTCCTCCACTGCTGTTGCCATAGCATCAATTACCTGGCTTCTAACAGGAAAAAAATAATCGACAATGAAAATAGGCTTGAGGTTGCCCTGCTTTCTACTAAGGAAAAGCTCTGATAATAAAGATTTCACCATTACAGTCCCCCCTCACCCCATCTTCAAAAATGAAAAGAGTAAATGTTTCAAATAGGCAGCAATTTCGTACTTTCAAAAAAGTCAAATCTACCCCCACCCTTTGAACGTCCGTTTTCATCCCTTGATACAGCTAGTTTTATGGAACCAGGAAATTAGCCTAGCTGAGAAGGCTTACAAACAGTCAACGAAGGCAGCCACGTGGTTTTTTTTTTTTTTTAAAAAGAAAATCTGCCCGTGGGAAGGTTCTGGAAGCTTTAGGGCCTTCACCAGACACACACAAAAAGCAATTACCCAACGCAATTACCAGATATTGGGTGCAAGCAGAAAGTTACAACTACTTTCAATTCTTCACACACTCTACTCCAAATGAGAGAAGCTTGAACACAGACACTAGACACCATCCCAGAAAATGCACTGCAATAGCAGTGACCTTTTTTTTAGCCGTTGTGATCAAGGACCTCTATCCCGGATAACACATTACATCAACTGTGGGGAACCTCCAACCCAGGGGCTTAATTGGGCTGTTTACCCCTTGTCAGGGGTATTTAACTTATATGCAGAATTCATCATGCGAAAGGCTGGCCTGGATGAATCCCAAGCCGGAATTAAGATTGCCGGAAGAAATATCAACAACCTCAGATATGCTGATGACACAACCTTGATGGCAGAAAGTGAGGAGGAATTAAAGAACCTTTTAATGAGGGTGAAAGAGGAGAGCAAAAAATATGGTCTGAAGCTCAACATCAAAAAAACTAAGATCATGGCCACTGGTCCCATCACCTCCTGGCAAATAGAAGGGGAAGAAATGGAGGCAGTGAGAGATTTTACTTTCTTGGGCTCCATGATCACTCCAGATGGTGACAGCAGTAACGAAATTAAAAGACACCTGCTTCTTGGGAGGAAAGCAATGACAAACCTAGACAGCATCTTAAAAAGCAGAGACATCACCTTGCCGACAAAGGTCCGTATAGTTAAAGCTATGGTTTTTCCAGTAGTAATGTATGGAAGTGAGAGCTGGACCATAAAGAAGACTGATCGCCGAAGAATTGATGCTTTTGAATTATGGTGCTGGAGGAGACTCTTGAGACTCCCATGGACTGTAAAAAGGTCAAACTTATCTATCCTTAAAGAAATCAGCCCTGAGTGCTCACTGGAAGGACAGATCCTGAAGTTGAGTCTCCAGTACTTTGGCCACCTCATGAGAAGAGAAGACTCCCTGGAAAAGACCCTGATGCTGGGAAAGATGGAGGGCACAAGGAGAAGGAGGGCACAAGGAGAAGGGGACGACAGAGGATGAGATGGTTGGACAGTGTTCTCGAAGCGACTAGTATGAGTTTGGCCAAACTGCGGGAGGCAGTGGAGGATAGGGGTGCCTGGCGTGCTCTGGTCTATGGGGTCACGAAGAGTCGGACACGACTGAACAACAACAACCCCTTGTCAGATGTCCTATGTGCCAACCAGATGATCACTGGTGGTAAGGCACCTGACCCCATTACCCTATGCATGCACTGCTAGATGAACCAATGGTCTCACCTGGCTCAAGGCAGGTTCCTCTATATGCGTTTCAGACTAGTGCATTCCCACAACAACAAATTCATCTGACTTTCTTTCGCTTAATCTGAACACAACAGAACTTCAGTTTTCTGAGCAACGTAACAGTCCCTTTCCACAAAACGTATGTACAAGGCAAAGGCAAAAGAAGACCATGCGCAGCCTACATACAGTATTTTACAAGGCCCACGCATCACGGCAGCCATGTTGGTTGCCATAGCAATTCTTCTATCTATCAAGCTAGAAATACCTCCACAGCAGCGGTAATTGGAACTGCATTAATTCCCATTGGAACTATATCAATTCTTAAGCAAAACACAACACAACACAACACATCATCACAAGAGAAAGTATAGGCCTGTGCCTTTGTCAGTTGCCTCTTCCCACGCTAATTATGTTTAATACAGGCAGCACTGCCATCTTTTAGCCAAGAAGATATAAATATACCAGAATTCAGTTTCTCAGTTTTCCCCGAGAGTCACGGTTTAAAATAAAACGCCCCAGTTTCCTTTCATTCTTAAGCTTTTCCCCCTCCTCGAGAATTCTAATTTAAAAGGGAATGAGCAAACATGGCTGTAAAAACACCACACAAAATGAAACTGGGGGGGGGGGGGTCGACAAACCACAAAAGCACGCTGCAGGTTATAAGCAACTCAGCTCTGGATTAAACAGCTACATCCCAGAATACTAACAATTCTTCCCACTTCAGATATATGGATTTTAAAAAATATATTTCAGTATTCCCGTTATTAGTAAGCAGTCGCACAGGAGATGCATGACACAGGAGCGACTGAGAACCGTAATTGTCACAGGGCTAAACGTAGGAGACTTTCCCGGTTGCCAAGCTGGTCAGTCCCGATCAAAGGGTTCACTTTAGCCTTGTAGGGATAGGCAACTGAAGCCCAGAGACTCAGCCCAGCCCTAAAGATTCACCTGCCACCTCACACCCATCCAATTTATTATAGGCCTCAAGTACTCGCATGGGCAAATTGTTTTCTCCCAAGGCAGAAGAGGGCTGCAGCTAAGGTTCTTCCCCTACAATTCTCAGGTGCTCACTTGCCATACGGCAGGGCGAGTCAAGATGCACAGAAAGGGCAAAGTCTCTGCCAACACACTTGTGTGGCTGCCACCCTTTGTAAGGTAAGGGCATAACTGTAGTCTGACATCCTGATTTCCCGCAGTTATATACAGATACAGAGTTTGGCCTTCAAATGCATGCAGAAGAGAGAGCACTGAAGAACATTTTTGCATCAAGCCAGTGGCCCACCTAGTCCGGCATCCTGTTCCCACAGTGGCCAACCAGCCGTGTCGGAAACTCAGCTATATAAAATGGGTGCCAAGTAGCTCCTTAAACCAAGGATGCAGTCGCCAAAACAGAATGTCTAGTTGCCATTTTTGAGCAAGTCTTGTTTTTCAAATGATGGGCCAACTGTGGTTGATTCTCAGTTAAACATCTGACTAGTTCAGATGACAACCTTGACCTAGGTTAAGAACTTCGAGAACTTAAAGAAGATCCACGAACAGTCCACATATATATTGGAGCCAGTGTGGTGTAGTGGTTAAGAGCGGTAGACTCGTAATCTGGTGAACCAGGTTCGTGTCTCCGCTCCTCCACATGCAGCTGCTGGGTGACCTTGGGCTAGTCACACTCCTCTGAAGTCTCTCAGCCCCACTCACCTCACAGAGTGTTTGTTGTGGGGGAGGAAGGGAAAGGAGAATGTTAGCCGCTTTGAGACTCCTTCGGGTAGTGAAAAGCGGGTTATCAAATCCAACCTCTTCTTCTTGGACTATTCTGACCTCTTTTTCTTAATGGCCACTGCTCCTTCTCGTGAGGGCTGCACAGAAAAAGCAATTTGGTTCCAGAACTTCATTCCGAATGTGCAGATAAAATATAACTGATAGCATTCTACAGGATGGGGTGTTACCGTATTTTTCGCTCCATAGAACGCACCGGACCATAGGGCGCACCTCATTTTTAGAGGAGGAAACAAGGGGATTTTTTTTTTCTGATTTTCCTCCTCTAAAAGCCCTTGTGTGTGTGTGTGTGTGTGTGTGTGTGTGTGTGTTTTTGAGGATCAGCTAAAAGTTTTGCAGCTTTTTTTGCAAAGGGAAAAGCCCTGGCTTTTTTGAGGATCAGCTAAAAGTTTTGCAGCTGTTTTTGCAAAGGCAAAAGGCTTTTTTTAGGATCAGCTAAAAGTTTTGCAGCTTTTTTTGCAAAGGGAAAAGCCCTGGGTTTTTTCCCCCGAGGATCAGCTAAAGGTTTTGCAGCTTTTTTTGCAAAGGGGGAAAAGCAAAGCTCCTTTTGCAAAGGGGGAAAAGCAAAGAGGAAAAGCCCCATTTTTATGAGGTTTAACTCACATTTCTGAAAAATCTTAAGGAAAGGGAGCCATTTCTACAGTTTCCAGACAGATAATCTAATCAGCCAGTCACATGTCCTGGGGAAACAAACAACCTCCCTCTGCAGCACATTCAACAAAGGAGGGCGGGGCTGAAAGGGAGCCGGGGACTCTTATCTCTCTCCCGATCTCTTGCTGATCAGCTGCTGAGTGGGTCCTTTCAACACTCCCTTTTCCTTTGTAAAATAAAAAGCATGATCCTCTTTTGGCCCCTGGGCAATTCAGCTCCAGGGACCACCATTCGCTCCATAAGACGCACAGGCATTTCCCCTTACTTTTTAGGAGGAAAAAAAGTTCGTCTTATGGAGCAAAAAATACGGTAATCTGTGAAAACAGTCAAGATCCAGTGATCCCCAGGCATGCACCTTCAGATAGTGGAGATGCCAGGCACCATCCTGGCGCCCAGGCATCTTCACTTGGTTGTTAATTTCAAACAATGCCAACCAGATGCCTGTGGGAAGCCTGCAAGCGAGACATGAGCTCAACAACAATTCTCTCCTCTTGTGGTTTCCAGCAACTTGTCTTCAGAGGTGCACTAGTAGCCATTGATAGCTCTCCTCCATGAAATCTCTGGTCCTCTTTGAAAGCCAATGAAGCTGATGGCAATCACTGCATCTTGTTTACATCTCCTGGGCCTTTGACCTATGCCTGGTTCAAAGCCTGGCATCTGCTAAAGGATTCAAGGGTGAAGAGCTTCTTGCAGGGCATGTCAACAAGAAGGAAGCCCCCTGACTCATCGCCTGGTGACTGCAGGCTGCCCACCCAGGCATTGTGCTTTGTGATTCACTGTGTGATTAAGGCCCATTCTAATTCTATGCTTATCAATCAGCGGCACACATATAAAAAGGAAAGGGGGGGATTAAAGACCTACTTCAATAGAGAAGAGGAAATGAAAAAAAAATCAAAAGACTAAAGGGGGTGTTGAAAGGTTCGTTAACAATTGTGCTTTGAAGATCAATTGTTTGCTCCAGGGTAAGCAGCAGCTCTCAAATTATATTTCTATATATCTCCTAAATTTAGATACCTGAAAATGCAAGAAAGGAAGGGGGAGAGGAAGCCTAAAGAAGAGGCAATGCTATTTAATACTCTTCTCAGGCTCCCCTATGAATGTTTAATGCAGTCCGTTGAAAGAACGCCAACTTTATCTCAGGAGCTCCCAAACAATGAGTCAACATGATATCTCTCCACTTTTTTTGGAGGGGAGGGAAGACAATTTTATCAGGTCTTCTTTACTGTAAATTGAGTGGTACAGGAGCCCCTTTAAGACAATAGGGATTAAGATTGCAGTACACATGGAAGCCGACAAAGGTCCGTATAGTTAAAGCTATGGTTTTCCCAGTAGTAATGTACGGAAGTGAGAGCTGGACCATAAAGAAGGCTGATCGCCCAAGAATTGGTGTTTTTGAATTATGGTGCTGGAGGAGACTGTTGAGAGTCCCATGGACTGCAAGAAGATCAAACCTATCCATTCTTAAAGAAATCAGCCCTGGGTGCTCACTAGAAGGACAGATCCTGAAGTTGAGGCTCCAGTACTTTGGCCACCTCATGAGAAGAGAAGACTCCCTAGAAAAGACCCTGATGTTGGGAAAGATGGAGGGCACAAGGAGAAGGGGACGACAGAGGATGAGATGGTTGGACAGTGTTCTCGAAGCTACTAACATGAGTTTGGCCAAACTGCGAGAGGCAGTGAAGGATAGGTGTGCCTGGCGTGCTCTGGTCCATGGGGTCACGAAGAGTCAGACACGACTGAACGACTGAACAACAACAACAACAACAACAACAACAACAACACATGGAAGCAAAGCACTGCAACAACCACAGGTGATTAAGCACCACCACCACCTGCATGCAGCCCTTCTTTAAAAGAAATGTGGGGGGGGGGGGAAATACATACATTTCTTACCCACCCTTCATCCTAGGCTCCCAGGGGGAGGGGTAGAACCATTCAATGCAATAAAACAGCATTGCAATTAAGCCATCAAAACAACAATGCATTCCATATTCACTTTCTACTTTCTCTGCAGGGGTGGACAAGTTCTTACAACATCATTCCACCCAAAGGATGTGAGTCTTGAGCTACTAACAAAAAGCATGCAACGGTGGCGCTAGACCCACATGTGGAGGGATGGTACTAACATGTCCTGTCAGCACAGGGTTTGCCATCCCACTTTGCTACATGTGCCGCGCATCTTCCCAAAATCTACTCCAGAGGTTTGGGGTAACCCCGAGAACAGATTTAGGGGGCGTGCGAGGGGAGAAGGTTCCACTGCACAGGAAGAGAACCTCGCGCTGGAGGAACAACTGTCTCAGCACTAGGTGGGATTCCACCCAACAATTCTGTAATTTCTTTATTTTGAAGAAAATAAAAACCCTTTCAGGTAGTGATGCAAGAACAAGGCAAGCATATAGGGCAGATGGGGGGACGCAAGGCACACGAAGCAAAATGCAACCTTGCTACTGCTCTATTTTAAAGAGGCTTAATGTGGTTTTAATTGGAAGATTGCATTATGTTTAATGAGGAGGATTGCTAAATTTTTATGACGATTCATACACCACCTTGGAGGGGCAACTGTGTTCTAAAAGGCAGTCAATAAATCAAGAAATAAATCACAGAATCAGTGGATTGTAGAACTGGAAGGGATAAAATCTTCCAAACACTCATCATTTCACAAAGCTGTAGCTGCTATACGCACACAAAGTAAGTCGCATGTTGGCCAAGGAACTGAACAGGCTTCCGTTTATCTAAGACAGTCTCTCAGTTCAATGTTGAAGCGGCAACAGGACAAAGTTTATAATTCCTGTTGAACAGGAGCATTCTGCTAATATGGCACAAGGCAACTCACGCCACAAAACGTGGCACACATCTGTTCCCCATGATACCAAGCAACCCTGACCACCCCAACCCACAGGGGCTGGTCCAGGGGCATGGTGTGTGCTTAATGTGCTACTAGCCCGCAGGAAACCAGTGTGCATACCATGTGACTTGAAGTGATGATGACCAGAGACGTCCAACTGGACCGGAGTTAGAATTAAACAGCGCCTGATTTTGCTACCTAGCTCACCTCCTTAAGAACAGTGTTCAAAATTCCCATTGTTCTAGGTGCATTTTGTGACAGGGAATTTCATTGGTGTGAGCGGTTCCTGAGCTCTGGGCCTAAGATTTCAGATCAAAACTGCAGAGTGGAAGGAAAGGGGGACATTTTACTGCCTCCCCACTTCCAGCTACTCTCTGAAGACTGGAGTAGAGACCCTCTTAAGAATATTGGGGGGGGGGGGCAGGGGAAAAGACCAGACCATGTGAAAAATGAACATAATGTTTTAGCTGCATCTCAATCATTTTCAGCTCTGTATTCTTGTTACAAAAAAGTGCGCCTTAGACATTTGGTTGTTGTGCCCATAACCTAGGTTTAGGGTGCCATTTAGCTCCTAAGCTTTCATATCTCAGTTTCTAATACAGCTTAAGAACAAAACGAAACACAATACTCACCACTCTTGGGTCTTCCTCGTTGCTAATATGTGCTCTTTCCTCTCCACACCTGCTGCAGGAATTCCTGCATTTCGCTCTGTTACCTTTTCTTTTTCACTGGGCAGGTTCTTGAATTTTTGTTCCCAAGCTGAAGTTACTGGTTGCCCTTATGCATTTTGTCATTAGGTTATTATTATTATTGTGTAGAACGTAACTGGTTTTAGCATCTCCCTTGTGCATCTCCCTTGTTTCCATGAGTAAAGCGGCGGATAAATATTAACACAGAGATATTAAATATTGAATAAATAAATATTAAATACTGCAGTCGCTTTCTTTGCTGTTGATTCTTACTGAGAACTACATTTCCAACCAAAAAATAAATAAATAGCTCAGTTCTTGCAGATGCACCATTTGAAGTTAGCACCCGGATTTACTAGGAGGGGGGGGGCAAAAAGAATGATGTGTGGGGCAGATACCCCACCAACACGCAACAATGTCAACGTAACCTAAGAACATCGAGAAGAGCCTCTTGGTTCAGGCCAAGGCCCCACCTAGTCCAGGATCTTGTTCTCAAAGTGGCCAGCCAGATCCCAATGGGAAGCCCCCCAAGTAGGACACGAGTTCGAGAGCACTCTCTCCTCCTGTGGTTTCCAGAAACTGGTATTCAACAACCTACTACCTCCAACAGTGCAGGCAGAACGTAGTAGCCAGAGTTAGAAACCAATGATAGCCATTTCCTCTGTGGCATGTGGGTTTCTGGCAAATCCAAGGGATCTAGCCAGCACCTCCCCCCATTTTCCATTTTTGCCCCAGGGTTCCAGGTTTGGCACACAGGTCACTGGTTGCTGACCCCCTATTCTGGGATGGTCACAACTTGCTATAGTAGGCCAAGGACTCAAATCATTTTTTTTTATTTTTTTGGAGGGGGGGAAACCCAGGGTGCAGATCCAGTTCCTCAGCTGATACTGCCTCATCCTCGTGAAGCCACGCACATCACTAGCGGTTCAGAAATGAACTATTACGCAGACCTAACCCTGCACAGAAACATCTGCCAATTGGGATTCGAATTTTAGCAGGGCCACGCCGTAACTAGGCTAGAAAACCATAGCAGATATGCACCTTTATTCCCAAAGGCGCTGAATTTTCTGCAAACAGTGCGGGCTTCCTTTTTATTTGCAAGCTCTGGGAAGAAATTTCACTTGGGTAAATAAGCAAAATATTAAAGATTCATGAAGAGCTAGAGCAGAAAAGTCAGGCTGAATTCAGTCATACAGAGAAACTGTTCCCGATTCTAGAAACTGGAGTTTTCACTCTACACGCTACTTCTGACTTCATACAAATATGTACTTGGAAGAGGGAAAGACAAGAGAGTAGACAAAGGCCACAGGACACTGAAAGTAACTCTAGCTTTCCATTTAGGCATGTTACCTTTTTAATAATACAGTATGTGTACGTAGAAGTATTAGACACGAAGCAGTTTTCTTCCTGCAAAGTGAGCACTGATGAAAGTGAGGCTGACGAGGGTTGCTACAGACCGACAGGGATAAAATGCTTCCTTCAGCTAGAATGGCCAGTCCTTAAAATAGACTGCAAACTTCCCGTAAACAATAATGCTGCAAGGCAGCATTCAGCTTTAAAAAAACATTTTAACCAGGCAGTTTTCCATTAGGTTTTTTAAATAATTATTTAAAAAGAAAGCCCCCTCCCTTCCTTTTCTGCAATTAGGCATTTTGCGTTGTGCTGCGAAACAAGACACTTTTTAACACAACCGCGCATGCGCACACACCTGCGCATTTCCTCATCCCCGCTGGAAGGGCCACAGAACAGTGGTAGGGTACCTGCTCTGCTTGCAGAAGGTCCCCAGTATCTCCTGCTAGAGAAGATCCCATCTAAAATCTCGGAAGAGCTGCTGTGAGTCCATGCAGGCAATACTGAGCTAAATGGGCTAGTGGCTTCACTCTGTACAAGGCAGCTTCCTAGGTTCCTATGATACACTTGGGCCATTCCATTGTCACGGGTGGGACACTTTGACCATGTTTTTTGGTATTCACACATGTGTAACCATGTAAATAGGGACCCAGGTGGCGCTGTGGGTTAAACCACAGAGTCTAGGGCTTGCTGATCAGAAGGTCGGCGGTTCGAATCCCTGCCACGGGGTGAGCTCCCGTTGCTCGGTCCCAGCTCCTGCCCACCTAGCAGTTCGAAAGCACGTCAAAGTGCAAGTAGATAAATAGGGACCGCTCCAGCGGGAAGGTAAACGGCGTTTCCGTGCGCTGCTCTGGTTCGCCAGAAGCAGCTTTGTCATGCTGGCCACATGACCCGGAAGCTGTCTGCGGACAAACGCCGGCTCCCTCGGCCTATAGAGCGAGATGAGCGCCGCAACCCCAGAGTCGGACACGACTGGACCTGGTGGTCAGGGGTCTCTTTACCTTTACCTTTAACCATGTAAATATACCGTACATAAAAATTAACAACCAAAATTTAAACTATGTTCTTAATAAGATACTGAACATTTTACTAATTTTTTATTATTTTTATGGATATTTTTGACAATTTTACGGGTGGGACAAAAAAAAGGACATGGAGCTTGAGATAAGTTTGATTTATGGAAAAACTCTGAGTTGGGAGGTGAATCAATGATAAACTCAGCATATCTATTTAAATCAATGTTTATTGGTTACAACTATGCAATCAGGAATTAAGTTTAAGAAATTTAACGATACAAAATTAAGGAAAAAATGCTGTCACAGGTGGGACAATCATCAGAAAACTTTTAACTTGAACACTTCTGTGAAGACTACGTGGGTGGACTTTTGAAAAGAAGGTCCATAAAATAAACTTCTTTTGTCTTTAGCTTTTAAAAAAATGGTTAGACTGCACGTTTGGAATCTTCCTCACCAAAGTCCAGCGCTCATCTAGCATTCTTATCAGGCTCATTTTTCATGGAATGGCCCACTTGCTGGGCCGTTGCATTTCTCCTTTGAGATGCTACGCAAGAATGGGAGGAGGCGGCGCATAGGAGCAACGCATATGTTAAGGTGGCACATTTCCGCATGCATGAAGAGCATGCAACCTAGGTAATAGCCCTGCCTTAAGGCAGGTGTACGTACTGGGTAAATTGGGAGTCAGCTTGAAACAAAGGCAGCATGTGGCCTATGTCCACTCAGGGTATCCTCATCACCTTGGCACTATTGCAACCACATGCTAAGAACCGCTTCAGGGAAGCAATTTGCACCCAGCAAGACACCAATGTGCAGAATCACTGAGCCCAGCTACTTTCATGGAGGGATGGCATATATTCCTAGAAAGTAGTCACTTCCGATTGGAACTCTCATCGTGTGCATGTGAAGCAATCCTTTCAGAGTGAGAGATTCGCCAGAGAACTACAGACATGTGAAATCAGACACACATTAACAGCCGGAGCACAGAGCTATCAGGGGGCATTATTCCAAGTTCTGGTTCTATTGAGATGTGAAGTAGTTAAAAGTGTACACTCGATTCTCCCAGAGGCTTAAGTTTGGCCAAAACTGAGTACACGCTTCCATAAATAAATAAATAAATAAATAAATAATATTTATTATTTGTACCCCGCCTATCTGGCTGGATTTCCCCAGCCACAATAATGATAAATACGTTATTTCTGGTAAATGAGTCACCATAGGCACTAGGGGGCAGGGAAAATTTGTGCCCCAGGCTTTATAGACTCGTCTACCTATGTACTATCATCTGAAACCAAAGTAGTTGGCAGATTTGGGGTTTTTTCCAGCTCTCCTACTCCCCTATACGCCAGGGTGCTTCTCCACAAATAGCAACCAGCTTAAGAAGAAGAAGAGTTTAGATTTGATATCCTGCTTTTCACTACCCGAAGGAGTCTCAAAGCGGCTAACCTTCTCCTTTCCCTTCCTCCCCCACAACAAACACTCTGTGAGGTGAGTGGGGCTGAGAGACTTCAGAGAAGTGTGACTAGTCACTAGCCCAAGGTCACCCAGCAGCTGCATGTGGAGGAGCGGAGACGCAAACCCGGTTCACCAGATTACAAGTCTACCGCTCTTAACCACTACACCACACTGGCTCTCTCTACCACTCTTAGTACAGGGGAAACCAATATGGAGCCCTGCAGATGTTGTGGGCTACAATTAGCATCGAACCTTTGGCCATGCTGGATGGGGCTCGTGAGATTTATAGTTTGAAACATCTGGAAGGTGCCGTGTTGGCTGCCCCTGAGCTAGCATTGTGGAGAGAAAGATTCTAAACCAGCTGCTTTTCAGACGAGCTACTCTTCCACAAGTAGAAAGTTATTTATTTTGGGTGTTGGAAAACATTCCAATATGGAATCCTTTCACCTGCAGTGCACACACAAACACCCCCATCCGCATCACACGATCCTGCTGCACGTGAACACTGGCTGTGCGATACTACATGCTTTTAAAATAGCAGTTCTCCTCATCAACGCTACAACCGAACAGCTGGCTCAACCATTAGAGCCGTATTAAATAACTCAGCTCTTAATTAATTGCTCTATTTTTACCCAGCGTTCGCTAGACTTTGAAAGCAAGTCGCAGCGCCAAATGGGGCCTTTTCAGATCACAAAAAGGGCGGTATTTCACCCATTTTGTGCAGAAGCTAAATGAAGGCCTAATTCAAGGATTCTCGCCTCTCTTTCCTCCCCCGCAGGTGTTATGTTTATTCCGAGAACAACACAGCAGCAAAGGCTGCTTCTTAGAAACCAATATTTTGAAGACGACAATAAACCAGAAGAGCTTTGCATTTTGAGGGTTTGCCCAGAATATGCCGTTGTATTTTATTTTAGGAGTGTGCCTGGACTCCCTTCCTCAGTCTGGTTTGTTTGGGGCAGCATTTGGGGGGGGGGAGTGGAGGGAGAGAGAGAGAGAGAGAAAGATGCCTGCCAAATCTCTAAAGGGCACCTTTTGGCAAGAGGGCATCTTACAAGTTAAGGTGGAGAAACAGGTAATATAGTAGGAAGTCTAAAGCAGGCACAGGCAAACTCGGCCCTCCAGATGTTCTGGGACTACAACTCCCATCATCCCTGACCACTGGTCCTGTTGACTGGGGGTGATGGGAGTTTTAGTCCCATAACATCTGGAGGGCTGAGTTTGCCTATGCCTGGGTCTAAAGCCACCAGCTTTCGAATACATGCAATAAATTTGTTGGGATTTAGAGGCCTGTCTACCTCTCCTCCTCCAGCCCCTTCTTCTGACAGCCCCCACCAAGATGCCACATTAGGGCAGCACCGTCAACCACTGCTTTCATCACCACGAAATGCCTTTGGACATCGCAACGTCCCTTTCCCCCCACCTCTGGAGGCATGGCGCTGCAACATCACCCACAGCTCTAAGACAGAGGTTGCTAACCTGCAGCGTTCCAGATGTTGTTGGCTCGGTCCCAGCCAGAATGGGAAACGGGCAGGGATGATGGGAGCTGTAGTCCAATAACACCTGGAAGGGCCCTACTCCTTGAGGTATTGTGGTGGACGAAATAAATAAATTTATCTTTATTTTCTACACAATTTTGCAGCCGCACCCATACATAGAATCATAGAATCATCGAGTTGGAAGAGACCACAAGGGTCATCCAGTCCAACCCCCTGCCAAGCAGGAAACACCATCAAAGCATTCCTGACAGATGGCTGTCAAGCCTCCGCTTAAAGACCTCCAAAGAAGGAGACTCCACTACACTCCTTGGTAGCAAATACCACTGCCAAACAGCTCTCACTGTCAGGAAGTTCTTCCTAATGTTTAGGTGGAATCTTCTTTCTTGTAGTTTGAATCCATTGCTCCGTGTCCGCTTCTCTGGAGCAGCAGAAAACAACCTTTCACCCTCCTCTATATGACATCCTTTTATATATTTGAACATGGCTATCATATCACCCCTTAACCTTCTCTTCTCCAGGCTAAACATACCCAGCTCCCTAAGCCATTCCTCATAAGGCATCGTTTCCAGGCCTTTGACCATTTTGGTTGCCCTCTTCTGGACACGTTCCAGCTTGTCAGTATCCTTCTTGAACTGTGGTGCCCAGAACTGGACACAGTATTCCAGGTGAGGTCTGACCAGAGCAGAATATAGTGGTACTATTACCTCCCTTGATCTAGACGCTATACTCCTATTGATGCAGCCCAGAATTGCATTGGCTTTTTTAGCTGCTGCATCACACTGTTGACTCATGTCAAGTTTGTGGTCTACCAAGACTCCTAGATCCTTTTCACGTGTACTGCTCTCAAGCCAGGTGTCACCCAGTCACATGTCACTTAGTTAGGAATATTAGAATAGCAGAAAGTTGCACTACCAATAATTATGCATGGCTCACACATACATTTTTTTAGACGTGTAACGCAGGGGATGTTGAATCTATGGTTTTTCCCAAGTGGCCTTTTGTAGCATTGCTCCAGGCACCCCAAACCAGGGATATTACCTACCCACTGAAAAGCAGGAAACAGACACTGGCATAATCAGATGATGAAGAAAATCCACACAGCACTGCAGGAAGTTGGGCTAGGTGACTCTCGGGAGTCCTTTCCAATACCAGAATCAGAGTTGGAAAGGACTGTGAGGTTCATCTACCCCTGCAATGCAGGAATATCTTTTGCCCAATGTGGAGCTCGAACCCATGACCCTGTGATTAAGTGTCTCCTTCCTCCACAGACTGAGCTATCAATTCCACGATTCTAAGAGAGCCAAGATATATGCCTCTGGAGCAAATTAAGAATACACACACAGCAGAAGCCTCACCGTATAAGTAAAGACGGCGAACTGGGAAGGAAAGGTCCCTGGAAGACTGTCGCCTTTGCCAAACTGTACAGAATTGGCTCCGGCTTCTAAGTGTGAGACTGCCAAAAGCGCCAGGCTAATAAGAAGCCGCTCGTCTGTGGTGAGTAAGTAAGTAATTAGCTCTGGGCACTCAAGTCTTTGTAAACTGGAAATAGTATTTTACTCCTCCTTTCAGGTGGTCGTGAGCAGCATAGCCAAGTAAAATGAACTGCGGGCGTAACTCGCAGAGCTGCGAAACACATTTGCATTCTGCTCTCATAACACGCTCCAATATATTTCAGTAAATTCACCTCTTTTATTTTTAAAAAAAATATCTAACCCACCCTTTTCATTTTGGACCGAGATACCGTTCAGATGGCGAAATACAGCAGCGTGCCTGTTATTTACACCAGTCAAATTTCAATGACAGGTTTCTGGCTTTTCGGCTTTTTTCCAAGCCGTCTATTAATTTTATTTATTTATTTATTTATTTATTTAGTATTTCTGCTCATGTAGAACATATTCACACTTTCGAGGGAACGGGGGACTATTTCACAGATGTCTAACAGATTTGGCTGTTGGCAGGGTTTCAGAGAGAGAGAGAGAGACAGAGAGAGAGACCAGGAGAGCCTACTAATGTTAAAATCACACAATATTTTGCTCAACAGAATAAAACGCAACTCAGCCTTCGCCAAACTTCCTTCGCCAACCTGGCGCCCACCAACCACAGCCCAAAACATTTGGAGGGCACCACGTTAGCAAAGGCTGTTAAGAGACGCATCTGCTTACCACGGGTGTTGGTTGCCATGTCGGCCACTTTCTGAAAAGCATCCAAGAACGCCGCTGCTGCTACCACCGTTGTCCTAAAATACAAGGCAGATAATGCGACGTTAGAAACCGCAAGACACAGCTTATTTAGAACTCTGAGCACCAAAAAGGAAAATGCATTAGCATTGCAAACAGAAAAGAAAGAAGAGGAGGAGTTTGGATTTGATATCCCGCTTTGAGACCTCAAAGAAGTGGGACTAGCCCAAGGTCACCCAGCAGCTGCATGTGGAGGAGAGGGGACGCAAACCCGGTTCCCCAGATTACGCGTCTACCACTCTTAACCACTATACCACACTGGCTCTCTAATTTGAACTCCTACAAAATACAAAAGGGACTCTCACAGCTTGATTTGTACCCTAAATCACTTTCTTGCTTTTGGATGGCACCACAGAAAACTTGGCTTTTCTCCTGTTTTCTTACAGAGTTTACTTGAACTCAACAATAACAAAAAGATAGGTGGTGCTTCTAAAGGAGAGAGGGAGAACCTCTAAACCTTTTAATCTGTTGCTGAACTACATCTCCTATCCATCCCAGGCAGAACAGCCAATGGTCAGGGATGATGGGAGACGTAGTTCATCTGGAGAGCCAGCTTCCCACCATCCCTGAACACCGACCATCTTGGCAGGAGCTGATGGGAGAGTTCGGAGTCCAAGAACAAATCTGGAGGGCTACAGGTTCAACGTTCCTGCTCTGAAGAATGAAGGAAGGTACCGGTAAGTAATTATTCTGATATGCAGTGAAGAAATATTATCAACAGCATCCTCTGCACACATTGGTTTTTTGGGGGGGTGTACATCTAAGATGAGCAGCACCTAAAATCTTGACATGAATGCAAGAATCATGTGAGTTTCGTGGCGGCATCAGCCCAACTTCCAGCCAAGTCTACGCTTGGATGAAAAAAACTCATGTAGAGTATTGAAGCAGTCCTTGGACAGAAGAGAGAAGAACACAGAATTACAAATCCAAGCAATTACTGGATTTGAGTGGCATGTTTGACAACTAAACCATATTTTATAATGTTTGAATGTGTGCTTTAAAACACAGAGGGAGAGAAACAGTTCTCAAGCTTGTAAACGGTGCAGGGAAGGGGTTGTTGTAAATGATACTTGGGAGCCACAGATAGCCAACCTGTGCCCTCCAGATGTTGCTCAATTCCAACTCCCATCTGTCAGCATGGTGGTGGTGGGGGGAATTGTAGTTCAACATCGTGCAGGAGGCACCGCAATGGCTAGCACTGCTTTAAGCTGTACTCTTAAGATTCAGCGCGATCCTCTCCCAACGCTGTCGGTTCGTAAATTCCTGACCTAAAGGCGAAATTACTGCACCTGCTTCTCGGCCACCTATGGATGTTCCAGGCGCGAGTTACGGAGCAAGTTTCTGTCTCTTAAAACAGAAAGGAAGGCTCTCAACACCACTGCTCCCAGAAATAAATGGTCAGTCTAGAAAAGCTGGGGGAAAACAGCCTTTGAGGATAAGGCTTAGACCTCATAGATCTCTTCTGGGGATAAAAAGAACAGGCAAGAGTGCTGTGCATTAAGCAATGCAACAACAGGAAAGACCAGACTCCTGCACAATGGGCCCAGTACTTGTTTGATCAATGCTGGCTTATCTCTCACACCACAGGTGAAGCGCTATCCAGCAAAATGTACGCAAAAGCCCACTAGTCTCACGTCAGGCAAACCAGCGGCACAGCGCTGGGTACAGACAGGGAGCAGACCAGCCCTTCAGGACACTATGAGCCTGACACAAATCCCTGGCAGGGACAGATCTGTTTGCTCACACTGCAGAGCGGCTTCAGGTATTCTGAAGCAAATAGGGCCTCCACTTTACATTTAATTTAAGAGTCTTCCAGGAGGTGGCAATACTATGGGGCAAGGGGCAACAGCTGCTTCATGCAGGTGAATCTGGGCGCATCAACATGGAATGCCAAAGCATTCTGGCCCATGCAATGCCACCTGCCAGGTCCATTCTCCAATGGAAGCCCTGTTGGAGGAGCGGCACACGACTTCAATGGTGCTTGCACTGGGAAACTTCCTGGTTTATTACACTTATATTAATTTGCAGGAAGAGGGGGTACTAGAGATGTGAAGGCCTGTGGGGGAAAATATTTTTGAGGGTCTTTTTTCCATTTTTCCCTGTGGATTCCCCACCCCCCTCATCTCTAGAGGGGCACCGTTTTGGATTTTGGGAGTAAAAGCAAAAGTATAGCTTGAGTCCACCCTAGATCACCTGACATTGGATGACCTGCACAGTTTCTCCATTCCTGCATTGCAGGGGGTTGGACTAGATGACCCTGGGTGTCCCCTTCCAACTCTACAATTCTAAGAAGCTGAAGTGTGTGTGTTAGCATTTGGAGACCATGCACATCCCTACAGGGAGAGTCATGCAGGTTTAGCTTTGAGTGTTCCAACTCAAAAATGGGAGGGAGAACAGAGTTCAGCTGGACTTCCTTCTCCTCTCTTCTTCTTCTTCTGCTGTTGTTGTTGTTGTTGTTGTTGTTGTTGTTGTTGTTGTTGTTGTTGTATCAGTGGTTTCCTCTGACCAAGAAAACATGATCAGCAGTATTACACAAGAATGCATCTGTTGCTGGGCTGGACCAATTCAAAATTCAGGTAAGGTAACCCTCAAAAATATGACTCCCTCATGCTATATATATGTGTTTGTGTGAGTGTGAGTGTGAGTGTGTGTGTGTGTGTGTGTGTGTACTCTCATAACTAGCCTGGGGAGAATGTTCTAGCCTGACATGATAGTTCAATGCACAGGGAAAACAGCTGGAGGAGCATTCAAACAGTCACACACACACCCCATCACTTTCAGTCTTAAGGTGTACAGATTCATCACAGAAGTCTGAGGATGATGTAGTTTGCCCAACCATTCCATCCACACAAAACTCCCAGGAAGCTGCCTTGGCTTGCAAACACAATGACCTTTTTACTCCCTTTTCCAAGCATCCATCTCGTAGCAGCGGGTCCCCAGATTCTTACCGTACTCTCAGCAAGAAACTAAATGTAAATCCAGGCTTCCTAAATATAGCCGGCACTTCATGAACAAGTAGGTCTTAAGGACCCTGCTCACCTCAAAAAACTTGTGCTGAAGTGCTTCCTTCTCTGGTTTAAATTAACTGCATATTCAGATTTAAATTTCAAAAAGGAATCTGGGACATGACTTTGGGGAGAAACTAAAAACAAGGGCACAGCAGCATGAGAGAAATGAACTAAACGCAGGTTCAAAAGGAAGAATTCTTCAAGATGGGACCTGTTGTGGGTGGCAACCCCATGCTTGCCAACATCAGTTAATGGTGTAGAGGCCATGATATCTGCAATGGAGAATCAACCTGCAGAAGAGTGGTTAATTCTTCTCTATCCAGGAGTTTTCTGTTGCAATTTCTGCCCCTTCCGCACATGTTGTTGTTGTTCAGTCGTGTCCGACTCTTCGTGACCCCATAGACCAGAGCACGCCAGGCACTCCTATCCTCCACTGCCTCCCGCGGTTTGGCCAAACTCATGCCAGTCGCTTCGAAGACACTGTCCAACCATCTCATCCTCTGTCGTCCCCTTCTCCTTGTGCCCTCCATCTTTCCCAACATCAGGGTCTTTTCCAGGGAGTCTTCTCTTCTCATGAGGTGGCCAAAGTATTGGAGCCTCAACTTCAGGATCTGTCCTTCCAATGAGCACTCAGGGCTGATTTCTTTAAGGATGGATATGTTTGATCTTCTTGCAGTCCATGACACTCTCAAGAGTCTCCTCCAGCACCATAATTCAAAAGCATCAATTCTTTGGCGAACAGCCTTCTTTATGGTCCAGCTCTCACTTCCACACATCATTACTGGAAAAACCATAGCTTTAACTGTACGGACCTTTGTCGGCAAGGTGATGTCTTTGCTTTTTAAGATGCTGTCTAGGTTTGTCATTGCTTTCCTCCCAAGAAGCAGGAGTCTTTTAATTTCGTGCCTGCTGTCACCATCTGCAGTGATCATGGAGCCCAAGAAACTAAAATCTCCCACTGCCTCCATTTCTTCCCCTTCTATTTTCCAGGAGGTGATGGGACCAATGGCCATGATCTTTTTTTTTTTTTTTTTTTTTTTTTTTTGAGCTTCCGCACATATGCACACACAATTTCCCCCCAGAGCTTGCAAACACATCCTGGAATCCCACTCTAAAGACAAAACGCAGCCAGGAAGAGGTGTTGCGAAGGGGAAAGCGGCAGGGGCGATGACCTAAGCGCCTCCTCCCCTGCTTGCTGTTTCTCCCCTGCAAAAACACCCCCTCCCTCCTTCCAAAATCACTTTGCGCGGCAGAGAATCGCAGGGATGAAAAATCTCTTATTTACTACTAAAAGCAAAGCCACAGCCTCAGACCACCAGCACACTCCTGGGCACCAAACAGCCACATAGAAAGGTTAAGATGCACGGCATTTCACAGGTCAGCTGAAGACTTTTTAAGACACACATAAAATCCCCTCCCTTTGCAGCCACTTGAGAATCAAGAAATCGTTAGCCAAGATCTGCTGTGGGGAAAATGGTTCACAGCAAGACAGGGCTTGGAATGCCAAGCAAGCTGCTCTCGTGGGGAAGGTTTTCATCCTCTGTTCACGGCACACATGCACACTGCCGAAGAAACAAGGGTATAAAAGGACAGAGTGCGGCTCAGCTGCAAGTAAACTGCAGCCCCCTCCCCATCTTCTCCTCCAGCAGCTGATCAATAGTATAGGTATGAAACGTACAGAACTGGGAGCCCCTAACAAAGAGAAAGAGAGAAGAATGAATGTCAACGCTATCCTTCTGCTTCAAGAAAGGCTAAGTGAGATGTGTGGAATGGAGTCAGTTAACCAAACACCCTCCAGATTTAGCAAATTCATTTCTGGTTGTTTAGGCATCATCAACAACCGCGAAGCAGAAAACAAGACAAACCAGATTGTTATTCACTGGCAAGTAGAAAGTCGATCTCCTGAGCAATCTTATTGTCAAAGATAAACTGCCCAATCTAAGCTTCCTATATCAAACAAGAACAGAACAGAACCACTCTGTTTCTCCCTGTGGAAACTTCAACAAATTTGCATGTAAATAAGGACAGCTTTACTAAACCTGAACTGCTGCACCAACTTGCAAACAGAATGCGAGCGCCAATTTGCGGGGTCTAACTACAGCACCGTCTCCGCAAAATGCTTTCAATTTCCTCTCTTCCAAGCAAGCTATAGATGAGGATTTGCAAATATATATATATCTATCATATCCAGGTCAAAATTGCAAAATAGCTTCCAGATTCAGGGTGGGGTTTGAAGAAAAGCCACTGGAGGAAGGAAGTGCATCCTCAAGGCAAAACCGGGGGAATATGCTACTCACTTTTAGTACCTGCCAGTAAGAAGAGTTTGAAATGTCTGCTTGGCATTTCCTCCAAATTATACTAACAGACAATGCAGGACTGGGTTTCTGAAAAGACCACGCCCTGATGACATCCGTATTTCGGAGAGCACTTGCTGTGGCAAAGGGAGGGCCGTGCACAGTAACCCTAGAATACTGAAAAGAATCTAACAAGAGCTATGTGCACATTGCAGACTTCACACTGGTTCTCTGGAAACAATAGTTTGCAAATCACAAGCTAGCCATGGGAATGGATGTTACTTCCCCATTTATGATCTCTGGCGAATTCTCCTTTCACTTGCTCCTTTATTGTTGCCTTTGCCCACGGTTCAAAATTGTACACCAGGGCTGGGGGAGCCGTGGTCCAACATATGATGGTGGGACTCCAACTCCCATTTTCCCAGACCACTGGCCATGCTGGTTGGGGCTGATGGGGAGTTGGAGTCCAACACCCCCTGGAGAGTCACAGGTTCCTCACTCTCTAGAGCCAGTGTGGTGTAGTGGTTAAGAGCGGTAGACTCGTATTCTGGTGAACCGGATTCGCGTCCCCGCTCCTCCACATGCAGCTGCTGGGTGACCTTGGGCTGGTCACACTTCTTTGAAGTCTCTCAGCCCCAATCACCTCGCAGAGTGTTTGTTGTGGGGGAGGAAGGGAAAGGAGAATGTTAGCCGCTTTGAGACTCCTTCGGGTAGTGATAAAGCAGGATATCAAATCCAAACTCCTTTTCTTCTTCTTGTGCACAGTATTTACCACGGTTAACACAAAATTCCCGAGTAACTATAGCTTCCTAATTTACATTGAACCAAGGGTTCAAATTTTCATTCATGCGGAACTCATGGTCCACGGCACTGAAGGTTTGACTCCAAACTACGGAACGAGACAAGGAGAATTTGCTCTACGAAAGGGAGGAGGAAAGAGGAAAGGAGTGTGTGTTCTGGGAGCTGTCTCCAGATTTGCAAGCCATCATTTGCCGAGAGCCAGCAAGCATCTGCGCTCCAAGTCCAAGCTTATTTGAAGTAGCAGATTAAAGGAGCAAACCTGACAGAAAGAGAGGCACAGGGGTTTAGCTTACCTAAGCTGAGACTGCAACTTCCCAGCTTTGTTTATGAAATCTTCCCAAACCGGATAGCTTCCCTGGAAGAGAGAAAAAACAAAAATGCAGAATGAAAAACCTTCAATTTGATCAGATTTTTTTTTAGAGCTTTGTATAAAGCTAACTGGGTGCGGCAGAAGCTGCAAGCTCAGGCACACTCTTAACCTCGCATTTATTTAAAACATTTATACCCCACTCCTCCCCGCAAAAACTCAATGCAGCTGTCAACAAGAGGAACCGCAGAGATGCAATGAAAACGATGTCCCATTGCCCATTTGGCATCAGGCAGGAACCTCAGTGAGGTCTTCGGAGATTTTGCAATGTAAATTTCCCCCAGAGCCCTTGGGAATGGAAGGCAGGGGAGAGTAAACCAACAGCCCCATGCTGGTTCTGATTCAAACCTAGGGCTGGTTGGCGAGCTTAGCAATACTTTTAAAAAACACATAATGACGCAAGGTGCTTAGTGAAAACAAGCTCTGTGCTCACATAAAGACTAAGGTTCACTATGGTAACGGCAGTGTTCGCAATTCTCGAACCCTTATTGGCATATAGATACGATTCCAGTAAGGTTTGGTACAATAAAATCACTCAGCTAAATTCAGATACCGTTGTGTATTTTCTGCAATCTGCAATCTGTAGGACATTCAGTCTCGCTAGCATGCACGCCTGTCAAGTGTTGGAAACTCAAAGCTAGGTGCCAAGTAGCACCTTAAACCTAGGTTTACGGTCGCCACGACGGAATGTCTATTCGCCAGGGGTTTGGACTAGATGACCCTTGGGTTCCCTTCCAACGCTACAATTCCGTGATTCTATGATCCCAACCGCATTGCTCGACTGTCGCTTGCTCTTACAACAATTCACTGGTCCCATTATGCGAGGAGGAGAAACACACAGAGCGGAAATGGAAATGGTGTTAACTATGGACTAAGGCAGAGGTTTTTAAACTGCAGTCGCCAACCCTGCACCCAGACATCTCCACGTAGCTGCAACTGCACCCACGCTAGTAGCAAAATGCGCCTGGTGCCTGGCTAATTTCTAACACTGCACCCTGCTTTTATTCAGGTTGGTCAAATGGAAGAAATAAGTCGCCACTGGCGGCCCACATCGTACCAGGTGATGGCTGTTTTTTTTTAAAAAAAAAACAAACTTCCAAGCAGCATAAAAAACTCTTAACTGGATGGAATGGGAAAGTAGCTGATTTCTCAACAACATAAATAACAGTTACTGATTAACAGGAATCATTTCAGCCATGGAATTTTCCACTAGAGCTCAAATACATACAAAGGGCAATACAGTGGTTTCACACCATCTGTGCAGTATAGGCCAAGATTTTCATAACATTGGCTATATAGTTCACGACAGGGGGGAGATTTTCGGTTGAGGGCCACCATCCCTCGAGGGTACAATGGACGCTTGGGTTGCGAACGTGATCCGTGCAGGAGGTACGTTCGCAACCTACAGTGCCGCATCTGCACGAGTCGTGATTTAGCGCTTCTGCACATGTGCGAGCGCCAAAACCCAGAAGTAACCCGTTCGGCACGTCCGTAAGCTGAAAACGCACAACCCAGTGGAGGGCGGGGCCAAAGAAGTCAAGGGCCGCGTAAACTTATGCAGAGGGCCGCACGTTGCCCACCACTGTGTCAGCATCACACACACAAATTAGCAGCTCCCTGCTTAACAAGCAGAGGTATGAACCAGTCTTTGACACCTTCACAGGAGGGGGCAAATCCACCAGGAAGTCTTCCGTAAACTTTGGACGAAAGAGAACTGAACTGCAAAAAAAGATGATGAACGGCTTAGGAACACTACCCTGGCTTCTTGCAAAGCCTGCTAACCATAGCTTCCTGGTTTGGATGGAACAGGAACTAGAGTTACCTGAAGACTTCCTGGTTGGCTTTCTGACTCGCACAAAGGGAGCCGTGCCTGCACAGGCAAAGGACTCCATCAAATCCCAGCTTGTGAAGCGGAGATATAACATCATTCAAATGCTCCCAGGCATGCGCTCAAATGCAGGGGACTGCCAATGGCGTGATCCGTCTCGGCTGTGGGAAATCAAGCTGCCAAACGCAAGGAAAGGCAACCCAGACTGAGCATAGCATGCATTTTTTCTTATTTTTTTAATCCCTTTTGCCATTGCTGAGAAAGGCAGAGTAAGAGGCAGATAGGATTCTCTCCTAGCCTGGGTGAGAGAAGCCCACCTCTGGGTGCAACGCGGGCACAGCTGGTACTTTTAAGCTGTTTCGGGAGCCAGCGTTTTGTAGAAAAGCGAGGTATTAGTTATTTTGAAATGTAAAAACATAACCCTGCTGCTGCTCTGAAGATGCATTACAGTGCAATCATGTGCACAGAATCGTAGAGTTGGAAGGGACCGCAAGGATCATCGAGTTCGGCCCCCTGAAATGCAGGAATCTCAACTACAGCATCCCTGACAGATGGCCATCCAACCTCTGCTTAACACCCCCCCCCCCTGGGAAGGAGAGCTGACCACCTCCCAAGGGAATCCATTCCACAGTTCAAAGAGCTCTCACCATCAGAAAGTGTCTACTCAGATGCAAGCCCCATTTCAATTCAACGTGATTTGCTCCCGGGTCCCAAGCCATAATTAAGATTGCCGGAAGAAATATCAACAACCTCAGATATGCTGATGATACTACCTTGATGGCAGAAAGTGAGGAGGAATTAAAGAACCTTTTAATGAGGGTGAAAGAGGAGAGCGCAAAATATGGTCTGAAGCTCAACATTAAAAAAAACCTAAGATCATGGCCTCTGGTCCCATCACCTCCTGGCAAATAGAAGGGGATGAAATGGAGGCAGTGAGAGATTTTACTTTCTTGGGTTCCATGATCACTGCAGGTGGTGACAGCAGTCACGAAATTAAAAGACGCCTGCTTCTTGGGAGGAAAGCAACGACAAACCTAGACAGCATCTTAAAAAAGCAGAGACATCACCTTGCCGACAAAGGTCTGTATAGTTAAAGCTATGGTTTTCCCAGTAGTGATGTATGGAAGTGAGAGCTGGACCATAAAGAAGGCTGATCGTCGAAGAATTGATGCTTTTGAATTATGGTGCTGGAGGAGACTCTTGAGAGTGTCATGGACTGCAAGAAGATCAAAACTATCCATTCTTAAGGAAATCAGCCGAGTGCTCACAGGAAGGACAGATCCTGAAGCTGAGGCTCCAATACTTTGGCCACCTCATGAGAAGAGAAGACTCCCTGGAAAAGACCCTGATGTTGGGAAAGATGGAGGGCACAAGGAAAAGAGGACAACAGAGGACGAGATGGTTGGACAGTGTTCTCAAAGCTACCAACATGAGTCTGACCATTGGAAGACAGGAGTGCCTGGCATGCTCTGGTCCATGGGGTCACGAAGAGTCGGAAACGACTAAACAACAACAAAAGGAGTGTGTAGGCTAAAGCCTTAGTTCACCTGTCTGAGAATGAGCTTTTTAAAATGGGAGGCTGATTATCATGGATGAGTTTCAACGTACAGTAGAACCAAGCCTCTCACTCCATCAGCTCAAGTATTTCCTACTTAGGCAATGGAGCACTCTTCCTTTGTCCTCCCACCATGCCCCCCCCTTCTGTTTTTAGGGGTTCCCCCACCCCGGAGCAGATTTGCAGAGGGTGTGGGATACGCACAGGGTGGTGAAGGGAGAGAGGAGAAATTAGTACTGTGCAAGCAGAGATCTCTGCACTGATGGGAGTGCAGCAGCTGAACACTGCCCTGTACAGGCATGTCATTTTAAGTCGGAATTAAATGTGCTAGCTTTGTCAAGAGCACCCAGACGCTGCTTTCTCGTACTCATTGTGACTGCACAAACTGCCCCAGCAGCAGTGTCCCAATATTTAATTAAATTTTGGCTAGCTGTGCTTTTGTCACCTTTACACTAATGAAGTTCACAGACCATTAGTCCACTGGTGAGAATGTCACCTCCAAGTTTGAAAACCACATGGAAGAGGCCCTTAGTACAGCCTTTTACGTAAAGAAAGAGGCCTGTATGGGATTATCACCAGTTACGGTAATTTGAAAGATTGCCTTACCCAATATGAGACAACTTTGATCTGCGGAACTGGCATGGTTTAATACTCATTCTGCACTTAAAAAAAATATCTCTCTTTTAGTGTGACAGGCAGAACCCACAATTCAAAACTCTCTGCCACCATTATTATATTTTATTATTTCATTTACATCGCACCTTTCCTCCAAGGAGTACAAGGTGGAATGCACCCTTACCACCTCCACGTTTTATCTCACAAGAACCCTGTGAGGTAGGCTGTAGGCCAAGAGATGTTGATTGACTCCAAGGTCACCCAGTGAGCTTCATGACTGAGTGGGGATTTGAACCCTGATATCCCAGGTCCTAGTCCGACACTCCAACCACTACACCACACTGCCTCACAGCCTATCGAAACACCCAGAATGCCGAATTGCATTTTTGATCTGGTTTTTTAGCCTATTTTAGCTTACCTTTAGTATTGTTGAATGTTTTAATACCTGTTTTTCCCTGGGTTTTTTTTTTTAGACTAATAATTTATTGTTTCATTCTTTCTGTAAAGCACTTATAGAGTGCTCTGGGGCATTTAAATCACTCCACACTTCCCAAGAGGACGCCTGCCCGGGGACCTATTAAGACAGACACCATTTTGTCAAAGACAATCACATTAGGTGATCGTGAAACTGGTCCAAGAAAGCTCCAGGCTCAGCGAGAGATCTGTCAACTCTTGATGATTTGCAATGCCAATGAAGTATGCAAGTACGTGAGAGACTTCCCTCCCAGCCTCTACCCCACCTCTTATAGCACAGTATCCAAACAAAACAGCAATTCATTCAGTCATCCTCAGATTTCCTGTCTATCTGGTTACCTTCATGGAACCAAGTTTTTAATGTCCCCTCCCTTACAGATACATATACACACACGCAAACACAGTGCCCATACAGAGTTCATAGAATCTAAAAAGTTGGAAGGGACCCCAAGTGTCTTTCCACCCCAACCCCGGCAATGCTGGCATCTCAACTAAAGCATCCATTGCAGATGGCCATCCACCTCTGCTTAAAAGAGAAGGAGAGTCCACAACCTCCTAAGGGATACCATTCCACTGTCAAACAGCTATTACTATCATAAGTTCTCCTGATGTTCAGTCGGAATCTCCTTCTTGTGACTTGGGAGCCATTGGTTCGGGGTCCTAGCCTCTGGAGCAGGAGAAAACAAGCTTGCTCTATCTTCCAAGTGACAGCCCTTGAGATATTTGAAGATGGCTATCACATTCCTCTCAGTCTCCTCTTCTCCAGGTTAAACATATCCAATACCAACCCATTTCTCATAAGACTTGTTTCCAACCCTTTGTCATCTTATCTTGGTTGCCTTCCTCTGCACACGTTCCAGCTTGTCCATATCCTTCTTAAGTGCCGTGGCCAGAACTGGACACAGTATTCCAGGTGTGGTTTGACCCAGGCAGAAGAGAGTGGGACTATGACTCGGGACACTATTCTTCTGTTGATGCAGCCTAGAATAGCGTTAGCTTTTATTAGCTGCTGTATCGCACTGTGGACTTGTGTTAAGCCTGTGGTCTACTAAGACCCCTCTGTCCCATTGGGTTGTCGACAGAGCATCTCACCCTCGCAGCAAAGCTAGCAGGTGGTATGCAACTGAAGGCGGAAGAGACTGGGACTCCACCCTTAGCTGGCTATCTCTCTGCAGCAGCTGCAATATCAACGTATTTATTCATCTCAATGAATGTGCATCTTGCAAACCAGCACCATTTATGGCCGTGAACATCCTTTTAAGAAGCGCATGTGGTTCCATTCACACCCATATGCACTACAGCACACAAGGTCTTCACGGCATGCATGTGACCAAACCCAGTGGGTTTATTTTTGACTTTGCATCCTCCAAGTCCGGCAAGTAACCAAGGGCACAAGCCTAGATCCTTAAGATGTGGCTGATTAGCATGCTTCTCTCTGTACCATCCTCACTCTGAGCACATGCCCTTTTGGGGCATTCATTTGTTATCTGCAGCAAAACTTCCAGGATTCAGTTTCCCGCCGTATTGCCCATACTACCCAAGCGCACTGATCAGATTCGAAATTCTGCTCATGGGCCTGTCGCCAGCAAAACTTGAATGATGTCCTAAGAAGGAACCTTGACCGCAGTGACATGTCAGGGTATGCTCTGCTCCAGTGGCCAACAGGATGGTTCACTGAACCAGAGTGACATCTGTTGCGCAAACATTTCAAGTCAATAAGGGGAAAGGCCAGTTGGCAAGCCAGAGGTCCACAGCTACAAAGAGCAAACGCCACAGCATTCCCCTGCCCAATCTGCAGAAAGATCTGCAGCTCTGAGCACACAACCCACAACTCTTGCAAAACACGATGTTCCTTTCTCTTGGATGAGCAGTTCAGTGCGAAAATCACATCTGCCTTTTCCAGGGAGATAACCAGAACTGAAACCACACGGAGAGCAATTTGAGAAAGATTCATATTCTAAATTTAAGCTGTATTTTTTAATGTTCTGAATAAGCCCTACTGAGCACAGTTGCTCCTGAGTAAACATGCACAGGATTGCATGTCTGAAATAAATTTGAATTTCAGCTCAAGTACTTAGGTTCTGCTGGATGCAAGAGCTATGAGAAAGTCATTTCTGATGCCCCAACCCCAACTTTACTCATCAAACACCCGTTTTCAGAAAATCCAAGGTGCATCCTTTCCACTTAACCTTGCTAACGGACGGCATAAGCCATGGTCTGAGGGATTTACAATGCAGCTACCTTGCTGAAGCAAAGCAAATGTGAGTTTAGTCTGTGTCCAGGTAAGAAATTGCCTGGTGTCTACCACCTTGAGTTCCATGCTGGAAGAAAGGTTGGATGTAAATAAAGATACCACAGCCAACTGGGACTAACTCAGGGAAGAGTACATCACCTAAAAACTACACCCCCCCCCAAAAAAAAAGAACACAAGAAGCTACATTAAACTGAGTCAGACCAATGATCCATCTAACTCTGAAAAGACTACTCTGGCAGGGAGAAGCTCTCCAAGGTTTCAGGCAGAGACCCAGCCCAACCTGGAGACACCAGCAATTGAATTTAGGATCTTCTGCATACTAAGCAGTGGATTGTACACTGGGCTGTGGCTCTGGAGGAACTGCTTGTGACCTTCTGTGAGAATCAAGTATCACATGGAACCCTCATATGTCCAAGCGAAAACTCTTCAATTGCAGCAGTTGTGGGGACAACTACTTAAGCGGCCCAAAGTACAGGTTCCAAGTGGCAAGTTGAAGGCAAGTTTACGTGGACCAAAAGATAGTTGCATTCACTGTTTTGGTTTACCGGCCATGAGCGAATCGCCAGATGTTCCATGCAGCCAAGAAAGTCACTAGTCAAGTGTCCGCTTACTGCTTTTAATTCATGGTGGTGTCGTTTGCTAGCAAGGAGTTTGGAGCACAGCAAAGCTCTCCTGACCCACCAGCCACCAGTTCTAATGGAAGGCAACCATAGAATATGAACACAACCATAGAATATGCCCATGAAGATTCCTTGTTGGCGGCAGAAACCAGGAAGTTCTCTGCCCTGTAATCTGGTTGTCTGCTCTGTGAAGCTCCTGTTGGGATTAGACGGGTCTAGAAAAGGAATGGCTGTGAAAATAACATAAAGAAACAGTCGGAGGTATTTTAAAAACCCGAATACTGCTGTGAGCGAGACACTAATGGTGCAATCCTATACATAATTAACTGAGAAGTAAACCTTGCTGTGTTCAATGCAACTTATACCCCCCGTAATGTGTGCACAGGACTGCAGCCTCAATTATGGAAAGTCAAGGGAAGCCAACATCCTGGGTGGTTCTAGCAATGAAGCGAGTACGTTAAAATGGCTAGACCATTATTTCATTAATATCTGAACACTCAGTTCACTTTTCCAACTGGTCAAATGCCCAAAATGTTTCTATCATTTTGCAACAGCCAACTTGCAATGAACACACAGATTTTTTTTTATATACACAAGCCTATTTCGCACTGTTGGTTTTATTACTCCAAAGCACCACGTCCTAAGAAATGAGTTGAAGAATGAGTGAACTGAAAAACACATGTTCTGTATTAAATGGTATTCGGTGCACAATTATTACACACATTTCATCCTAAAACATTGACTCAGCTGGTAATGTTGTTCCGCGGCGATGCACAAATTTCCTGCTGAGCTACGACGACGCAAAACCTGTGGCGTCACGTCTGACTGGAAAGGGGAGAGGGAGCTTTTAAAACAGATCTGCCCAAACTCTGCCCAAGCAGGCTCCCGAACGACGACGTGACTTTCCAAGGCTGTGTCATGCGTGCTCTGGTTTTCTCATTGTTGGGCGTGCCAGGACCCCCCCCCCTTGATCTGCCACCTGTGCTGCACACCTGCCACTCACTCCTAAGTTCTGGTGCCATGTGCTCTCACAACACTGGCAAATGCAAGGGCCCATAGCACATGCGCCACCTAAGGAAAACTGCAGGCAGCCCCCAAAATCTCCAGTTAAAAGTATTTCAGGGCCAAGAAAGACCACTGCTTGAGACCAGGGTCTGCTCCTGCAAGTCTGCAGTAGGGAGGTCCTACATTGACGATGTCTAATGGTCTAAGGCAGCTTCATAGGTCTGCTGTCAGGCTCTTGCACACAGCTACTAAGCAACGGGTAACCTGCTGCATTACTCCTACTTTTACACCATATCCCCATAGTGTTGCCCTGCATGACCCTTGCAATGAAGCTATCCTGAGGGCTTGACTGGTTCTAGGAGCCGAGCCATATTGCGCAAACTCAACAGCTCAGCTCCAGGGATGCAGAAGGCCTCCACCCTAATTTCACAGCAGTCTTCACCCAGCCGGGGTCCAATCTGCACCATACAGTTAAACCATGCTCATGCCAGTCTCCTGCAAAGAGTCCTGGGAGCTGTGGTTTGCTAAGGGTGCTGAAAATTGCTGGGAGGCCCCCGATTCCCCTCAGAGTTACAATTCCCGGAATTCCTTGGGCAGAGAGACCGACTGTTAACCCAACTCTGGAAGTGTGGTCCTCTGAGAGAAATACTGGTCTCCCAACAACCCCCAGCGCTGTTAACGAACTACACTTCCCAGCATTCTTTGGGAGAAGCCATGGATGTTTACAGCAGTTATGAAGCCGCTTTAAACAGATGGGACCCTGGCAGCCTCCAAATGTTTTGGATGACAAGTCCCATCAAAAAGCAGCACTCGGGTGGCTGGACACAGGTAAGCTCAGTTGGGGACACACCTGGTTACCTGGAGGAGATCCACAGAGCTGCTTCATTGTAAGAAAACAGGGTGGTTGGAAACGGGACAGTAGCAGACATGGTCAGCTAAAAGGAAAACTGCAGGTACTACAACAGCAGCAGATAGGAGAGACACCAGGAAGAGAGAGATTCCATGGAAGACTCAGCAAGCCATCGGTTGAGCAAAATAAAACAAAGATGGCTTGCAGTTAACCACTTCCCTGGTTGCTTGCGGTCAAGGTGACCTCCAGGTAACCAGCAGGGAAAACTTACGAGTTATCGGTTCTCTGTCTTTGCTGTTCCCTTTGTCGCTTTTGCAGATTGTCAGCATCTCACAGCTCAATTCCTGTGCCAGATAGCGAAAGGATTGTGTGAACTTGTCTCAGAGACTGGAGCATGGCGACATATTCTTCTAAGCGTTACTTTCAAAAGGTATCATGGCGAAAACTTTAAGGAGGGGTAAAAAAAAGTTCCCCAACAGCTGTGTCGCTGGACCATACCTCTAAGGATGAACACAAGGTAACACTCCTGGATCAAGCAAATGGCCAATAAGAGTGTGTGAAGGGGTTGGGGGGGAAGATCAGCCGTCTCCCCCTCCTTAGGGAGCCTGCCTCCCACCTTGAGAGCAACTGCTTTAAAATCTAAAAATAGCTACCCATTTACACAGTCCTGCATTGGTTTAAAGAAACCCCAATGTGCTGACAGCTGCTGGGTTGATTGTTTCCAAGATCAACACTCAAGATCAGAGGATAAAAATCAGGAGGGGTTTTTCTTTCTTTCTTTCTTCCCCACCTCCCCTCTTTGCAAGTCCGAGAAGGAACACAGTGCAGCTGTTTGTAATGGCAAAGAACAGCAGAGCAAAGAGGACCAGTTGGTCTTCAAACAAGTGAACAATCAGCTGTATTTTGGCTCAACACAATGCGCTGGCAAAAATATCTTCTACTTAAAAGCGTGGTGAAGGGGAGGGAGAGAGAGAGAGAGAGAGGAGGGGGAAAGGAAGGAACTGCAGAGTGGATAAATACACATATGCAGAATGACTTGCTCTAGTTCCACTTAGTAGTCGTGAAAACTTTCAATTATCAGAGACAACCTAAGAGCAAGATTCACATTCCACTGCACACTTTCAAGAGGTGGTCTAATAGAGAGGGACCCCATACCATTACAACCAGCATGGGCAAAGGCCAGTTAGCAGTACTGTACAAGGAAAACAAAAACCCACTCATCAAGGTTGAAAGGTTCCAATTCTGGAACAAGGTTCACCTGTGGCCAACTGCAGATGCCTTCATCTGCCCCAGCTGCAACAAAACATATCTCTCTCCCATATTGGTCTCTACAGCCACAGCAGGTGCTGTAACTCTTCAACCCTGGAAGGAACACACTTCCATTGTTACTGAGAGCCAGTGTGGTGTAGTGGTTAAGAGTGGTGGACTTGTAATCTGGTGAACCGGGTTCGCGTCTCCGCTCCTCCACATGCAGCTGCTGGGTGACCTTGGGCTAGTCACACTTCTTTGAAATCTCTCAGCCCCACTCACCTCACAGAGTGTTTGTTGTGGGGGAAGAAGGGAAAGGAGAACGTTAGCCGCTTTGAGACTCCTTCAGGTGGTGATAAAACGGGATATCAAATCCAAATCCAAACTCCTCCTCCTCTTCTCTTACTGGCCCATTCCCCTCTCAATAGCCATATGGTCTAGCTACATGCACCAGAATTGCAAGTCGAACATTTTGGCTCCCGAACGCCGCAACCCCGGAAGTGAGTGTTGCGGTTTGCGAACGTTCTTTGGAACCTGAAAGTCCGACGTAGCTTCTGATTGGCTGCAGGACCTTCCTTCAGCAAACTGGAATCCGCGCCTTGGTTTCCGAACTTTTGGAAGTTGAACAGACTTCCAGAACGGATTCTGTTCAACTTCCCAGGTACCACAGTATTTAAGAGTGAACACGAAGCCACGAACACTCAGGACGGAGTCAGCACTACTACAATTCTGAGGTCCTCCCCCAAAATCGTTTTAAGCAAATGACTTGTTGCCAACACACTTTTTAACTGCTCTTTCGCCCACACGCAATTAAGCCGAGTGTGGGTTTCTCTGCCTCGCTCATTCATCTTTACAAAATACGCTCGCAAACCTATGCTTATCAGAGCCTTATCCTGGATTAGCAGCCACACCTTCATCTTAAAACCATCTCTCCGCCCTTTAAACATCCTTTGGGAGAAAGGAAAACGCCTACTAAACAAAAGGATTGTTACAGCACATCAAGCAGCTAACTTCCCCTGTTCGGTGATTTTTGCAAATGACGGGCTTTCCTTACTCGGAGCCAATGTCAACCCTGCAAAAAAAAGAAAAAAAAGGAGCAGTTCTTTGCTCCATTTCACAAAGCAGCACACACAAACACACACAAAAAACTCCCTGTTCATGGATCCACCAGGGAGCCTGACGGACATCAGTCAGTCATGCGCCACCCTTGACGCAATCTACCCAAACTTCGCATCCTGTGGGCTGGGATTCTCCAGGAACTCCTCCTACCATTTCAAATATTTTTATTTGACAGGCCGAAGAACAGCCCTGCTGGATATCAGAAGAAAGGTCTTATCTAGCCCAGCATCCCTATTCCACAACAAAATTCCTCTGGGAAAGGAATTTTGGCATGAGGACAATAGCCCCTCTCCTGCTCTTGTTCCCCCAAAACTAGTGTCCAATGGTGCACTTTGAGGTGTGTGTTTACAATCAACCAGTATAAAAATGTTTATGAAATAAAGTAAAAAACGCTGCCATTGAGCCTGAGAGAATGCACAGCCATCACGACTCCCCAGGAAAAAACAGCTAACGTTTAATTTAAAATGAAAAGGACTACTGCGTTTAAATCATACCGAACCCATTAAAAGGACAATTACGGCTACCAGACTTTGTTTCAAGGCAGGCTGGTTCCCTTCTGCTGTTCTGGACTACAACTCCCATCAGCCCCAGCTAACACCGACTGGGGCTGATGGGAGTTGTAGTCCAAAACAGAAGAAGGAAACCAGGCCGGGAAAGGCTGGTTTTGGGGGGGGGGCTCCTTGGTTTTGTCTTCTTCCCCCCCTTTAATATCACACCTGCATACAGAACAACTGATGTCACTATTTCAGGGGAGGAGGGAATTAAGGTGCAGAACGCAGACCCACCACTACCATCACCCTAGCTTATGTCTGAAATTGCAAATCTGGTGACGTTTAAGATTCAGCGTCAAAAGCAGCCACAGAAGGCCAAAGATTTGGACAGCTGGTGGGCAGTGGCATCTGGGAAAACACAAGGGGTTTTCTGGGATTAGCAAATCAATTTTCCAACTTCAGAGTGACAGGTTAACAAACTTCAGCCTTGTCCCCCCCCCTTTTTTAAGGATCTTGAGATCCTTAATGTCCCGACTTAACATGCCATTGCAACAAATGGGCATTTCAAGCCGTTCTTTGACACATGGGCCGCCAAAAAGCCCTGGAAACGTCGATTGCACAAAAGGAAAGTTGCCCATTATTTCCCAACGAGCAAACAGGTGGCGGATAAACCGGAGCAATTTGAAAACCATGTCCAAGAACCGTGGAAAAAAAGGACGAGCCTTTCAATAGGATTTGCCCTTGCTTCGAAGCCTGCAGCTGAACCAGCAACCGGAGCTACACCCACGGCCAACACCCAAGGCGTGTAATCCTGTAACTTATTTGGGGGGTTTCTAAATTCGTCATCCGGAACTTCGTCCCCACAAAACCAAGACTCTCTATAAACATATTTGGAACTACGCCCCATATGCCTCCACAGCGCCCCTGCTCCCCCCACTGCAGGAGCACAACAAGGCCGTGCCAAGTGGATGCGCTTTGGGGGAAGGAAAACCTCTTTGCTGTGGCTTTGGATGGGGGCCCACAATCCAGATAATCAAAAAGAAAAAGGAGAACACACAGTCCAAGGGTGCAGAAAACCAATTAAGCTTCCTTTAAAAGCCTGCAAATAAAAAAAGGGAGCACGTGATCTTCCCTCCAGGACATCTGCTAAACACAGAAATATTTATATGGGTGCTAGCAATAGCAATGATTTTAAAACCTTCCCTTGAGTTGAATTTGCAAGAGCAATTCCAAGCATATTTCCCAGGTGGGTTTTTGTTTTTTTTACAAGTTAAACTCCACTCCTCTAGTTACCTACTGATAAGACAAAATGTTTATATGCTGGATTTTTAAGAAAGCTTTTTTAAAAGTCTGCATCATTGGATTATGTTGCCTTCCTTCAACCCTTAAGATAGGATACATTTTTGCTTCAACGAAAGTTTCCAAATGTTTTAAGTCCACTATTTTTAGAGGATATTCAGTCCCACTGCTTTCATGGGGTTTACTCTGACCTACACGGGACTGCAATCCTAGCGATACTTTTATAATTTTGCTTAAACTACGCTGATTGGCTATCTGTACGCATGTTCCAAACATGCTCCTATTTGCAAGTTTTTGTAAAAAAGAAGCTGTTATATGAAAAGTGAAATCAACCGGGTCTACCGACACGTTTACTTAGAAGGAAGCCCCACTGAATTCAATAGCACTTAACTCTCGTGTATGCAAAGGATTACAGCTTAAACTGGCATTGATTAATAGCAGCAACTTTCATTTAGGGGGTCAGGCATGGACTTTGGATGCAGCAAGTTGAGTCAAACAAGTTCAGGTATCTGATGAAGTGGGCTCCAGGCATGGATGCAGGAGAAACCTGGTTCAATTTGCATGTGAAGATGAACCTACCTAATTTGCACTTTCTGGAACAGTAAGGAAACTGAAATGCAATCTTCAAAATTCTCCCTTCTCTGAATTTTGCAATGCCGTTTTCCAGCCAAGTAAATAATTTTGCAATTCTGTTTTCCAGCGAAGTAACGTACAAAAAAATGCAAATGCTGGGGGGAATCGTACCTATAACTGCATACGTTAGTGAAAGCATCATAGAAAATGTACCGTATTGGGGGAAACCGCTCTGCAAAAATAAGCGTATTCGGCAAAATTGCATACGCCAGGAGAAATCCACACTAAAATGCTGGTGCATTTTCATGAAGACTTAAATATATATATATATATCTGTAAACACATGTGGAAATGTGGAGAACTGAAGAGGTGAAAAATGAGAAACTCCCAAGAAAATGAAATTGACAAATTCCCCAGCTCCGGGCCACAAAGGCGTAAGCCAGAGCAAATCTGTTAGCCTTTTAGGATGCTACAGCACTCTTTGTGTTTGCTGTTAAAAGCTTACAACACACGTCCCTCTCTGGCATTTGTCAGCAAAGTTTTGGCTCAGAGGTAAAATGCAAAATTGATGGATTTCCCACTCCTTTTTCCTCCATGTTGCTCTGCAGTGTTCACCAATAAAAAAAAATATTGTTTCCACTACTGCAAAGGAAGGATCATTTCCTTTAAAACACAGCCAAAGCTTTGCCCGGTCCCATAAAGCTTTGGTGTGTTCCAGATGAGCACTCTTTCAGCTGCAGGTATCAGCCCGGCACAGTTTTTCAAGGTTTATCTGCTTCCTGTTGGAGAGAACTGAAGGATAGAGGCCGGCCGCCGCCGCCACCCCCCCCCCCCCGCCCCTGCTTCTAACAATTCACATCAACATTCCATCTGGCGGAAGAAAACATCTGCTAAAATATTCCCACTGCTGAAGTGGACTTGATGAAAATGATTGCAGGTTTTGTTTCGGACCCCTGCTCCTTCCCTCCCGAGAGACTCGGCAAAGGAAGACCGGGATCCCAATCACATCACAAAAGAGTTCATTATGACAAAGTTAACGCACAACGCTCCTCACACCCACATCTAAACAATCTGCAATTTTAGTATATCCAGAGGTCAGATGGGGGGACGGGGGACGGGACCAAAAGAACCGGATTTTTTTTTTTTTTTAAGGAAACAAAGGGCCAAACCTCAACCCAACCCATTGGCTTAAGTCGCCACTCAGCAAACCTTCATGGATAGTTCCTCGTGCCCTTCTATCACTCCCCAAATCTCAATTTCTTTGGAGGGAAGGGGATGGGGAAATTGCATGATCACTGCAGATGGTGACAGCAGTCACGAAATTAGAAGACGCCTGCTTCTTGGGAGAAAAGCAATGACAAACCTAGACAGCATCTTAAAAAGCAAAGACATCACCTTGCCGACAAAGGTCCGTATAGTTAAAGCTATGGTTTTCCCAGTAGTAATGTACGGAAGTGAGAGCTGGACCATCAAGAAGGCTGATCGCCCAAGAATTGATGCTTTTGAATTATGGTGCTGGAGGAGACTCTTGAGAGTCCCATGGACTGCAAGAAGATCAAACCTATCCATTTCAAAGAAATCAGCCCTGAGTGCTCACTGGAAGGACAGATCCTGAAGTTGAGGCTCCAGTACTTTGGCCACCTCATGAGAAGACTCCCTGGAAAAGACCCTGATGTTGGGAAAGATGGAGGGCACAAGGAGAAGGGGACGACAGAGGACGAGATGGTTGGACAGTGTTCTCGAAGCTACCAACATGAGACTGACCAAACTGCGGGAGGCAGTGGAAGATAGGAGTGCCTGGCATTCTCTGGTCCATGGGGTCACGAAGAGTCGGACACGACTAAACGACTGAACAACAACAACAAAAGATGCAGTGAAGCCCCTTGTGCATATATATATGAGAGCGCACAAAACACCACCGCCAGCTGAATTTCGAAAAGACGTTCTGCCCTCCTCTGAAAGAGGATGCTGCAATTTTCTCCAGGAACAACCTCGCCCACCAACATGGACACCAACATGGCTGAAATGACTAGAGATTACTTGTGTCAACAACAACAGGGACCAGAGGTTCGAACGCTGGAGGAGAAAGTCTTGTGAGCCATCCCTTCAAGCCTCAGGTATGTGTGCATCAATGTGAGCATCTTATTCCACTGAACAGGCGCAATCATGCACAGGCACACACATTAAACCATCTTACTGAACTCTCATCCACACTTCTGCTTATCCCACATCTTCATCCGCTGGTCCTAGGCCTCCTGGGCCTGGGTCCAAGAGGATTTCCTCTTGCCCCACTGCATTCCCCGGGAAAACCCGCTGTTGGGATCGGAACAAAGTCAATCCACACAACCCGATTTAGACTTGTTCCGATCCAGCAGTAAACGGCGGGTTTTCCAGTGGAATGCAGTGGCGCAAGAGGAAATCTTCTTGGATCCACACCTACGAAACACGGTAAAAGCGCAAACATGGACGTAAACCAGGCTGGTGTGTAAATTAAGCTGGCACGAAGTTACACCAGGTCCAAACTGTGGAGAACTAGCCTCATGCCAGGTAGGGGTTAAATGTTCTGACAGTTAGAACCCTCAGGGGCGGGCTTAGCCTGAGTATAAAACACCCCTCCCTGTGGGCAGTAAGTCAGTTGAAGTATGGGCAGGAGGAGTTAGTTAAGTGCGGGGAGTTGAAGTGTGAGTCAAGAGATAGAGCTGGGAGTTTAGAGTCTTAGGTGGATGTTAGCAGAGAGGATAAAGAGATTGTGAAACGTGTTGTTATTGATATTTAGTTAACTATTAGAGGTATTAGGCCGGTAACATTTAGAGGTATTAGGCCGGTATAGGACAACTGTTATAAGCTTATTGAACAACCTTTTATTTATCAGCAACCACAAGCTTTGTACGCAATAAACATCTTTTTAGTTCACAATATCCTCGTCTGTGGTGAATGAAGTAAGCAGGATCCAGCTAGTAGTCTGAAGGGCTGCAGCTGGGGGACTGTTTGTCGTTGGTGCAGCACTCATAGACCGTAAAACGTCCGGGGGTGGGCTGTACAGGGCGAAGGGCCCGCGACACTTGGTGGGGTTATGGCTGGCCTAAGCATGGCAAAGGTTAAGACAAGCTTTTAAGATAGTGTTTTGAGGTGCACCACCCTGCTGTTGGGTTAACTCATGCCAGGCCACCAGGCCACATGACTGAGCTGAGCAGGCATAGGATCCTACCCAAGTCCCTCCCTCTGGTCCTGCCCACAGCAGCCCTCCCTCCAAAATGCCCCTTTTTCAGATCCACCAGGACGAGGGAGACACATGGGCCTATCTCTGGCTGATATGGTAGTTTAAGGGTTCACATGGTATAGCCTGGCTGCCCCGGGAACACGCCCAGCTCACCCAGAGATCTGCCGGATCCTAACCCGCTCATTCCAGAAGATCTGGCTACAGGGCTGCTCCCCAAGTGCCCATGTAGGCCATCAGCGTCAATTCTGACAGGCAGCAGCTCTGCAAAGGAACAGACACGGGATCCATTCCAGCCACCCTACTCAAGAGATCCTTTGAAGCGGAGAATTGAACCTGGGCCCTTCCAGAGGGAATGAGCACGCTCAAACCACAGAGTTACAACCCTTCCCATTTTGGAATTTATATTATACACACAGATCTTGACCATAAGCTTTGCTGCAAGAAAAAAACAACAACACAGAATATTGCTTGCTAGTGGTACAAAGAAAACACAACCCCTTCCCTCCGGCCAGCATTGGAAAAGCAGCAGACACTGGAGGAGAGATGGGAAAGATATAATCCTCCTCTGCCCAGCCCTCGTGGCAGAAGGCAGCGTATTTCTTCACCAGCCTGCTAAGAGGCTAAGAATCTTGTTTCCACCGGTGTAAAAATAACAAGACAGTTAGAATGTCTCCTCCTGGCTTTATATACACAAAACGGCTATATGAAACACCAAGTACAGAAAACTACTGCCTTATCTTACCAGAGAGGGAGACATTGAGCTGGTACAGCCTTTTGCAGTTTCTCTCAAACAACCAATATTCAAATGGTAAAACCCTCTCTCTTTCTCCCTCTTCAATCAGAAGTGATAAACAGCAGCAAAACATGATGTTCTGCGAACCATATCTGCTTAATACCCTCCCCTGGGCCTTCACACAGCAATGGAGAGAAGGTGCAGAAGAACTCAACAAAGGGAGCCTTAATGGTCCCAGTTTATCATCATCACAGTATATACACATATGCTCCCCATTGCCATTTGAACCCCACCTTGGGGAGGGAAGGCTTTCCGGCTGTGCAGTTTGGGGCTCCGCACAGCGCGAGGCTCCGTCTATTTTCCAGCATTATTGTTGTAATTAAATGGTTCCATTTCGTCTTAATTACAAGAATTCCCAGGGGACTCTGGGAAATCTCAGAAAAAGGAGGCTAGCAATGCACAACTCACGGAAGAGCACAGCGTCTTGCAGAGCTTTCCCCCCCCCCGCGCCTCCATAGTAAAAACAAGCAGCAATTCGTTTTTTGCAAGGGGGGGGGGATGCTGTCAATACTAGGCAGGGCTCCTCCATCTGCATGGAAGGGGGGTGTCCTCGCTGAGGCAAGCTCCCCCTTCCACAACCACCCCTGCTTTTCAATGCAGGTGGCAATGAATGCAATGCAAAGAGAGCAGCAATGCTCCGGCGAGGGATTTGCTGAACGTGGCGGGGCTTTTATTGGCAGGGGAGGGGTGGTTTTTTGCACCTTGCGCCCCCCATGCTCGAAGCCCCCTTACCTTCATGTCACTGATGGTGGTCTGGAAGAGTCCTCCGAGCGCGCTACATTCCTTTTCTATCACAGCCTCCATTTTTTTTCCTCGCCGAATCAAGGAGGACGCCGAAGAAACTGCTGCGGTTTCGCAAGCCAAAAAAAAAATAAAAATAAAAAACGCACACACGCAACCCACCCCTAGTTATTTCAATTCCTGCCCTTCGGGGAGGGAGCAGTAAAAATCTGAGATTTCTCTGCAAATAAAAAAATAAAGACTTCGACCTGAAAAGCAGCAGAGCCACTCTTCTCTTTCGCTTCTGAGCTTTCTCTAACGCTGCCCCACCAATGTTATTCGGTTTGTCTCTTGCTTCCACGCAGCAGCGCCTATAGCAACCCTGCCCTGGAGGAAAAAGTCCCACGGCTGGCCAAAATCAAGACATCTCTATCCCCCGCACATAAAGATAGCAACAAGGTCCATCGTTCTCCATTCTTGCTCATGCCCCTCCACACACACAACAAGTAGGTAGGTTGCGCGATGGAGGCTGGGGAGAGAAGCAACGCCGGGCAGCTGGCGGCTTGCAAATGCCTCGGCAAATGCAGCAAAGGAGGCTTCCACTCAGCTGCCTCCGACAACAGACCCCCTCCCTCGCAAGCAAGTACTCATGGAACAGCTGCAGACCTGGTTTTGCGGGAGGAGGAGGGGGAATGCAAAAAGAAAAAAATGTTTTTAGAAAACCACTAAATCTGCTTTAAAAAAAAAAAAAAAGTAAACGCCGTTCCAAAACAGCCCACCCTGCGAAATTCAGAATTAAACAACCCCGCCTAAAAAAAGCCTATTTATTGCATTGAATGCATCAATAGAAAGAGAACACCGGCGCTCGTATTCACAGGCACCAGAGATGCTGCGTTTTGGATTAAACGCTAATAATAATAATAATAATAATAATAATAAAGGTCGGGATTTGCGGCAGCTAGCGAATCAAAACAAAGAAAAGCCCCCTTCCCCAAAATGCCTAGCCGCGTGCCGATTCCTCGGCTTGCAAAAAAAATTAAAAATAAAAATCCACCCAGCCTCCCTGCCTCCGACGACGACCAGGCTCTCTTTCTCCCCTGGCCGTGCTCCCCACACCGCGGCAAGGCTGCACCCAGGCGCGCGCTCCAGCGGCGGCTCGAGACTCAGCGCAGAGCCTTTGGAACCTTACTTCCCCGGGAAGGCGCGTCACGGGCGCAGAATGCCCGGGCCTCGGCCGCTGATTGGCCGAAGAGGGGAAAGAGCGGGCGGGGAAGGGTTAAGCCGCTCTTTCGCTGCCTCTCTAGCGCCGCCTTAGGGTCGCGCGCTGCTCCGGGAGAGCTCATGGGCCCGTGTGAAGTGTAACATCTTTCCCTCAGTTTTCATTAACTCAATAAAAAAAGCGTTTTAAAAAATATTTCAGGTAATTAAAGCTTAACATATATATGCATATATGCATGCATACCATCCAACATTTCTCCAATGAAAATAGGGATGTCCTATTCCATTTTTTTTTAATGTATCTATCTGACTGGGTTGCCCCAGCCACTCTGGGCAGCTTCCAACGTATATAAAATAAAATAAAAATTAGGCATTTAAATGCTTCCCTTTACAGGGCTGCCTTCAGGTGTCTTCAGGTATCTCCTTGGCTTGGCAGCCCATAACTCCTTACCCTCCTCAACATTTCCCTGATGAAAATAGGGGTGTCCTAAGGAAAAGCTGGACATTCCAGGATCAAATCAGAAACCAGGACAGCTTCTGTAAACCCGGGACTGTCCCTGGACAATAAGGGCGCTTGGAGGGTCTGGTGTGTGTGTGTGTTGTTTAGTCATCTTAGTTGTGTTCGACTCTCCGTGACCCCATGAACCAGAGCATGCTTTGGAAACTCTCGCTTTCTTCTCAAAGCTTCTCCTTTTTTATGTCCATGGAGTTTTCTTGGCAAAATCCTGGAGTGGTTTGCCAGTTCCTTCTCCAGGTGGATCACATTTAGTCTGAACTCTCGGCTATGACCCGTCCGTCTTGGGTGTCCCTGCCTGGCATAGCTCATAGCTCCTTGGAGTTATTCAAGCCCCTTCGCCACGACAAGGCAGGGATCCAAGAAGGGGGTGTATGTGTACACATAGATAAATAGATAGTCTGATATTCTCATATTCCCTATGTAGAAGGTATCCAAATCCTCTACACAGCACCAGATTTAGGATGGTGCAAGCAGTCACCACCCCCCGAGTGCTGACTTGAGGGGGTGCAAAATAAATTAATAATAATAATAATAATAATAATACAGTGGACGCTTGGGTTACGGACGTAATCTGTGACGGAGGCACGTCTGCAACCCGCAGTGTTCGTATCCCGCAGCGCTGCATCTGCGCACGCGCGTGACGCAATTTGGCACTTCTGCGCATGCGCAAAATGTGATTTAGTGCTTCTGCACATGTGCAAACACCAAAACCCGGAAGTAACCCGTTCCGGTACTTCCGGGTTCGGCGCGGATTGCAACCCAAAAAAACGTAACCCGCAGCGGCCGTAACATGAGGTATGACTGTAATACCTATTTATTACTCTATATGGGGTAGCAAATTTTGTCCTTGCTCAGGGCGCCATATTGCCAAAGTCTGCCCCTGCTTTACATATGATATATAGAAGTGCTTAGCATAAAAAACAGGGGATGGTGAGCTGGATGTAGGCAGATAAACTGGAGAGTAGATTTATGGAGAGTAATGCATTAAAAGGGCGCAGTGTAGACAAATCTAAATTATTTGAGTGTTACCCTTGTCCAATAAACACAAGCACCTTGTACACATGTGATTTCTATTCTGTGCAACCTGTTGTATAAATCCAGAAATGCATCCAACTTTGCTATAGAGTTGTGAAATCTTCCTCATTTCTTAGTTTGTTTGGTTCTTTCAAGGCAATCCCAGTTCCACCTTCTGCAAAGAAGTGACGCTGGGCCAGATTTGCAGTGCACATGTGAGTCCAAGCAATTGGCTTCAAGCTGCTGACCTTACACCAAAAAAGTATTTTATGGATCGGGCCCAGCAGGTAGAGAGTCATGCACGCATGTAAATAAAGTTGGCGACTCTGGGCTTGTTTCGCAAGTCCTCCTTGCTCCCAAGTTTTAGGAGCCCCAGAGGGAAATCAGCCTTCATTATTTATTGCCCAAGTTCATTAAGCCCAGGTGTGGGGATTAGGAAATTTATCGGTGCAATCTAAGTGCCTAGAGCAGAGAATAAGGAGATTATAGACGTAAAAACAATACTGGGGTTTATGCCTTTGCATGAAATGTTGTTCCTTTGCCAGGTGAATCACGGTAGCTCGGGAACACGTAGCACAAGGCTATAGATGGTATTCAGTTAAGTTCTTGTCAAAGTAAACCTTGAAATTAATGGGCCTAACTTAGTAATGCTAATTAATTCCAATGGGTCTACTCCTGAGTTCAACTTAGTCAATACCACCCTATGTTTACACACAAAACCCACATTTATTTATTTTATTTTGGATCTTGAGGTGGTGTAACATGGTTCTCCTCCTCCCTGTGTCATCCTCACAACAACCTTGTAAAGTAGATTAGGTTAAGCGATGGTGAGCTTCATGGCTGAGTGGGGATTCGAACACTGAACTCCCAGGGTCCTAGTCCAACACTTTAACCATTACACCATACCGGCTTGGATGCCTAAGGAGGTGGACTGTAAGAACACAAAAACCTGCCAGGTTAATGGATGCTAACTGGCTGAAGCTCTCCTGAGGTGCCAGGCAGAAGTCTTGTCCATCATCTGCTACCAGAACTTTCTAACTGAAGATGCCAGCGATTGAACCTAGAACATTCTATATGGAAATCAAATGCTCTGCCGCTGAGCCATCAATCCTCCCTGTTTTCTGAGGGGGCATCTGAGCAGGGCAACATATGACCTTGCATGCCTCGTGGCCTAATGCAGGGGTTGCCAACACAGTGCCCATGGGCACCAGCACATCTGCCAATACCTCCCATAGTGCCCACAAAAGGTATCAGCAAATATCCCTCAAAAATCAGCAACGCATGCTTTTTTGACTCTGAACTGCCTCTGCCTCTCCTGAGGTTGCCCACAGCAGCCATTTTGTGTTACGCCACATTCCCCCAAGACAGCCGTTTTGCGATTGGTGCCAGCGCAAATGACCCATAAATACTGGTGACCCCAAACCTAATGCATGTTTTTCCACTGTAAACTGTGCACTTGGCAAGAAGGTGGGAGACCTTGCTTAAACTTACTCCAGCAATTTTGTTGCTGTTGTTCAAGCAGTGTTGTAAGATGAAGACCCCGGGAAGAATTCTGTATCTTTAAAAAAAAACCTGTGTAAACTAGTAAAGGAATTTTACAAAGCACGCATAGGTCCACAACTCTGGTCCTTTTTCATATTTACTCAGAAAATCCTGCTGACTTAAAACGGCAGTGTTCCTAGGATCGCAGCCTTGGTTTGAAATTTGCTTACCGTCATCAGCCTGGTTACTGTTTTAACTTTAAAAACAGTTTACATAAACAGACTGTCCTGAGTCAGAGTTTATGTAAGACACTTGCCAATAATGAAAAGTTGCCCGGTGGCAACAGATGTCATTGAGGAGTAACTGAGGGAAACATTTCAGGCAACGCTTTGGAGATAAGATTAATTCTGTATATAGTATTGGGAAATCCTGGCTCCATTGAAATCATAACTGGCGGTGGGTTTCACACTTCTCTGCAAACGAATCTTCCTGCATAACATCTGTCTGCAAGCTAAGAGTGACCAGGTGCAAACAGTTGAGGGCTCCTGCTTCTGTAATGGTTGTGTGGAAAAGGAAATTTCAGCTGCTGCCTCTTGCATGACAAGACACACCTGTTGGAATTCCCTCTTCCACACACCTGCTCATGGTGTAAGAACCCCCACCGTTTTGCACCTGGTCACTCAACTGCTAATGGTCAAGACTTCTTATCACTTTGTAGAAGCAGTAGAAAGAAGAAGAAGAAGAAGAAGAGTTTGGATTTTATATCCCGCTTTTCACTACCCGAAGGAGTCTCAAAGCGGCTAACAATCTCCTTTCCCTTCCTCCCCCACAACAAACACTCTGTGGGGTGAGTGGGGCTGAGAGACTTCAGAGAAGTGTGACTGGCCCAAGGTCACCCAGCAGCTGCATGTGGAGGAGCGGGGACGCGAACCCGGTTCACCAGATAACGAGTCTACCGCTCTTAACCACTACACCACACTGGCCCTTCACTTTTAAATACAGTGGTACCTCGGGTTAAGAACTTAATTCGTTCTGGAGGTCCGTTCTTAACCTGAAACTGTTCTTGACCTGAGGTACCACTTTAGCTAATGGGCCCTCCCACTGCCACCGCGCCGCAATCATAGAATCATAGAGTTGGAAGAGACCACAAGGGCCATCCAGTCCAACCCCCTGCCAAGCAGGAAACACCATCAAAGCGTTCCTGACAGATGGCTGTCAAGCCTCCGCTTAAAGACCTCCAAAGAAGGAGACTCCACCACACTCCTTGGCAGCAAATTCCACTGTAGAACAGCTCTCACTGTCAGGAAGTTCCTCCTAATGTTTAGGTGGAATCTTCTTTCTTGTACTGTAGTTTGAATCCATTGCTCCGTGTCCGCTTCTCTGGAGCAGCAGAAAACAACCTTTCTCCCTCCTCTATATGACATCCTTTGATATATTTGAACATGGCTATCATATCACCCCTTAACCTTCTCTTCTCCAGGCTAAACATACCCAGCTCCCTAAGCCGTTCCTCATAAGGCATCGTTTCCAGGCCTTTGACCATTTTGGTTGCCCTCCTCTGGACACGTTCCAGCTTGACAGTATCCTTCTTGAACTGTGATTTCTGTTCTCATCTTGAAGCAAAGTTCTTATTTCTGGGTTAGCAGAGTCTGTAACCTGAAGCGTCTGTAACCTGAAGCATCTGTAACACGAGGGTACTCCCATTTTCCTACTCATATTGAAATACTGCCTCTCAATGAGGCCAAACTTAGATTCACAAAATGTTTAGGGGTATGCGTACCCCTGCATACCCCCCAGAAAAAAAGCACTGCTAGTGATGTTTCAATGCACAGAATGCTATGTAGCCACTATGTTCCTCATCCTAATTACAAAAGTTAAGAGTAAAAAGGTAACTAGTACAGTGCTACCTTGGTTCCCGAATGGCTGAGTTGATGAACAAATTGTTTCCTGAACGCTGCAAACCCGGAAGTAAGTGTTCTGGTTTGTGAACGTTTTTTGGAAGCCAAACGTCCATTTCGGCTGTCGGCATTGTTTCCGGGGCCAATCAGCCAATTGGTTTTCGAACATTTGGGAAGTCGAATGGACTTCCAGAACTGATTGAGTTCGAGAACCAAAGTACCACTGTATGCCTATATAGGGATAGCTCGGCCACAAGGCAGAGAGTGTGGGTGCACATATCTGCACACACTATGGGCCACTGCCTCTACTCATTCTGCTCACCTACATGCCAATCCCTCCTGCTTTAAACCTCACTCATTCCCACACAGCTCACCCAAGCATCCCCACCCTTCCTCCTCCCCTCACAGGTCTCCATAAAGGAGGGGGAAGGCAAATCAGAGAGTGGTTTAGTGGCTTGACGACAGCCTTACAATTATTTTATATAATTTTATATAAGTTGTTCAGTCCCAGCTCCTGCCCACCTAGCTGTTCGAAAGCACGTCAAAGTGCAAGTAGATAAATAGGTACCGCTCCGGCGGGAAGGTAAACGGCATTTCCGTGCGCTGCTCTGGTTCTCCAGAAGCGGCTTTGTCATGCTGACCACATGACCCGGAAGCTGTACGCCGGCTCCCTCAGCCAGTAAAGCGAGATGAGCGCCGCAACCCCAGAGTCGTCCACAACTGGACCTAATGGTCAGGGGTCCCTTTACCTTTACCTTTTATAGATAGATAGATAGATAGATAGATAGATAGATAGATAGATAGATGATATAATTGGCAGTTGCAAGGATAAGCTGTGGAGGTTGATTTCTTTGGGCAAATGGAGTCTGCCCCCGGCCAGCTTCCACCGGCCTGCTTTCTAAACTCCAACTAGTCCAGGAGGTGGTATGGCCTATCAGCTTCCTCCAGCTCCACCTACTGTCCTTCCTTGGAGGTTTATAAGCAGAGGTTGGATGGCGATCTGTCATGGATGCTTTAGTTGAGATACCTGTATTGCAACGGGTTGGACTAGATGGCCCTTGCGGTCCCTTTCTACCCTTTCTACAGTTCTATGATTATATGATACTGCTGGTCTTCCTGTCTTCCACCCTCTCACTTCTCTCATGGGAGTCTGCTCCACTGTCGAACAACTCTTACTGTCAGAATCTTCTTCCATGTAACTTGAAGCCATAAGTTTGAGTCTACCCTTCCAGAGCAGGGGAAAACAAGTTTGCTCCATCCTCATGTGACAGCCCTTTCAATATTTGAAGATGGCTTTCCTATCTCCTCTCAGTCTCCTCTTTTCCAGGCTAAACATACCCAGATCTTCATAAGGCTTGTTTTCCAGACCCTTGGTCAACTTGCTCGACCTCCCCTGCACACATACCAGCTTGTCAACATCCTTCTTAAATTGTGGTGCCCAGAACTGGGCACAGTATTCCAGGTGTGGCCTGACCGAGGCAGAATAGAGCGGGACTATTATTTTCCTTGATATGGACACTAGACTTCTGTTGATGCAGCCTAGAATAGTATTTGCCTTTTTTGCTGCTGCAACACACTGTTGACTTGTGTTAAGCTTGTGGTCTACTAAGACCCCTAGATCCTTTTTGAACACTGCTGAGAAAGATTTCCATATCCCCACTCCCGCCCCCTGAGTGCCATTTCTCCAGCCCAATCTAAATAACTTTTCAACGATGCTGTTAGCCTCAAGGCACAGATGTGTGGGCGGAGACATATGGAAGCAGGGATCACATGTGAATGTGGCGTGCTGGGTTGGGCGCATCTTTCATCTTTCATGACAAAGGGCTAACCACATAGAATTTGTTAAAATACACACCCTCTTTTCAAGAGTTCGTTCCTATCAAACAAGAGGAGAACAGAAGGGTTCGCCCCTCCCTTTCTGTTTAGTTTGTGTACCAACCACTCTGTGCAACTTAAAATAGCATTAAGTAATTATCTACACCCACAATGGAGAGCCAAAAGAAACATTTCATGTTCCCACATATACCCTGTGCTCCAATTATGTCTGCATGAATAATATTGCTACAAGCACACTCTTCATATATGTAAAACGCCTCCCTGCCTAATTTTCTTTATATTGTTTGGCACTTGCTGGTGGACCATAAAGTCCTGGCTGGTGGCATCTGATGGCTGGCAGCTCCTCCAAGTAACTAGGATTCGTGGTTATTAATCATGTGCATTTAAATCACAGGGTTGGACCACGCGGATAATCTTATTTTGTGAAGTGAAAATAGATTAGGCAGCATTACAGCTGGGGTTGCCATATTTCAAAAAGTAAAAAACCACGACACTCCTTTGACCTTTTTTCAGGAAGACCCCAAATTGTTGGGGTTATTTTAAGGAAGACAATGAAATTGTCCCCCCCCCCAAAAAAATGCCTCAAAAAACATGGTTTTTCTAGTGACAAAGCACCGCTTTTCAGAAATCCCCCCAGATGTCAATTCCACCTTTGAAATCACGCTAATGTCCAGGAATTTCCATATGGCAGCCCTATTTGAAGCCACTCCCAGATTACGATGCCTGCTGCTCATAGGGCAGTATAGAAATTTAATAACTAGTCATAAAAATCAATAATAATTGATAATAATAGTAATAATAATAATAATAATAATAATAATAATAATAATAAATTCTATAACAGCTTGGTATGGTACAGCTTCCAAGAAAAGGCTCCAATGAGCTGTAAGAATTGCAGAAAGGGTAATTGGTGTTAGCTTGTCTTCAACAGAGACAATTTATGCTACCCGAGTTAGGAAGAGAGCAGAGAGAATTGTAGCAGATCCTTTACATCCCCGGTCATCATCTGCTTGATTTACTTCCATCTGGACGTCGCTACAGGACTTCATATACAAAATCGGCCAGGCACAAGAATAGTTTTTTTCCCTTGTGCCATTAAATATATTTGTAGTTGTATAGATGAAGGGGAGGTAAATTATGGGTGGGGTTTCTTTGCTTCTTTGTATTGTGAGAGGAACAGTGTCTGCATGTTTACATTGCAATGTAGCCGAAACAAATTCCAAGTATGTTGGAAAATGTACTTGGCCAATAATAAATTATTCCTATCCTATCCTATTCCTATCCTAATAATAATTGTTAACTGGATCATCCTTATTTTTGTTTGCTGCCACAACCATTATGTGTACAGTGGTACCTCGGGTTACAGGCGCTTCAGGTTACAGACTCCGCTAACCTCGGGTGAAGAACTTTGCTTCAGGATGAGAGTGGGAGGCTCCATTAGCTAAAGTGGTACCTCAGGTTAAGAACAGTTTCAGGTTAAGAACCGACCTCCGGAACGAATTAAGTTCTTAACCTAAGGTACAACTGTATGTGCCTTTTGATGAACTGAGTGGAGTTCTACGCGTCATGGGGGTGGCAAGAAAGTGTGTGAATTCAACAGTGCTTTGTTTCTTTCCGGTTGTGAGTTGTTCATATTGTTCCATGGACTTACGGGTGCTGTAATGCCTTGTGAATTTTACAATATGACTCTTCTTGTGGTTGTGCTGTTTAGCCTTTTTTTTTTTTAAGTTGCTTTGTTAACCGTGTTTTACAGAAGGTGGCTGTTTCATAATTGGTTTACTGATGACTTGTTCATTATTGTATAAGGCTTACGTTGTGATTTGTGATGTTCTGTTACGTTACTGATATTTGTCGTATATGAGCCGTGTGAGGGAAGAGCGGAATAAATGAAATGATTTTCAGTATGCTCCACAACTAGCAAATCTTGTACAATCCTGTGGGAAGACTTCTGCCATTATGATCATCCGAAGAGCAAGTTGCTATGGCAAGCCACTTCCTGCAAACATTACTTGCGAAATCTTCACTTCACTTACACTCGAGGCAGTTTAAGAAGTTATGAATCATCATCCCCTCTCCCCACCCCCACCCCCTAAATATGACAACGTCATCTTGCGAAAGTTGTGGTATTCCAGTCAAACATTAGGTTGCGTGGCAACATGCCAACACAACCTTCTTCTGCTCGTGGTGGCCGAGTGGGTCTAAATATATGTATTTTAAAAAACTGTCGGCTATGATATTAAGATCTTGTGAAAGATAATACTTTTTTTCTAAGATGCAGGATTTGAACAACATTAGGGCAGAGATGGACCAAGACATTTCAGAAAGAATAAAAGGCAAATGTCTCCATGTTTTACATACACACTGTGTGTTTGTGTGTGTGTGTGAATGGTAGCAATGCTAAGAACATAAGAGGAACCTGCTAGATCAGGCCAATGGCCCATCTAGTCCAGCATCCTGCTCTCACAGTGACCAACCAGATCCCTGACAAAAAGTGCTGAGAAAGTGTGCCAGGCAGGCCACCATTTAAACTTTCCTGGGATTTGGCCCGAGCATTCTCATTGGTTGGTTGGACCATGGGAATGCCCGCCAAAAGTCTGCCGGCATTGGCCAATTGGCGGGCAGCCATGTGATCTGGCCTGCCATTTGCCAGATCATTTGCTGTGGTCCAATGCCTGGCTGCAACACCGGCCAACCCGGAAGGCGAGCAGACTTATCCTTCACAAATTTGTCTAATCCCCTTTTAAAGCCATCCTAGGTGGCGCCACCACCAAGTTGGTGGGAACCACCGAGAGAAGAAGGCTCAGAGCCCGGGGGTTGGTGGTGGGATGATGCTGAGTGCTCAAAGGGAGACAACCGGGAAGACGAAATGTCAGAAGCTGAAGCTGGGTAACAGGGCTTAGTGAGCGGGGAGAGTCTGTGGCAGAGGGAAGTCTAGAATCTGTGGGAAGAGGGAGGCCAAGAGACAGAGGTGAGTCAGGCGAGCGAGTCAGGTGTCTCCCCCTCTTGCTGCGACATGCTCCCCTCCCCCCCCATGTCTCCCAGAACCAGGAGAGGCATGAAACAGGAGGAGCCTGGGCAGGCTGCATGCAGGTGCAGTCTCCGATTGCTTGGGGGGGGGGAATCCTGGAGAGGAGGGGACCTAGATGGATGTGGGGAGGTGGGGACTTTCAGTCTTGGCAACTGATTCATGGAGCCAGAGCTACTGCGGATGAGCTGCTGTGCTCATTAGGCCAAGTCTGCGGAGATCATTTTTTTGCTAATGGAGAGTTGACTCCAACTTTGAATCGTGCGATTTACTGCTGGCTGACTCTTTGACAGGTGTGTGAATGTGTGTGGATACTAGTCTCCTGTATATATATATATATTCATTGCACCGCCTACTTTTGTCTCTGGCACCACCCACTATTGGCATGTGGTCCCCAGAAGCTTGCTCAGAAGAGATGGCAGCCCTCTGACCGGAGAAGTTCCCCCACGCATGCTTTAGGTGGTTTTCAGCCAGAGCAGCTGTGCAGGAATCCATTCCCTGATTAAGAAGCTCCACCTGTTATTTCGTTCTCCCCTACCACCCAAACACCGAATGCAAGGAATTGCTGAGATGTCTGAACTGGAGGCAGCACCCAATAGAACTGAATCAACATTTCCCACCCTCCAAAATGCACACACAAAACACACCAGCTTCAGTGACATTATGTAACTGCATACACAACACATTCCACGTCCAGCATTCTTGAGAACGAAGATGAGAGATTTTGAACACATGTTTCATTTTAAAAGTGGCATCGTTCCGTCTAACAGTAACCTCGCAGGGCCCAGACTGAAGCAATTCCAGTTATGCCAAGACTTTTTTTGAAGGCTGGGAGTTTTGCTCTTTCTCCTTCCCCAGTCTCTTCATCCACATACGCCAGGAATAGGGAGCCTGTGACCGTACAGACATTGTTGGACAATGGTCATCCCTGACTAGCTGGGGCTGGTGGGGGGTGTCACCCTGCAACGGGTGAAAGGTTAGAGATTTCCCACTCGTATCCTCAAAGGATAAATTTGGAGAATCTCAAAAAGCTTTTGAGTTACAGATGCTGCACAGGTGCGACTGAGAGCTGAGTTTCCGCACTCTCGCACAAATGGGGTAAAGGGAAATAGGGTAAGCTAGCTCAGAGTTATCCCAAAGACCCATCCAACTCTTGGCAAGATTAAGGCTAAAATTCCAAGCACATTTAGTGCTTTTTTCTGGGGGGTACATGGGGGTACATATACCCCTAAACATTTTGTGACTTTAAGTTCGGCCACATTGAGAGGTAGTATGTCAACATGAGTAGGAAAATGAGAGTACAAACTTTTTTTTAAAGAAAAAAAGCACTGCATTTAGGAGAAAGTCTGATTGAACTCAATGGACCTTCGGAGTAAACATCCCTAAACTGCCCAGTGTTAAAAGTGATGTATTTCAAAACCATATTTGCTGTGCTAATCTTCTTTTCATAATAAATAAAACATAGTAACATTTTCTCCCTATTTTTTGTTGTGTCCCCACCACCCCTCATCACAAAGAGAGTTATACCTTTGGCTAAATGTACTTGGTTTGCACACAGTTCCGTTTAATGTTTTTATCAAGGAGATCTTCAATAGGTAGGGCTGGTCATTGGCTGGTGGCTGTATATTGATGCTCTTGACAAGGGATCTGGTCTGAACCCAGGCAGAGCAATTACTTCTGCTCTTTCCTAAATAGCACCTCTGGCGTTTCATAGATTGCCTGGTTAATAAGAGATTTGGAAATTTGACTTTTTCATCGAATTGTGATGTGGAGCAGCCCTGTGGCATGGCATTAATTGCTAATCGGATTGCTTTAACTGTGTGCCCATTTTTTATTCAACACAGCACCACAGCTTTAAGTATTGTTATAGATTTGGGGGTTGTTGTTTAGTTGTTTAGTCGTGTCCAACGCTTCATGACCCCATGGACCAGAGCACGCCAGGCACTCCTGTCTTCCACTGCCTCCCGCAGTTTGGTCAGACTCATGTTGGTAGCTTCGAGAACACTGTCCAACCACCTCGTCCTCTGTCATCCCCTTCTCCTTGTGCCCTCCATCTTTCCCAACATCAGGGTCTTTTCTAGGGAGTCTTCTCTTCTCATGATGTGGCCAAAGTATTGGAGCCTCAGCTTCAGGATCTGTCCTTCCAGTGAGCACTCAGGCCTGATTTCCTTCAGAATGGATAGGTTTGATCTTCTTGCAGTCCATGGGACACTCAAGAGTGTCCTCCAGCACCATAATTAAAAGCATCAATTCTTTGGCGATCAGCCTTCTTTATGGTCCAGACCCTCCCAAACCCTAGAAATTTTGATTATTTGGAAAGTGAAGGGAGAAATACAAGCTGCAGAGGAATTCCTGAACTAGCCTATGCAAAACAACCCAGCCAAGCGAGGGCCATTAAGAAACAATACAGGGCCACAGAGAGCCATTGGCAATGCAGGAGAACTATCCTTCCCTTGCCATGAGATGTGTGAACAGAGACTGAGGGTTTGGACAGTTGCCAGGGTAACTGGGTGTGAGGGGACAGGAAAAGAGAGTTTTTAGCAAGGTGTGCTGGGAAGAAGGAGGAGGAAGGAAGACTGGGGTCCATCTTGGGCAGGATGGCTGAAGGCTGGCTGGGAGAGATGCCTTTGACTCTAGGGCTGCACTGCTTTGGGGGACAGGCCCCTCTTGAAAGGACCATGCTGTAAGATGTGGGCTCCCTCCACGCAGACTTAAGGTGTAAATAGGTGAATAAACCATATTTCTTAAAGCTACGACAGTCTCCTCCGGGTCTCAATTCTTTAAAGGAACACAGACCCTGGGTGAGTGACCGAAACCCCATTGCTCGGCAGAGAGGGGAGGCACCCAACTTTTGTAACAGCATGTGTACAGGCACATATGCCATTAATATCGCTATCACTGGTGTAATGTCTTATGAACCTAGGAAGCTGCCTTATACTGAGTAGAGCACTGGCAACATCCTGCCTCATGATGTTGGTCTTCGTCAGGCTGAGCTCCCTGCAGGTTTGGGCAAAATGGTTGATGAGCCTTTGTACAGCTCCCTCAGAGTGTGCAGTCAAGACTGTGTCATCTGCAAACAACAACATAAAAGGTTTCAATTTCCACTTGTTACTTGCTGGACCTCTTTCAGAGCTCTGTGTTCCCCAGAGCACAACCTGCACCCTGCCTTGCTTTGTTTCCAGCCCTGCAAGAGATCCCTCAAGCCAGCGTGGTGTAGTGGTTAAGAGTGGTGGACTTGCAATCTGGTGAACTGGGTTTGTGTCCCCGCTCCTCCACATGCAGCTGCTGGGCATAGCTGTCAACTTTTCCCTTTTCTTGCGAGGAATCCTATTCGGAATAAGGGAATTTCCCTTCAAAAAAGGGAAATGTTGACAAGCTATGCTGCTGGGTGACCTTGGGCTAATCACACTTCTCTCTGAAGTCTCTCAGCCCCACTCACCTCACAGAGTGTTTGTTGTGGGGGAGGAAGGGAAAGGAGATTGTTAGCCGCTTTGAGACTCCTTAGGGTAGTGATAAAGCAGGATAAAGGTAAAGGGTAAAGGGAGACCATTAGTTCCAGTCATGTCCGACTCTGGGGTTGCGGCGCTCATCTTGCGTTACTGGCCGAGGGAGCCGGCGTACAGCTTCCGGGTCATGTGGCCAGCATGACAAAGCTGCTTCTGGCAAACCAGAGCAGCGCATGGAAACGCCATTTACCTTCCCGCCAGAGCAGTACCTATTTATCTATTTACTTGCACTTTGATGTGCTTTCAAACTGCTAGGTGGGCAGGTGCAGGGACCGAGCAACGGGAGCTCACCCTGTTGCGGGGATTCGAAACACTGACCTTCTGATCAGCAAGCCCTAGGCTCTGTGGTCCAAACTCTTCTTCTTCTTCTCTTCTTCTTCTTCTTCTTCTCCTTTCTTCTTCTTCTTCTCTCTTCCTCTTCCTCTTTCCTCTTCTCTTCTTCTTCTTCTTCTTCTTCTTCTTCTTCTTCTATGTTTTCAGCCTAAACCCTGCCTTGTCCTATACCCTAGTTGAGCATTGCCACACCGATGCCGGGGATCATAGCTGAGTCCCTTTGCATGCAAAGTGTGTTCTCTACCACCGAGCGATGGTTTGCGATGCCATTACCGATGTACAGATCAGAAGACTTAATCCTATATCTTTATTTTCCTGTAATCACCAAGCTGCCAGATAATTGTCAGGACAGTAATTTGTTTGTGTTGCGAAGTTGAGATAATGCTGTTCTCTTCATGTACTAGTCTTGTAGCGTCAGCTGCATTGTGATACCGTGGTGTTCATTTTAATCTATCCATTTTTTAATTCACAGCAACACAGTAAATCAGCCCCCAAACTACTGTTTAATTGCTTTATAGTCTTAATGGAAAGCAATGCCTTCCTTTTATCCTCATGCTATCGCTCACCACAAAATGATACTGATATAAAGCACAGGGTGGTGTCAGAAGTGTGCCTGTGTGTTTGCATGGGGAATTAATCCGAAGCACCTGGGAATTCTGCAGTTGTTGTTTTTTCGGTAGGTACCACCTCTCTCCTTTATTGTCATGATTTAGAGCAGGAAAGGAGAACCACAGAGGGCCAAATAAGACTCTCTTTGTGGCCTCTTGCCTGCTTGCCTAGGTGGAGAGACATTTGCATGTAGAAACTGCTGGCTTTCATATGAATTTTTGAACATAGCCTCCTGGGCAAAGGTGAGAGTCGCTTTCCTTCCTCCATCCATTTTTGCCTCTAGCCCCACTCACCCCAGGGCTTCCCCCCCCCCAGCTGGACCTCAGCTCCAGCACCTCTCAGGTGGTTGCCATTGCCATTCTAATCCTAAGAGAGCAAGGGAAAAGTTCGTGTTGAGCTCCGGCACCTCTTTTTCTAGAAAAATAGCACTGAATGTACCCTTCTCCAGAATGGAGCCCTTAGGTTAAAAAAAATCTGGTTTCCTACCTCTGCCTTAGGGGGTGAAAATACCAAATATTTTTGGGGCATTCTTTTCTCCCTGCAATTAATCACACAATCACAGAATTGTAGAGTTGGAAGGGACGTTGTGGGTCATTTAGTCCAAACCCCTGCAGTGTAGGAATCTCAACTACATTGTACAGCACAGATTGCTGTCCAACCTCTGCTTTAAAAACTCCCATAATGGAGACCCCGCCACCTTATGAGGAAGCCCGTTCCACTGTCCAATGGGTTCTTACCATCAGAAAGTTCTTCCTGAGGTTTAGCTGGAATCTCCTTTCTTGTCATTTTTAACCCTGCACGCAGGGCCAGATTTAGGTTTGATGAGGCTACTGAAGGTAATGGGGCCCTTTATATGTCCAGCTGTCCTTTGCCAGCAACAAATTGCTGCTGTTTTTGTGTTGAATATATGCTATATGGTAATTTATGGACCTAATAGGTATCAAAAGCCATTTGCACACAACAAAATATGTATTTTATTGAAATATACTCGGAGTCAAGTGTGAATTTCATGCTCTTTATTCAGCTCATAGTAGTGAGGAATTAAAGTTCCCCCAAAACATCTGCTTTATATACACTATTTACACAATGGGCCCCACATGATTGGCTAATTCCGGGATACTCCTGTAGGCCAATCAGGTTGTGGATTCACTTCCACCTGGAGCTGGATTGGGTGGCTCCTGCGGACCAATCAGACTGCTGCATTCTGGGTCCTATTGTTCTAGGACCAATCAGACTGCTGCATTCTGAATCCTATTGTTCTAGGACCAATCAGACTGCTGCATTTTGGATCCTATTCAACTCAGTACATAACATTTATCAAAGTAATTGTTGAAGTGAAATACAATTAAGAAGTATATTAATAGTGAAATACAATTAAGAAGAAGTCTATTGATAGTGAAATAATTATTAAGCTCTAACTGTATGTAGGTTTTATTTTATTTGTTTTTTATCCTATATTTTGGACATGTACATCCAGGTTTTTTTTTCCCTTTACTTTTTTGCCCCCCCCCCAAGAGAGTGGGGCCATAAACTATAGCTTGTTTAGCTTATACGTAAATCCGGCACTGCCTGCATGGTAAGGAAATAGAAACAAGCATTCTCATCCCCTACCCTGACCCCTGCCCTCCGTGCGTTGGCTCCCCACAGGATTTTGAACACTGGAATATCAGGGGTGCATTGCACGCTGCTGAAGACAGTCGCCCCTCGATTTCAGGTGGGCAACAGGGTTTGGAGCAGATGGGCACAGAGTGGGCATGCTGGCCCCACCTCCCCACAGTGTTAATTGCAGAAATAAAGGAGCATCTAAGAGCTATGAAAGGAGCCAATATTAGCCTTGAGCATAAACCTAAGCCTTGAGTCTTAATATAATGAATGCTGGTTTCTGCAGAAGGCACGGCTTCAGAATTAAAAAGCATTGGGGGACATCTGCTATAGTGCAGAAGAGCTGCCAAAGGGGAATAGATCGCCCTTCCAGGAGGCGAGCAACGTAGGCAGACGTGTACATAGCAGAATCTGGGCCAGGAACCAAACAGAGGCTGTGCTGTAGCGCAAGACGGTCAATGGGTGCCATTATGCGACTCCATTAATTAGCTTTTGTAAAGAAGCCAATGTACCAATTTAACACATCCCACAAATAAACGGGGGGGGGGGGAAGAAAGGCTGCCTCTTTCATCTGGGTGTGAGAGGGAGGAAGCTGCATTGACAGCCAGCTAGGCAATGGGTCACTACTTGCTGCAATTGGTCAGGCGACTCCCTCCCATTGATTCTTCAGTGGATGGATGGGCACAAATCAGGGATAAGCACTGGGGAATGACGAGCTTGGGGTCCCATCCCAGCGAGAATTCTTGACACCACAGAGCAGAGGTAGGGAACCTCTGGCCTGCAGGCCACATCTACCCACCCCAGTCTGCAACATCTGATAGCTCTGCCCAGCAGGAGACCATGCAGAACGACCAGCCACTCATCGTCATGGACTGGTAGGATGCAGAGACTCCCTGGTCTCCCAGAACCAAAAGAGGCATGAAAAGGGTGGAGGAGAGCACAGGCACAGTCTCCAACTGCTTGGAAAAACGCTGGAGAGGAGGGGATTTAGGCAGCTGGGGGGAGGCAGGGACCTTCGGCCTCAGCAACTGCTCCATGGGGCAAGACCTGCAGAGATGAGTTGCTGTGCCCATTAGGCTTGACACTCCTGTGCAGATCAGGTTCTTGCTAACAAAGAGTTAACTCCAACTTGCGCACTGCGATTTACTGCTGGCTAGCTCCTGTCACGGTGCATTGCAGGGAAGGGCTCGGTGATGGGCAGTTCTCCTTGCAGGGGAGGCCTGTCCTGTTTCACCACCTAAAGCGATGCAGGAATGTGCCACTCCCAGGCTCTTGTCCTCCCCCCACTGCACCCCACCACTTCCTCTGCCAGCAACCCTATACCCAAATTGCATGCTTCAAAACACGTGTTCTTCTTGCGTGGGTTCTTGGGTATAGCTTAAGCTAATTCTCAGAAATACCTTGAAATTCCAGCCTAGCACAGCAAAGGAAAAGTGTACATACAGATTACTCATCGCCTGTTACTCACTGTTTGCTGGAGGTGTTGGATGAGTAAATCCCTACACAGAACCCAACCACCAAAGGGAAGTTGTTAGTCAATGTGAAATGTCTGCAGCCTACATTTCGCTGCAACATTATGCTCTCTGCACAGCTGCTTGAATGAAACTTATTTGATTCAGAAGAGATTGGCGACAGGAGGCCCATTGTCCAAAACGTCACACATTTTTGGTCCTTCTGCAAACCTTGCTTTTTACGGTTACCTACAAACAAGGAAGATGGAAGCACTTCTTAAGACTATACAGTATATTGGTCTCCTCAGGCAGTAACTTTCTTCTTCCCCAAACGCAACTACAGAATTGCTCTCTAGAAGGGCAGCAGCACAACAAAAGCGGAACAGGACATTTGTGGGTTAGAAAGTACCAGGATTTCAGCAGGAGGATGTGGGACATGCGCTGACTGGAAACGAAGCAGTGCGACTACCCCAAAACTTTTGCAGGTGCAAATTATATTGAAAATGGGATTGCTGCTGCCCTGATCACATAATAAGCACAAATCCTCAGACAGTCAGACGGCACCCCCTAAGAAATCTGGCTTCTCTCCATCAGAAACAATATATTCCCCATTGCAAATCTTGTGGGTTTACATTCAGTGGTAGGGGCATTCCCAACCCCCACTGGGTGCTCTGCAGAGGGATGGTGGCCAGCTGAAGGTCTCTTAGCACCATAGAATTTATAGGGTTGGAAGGGACCTCAAGGATCATCCAGTCCAACCCTCTGCAATCTTTCGCCCAATGTTGGCTCGAACCCACAACCCTGAGATTAAGAGTCTCATGTTCTACTGACTGAGCTATTTTGGCGGCAACAGCAGTGAATGAAAATGGGTTAGATGGTGTTTCTCCAGTTCCGTTCTCCTCCTGAAAGAAACTCCTTTGTGTGGGTGGTAGCACTTGCCTAGCAAGCGGCACATTAGCAAAAGAAAATGGTGTGGTTTTTTTTGGTTGATGCTTGCGTCTGGAAGCACCCTGTGGCAGAGCGAGGCTGTTGGGACTCTACCCTTTTACAAAGGCACGTGCTTCAGAGAGGGGATTCTTTAAAAGCTGCTATAGTATCACAGGATTCCGTCGTACATGACATAATTATAGCCTCCCAGAGTTCCGGAACCCCCTCCTCCCCCGCCTCTACCAGGGTTATAATGGAATACAACATTTCCTTGATAAGCCCAGCGGGGAAATATGAAAGTGCCTTCTTTTTTAAAATAAAAAGGAAAAAAAGCCTTTGATTTCTACAAGGCAGACAATTAAAAAAAAAGAAAGATCAGTTGCCTTTATGCTTTTATTAGAGCAAATTAGCAAAAAGAAATTGTTTCTCCAGTGAGATCTGACCACTTTAAAGAGGCATCTATTACTGCCCATGAAAGGGGAAAATATTTTATGTAGTTCACATAAGGGTTCTATGGGAAGTGACAAAGGGGAGCAGATTTTGCAGATTAGCTCTGATGCCCTTTCTCTCCGCAATGCCTTCTTTAAACCCATGCATATATATCTCTTACTACCATACAGAACACTGTTTATTTATTTTCTTGAAACTATATGATTAGCTGTATCCTTAATGGATTCCTCCCACCCAATTTTGCAATAATATAGATGCTTGCCCCCAAAGGTGTTATATAGCTATGATTGCTTTCATTTCTGGCATCTGACCAGCCCAACGGCCAGTGTGGTGTAGTGGTCAAAGTATCGGACTAGGACCTGGGGAGACCAAGGTTCAAATCCCCACTTGGCCATGAAGTTCGTTGACTGGGTGACCTTGGGACCAGTCACTGCCTCTCAGCCTTACCTACCTTACAGGGTGTCAGGGCAGGGTACTGGGAGCAGGTCAGCAATAAATCACAAGGCGTCAGTGAAGTAACTCTTATTGAAAGAAACAAAACAGCTCAGGCCTAGTGATCACAGCAACCTTTCCCCAGTAGGTCTGCAGTTGTCTAAAACGCCCAACCTTTTGGGTTTTGGGAAACGAGGGGCAGGGGCGAAGGAAGGGGGTGCAGTGGGGGTGAACCGCACCATGTGTCTTCGCTGAGGGGGGTGACATTTGGCACACCACCTGCCCGCGACTCCCAAGCCTACCCCGAGCCATTGGGGGAAGGGAGGGAGCTGTGCCACTTGCTGGCAGCGTTCTCCCCTTCCCCCTTCATTTTGACAGCTTGGGGGAGGCTTGGGAGTCGTGGGCGGGCAGTGCACCGAATGTCCGCCATCAGCAGCTCGCTCCGCCCCTGGCTGCAGGGCGCGTGCACCACTCCGGGCACCCGAGCGGCTATCCCATGCCTGGGAGGGCACCCTCCGCCCCCGCCCTGGGCAGCGCAGGCATATGCTCCACCGCTGACCAGGGGGAGGGGAGCTGGTGGCAGCAAGAGGGGGAGACTCCCTGGCTTCTTTAGCAGCCTGTCTGATCTCTCTTTTGGGGCCCACACTCCTCCAGCCTCTTCTTCTGCCTCTGATTCTGTACTGCTCTCTGCCACAAACTCTTCCTGCTCACTAAACACTGTTGCTTCTTCCACTTCCAACATCTCTTCCTCCTCCCAGTCTTTTCCCTCTTCTCCCTCTGGCCACTCATCATCGTTCCACCAGCAACCCCCTGTCCCTGAGCCTTATTCCCCTGGGGGTTCCCCAACTGGTGGTTCCCACCACCCTCTGCATCCAGCCAATCTATGACAGGATGGCTAACCTCTAGTTCAGAGGCCGATTACGACCACCAAGCAGATCTTTCTCATCAGATTGATCATGCGATGAGCAGAGAGGAGGGGATGATGAGGGTTGGAGAGAGGGCAACAAACCCCGTCCTGAGTTGATATGTGCCAAGGGGCTGAGGACAGGAGGGCTGTGTTCCTGTGTGCATGTTTGCCTTTGTGTCTGTCTCGCCAAGAGTGGAGGGGTGGCCTCGCTAACTACTGGTATGTGACCCCTGCTGCATTGAGAAAAGTTGAATGTGGCCCTCGTGACAATAAAAAGTTATGCAAAGCTTTACCTGATTGTGTTTCATAGAATCTTAGAGTTGGAAGGGACCCCGTGGGTCTTCTGGTGACTGGGAGTGGCCGCCAAGACCACATAACACTGGTCCTGGAAGACCTACTTGGCTCCCAGAACATTTCTGAGCACAATTCAAAGTGTTGGTGCTGAGCTTTAAAGCCCTAAAGGCTTCGGCTACCCGAAGGAGCGTCTCCATCCCCCAGCGTCCAACCCAGACACTGAGGTCCAGCCGAGGGCCTTCTGGTGGTTCCCTCACTGTGAGAAGCAAAGCTACAGGGAACCAGGCAGAGGGCCTTCTCGGTAGTGGCGCCTGTCCTGTGGAACGCCCTCCCATCAGATCTCAAGGAAATAAACAACTATCCGACTTTTAGAAGACATCTGAAGGCAGCCCTGATTAGGGAAGTTTTTATGTTTGATGTTTTATTGTGTTTTTAATATTCTGTTGGGAGCCGCCCAGAGTGGCTGGGGAAACCCAGCCATATGGGCAGGATATAAATAATAAAGAATTGTTATTATATAACACCCCCCCCCTGCAGTGCAGAAATCTCAGCTAAAGCATCCATGACAGATGACCGTCCAAGCTCTGCTTAAAAACCTCCAATGAAGGAGTGTCCACAACCTCCCGAGGGACACCCGTTCCACTGTTGAACAGCTCTTCCTGTGTTTAACCTGGAGAAAGTGTGAGAGCCTTTGTGCTTCTACCGGTAGTGCTCCAAAGTAGTTGCAGAGTGCGGCAAGGATGTAAGACAAGGCCAATGACCCACCAGGTCCTGCATCCTGCTCTCACAGTGGCCAACCAGATGCCTTTTAGAAGCCCACAAGCTGGATATTCTACCCACCCGTGATTTCTAGCAAACCGACAGTAGAAGTAGAACAAGGGAAGACTAGGCTCCATCACAGATTAAGTGAATTGCATCTGCTCAGCCCCACGCCCTTGTCTCAGAGGTCCTCTGCATCAGGGAACGCCAAGGGTGAGGTCAAAACATGTTGGCTGAATGATCTTGCCATCATTTAAGGTGCCCCCAGGCTGTCAGTATTCTGGCAGGAAGGATTCAAGAGAATACTGGAATTTCAGGTTTGTGCAGTTAAATTGGATTGAAGTGTTCTGTGGCCCTATCACAACAAATGCATTTAAAAATAATAATAATAATAAACACTGGAGTTTGGGCGGTGTTGAAGTAATGAGGAAATGCATTGAAAAGTGTGTGGGATCAGCAAATGATTAACGGGAAGTTGTATAAACGCCCTTGAAATATACTCGGAGTCAAGTGTGAATTTCATGCTCTTTATTCAGCTCATAGTAGTGAGGAATGCAGTTTCCCCCAAACGTTTGCTTTATATACACTATTTACACAATGGGCCCCACGTGATTGGCTAATTCCGGGATACTCCTGTATGCCAATCGGAGTGCGGATTCACTTCCACCTGGAGCTGGATTGGGTGGCTCCTGCGGACCAATCAGACTGCTGCAATCTCAATCCTATAGTTCTGGGACCAGTCAGACTGCTGCAATCTCAATCCTATTGTTCTGGGACCAATCAGACTGCTGCAGTTTGGATCCTATTCAACTCAGTACATAACAGCCCTGTAAGCAACTCAGGGTGAATGCTCATTAACCTGCCCCATAAACAAATCAGAGCAAATGCTCAGTTAAAAAAAAAAAGTAGATATAGTCCAACTACCATGCAAGCAAATCAGAATTTATGCTCTATAAGCAGGTCCTCTGGAGCAGCCAACAGGCACAATCTCTGTTCTTGATATGATACTTGAATGCAACTATACTTCGAGCGTATTTTGAAAGGCACTTTGAAAGCCTTGTGGGGCTATAAAAATGGAATATAATATTTTAAATAAATTTAAAAATAGAATAATAAACAGCACATCGTGGGATGCTCCAATGCTAGCTGCTTCCATTTGTAAGACATTGTCTTTGTACTGTAAAAGCAAAGCGAGTCACCAGATCAAGAGATGGCTTCAGGGACAAGAAGGAGAAGAGATCTGAATCCTGGCAGTGTATTTCTCAGTCTATGCCTCTTCTGCTTCATATAAGCAGAAGCAAAATAGGGAAATTGTGTTTGTGTGTGTGTGTGTGTGTGGTGCCAGAGATATTTATATTTATGGCAATTTGATTTCAGAGGCAAAGAAGGACTCTGTCTGTCCTCCTGTACCAGAACTGGAAGTCGTTAAACAGAAACTTTATTTCTTTGTTCATTTTAATTATCCACATCCCTCCCACCAAAGCATCTTATTTATATATAAAAAATGACAAATATTACAGCAGGTTAAAAAGGCATAAAATAAAATGAATACAAAACACTTGGAAAGCAAAGCAGAGATAATAAAAACAGCAGAAATCAGTTTTTAAAACCATCATGGAATAAAACAATTCCACCAGCTATTGAAAAAGAAAGAGCTTGGTGGGATTCCCCAAGAAGAGAACTCCACTACTGGTGGGGCTGCCACTACAAAGGCCCTGTTCCTGGTACCCACCCACAAAATCTTTAATAATGATGGTCAGGCAGTTTCAGATTGGAATCATCTGAAGGACATTCTTTCAGCAGGGCCTTCGCTGTTGGACATTAGATCACTCCACTCAGAGTTCTGCCATTGGCGTCCATCATGCTCTTCGCTGAATATTATGCAATCACTGTGCTTCAGAACCCATTTATCCACTCACTCAGTTGGCTCATTCTCTCTTCCTGTTCCCTGTACCAAAACCAAAGGATTGTTGCAGAGGAAAAGTTCCTGTGGATCATGGGTAGCCAACATCGTGCGCTCCAAGTACCGCTAGACTACAACTCCCATCGTCCATGATATTAGCCTTACGGGCAGGGGCTGATGGGAGTTGTAGTCCAACAGCATCTGGGGGTTAGCACATTGGCTACTCCTGCTGTAGACATTCAAGAATATGAGTTTTCCTATGGTCTAAGTTCATGTAGTTGACTTCTGTAGGCCTTCCCCTAGGGCTAGGAGAAATCTGGCAGTGAGTTCAGGGTCTGGAACAGTAGCTAACATGCCACTTTCCACGATTTATGCTGTATCCACATTTTGGAAAAACAATGCCCTGTTCTCAGTAGCCAAAATAACTAAGTCACACAGCCCAGGCATCTGAAAGACCCTCTTGTCTTCTCTTTCCATTTCATGGGGAAGGTTTTCCAGTGTGTATGTATGGTTTCTCCCCCACCGATCCCTATTTTTGTCAGTTATATTAGCACAGAACACTTCAGGGGGAAGTATCGTAATGGATCTCCTGTATATTACAACAGCAAACTCATTTAAATGTACACACCGTACATTTAAAAGCCTGGGGTGAAGAATCCTGGGCACTGTTTTAGTGCTCACAGAGACACTGTTCCCAGCATCCTTAAACTACATTTCCCAGGATTTTTGGGGGGTGCTTTAAATGTGTGTTAAAAGCAGTGCTTTTTTTCCTTTAAAAAAATGTTTTGGGGTACTCTCATTTTGACTCAAGAAACCACCATTTTTAGTTCAGATCAGGAAAAATAAAGACAGTAAATGGACAAAAGTACAAAGATTCACAAAATGTTTAGGGGGTATGCGTACCCCTGCATCCCCCCAGGAAAAAAGCACTGGTTAAAAGTATAGCATTTCCACAGGCTGAGTGTGGAACCCTATGTGGCAAAAAAATTTCAGACTTTCTACATGCAAAATGTGTCACAGAACTACCTCCCATTTGTCACTCTGTGACCCAAAACTCAGGGGCAGATTGTACGCTTCGTGTATAGTAGGCCCCAACCTCAGCATTGAAAAGTCAGTGACTTGTGGCTAGAGCATCTTCTTCCTCCTCGTCCTCCTCTTCATTCCGCTCTCCTCCATGAGAGTGCCATCATGGGTGTCATCTCGCAACCTGTCTTAACAGCTTAACTATGATGTCTGTTTGCAGGTCTCATCCCGGAGCCCCCGCCTCCCCTCCCTCTGCATCCTAGCGGAAAAGTCAAGCCATGATACAAGGGCAATCACATCCAGTAATGCATTTGCCTTCAACTGATGTAGTCCGACAGCTGCTGTAAGCACAGTTACACCAGATACTTCAAATATTGGAGATGTATAACAGCCCGCCGAGTGTCCCTAATTTCCAGGGACAGTCCAGATTTACAGAAGCCGCCCCAATTTCTGATCTGATACTGGAATGTCCTGTTTTTCCTTAGGACATCCCTATGGAAAGATGACAAAGTCCCTACCAGAGAATGGCAGATCAAGCCCGAAATGGCTCAAATGACCAGAAATCAGGAAGACCAAAATTTCACTAAGGAATGGAGAAAAGTTATAATTGATCTTAAAAACCATTGTGAACAGTTAAAATTGTTAGTTGTTGTTGTTGTTTAGTCGTTTAGTCATGTCCGACTCTTCATGACCCCATGGACCAGAGCATGCCAGGCACCTGTCTTCCACTGCCTCCCGCAGTTTGGTCAGACTCATGTTGTAGCTTTGAGAACACTGTCCAACCATCTCGTCCTCTGTCGTCCCCTTCTCCTTGTGCCCTCCATCTTTCCCAACACCAGGGTCTTTTCCAGGGAGTCTTCTCTTCTCACGAGGTGGCCAAAGTATTAGAGCCTCAGCTTCAGGATCTGTCCTACCAGTGAGCACTCAGGGCTGATTCCTTAAGAATGGATAAGTTGATCTTCTTGCAGTCCATGGGACTCTCAAGAGTCTCCTCCAGCACCATAATTCAAAAGCATCAATTCTTCAGTGATGATCAACCTTCTTTATAGTCCAGCTCTCACTTCCATACATCACTACTGGGAAAGCCATAGCTTTAACTATACGGACCTTTGTCGGCAAGGTTATGTCTCTGGTTTTTAAGATGCTGTCTAGTAATTGTTAGTAGGATTGGAATAACACTTGTAGTTTAATGGTGAATTTTGGACACAATGGAGAGGTAAAATTTTGATTATCATAAAAGAGGCAGGAGGAAATGATTAGCAATAGCCACAAAGGGGAGAAGGGATGTCCAGGAAACCAAATATATATATCCCTATTTTCATCGGAGAAATGTTGGAGGGTATGGAGTTTTGCGACCCCCCCAAGCCAAGGAGGTATAACTATACAACCTTTAGAAGACATCTTAAGATAGCCCTGTACAGGGAAGTTTTTTAATGCTTAATGTTTTTTTTAATGTTTTTATATGTTGGAAGCTGTGCAGAGTGGCTGGGGCAACCCAGTCAGATGGACGGGGTATAAATAATAATACTAATCCCAGTTTTTTCTTGGTCAGTTGGCAAAAAGAGTATATAGAGATATTTACCCTACACACAAACACACAAGTTATGTAAGCTGAGATTGTAATAATGTTCACCCAAGAAAGTCCTTTCTTCTGGTTATTTTATATCAGTCATTTCCAAGGAGTGGAATTCTAATACATCTGATGGGCACCACGTTGACAAAGGCTGTTCTATATATAGAAAACTTAAATCGCAGTTTAAAAGAGATGACTAATATTCTTTCCCCTCTGGAATGCAGACATTAGGTCAGTGGAATCATTTTTTAAAAAAAAAACCCATCTTCCTATAGTACGCCCAACTCCAAAAAAATCCCCCCACAAAAACCCACAACCCTTTATCTAATTTGTCAAACAAAAATGAGTAAGATCTGCTGAGGTCACACAGTTCCACACAGTAGCACATTTTCACGGCTGAGTTTTAAAACCTTGCCGTTAGGAATCTGGCTAGAAATAAAGGCTTCAGTCATTTTCTAAGCCAGAGCTCCTCATAAAAAGGAAGGAGTTTATATTTTTGGGTTGAGTTTTAATAGCCTCGGGATGCCTGATCATAGGAAGGAGCTGAGCTGCCCAGTCTCTGGAATGGTTCCAGTTCCCATCCGCAAAGCTAAACTTTACAGGGCAGCCAAGTTTTTCACTCCTGCTTCTTCTGCAGCAAGCTGTTTGCTTCATGTCGTTCAGCAGTTCTAAAAAAAATTCACCAAAGCAGAGAACTTGATAATTGTGGGGGGGGGTGTGTCTAAGCCGACCACTTCGTAAGCTTTTAAAAACAGCTTAAAAATCAAAATAAAAAATGAAGAATAAAAAACAACGTACTGAGTGCCCTTTGGTGACAGAGGCATATTATTGTCCTTTCTGTTTTGGCCGCTGTTTGGAACTGTAAGAACAGACACCAAAAAATTACAATGTGTGGTTGGTGGCTTTCATTGTCTGGACTGATTGTTTGCCTAAGCGATGGTGCAAGACCACTGTTTGACAAAAATAATCTGTTGTACTTCCCGTGCTCCACTTTTCGGTTTTGTTTGTGTCTCTCTGCTATAGCTGTTCTTCACTGCCTCTAATCAGGTTGCCAAGAAAGGCCCCCTTAACTGGGAAACTTTGTTATGTGGTGAATTAGTAAACCGGCAGAACTTTAATATGAAAATCACAGAGCTTTTCAGAATCTGGCTGTGGTCAAAACATCCCGGTTCTCCACTAACAGAAAACATAAATCAGGCTCGGGGCACAGTATAGATATTCTTACATGCTCTGACTTGTCTGACTGGGTGCGGACCATCAAGAGACTGTGGGAAGCCTCTGCCAGGGTTGAGCCAGATGAGGGGGAGTGGTGGCAAGCCCCCCCCCCCCCGACGAGGCTGCACCCACAGAAGAACCTGTGGAAAATGGAGGAGTTCATACCTGGAGAAGACTGGTGGCGGCACTCCTCGGAAGAGGAAGAGTCAGATGGGAGGGGGAAAGACCAGAACAGGAGAGGAGGAAGTCAATGCCAGAATCAGGCCCTTGTGAGGAGAGAAACAGGCAGGGCCCCTCCCCTCCTTCCTTCTCAGCTGTAGAGCGTGTAGGGCTGAGAGACACAGGAACAATTGGAGGCAGCGCAACTCGTAAGAGACGTGGTTACAGGCCGGCTACTTAAGAAAGGCTGGCTGCTCCCTTCACTAGCACCTGCAACTGCTATGCTGAGTGCGTGGTTGCTCTTGCTTGTTTTGTTCCTGACTCCTGGCTTGATCCGGACTGACTTGGCTGGTTCCTGACTTGGACGTTCCTGACTTCGGCTTCTCCCAACCCCGTGCTGATACCTGACTTCAGCCTGGCTTCTGACTCGGACTGTCCGACCTTGGCTTATTCTGACTGACTGCTGCACTTCAGCAGAGCAAACTAATGTTAATGGTACAAGAGGAGACCAGACCCTTTTTATGGTTCAGTTGTCAACGTGACTACTGATGGATGTAAATTTCCTACTAGCTGCCCCAGCCACACTGGCCCAGAGGAAAATATGTCTTCCCAAGCCTCTATACAGGCAAGGAAACGGAGCTATGGCACACTCCCCACAGTGCTGTGAGGGTCCCCTCATTCATCCCTGAAGAATTGCCACTCTGGTAACTCACGCCATCTCCATTTTAACAAAACAAAACAAAAAGGCAAAAATATGGACAAAACATGTGATCATTCAGGGACTTCTCAGAAAGCAAGGACGTTCCTTGTAATGAGATACTTTGCAGTAGAAGTGTTGGAGCCAGTTCTTAGAAAGAGAGGAGAGAAAATCCATTATGGTTGGTACAAAGCCCTAGTCTCTCAATGCTGTGGGGAGAAAAGATGATTATATCGGCTCAGTTCTGACTCAGACGGTGGAAGACCACAGAAGTCAGCCACATCATCTCCTTCAATGTCTCAAGTTTCCTGGAATTTGCTCACTCAGCTGTTAGCTTAAGAAATCAGACAAGATCAAAGATAGCCAAATTTTGGAAAGCTCAGGTGCATGTTGCTGTATAACAGCAGACGGACTGGAAAACAGAAGTAAAAAGGGTGTGTGTGTGTGAAGTGCAGGGTTAAGAACACCCACCCAGGTACAAGAAAGGTCGAAAAGTTGTTCCAGGACAAACTCTGATTCTGCAGAGATGGATAAATTATGGCGGGTTTAAAACCTATTAGCAAATTAGGATGACAGCCAATGTTGTAAGGCTGTGTGCGGAGTCTAAATCTCTCACCATGCGGTCTAGTCTCCTGAAATGGTCTTCAGTGCCAGGCTCCTGTGTGATACCAAAGAGAGGGAGGGAGAAGGGCAAAAGGATGTGTGGGGCACTCGCCAGCTGTGCAAAAGGACACAGCTGCATTTCCCCCAGCTGTGCAAACTCAGGGCTGGAATACACGCCCTTGCCAAAATGTTTTGGAAGTGGCGAAGAAAACCATCGAGGTTCTGCACCTCCCTCCTGCGCCTAGCCACTCTGCTAAACCTCAAGTCTTTGGAGGTTGTGTTAAGTGTCACTGACAGGTGGATATAGAGGAATGGTGGGAGGAACCAGCAGGGGAACCACCAAGGCAAGAAGGCTCACAGAGCCAGGGAAGTGGTGGTGGGATGATGATGAGTGGCCAGAAGGAGAAGACTGGGAAGAGGTGACAGGACTTAGCGAGTGGGGGAATCTGTGGCAGAGAGAAGTCCAGAATCAGAGGCACAAGCTGAAACAGGATAGAGGAGAAGGCCAAGAGGCAGAAATGAGTCTGGCTGGTGAAGAGGCACTGGTGTCCCCTCCTCCTGCTGCTGCTGCTGCAATAAGCTCCCTCCCCCTGGTCTCCTAGGACCCAGAAGAGCATGAAAAGGGCAGAGGCAGGGTTGGCTTCACACAGGCACAGTCTTTGATTGCTTAGGGGAAACCCTGGAGAGGAGGGGACTTAGGCAGCTGTGGAGAGGCCTTCAGTCTCAACAACTGCTTCATGAGGTCCAGACTTGCCAGAGATGAGTTGCTGTGCTATACAGGCCTGACACTTCTGTGCAGATCCTATTTTTGCCAATAAAGAGTTGACTCCAACTTGTTCGGAGTGATTTACTGCTAGCTCACTCATGTCTGTGTGTCCCCACAATAGAGAGACCAAGTGCATGTCCTCCAGAGAAGAAATGTCCTCCAGAGAATGAGGACACACTCCAGCTAGGTGAATGGACTCGAGGAAGGGCTGATGAGATCTGTGGCCTGAGGATAGTCTTGAGGCTCAAAGAGAGGATTAGAGATCCACATTTGGCCATCAGGTCTGAGGTTCCCCATCCCTGGATGAAGGGAGGAGTTTTGTTAACTGAAGCGATGGCTCAAGTGATTGTGGCCTGATAGCTCTACCCATCTCCACAACCACCTTATGGCTAGCCTGGGCAAGCAAAGTTGCAGCGTAAAATTGGACAGCACTTTGAAGAGTTGATTTAGTAAATGTATATCCTGTCCTCCCTGAGCCACAGAGAAGCCCAGGGTGGCAGACATGTCAGTAATGAAACAATGCAATTAAAACTTATAAAAGAAACAGTCAAAAACTTCTCAAAAGCAATCACCTACTTTCACAGGTAATACTTCCAGGGTTGCCAGGAGCAGTATCTCCCAGCAATCAAATGCCTGGGTCAACAGGAATGTTTTAAATTGCTACTAAAAGTTAATAACATAAGGGAGGCAGACACGCTTCACTAGGGAGCCACCACTGAAAAGGCCCTGTCATGAGACACTGCTAATCGGACAGGTTGGCAGAGAGAGTATAGGCTCATCTCATCCACACTGAGCAGCTCTGCACATCAGTTTAGAAACACCTAAAACCTAACTCAACAGTGCGAGCCTATTAAAATAAAGTCTCACTAAGTTCAATGGGGCTTACTCCCAGATAGTGAGAGTAAGCCACAGTTATTTAGGTTGCAATGCTATGTACACACATGGGAGTGTATCCTACTGAACACAGTGAGATTTCCTTCTGAGTAAACATGCACAGATTGTTCTGTAAAGCACCCCTTTTTGAGACGTTCTCATCAGATCTACACCTCTTAGATCTTCCAAGCCCCTGACATACTCATGGAAAATGCATGATGCGTCAGGAAATTCCAGGCAGTTGCCATCGACTCTGGAACAATCGTTCTAAAGTCTGCATCCAATCTTTGCCCTTTTTGTCTGAGCTCCCCTGCAGAGATAAGAACGTAAGTTTAGCTTGCCTGGGTTGGGACAGCAATGGCCCACCTGGTCCAGAATCCTGTTCTCACAGAGGTCAAACCAGATGCCTGTTGTAAACCCAAGGCAGACCGGAGTGCAAGACTACTTTGCCCACCTGGTGGTGACCAGCCACCAGTATTCAGACACATTAATGTGAAGGCAGAGCCTAGACATTGTGGTTAGTAGCCATTGACTGACTTCCTCTCCATGAATTAGTCTATCCTCTTTTTAAAACGTCTAGAAGTACTTTCTTGTCTGTCCCGAATATTCTAACATTCAGTTTGTCCAGGAGTTCCAGTGCTATGACAGAGGAAGGAAAACCTCTATCCACTTGCTCTGTGCCATGCATAATTTTATAAACTTCTGTCGTTTTGCCTCTTACTGTAGAGGAATTCTACAGGGTAAATACTGTAAGTTCGATGGAGTGATAATGGGATACTGAATGGTTTAGTTATATAAAGTATGCAAGGATTTATGCTATGCAAAATGAAACCGTGGAAAGAGAAGAAGGGAAGTCATTGATGTTTTAAGGTTGTTTAAATGAATATTCTAAATTGTAAAACAGAAAATTTAATTAAAAAAAATACACACACACCACCCACACACCGTGCTTTTTTCTGGGCGGGGATGCCGGGGTATGCATACCCTAAACATTTTGTGAATCTTTGTACTTCTGTCCATTTACTTGCATTTATTTTTCCCAATTGTGAACTTATAAAATGGTGATTTTCTTGATTCAAAATGAGAGTACCCTAAACATTTTTTTTTTAGAAAAAAGCACTGTATCTCTCTCTCTCTCTCTCTCTCTCTATATATATATATATATATAGAGAGAGAGAGAGAGAGAGAGAGAGGATGAGAGAGAGAGAGAGAGAGAGAGAGAGAGAGAGAGAGAGAGTGTGTATTGAGGGGACCCAGCCCCCTCCTTGAATTTTTTTGGAGGGCCTCAACTCCTCCTGATGGTGTCCTTGGCTGCAATATTTTCTCACAGGAGAGTTGCTCCCATCCCTTTGATCCTGACTGTAGCCATAGCCTAAATAATCTGTGGCCTTGAGATACCAATAGCGGCTGATCTAGGTCAGATATGATGTGTCTGGATGAAGCCTCATCAAACTGAAAAGTTTACAGAACCTGATCTTTACAGATTCTTCTGAAGGGCCAGCCAGGAGGTTTCTGACCCTTTTCTATGTCGCCAATATCTTGGATTTTGGTCAGTCTAATATTTGTACGGTACACACGTGCATGCAAACACTTGTTCAAACTTTACACTTTCAAGCGTTCCCCCTAAAACATTTTTGGTGCGTTTAAAATAAATGTTATCGCGTGAATCGACTGACGGTTTGCCCTACCTGAGGAATTCCAAGATTGGATTAACCCAATTAAATCTGTCAGTCCAAGTTTATATTCAGCACAGGCAAAGATAGAGGGGAGAGCAGATCAAAGAACACTAAGAACTATAATGGAAGGGGGGGGGAAACCTCATGTAAAAGTGTTGGCAAAATTACTGTGACACCAGCTTTCACATTTCCTTATTATCACCCCTTCAGGCAAAGTCATGTACAAAGAAGGACAAAGGAAATTCATCCTGCCGATCAACTTGCAAAGGCATGTCTTTTACTAACACCAAAAAAGAGGCAGAAATGAAAAGTCTACTTCTTCTTAAACGCTGCCCATAATGCAAAGTATTTGTCTGTAACCACAGCAAAACTGTTAAGTAAGTCCAGTATTTTATTGATAAAATTGCACCTACATTATGCATACAAAATGTGTGTATTAGGAGTAACCCACACTAAAATGCTGACAGATTTTCACGAGGACTTTCTCTTTTTAAAAATCAGGAATTGCCGCAGAAATGTGGAGGACGGAATTTAAGTTTGGGGGGAAACGAGAAACACAGAGAACCGAAATCGACGTATTTTGTCCATCCCTGCTCAAGAAGTGAAACAGTGACTGAAACATACACATGAGTAATGAAGTGGCTGTAATCATAGAAGCTGCCTTTAGGCCATTCTCAGTCCCTAAGATCAGATAAACCTAAGGGATGACTCACCCAAAATTAGGGACACGAGAAACCTTACGTGCCATTTTTTTACTGGTTCCCCCGCAAAGGTGCTCCTGGTTAATAGCTTTTGCAGTCTGTGAGTAGGTCTGCCAAACCACCTCTCTCCCCTTATCTGCAAGCACAACTTGTCTGAAAGAAGTGGTGTCAGAGCAGGGTTCAGTTTGTGACCCTGATGACGTGCTGGTTGCAAGCGGGGAAAGGAGTGGGAAGAGAAGCCTAGATAATGGCAATGCTAACTGTTATGTACTGAGTTGAATAGGATCCAAACTGCAGCAGTCTGATTGGTCCTAGAACAATAGGATTGAGATTGCAGCAGTCTGACTGGTCTCAGAACAATAGGATTGAGATTGCAGCAGTCTGACTGGTCCCAGAACAATAGGATTGAGATTGCAGGAGTCTGATTGGTCTGCAGGAGCCACCCAATCCAGCTCCAGGTGGAAGTGAATCCGCACTCTGATTGGCATACAGGAGTATCCCGGAATTAGCCAATCACGTGGGGCCCATTGTGTAAATAGTGTATATAAAGCAAACGTTTTGGGGGAACTACATTCCTCACTACTATGAGCTGAATAAAGAGCATGAAAATCACACTGGACTCCGAGTATCTTTCACTGGCGACGAAGGTGGGATCCCGCTGAGCTGACTGCCACACACAGCACCGCAGCAACGCCACCTGCCGCACAGCTGCCTCGCACCGTGTATCCAGGCTTCAGCTCCGGGTCCCAAGGAACTCAGATGGCAACGGACAGCAGCTTCTCGCCATTCAACCCAGCATCAGGAGACTGGGAAGGATACGCCACCCGTTTCACCTTTCTTCTAGAAGCTAAAGGGGTCACCAACGATGCCAAGAAGAGGGCGATATTCTTCAGCGTCTGCGGAGAGGAGACATTTGAAATCGCCCGGGCTCTCCTTGCGCCTGATGATGTCGCTACCGTTCCTTACAAAACAATAGTGGAACGGCTGAAGGGGCACTTCTCGCCACAGCCCTCGGTGGTGGCTCGTCGAAATGCCTTCTATGCAAAGCGGCAAGCCCCTGGGGAAACCATAACGGGGTTTGTGACCTCCCTCCGCCAAGCCGCTCGGTTCTGCAACTTCTCAGAGTTGGAGAACATGCTGCGTGACCGCCTCGTCGGTGGCCTGAGGGATGAGAAGCTGCAACGACGCCTCTATGCCAAGAAGGACCTAACATTCCAGGTCGCTCTGGAGGAGGCCCTGGCAACAGAAGCCGCTGAGAGGTCGATGCAAGAGGCACGGCCGAGCGTGCCATCCCAACCAAGGGTCCACCACGAGGACCTCATCGACGATTCAGGATCAGACAGGGAGGAGGTGCACAGAGTACAGCGGCGCACTCAAGCCGTGCACACACCACAGCTGCCTCCTCGACCAGAAGGAGGGAACTGCGCAAGCTGCGGGGAGAATCACGAGAGGAGGACCTGCCGTTTCCGCAATGCCGAGTGCAGGCAGTGCAGAAAATCAGGCCACATCGCCCGGGTGTCGGGCTTGGCCCATCCGACGCCAGGCATCAGATGACCACCCCAAGAGCCCCAGGTCCCGGGGCCCAACGCACCAAGGCAACTCGACGGAGACCACGGACTACCAGGTATACCAGTTGCCCCACCCCAACATAGAGAAAATTTATGTAGAGGTACAGATAGAGGGGGCCCCGTGCCGCATGGAGCTGGACACAGGTTCAACCCTATCCATAATCTCGGCACGGACTTTAAGGAAACTGTGCCCTAGTGGGGGTCCCAAACTCAGGCCAGCCCCATTCACCCTCCGGGACTTCCAGAAACGTAAGGTCCCCACAATGGGGGTGGGGACCTTCAGGGTGCAATATCGAGGGCGGACGCGGCAACTGGACTTGCTCGTGGTCAAGGGCTCCTATGTTAGCTTACTGGGATTGGCATGGTTTGGACCACTGGGGCTAGCCGTCACCGGGGTGAACCGCACTAGCTTACAAGTGGATGTGGACGCCATATGCAAGGAGTTTCCGGGGGTTTTCGATGGGAAATTGGGACAGTATACAGGCCCCCCCATTGCCCTACAGCTGGACCCCACAGTACGACCTGTGAGGCTCAAGGCCCGCCGGGTCCCGTTTGCCCTGAAACCCCGTATAGACGAGGAATTGGACCGGCTCGTGGAGCAAGGAGTGCTGGAGCCTGTGCCTAATGCCACCTGGGAAACCCCGATCGTCACACCCGTCAAGCCTAATGGTTCGGTCCGCATCTGCGCAGACTACAAATGTACCATAAACAAGGCCCTCACGGCCCACGCATACCCAGTGCCAGTGGTCAGCCATGTCCTCGCCACCCTGGCTGGGTCAAAAAATTTTGGCAAGCTGGACTTGGCCCAAGCCTATCAACAGCTGCCAGTAGATGAAGCCACAGCAGAGGCACAGACGATTGTGACACACAGGGGAGCGTTCAAGGTAAAGCGGCTGCAATTCGGTGTCAGCGTGGCACCAGGCATATTCCAGAATCTAATGGACTCTCCCTTAAAGGGATTCCTGGCGTCACCCCCTTCTTCGATGATGTGTTGATTGCCGGGCCCACGGCAGAGGAGTTTGAGGATCGCCTTCGCACCGTTCACCGTTTCCAGACAGCGGGTCTCAAGGTGAAGCGGGAAAAGTGTCTACTGGGAGTGCCTCAGGTGGACTTCTGGGATTTATGGTGGATGCAGAAGGGGTCCACCCGACTGGGGACAAGGTACGGGCCATTTGTGATGCCCCAGCGCCCAAGGGCAAGACTGAACTTCAGGCCTTCTTGGGGCTATTGAACTTTTACCATGCCTTCCTTCCCATAAGGCAGCAGTAGCAGAGCCCCTACACAGACCCTGGACAAGCGGGGCCCCTTGGGTGTGGGGCCAGCGCCAGGAGGCCGCATTCCAGGCAGTCAAGGACTTGCTCGTCTCAAACTCGGTCTTGGCACACTTCGACGAGAGGCTGCCGGTGGTGTTAGCATGTGACGCCTCACCCTACGGCATTGGTGCTGTCCCTTGGACACCAACTCCCAGATGGAAGAGAGGTGCCAGTGGCATACTTTTCCCAGACACTCACCACAGCTGAGCGGAACTACTCGCAAATCGACAAGGAAGGTCTGGCAATCGTGAAGGGAGTTAAAAATTCCATGATTTCTTGTATGGGCGGCCCTTTACCGTGGTGACTGATCACAAGCCGTTGCTTGGTTGTTTGCCCCCGAAAAGCAGACCCCCCAAGTGCTGTCTCCTCGCGTCCTCAGGTGGTCAATTTCCTTGCCGGCTACCAGTATGCACTGATTCACCGCCCTGGGAAAGCGATGGGCACGCAGACGCCCTCAGCAGGCTACCACTACCAGAAACAGGCCCCGACCCAGCACCCGCACAAGAGGTTATGAGCCTGGAGCTGCTTCCCGACCGCCCTATTCAGGCACAAGAAGTTGCACACCATTCCAAGAAAGATAGGTCATCTCCCGGGTCCTGGACTGGGTGTGGAGGGGATGGCCCAGCAGCAGCCCCGGGCCAGAATTCGCTGGCTACACAACCCGTAAACATGAACTGTCGGCCCACAAGGGTGCCTGTTATGGGGAAGCAGGGTCGTCGTTCCTGAGCCCCTTCGCAAAAGGGTCCTTGCAGCCCTACACGAGACACAACCCCAGGGGTAGTGAGAATGAAGGCCCTCGCCAGGAGTTATGTATGGTGGCCAGGGATTGACGGAGAGATAGAGACCTGGGTCAAACACTGCCAGGCCTGCCAGAATCCGCCCAGATCCCCAAGGTCCCCAGTGCAGTCCTGGGAGTCCGCCCGAGCACCATGGTCCACGGCCTGCCCATGGACTTTGCGGGCCCCTTCCAGGGAAAACATTCTTCATAGTGGTGACTTCCTACACCAAATGGCTGGAAGTCGCACTGGTACCATCCACTTCTACGCCCGCAGCCATCCGGGTACTACGCAGGCTGTTTGCAACCCATGGACTCCCTGACACTCTCGTCTCAGACAACGGAAACCGCATTTACGTCAGAAGAATTCCAGACTTTCACAGCACAGAATGCCATCCGCCACATCCGCTCAGCACCATTCCACCCTGCCACCAATGGCCAAGCAGAGCGCATGGTGCGGACCACCAAGGACACCCTACGCCGCATGACGCAAGGTGACTGGGAGTACCGCCTTGCCACATTCCTTCTAGCACAGCACAGCACCCCCAGCTCAACGACTGGCCGGAGCCCCGCTGAACTACTAATGGGCCGGCGCCTCGCAATCAGACTGGACCGCCTCCACCCTGACAGAGCTCAGGATGAGGTAGTGGGGGGGGGAAGGCAGGAACCCCCGGACCTTTGTGGCCCAGGATCCAGTGTACGCAAAGAATTTTGGGGCAGGCCAGCATGGGTACCCGCCACAGTCACCAGGGTGACGGGCCCCGTGTCATACGAGGTGCTAACAGAGGGGGGGCAATGCTGGCGCCGCCACTGCGACCAGCTACGGCGACGATTCCCAGGAGAAAACCAGGAGGAGGACAGGTCGAGGAGTCCCAAGGGAACAGTGGGGCATTGAGACCCGTAGAGCAGGAGGGGCCGCAGGGGAGGCAGAATCAGTAAATACTGAGAGGACCCTGAGACCGAAAGGGCACCGGAACCAGAGCCACGACAGAGCGAGCTGGTTGCGCCAGACCAAACAGCCCCATCACAACCAGCAGCCTTGGAACACGAGCCTGAACCAGAACCCCTGACCAGGGAACAGCCCAGGCCGCAACGCACACGTAGCGGCCAGCGTACCTTGAGGACTATGGATGCAACCTCCCAGGCAGGACTGGAACTTAGAGGGGAGGGGTGTTATGTACTGAGTTGAATAGGATCCAAACTGCAGCAGTCTGATTGGTCCTAGAACAATAGGATTGAGATTGCAGCAGTCTGACTGGTCTCAGAACAATAGGATTGAGATTGCAGCAGTCTGACTGGTCCCAGAACAATAGGATTGAGATTGCAGGAGTCGGATTGGTCTGCAGGAGCCACCCAATCCAGCTCCAGGTGGAAGTGAATCCGCACTCTGATTGGCATACAGGAGTATCCCGGAATTAGCCAATCACGTGGGGCCCATTGTGTAAATAGTGTATATAAAGCAAACGTTTTGGGGGAACTACATTCCTCACTACTATGAGCTGAATAAAGAGCATGAAAATCACACTGGACTCCGAGTATCTTTCACTAACCTTTGCAGTTTCGTCCAAAAGAAAGTTGTGACGTTATTTCGACAGAGAGGGAAGTACCATGCAGTTTCTTCCAGGGGTCAGGAAACTTTTTCAGCAGGGGGCTGTCCCTCAGACCTTGTGGGGGCCCGGACTATATTTTTTTGGGGGGGGATGATGCAAGAGCACCATGAGCCCTAGTGGCTGCTTACCTGTGTCTTGTGTGCGGCAGGGGCTGGCGACGGAGGGACGATGAGGGCACTCAAAAGGGCTCCGGAGAGGGGCTGCTTAAAATGGCGGCCGCTCAAGCGCTGCTGCTGCTGCTGTTGCACCAAGAAAAGCCCAGACACCTTCCTTCTCTAGGCAGGGCGGGGAGAAGCCAGGAGGAGGGAGGGAGGGGGCACCCCCCGGTGGCGCTGTGTGAAGGAGAGGGAGGGAGAGGGAAAGAACATGCACACTGGCGATTCACACGGTGATTCCTGGACCGTCTGCAGGCCGGATCCAGAAGGCAATTGGGCCTGATCCGGCCTGTGGGCCTTAGGTTGCCGACCCATAATGGTTCACAGTTATATCACACTTAAGTCAGAGCAGCATACAACAGGTGTTCTGAGACTCTTGCTACGACAGACGGGCATGACTCTCCGCCTGGAAGTTGTTAACTTGGTCCTCAGATCGCATGCATGCAACATTTCATTCTAGAATCAGTGGAATCCCAGATTCATACTGGAAGGGACCACCGAGGGTCATCTAGTCCAACCCCCTGCAATGCAAGGATCTTTTTGCCCAACATGGGTGTGGCGTTCGACAGAGCCCCCGTTCGTTCCACGGACCCTGCAACCACCACGGCTTATCTCTTCCACTGCCACCAACCAAGTTCCCCCGGTAATATATTCAGACTCAGTCAGGTTGTAACGTATTAACAAAGATTCCAGTTTATTGTGAACGCAAAACAGTTTTAAAATACTTTGAAACACTGTAATCTGATTCACTCTCTCTGGCTCCCCTCTGTCTCTAACTCACTCTGACTCCTATGCTTCCCACCCACAAGAAACCAACCAAACCAACTGTCTCTCTGTTTCCAACTGTCTTCCAACTGCTTTTTCCCCAACTGTCCTAAACCTCTGGGTAAGCCTTTTAAAAGCAGGTAGGCTGCCGCCTCTGGGCTTTTCTATTGCTCTAACCAATTACTCTTTCTCTCCCCCTGTACAGTCATTCCAAAAGAACGTGCAAAAGCCATAGTGGGGACTCGAACCCATAACCTGAGAGTAAGGGCTTGTGTTCTTACCAACTGAGCCACGTGCCTTTTCTCTGTAGTCCTGCACACCATCGAGATGAACGGCATATTTCGCCTGTGAAAAGTGCTTCTTGAGAACTGGTAATCATTCTGAAAACCATTGTAGATGGTTACCCTGCAGTATATGTCCGTATGAAAACAGATGTTGGCGGTCCTGGAAATGGGCTGCATTCACACTTGCTCAGTGACATTGTGGGTGGGCTTATGGTAAGATCGGAGCCATGGATGCTTTAGCGGAGATTCCTGCATTGCAGGGGGTTGGACTAGGTGACCCTCGGGGTCTTTTCCAACTCTACAGTTCTATGATTCTATGAAATGCGTATCAAGTGACCACACTCACCCCTGTGCGTGGCAGGATCTAGATCCATCTAGACTCAAAAGCAGCATGTCGAGGAGGTGCATGAATGGTGTCCAGATTGAGAAAAACTACATTCTTTTTTTATTATTAAAGATTTTCTTGGTTTACAAAATGTCTCTCGCATTTTCCATGTAACATTTTTACAGATCAATTTTAGTTGTTGAGACATTAGGCGGAGAAGTGGGAAGGAGGTGGGTGGGAATGGGGGAGGGTGGGGGAGGCGATGTTTCTATTTTCCTTAGTGTATAGAATGTACACAGCTTTAGTCTTGTATGAACACATGAAACCGTGCTATACCTATTGCATACTCTCCGGATCTCAAGCAGGAAGTTTCCCCCAGTTCTTTAGCTAGAGGTGCAAGGGACTGAGCCCAGTATCTTCTGGAGTGTGTGATCTACCACGAGCAGCCTAAAATGGTTAAGCGTGCCTAATGAGTAGAGCTTGCGAGAGGATGGCTCTCTTCACTAGAAGCCCCACATGCCAAACCTACTTCCAGACTGTCGCTATTTGGGCTGGGATTCAATCACATACCAGCAAATCCATTTTAACCCAGTTAGGGTTGATTTGGTAAGGTCTTGCTTTCAACAAAGGACAGACTTCTTGTGATAAGGGAAGTGACAACAAATTGCACTGGAAAGTGTTAGATAAGATGGAGCATGATCTGACCTCAGAATGATGTTCATTAAATAATCAACATTGGCTAGTCTCCCTGCAAAGGATGAAGAATCTGCCTCTCCATTTTCCAATTTTTCCAGTTTTAATTCAATTTTCCACATTTCTGCAGCAGTGTGTGTGTATCCTCATGAAAACTCTACGGCATCTTACAGCAATTTTCTCTCCAATAAACTCAGTTTTTTGCATGCAGTTTTGACTAAAGTATATGTTTTTTGCAAGCTCTCCTAATAGGACACATTTGTATGCTATTTTCACTGAAACAGTCACATCTGAGCTCATATATGCATTTTGTAAACATTATTTAGGTGGAGAACTTCAACTGCAAAACCCGAATAACCGTTTTGAAGGGCGGCTTTTGAGAAGTCTTTTGCTTCTCATATTATTGAGCAAAGTGTTAATTTGATAGATTTGGCTTTAAATGCAAACTGAACTGAATTTCTTCTCCGTCCCTGCTCCCTGCAAACCAATCAGGAGGAATGCTCAATAAGCAGGTCATCTGGAAGCGTCCATGGTGTCTGGTTTTGCCCTTAGGTAAACAAGGAGGCCTGTTGCCTTGTGTCCTGCGTCAAACGTCTCCCTCCCCAGTGAGATGGGAGCCGGGAAGCAAAACAATATATATTTTTTGAAAACAAAGCTCTTAAGATGCAATTTCTAATGTCCCTGCACTTTGTGTACTGTTCTTCGGCAACAACATTCCGAACATTTCAGGGATCAGCTGGAGTCCTTGGTTAGCCCTGCCTGCTTACAAAATCTGTTTTCAATAACTCTGGGTTTCTTTAGGCCCCTAAGCCATCTGTTTTGCTGCTTGCGTACCTGTTCACCTCAGTAAGATCAGGTGTGCTCTACAGGTAACACCTGATATGGAAAAGCTTCCCTGAAAATTGTGGTCCAAGCCACTAACTTAGTACAGGGCAATACATCCATTTTTGACCCATTTCAATTCACTGTCCCCATTCTGATTCTTAACTGTGTGTATCTTATCCCTGTGGACTTCTTCTTCTTCAAACTTCAGGTTGAGGGTGAAAACTAAACGTGAAATGAAAGATCCGTAATAATTTTTTAGGCTTCAAAGCAGCGCCCTGTCAAATTGGTTCGAGGCTGCAGTTTAACCCCCTCCTACCCATATCTACACAGTATCCTTCTGTACAAGCTGTTATTATCTGTTGAGGGAAAGAGTTAGGCACTTAAATTTTATATAAAATAATTTTTAATTGAGTTTTACATTGCAAATTTAAATCCAAACAATAAACAACTCCATCATCATTTAGGATTCCCTGAATTCTTCAACTCCCCTCCACCCTTCCATGGCTACCATTTTATTTTATCTATTTTTCTTAAATAATCCAATTTTAACTTAGATTTGAGTACATTGCAAACGTTACTCAAATCCTGCCAAATTTTTCAGTTTGTTTGTGCATGCGCAGAAGCACTAAATCGCACTTTGCGCGTGCGCAGCAGCGACGAATCGCGACCCACGCATGCACAGACACGGCGCTGTGGGTTGCGAATGCTGCGGGTTGCGAACACGCCTCCCACATGGATCACGTTCACAACCTGAGCGTCCACTGTACTACCAACCAGACACACAAAACTTTTACACCCACCTGAAATTGATTTTGAGATGACCTGAGCTCTCATCTTGATAATCAAACTTTAAAGGAGGTAGTATGAAACTCTCCCTTCATGCAAAATTCTAATCTTAATGTTATGTATTGAGTTGAATAGGATCCAAAATGCAGCAGTCTGATTGGTCCGCAGGAGCCACCCAATCCAGCTCCAGGTGGAAGTGAATCCGCAACCCGATTGGCATACAGGAGTATCCCGGAATTAGCCAATCACGTGGGGCCCATTGTGTAAATAGTGTATGTAAAGCAGACGTTTTGGGGGAACTGCATTCCTCGCTACAATGAGCTGAATAAAAAGCATGAAATCCACACTTGACTCAGAGTATATTTCACTTAACAACCACCATCCTAACCAGGAAAATGATTTAAAAATGGGAGTATCAAATCCTTCCTTAACTCCATTGTAATAATTGCAATAAAACAGGACAGGGCATAGAGATTTGCAACAGACCTCATCGCAAGGAAATCCTTCCAGCGGAGTCATTTAAAATGACCTTCCATTAATGTGCCTGGCAGAGAACTATGTTGTGCCATTATAAAATCTCTTTGAAATCTAGGAAGGGTAAGAAAGTTTAAATACTGATTCATCGGATAACGTTTCTGATTCTTCAAATGTGCAACCTTAATTCTCTTTGCACGCTTCAGCTTTCTCGTAGAGAAAAGGCTAGCTACAGAAAATCCTGAAAGATGTATTTTATGCAGAACAAAATCACAAAATCTTTTCCCCCCCAGGAGCTCGTGAATAAACGAGTCAATAGCGTGTTGCAGCAGCAAAAAAGGCCAATGCACTTCTAGGCTGCGTCAACTGAAGTATAGTGTCCAGATCAAGGAAAGTAATAGTAACGCTCTATTCAAGAAGATCAAACCTATGCATTCTTAAGGGAATCAGCCCTGTGTGCTCACTAGAAGGACATATCTTGAAGCTGAGGCTCCAGTGCTTTGAGTATCTCGTGAGAAGAGAAGACTCCCTGGAAAAGACCCTGATGTTGGGAAAGATGGAGGGCACAAGGAGAAGGGCACGACAGAGGATGAGATGGCTGGACAGTGTTCTTGAAGCTACCAACGTGAGTCTGACCAAACTGCGGGACCAGTTACAGGTAGGTAGCCATGTTGGTCTGCCATAGTCAAAACAAAATAAAAAATAAAAAATTCCTTCCAATAGCATCGTAGAGACCAACTAAGTTTGTTCTTGGTATGAGCTTTCGTGTGCATGCACACTTCTTCAGGTATCTGATGCCACAGCTAAAACCCAGCTCGCTGGGGCTGATGGGAGTTGTAGTCCAAAACAGCTGGAGGGCACCAGGTTGGGGGAAGTTGATCCACAGGCTTGAGTATTGACAGACAAATCTTCCCTACATCTCATTGCTGTAGAGGTCCACCCCAGGGCCATTGCAGAGAGACACCCTCCCCCTTTACCCAGCACCTGTCTGTCATTTTGCGGTAACAGATAAACTGTTGAAGGCAAGCACAATTGCCTTCTGTTGCCAGGCCCTCTGCTCATCCCTGCATAATAAGGAGTGCCTGTGAAAGGGAATGCTAATTACAGAGCAGCAGAGACGAGCAGCTTTAACTATAAGTTTCAGGTAACTGAGGTTTAGCTGTGCTCTGTTTAGAGAACCATTTCCCTGGAAAAAAAACAAAACTCAACTCATCTTTGAGCTCTGGAATGCCTTCAGGGTTGCGGGTTGTTGTTGTTTCTTTATAGGACGCAGCAGGAATGTCTTCCTTCTCCTTCAAGGAGTCCTGGGAAGCAGAGGAATGGCATTGCAATGGGATCGTGGGGAAGTTCCTCCAGATTCCCTGTTGTGTCTAGACAGCGCTAACAGGCCTTGACCAAAGGCTGCAGCCTCAAAGCCGAGAGGACAGAGGACATGTTTATTTGCATTCCTCCAAGTTTGCCCAGATACCTACCTAGCCATATGTACATGTGCATTCCAGAAACCCTGAATTGCATATAAATATAGTTACAGGTACGTAGCCATGTTGGTCTGCCATAGTCAAAACAAAATAAAAAAATAAAAAAAATCCTTCCAGTAGCACCTTAGAGACCAACTACGTAAGTTTGTTCTGGTGCTACTGGAAGGATTTTATTTTTATTTTTTATTTTGTTTTGCATATAAATATGCCAAACAACTGCATGCAGGCAACGTGGTTGTGAAAGCAACTTGTGTTATTAGAGGGTTAAACAATGTGGTCCTCAGACAATTTCAAGCAATAGTTGAATTCTGCAGTTTGTCTACCCTCAGAGGCTGTTGTACTACAACTCCCATTTCCCCCGACCAGCTTTAGCCAATGGTCAGGGATGATGGGATTTGTAGTCTAACAACACCGGGGACCCCACAGTAGAAGAACGATGCTAAGGTAGGGGATTAAAGCTTTGTTTTTGCAGCTAGGAGGAGCGGTGCTTCCTTAGCACTGGTCCAAATTTGTGTCGGTTTTCAGCTTGAAGCATTGCCTCACTCTGCGCAGGTCAAGTAAGTGCAACGATGCATGTGGTTGCTGTCATTGCTCAGAAAAGAAAAAGGAGGAACTTTGCTTTAAAGCTACAGGTTATTATTATTATTATTATTATTATTATTATTATTATTATTATTTAAGTGCCAGGTACCAGTACCTCAAATATAATATATACATGTCAACTTTGAATGGCAACATCTAAATCACATGAACAAGTATTACAATATGCAGATGTGTTTTTGAAAAGATATTAGTGAATTGAATTGTACAATAATATTTCATACGTAAAAATACACTTAAAAAAAAAAGAAGAAGTTGGACTTGTCTGGGTACAAAGCACAGGTGATGAGGACCCAAACCTTTCCTGATGAAAGATACCTGTGCATTTTGCCAAGGCGTGATATGCACACATTATTCACCACTGATGCAGAGGACACGTATTTTGTACTCAGATACCATATCGTAAGAACTTGCTTGTTTTCAACATGCGAAAAGCCTTCTGTGTAGAAAACGGCATGCCGACGGAACACAGGTATTTATGTTTCATGCTTGCACCAGTGTGCATTTTGCTACATGCAGCTTTCCAGCAAGTATAACATTGTGTAGACATGCCACGAATAAGACCACCTCAAGCTGTTTTGGTACCCCAGGCGAGGAGATGCATGATGCTGCCTGCAGGTTGCACTTCCCTTTTTAAAAGGATGTGTTTTCCCTGTGGGAATGTCATCACATCCGAATAGGCACTGGAAATGGACAAGCATTGCAGAGGAAACACAACGTTTGCGTGAATCCGGCCAAGACACAGGGAATTCAAACCCTTTATATACTGAAATTTTTGTAGCATTTCTTAATCGCTCACTTGATTGTTAAAAGCAGCCGAACTCAAAGTTAATCAACAAATTCAGCCTTCCCTAGTAGACAGCCTCACTATTGATTTGACACAAGGAGAAGACGAGTGGAGTTTAAGTTAATATATAACTAATGGCATACTCCGATGCATGTCAATGGGACTTATTCCCAACCAACCCCAGTTAACTGCATAGCAGGGATGGGGCCATAGCTGTTAACTTTCCCTTTTTGTGGGAAATTCCCTTATTCCAGTGCCGTTTCCCATTGCAAAAAAAGGGAAAGTTGACAGCTCTGGATGGGGCAGGTAAAAGTGAGGAGTCTAACACTTCCGGCGAGGTCGCCATCGCGGGCGGTCGTGGGTTGCCTCGGCAGCGAGGCGCCCAGTCCAGCCCGGGGGTTGGAGCCCTGCTACCGCTAAGCGGGGCTCCGGTGAGGCGCGGGAAGAGCGTCCCGCGCCTCGGGCTCCCCGGCGGGCCCGCTAGGCTCCGTACCCTTCCCTCGTTCCCCCTGTAAAGGGGGAGTGGGGGTGAAGGGACTGCGGAGCTGGGCCATTAGGGGACATGCCCCAACCGGGCGGAAAAGCGGCGGTCGCTGCCCGCGACGAGCGACAACGTTCTCCCTCTAGAAGATGAAAGGAAAAGAAGCCCGGTGGCTGTGAGTACTTGATTGGATTAATCTGTGGACTTAACGATCAGGGAGGTTTCAGGGAAAGGAAGCCTGCCTCCCTCCCTTCGGTGGCAAGAAAATAACGGTTTTTGATAGACTGCTGCTACAATGATGGTTACAATGTTTTGATTTTTTGACAAGTGAGACTATTTAGATTCCCCTTCGGGGAGGAAGATGATGGAGAATATCCCTTTTTAAAGTTCTGGTCTTTACGCCCTGGTTTCAGGGAAAATGGCTGCGAAAGTCTGAGTTGGAGTGGAAAACTACTGGCATTAAGATGGAGAAACACTGAAATAGAAACTGAAATTTGACACCTATGCCCGCTTCTACCATGTTGGGCTTTGTTTTCGAACTTGTTTTGAACTCTGGATTAACCGATGAACAAAGGATTACTTTTCTGAAAATGGAACTGCTTAACCAGAAACTGATGGTCTTGAACTGGGACATGAAGAAAAATGTGCTTCCCACAGAGGAGACCTTTCAGGTTATTGATACTATGGAAGAGAGCCTTGGCAAAGAGCTGAAGGGGATGATTGAAGAACAGAGAGAGATGGCTTGGCGACTCCGGGAAAAAGAAACGTCCTTTGGGGGTGGCAGACCCGGGACGGTGAAGATTGTTATATCCAGCCCTCGAGGTGAGAGCTCGGGAGTGATGGGCAAAAAATTAAGATGTCTACAAATAGAAGAAGAATGCAGCATTGAACCGGAGAAGCTGGAAGAAGATGAACTGTGTACCCTGATGCTCGAGGCAAGGACTGTTGTGGACTATGTCTGGATCTGTGGACTTATAAGAAAAGAGGACAATTTGAGGAGTGGTTCCGAAGTAAGATGGAGAAGGACAATGGTTAGAGGGGGGGATAGGGTGAACTGTATTAAGCGTAAAATATAAATGGTTTGTTATGGTAACCTGAAATCGGTGTGTCAAGATATTAAGTCTTTTTAAATAAGAAAAGGGATATTTTGAATTTTTTGTTATTAGCAGCAGTTTAAAGGAAAGAAGAGGTTTGTTTTGATTTGATATAAGAATAATATGTTAAGATATAAAGTTTTGTTACTAATTATTATGAAGTTACAATATGATTTGATTTTATCCAAGATAAAAGTGAGATATTATTGTAAATTGAAAATAAGAACTTAAGAGGATTGTTTAGATTTGAATTTTTTTAAATGAATTTAATTTTTAGAGAGGTGAAGTTATTAAAGTAGAATTTGGATTTGAAACCGAAGGAGAGAAGGCAGGGGAAGTCAAGTGTAAAGATTCGGAACAAGAATTTTTTGTGTGTGTGTATGTAAACAAGAAGAAGAATCTTGGTTATGTTTGTATTTGTTTTGTATAATTGTGGGTGGGTGATTGTTTGGGTAGATGTAGGTGTGGGTGTGGGATTATTCTTTGTTATGAAAAATACCAATAAATTCTCTATAAAAAAAAGTGAGGAGTCTAACAACACCTGGAAGGCCAGGCAGTCCCAGCTCCAGGTGTACAGGGTTTGTTTATTTTTATTTAATACAGTGGTACCTTGGTTCTCAAACTTAATCCATTCCGGAAGTCCGTTCCAAAACCAAAGTGTTCCAAAACCAAGGCACGCTTTCCCATAGAAAGTAATGCAAAACGGATTAATCCATTCCAAACTTTTAAAAACAACCCCTAAAAAAGCAATTTAACATGAACTGTGCTATCTAACGAGACCATTGATCCATAAAATGAGAGCAATAATCAATGTACTGTACTATAAAATAAATAAGACAGTATTGTAGATGATAAAATTAAAATTATTATATTTACTCACCTGCACTGATGATAGCCATTGTTTGGACGGGGGGCTTTTATCCATTTCCGCAGTCACACAATCAATCAATCAATCAATCAATCAGTCAGTGGCTGAACTGGGTTCCACACAGTCACAAAAACAAATTAACCGAAAAAGCCTCAAAGACAAAAACGCAAAATAAATAGCAAAAACAAAAGGACCAAACTTAATTCATTCCAGAAGTCCCTTTGACTTCCAAAATGTTCGATAACCAAGGCGCAGCTTCTGATTGGTGCAGGTGCCTCGGAAACAATAGCCGACAACCGCATCGGCTTCTGAAAAACGTTCAAAAACCGGAACACTACTGGGTTTTCGGCGTTTGAGTACCAAGGCGTTTCGTTTGAGAACCAAGGTACCCCTGAAGTATGTTTATATCCTACCTTTCCTCCAATCTAAATTAGATGATCACGGTCCTAGAGGGAGAAAATACCTTTCTCTGCCCACTCTCCCATGCCATCCATAATGTTCTGCATCTCCATCATGCGCCGTCTTACTCAACTTTCCTCGAAACCAAAAGACCCCAAACGTTATAACCATCCCTCAAGAGGGGACTTATTCCACCCCCTCAATCATTTTGGTTGCCCTTTCCTGAACCATTTTCACATCTCCACAATCTCCCTTTTGAGCTGAGGTGACTAGAACTGTACATAATAGCCTAAGTGCAGTCACACCATAGATTTTTTATAACAGCATACTGTGTCAAGTTCTGGGCACCACAGTTCAAGAAGGATACTGACAAGCTGGAACGTGTCCAGAGGAGGGCAACCAAAATGGTCAAAGGCCTGGAAACAATGCCTTATGAGGAACGGCTTAGGGAGCTGGGTATGTTTAGCCTGGAGAAGAGAAGGTTAAGGGGTGATATGATAGCCATGTTCAAATATATAAAAGAATGTCATATAGAGGAGGGTGAAAGGTTGTTTTCTGCTGCTCCAGAGAAGCGGACACGGGGCAATGGATTCAAACTACAAGAAAGAAGATCCACCTAAACATTAGGAAGAACTTCCTGACAGTAAGAGCTGTCCGACAGTGGAATTTGCAGCCAAGGAGTGTGGTGGAGTCTCCTTCTTTGGAGGTCTTTAAGCAGAGGCTTGACAGCCATCTGTCAGGAATGCTTTGGTGGTGTTTCCTGCTTGGCAGGGGGTAGACTGGATGACCCTTGTGGTCTCTTCCAACTCTATGATTCTATGATATTGGAATTTTCATTTTCACTCCTTTCCTAATGATCCCTAGCATGGCATTTGACATCTTCACAGCTGCCGTGCACTAGGTTGACCGCTTTATTGAGATGTCCGCAATGACCCCCCAATATCTGTCTTACATATAGAAAACAGACTTGATGGTGTTCTGTAGTTCCCTCTGCACTTGATGATGACGAAGACATGGGATGGTGACTATGGGAAGCAGCTGACATCTCTCTCCCACAGCGCACACCCCCAAGCTCATGGCTAATGTCTTTAGCGTTCCACTGTGATCTGGGGAAAAGCAGAACTGGAAGGAGATTCATCGGAAAAGAGTAACTGAATAATCCCTGGTTCTTACTCATGCCACATAGATTTGCAGTTGCCACCACATGCTGTACACGGGGCATATTGAGACACATCCCACGCAACTCGCAACAAGATAAATCACACACAGAAATAAGTGTGAGATACGCAATGCCCAAATGAAAGTATGCCAACAATAGTCTAGACACCGGATTAGGTAATGAACAGCACGTATAATTTATCATATCAAAGGGTGGCTGTGCAGCCTGAGATGAAGAACCCAGGAAAAAGTTGCCAGATTATCTGTGAAGGCATGCAGAGGAATCAAGGCCCACGGAGAGGCAAGAGAACCCATGGAACGCCACCGACGTGCAAACTTGAAATGGGCTGATCATCTGGTCTTCAGAATGAATCTGGAGGATGCAGCGTGCAGGGCCGGCGCGTCCATTAAGGCGAACTAGGCAATTGCCTAGGGCGCCAAAATGGAGGGGGCGCTGGCCAGGCTTGGGTGGGGGGACGGGACGGGCTAGCAGCAGCTTCTCTGCTGTAGCGGAGAGGTGCTGCTTGCCCCCTACACCACCACCCCGGCTCCCGCTAAAGCAGGCTTTGGCGGGGGCGGGGGGTGGGACAGGCGAGCAGCAGCTTCTCTGCTACAGCGGAGAAACTGCTGCTTGCCTCTTCGCCACCCCCCACCTCCCGCTAAAGCAGGCTTTGGCGGGGGGCGCCAGAAGGTGGTCTCGCCTAGGGCGCAAGAAACCCTAGCACCGGTCCTGGCAGCGTGATAAACTTCAAATCACTACTCAGTAGCTGTATTCCCTGCAGATCCACTTTGAAAATGAAGCCCAAAGTGGCAAATCAGGGGAAGGGCCATAGCTCAGTGGTAGAGAGCTTCTTTAAATACAGAAGGTCTCAGGTTCAACTCCCACCCGCAAGTAGGACCGCAGCTTGAACCCTCCGCCTGACAGTCAGTGTGGACAATACTGAGCTAGGTGGAGCAATGATCCGGCTCCCATAAGGCAGCTTGTTATGTTCCTAAGTCATGTTCGCACATAATGCCATTTCCTCTATTCCCCTTGCCCCCACCCCGCCATGTTCCTCCATGGTAAATGGAGATCCAAGTGGGCTGGCTTTGGCCTTGGGGCTTCCAAACGCTGACTCCTAGTTTAGATATAACCAACCTAGAATGTAAACACTTTGATCTTGATTCCTTTTTATTATTATTATTATTTTGGTAGCACCAAGTGGCTGTTACCAAGTAGGTTTATTTCACACAATGATTTTTGAAAAAGCCGACATAAGCTATCTCTTCCAATTTGTGTGGCACTCTGTTTGGAATATCCAAGTGGAAGTAAAAGCTTATCACCAACCCAGGTCATTCTCACCCCTTCAGAACCAACGTAAAAAAGAAAATGGTGACACCTCATGACAGAGCACAGTATTACAGGATATAGAATTAGCCTTTTAAAAATCCATGTTTCTCCTTGCCGTTTCCCCAGTGGCCTTTAATCGCTGTTACCGTATCATGACAGCCACGGACAGAAAGTCTCTAAAGAGGGTGGTGAATACAGCACATGATATCATGGGCAGTCCCTTGAGTCTGTTAGACGACATCGGAAGGGATCGTTGCCTTAGGAGAGCGAGAAAAATTCTGGGGGATGACTCACACCCCGGCCATCACCTCTTTAATCTTCTACCCTGGGGCAGGAGATATACAAGTATAATCAGCCGTACTGACAGGCTAAAAAATAGCTTCTATTCGTGGGCTGTTAGGCTGTTGAACGGAAAATAACATAGCGCAACTGACTTGTGAGGTGGTGTGTTGTTCGATAAAAGATTGAGTGTTGGGGGGGGAGGTTCGTTTAATTTCATTGTACACAGGTTGTACAATGACAATAAAGGTATTATTACTATGGGTGCCATTTTGCCGGTTGGGCTGCCATTTTAACTGTTTTGGCCCTATTCTCATCTGCATTGTTTCAATCACAGAGGAACATGTGTGGAGAACCGCTGTAAGGAAGAAAAGGGAAGATCAGCATTTCTTCTATGGTTATGCACGCCTCTCCCCTCCCTCTGCCCACCCCCGCCGTACTTATCCCCCAAGGCTGTGACATTCTTCCTTTTCATTCGGTTCTGCGTCAAGTTTCTTGCCTCTCTCAATGTACAGCTTTTAAGGGTATTTTTAGATACGGTATTTGAGCAACTCAAACAGATGGCCATCGAGTCTGACAGTTGCACTGATATTTAGGGTGCTGCTTTCCGAGATGCGTGCACATGAAATGCATAGCGCTTTGGACCTTAAATAAGTAAAGTGAGTTTCTAAAGGGGTGCCCCCAATTCCAGTGGTGCCCAAACAATAAGGGAGCTGTTGGTGGGCTCACCTGCCGGGTCGGTTTTTGGAAGCACCAGGACATTCTTAAATTTGGAAGGGACCTGATTGGGTGACAGGCTGGAGTGTTTTTTCTCAGGGTGAGAGGCTGAGAAAGGTGGAAGTTATCCCAGGTGAGAGCTGGGAGGACTCACATCTCCGCATGTGAATTGAAGATTAAGACAGGAGGGTGAAAAATGAAATGATTTATAATGAGTTGAAAAAAGTTTAAAATAACTTTTGTAAAAAAAAAAAAAAAAAACCCAGAACAAGAAGAAGAAGAAGAAGAAGAAGAAGAAGAAGAAGAAGAAGAAGAAGAGGAGGAGGAGTTTGGATTTGATATCCCGCTTTATCGCTACCCAAAGGAGTCTCAAAGCAGCTAACATTCTCCTTTCCCTTCCTCCCCCACAACAAATACTCTGTGAGGTGAGTGGGGCTGAGAGACTTCAAAGAAGTGTGACTAGCCCAAGGTCACCCAGCAGCTGCATGTGGAGGAGCGGAGACGCGAACCCGGTTCACCAGATTACGAGTCTAACCACTACACCACACTGGCTCTGAAGTTTTCTTACTAGGAATTTTAGGTCCAGAAATACCTACAGATCAGAAGAGACTATTTATGTATGCTACAACTGCTGCACAGATGCTACTTGCCCGAAGATGGAAGGAGGACAACCTACCTACAAAAGAAGAATGGCTGATAAAGATGATGGACTATGCCAAATTTGCAAAAATGACCGGGAAAATCAGAGATCAAGAGGACAATAAATTTAATAAAGAATGGGGAAATTTTTAAAAGTTATTTGAAAGAACGATGTAAACAATTGAAAACATTGGCAGGATTTTAAAAACACTTGCAACGAAGCGAGAACTATGATAAAAATTGAGTTTTAAGAAAATATGGAGAATTTGATATGATGCAGTTTGAAAAGAATATCCGGGGAAACCATGGAGGAATGGAGGAAAGTTCAGGGTTTCTGAGAATCCTATTTGTAAAATGATTATGATTTATGTATAATGATAAATGTTAAAAGTGAAAATGATTTTTTTTATAAAAAAAAATTAAAGATAGAAGGGTGAAAAAAGTTCCTTTCTTCTTCGTCTTGTTTCTCTTTCCTTTTTCCTTTTATTTCCCCCCTTTTCTCTTTGTAAACAAGTAGGAAGAAGTAGGGAGAACTCCATGCACTGAGAAACCAAGGGCGATGACTGGCTGCTGTTTTGGACCTAAGCATGCTGAAGTTATGAGAGGAGCAATGAGATGCTCTTGGAGTGCAAGGCGCCCCTTCCATTGAAGGCTCCAGGTGTAAATATGTGCAAAATAAACCATGTTTCGTAAAGACACTAGTCTCTGCTGTGCCTTGATTTCCCAACAGAAACACAAACCTGGGCGAGTCTCTGAAATCTTGCTACTACTCGGCAGAGACTGGGGGTGGCATGTAACACTATGCAGATGTCGCAAATGGTAGTTTGGTGGGGGAGACACACACAGATCTCAACACTATCAGTCTCAGAAGCTCCTGAGAGCTGTAAGATTGTTCCTTTTTGTCTGTCAGTCCCCCAGCATGGGGCAGGGCACCCCTGTTTTGTTAGTTGTGACGGATCCTGCAGTCAGTGTGTATCCCAGAAGGAATCTCTTGATCTAGGAACACTTTGTACATTGAAGCATCCTCCCCACCCCACCCCAGGTTGCGTTTAGATTGCTCCCATTGCTCTAATAAAGAATGGTGCATATGCTTGAACTTCCATTCAGCAGAGGCCGCTCTGAATTACGATCGAGTTTTAATTTCGTGACAAATATACTAATTGATTAATGGCTCGTGTGATTAATGCCTTCAGCCTCAAATATTTTAGAAACATAAACATCATTTGGAAATGCTCCAGCGGGAGCTAATGCCAAGAAATGCAGTGGCCCCCGCAGGGCATCCAATGTAAGCATCTAAACCTATGTTAGCATAGCCACAGTTTTCTCAACAGTATCGGTGATAATATGATTTCAAAACGCTGGGGTGCACCGGTCTAATTAAGAGGAGGGGATCTTAGTGAAAATACAGGGCTGAGATTAAGCTAGTCATCATTTTTGACAAGCATTTTTGGTAGTGCCAAAAGGCACCATTGCTATAAAATGATCTTGACGTTCTCCCCCCAACCCAAATGGGCTGTATTCAATGGTGTCACTCAGCTGCGGCTGCTAAATTAATGTCTGGCCATAATACATGGCTAAGGGGTGCATTTGTGCTTGGTAAGCTACAAGCAGCATAGGTTTGCAAACACATGGCTTTTTATTTTTCAATTTGCAGGGGAAATCCTAATTGGAAATCTGAGCATGAATCCGGTCTTTTTTTCACCCTCTGTTAGTGGAATCCTTGCTAACCCTGTGCAGCAGATGAGCTAAGCATGAAACGCTCGGCAGTTTTCAGCTATACTGAGTCTCTATGTTAGCAGTGGGTGAGGTCATCTCTCTTTAATGTCAGTCTTCAAGGCATTCTGTGTTCATCCAGGATGAAGGAATCCTATACAAACGTAAGATGGGAATTGACACAACTGCTGTGATTCTACAAAGAAAGAAGTGGGACACAGACGAGCCCTATATAAACCCTGAAGCACAAGGAGAAGTTGCATTCTTCTGTGCTGGGGGCTGTAATGTTAAAAAGCAATGACTCTGTTGTGGCTTCTATTGAATGCATCCCTTTCCCTATGATAGCTTCAACAGAATATCCATCTCACCAGCAGAAAGAAAGAAAGAAAGAAAGAAAGAAAGAAAGAAAGAAAGAAAGAAAGAAAGAAAGTCATTGTACAATTAATTGTAGATTGATGTGTGTTTCTGTATTGCAGATGGGGGACACTACCCTCCCCACCCACCAGGGTGTATTGGTTGTTAGGGGAAGGGTACTACCTCTGGTGCAGGATACGGCATGTTCCTTCTGGGGTAGGGTACTTTGTTCACCTTTGGTCCCCACCCTGCACTCAGCTCTCACCTGTGGCTCCTATAAGCTGTCAGCATGCAACAGCGGCTACACCCCGGGAAATGGCTTCAACTAGCTGGCTAAGGGGCTCATTTTCCAGCGTCATAACTTTTATATGCCTGTTGTCTTTGTCCATGGAGTTTTCTTGGCAGGGATACTGGAGTGGGTTGCCAGTTCCTCCTCCAGGTGGAAGTAAGAGCTGGACCATCAAGAAGGCTGATCGCCGAAGAATTGATGCTTTTGAATTATGGTGCTGGAGGAGACTCTTGAGAGTCCCATGGACTGCAAGAAGATCAAACCTATCCATTCTCAAGGAAATCGGCCCTGAGTGCTCACTAGAAGGACAGATCCTGAAGTTGAGGCTCCAGTACTATGGCCACCTCATGAGAAGAGAAGACTCCCTGGAAAAGACCCTGATGTTGGGAAAGATGGAGGGCACAAGGAGAAGGGGACGGCAGAGGATGAGATGGTTGGACAGTGTTCTCGAAGCTACTAACATGAGTTTGGCCAAACTGCGGGAGGCAGTGAAGGATAGGCGTGCCTGGCGTGCTCTGGTCCATGGGGTCACGAAGAGTCGGACACGACTGAACGACAAAGCTGGCTAAACCAGGTGAGGGTAGCGATCCGTCTCAAAGCCTCAGAGAGTTGCACGCAAAGATAGGTTCTGGCAGATTGAGCAGATGAGATCAATAGCGGGTCCAACTCTGTGCTGCAGAGGGAAGTGAGGGGCAAGTGGGGCTCGTCAACCTGGGAAGGTAACCCATCTAGGAGAAGGAAAATTCTGATACTAAACCTCCACTGCCTTGCAGGATACCTTCTGGAGAAGAAAAGGTTTAGGAGTAAACCTTACACAAATACAGAGTGGAGTCCCTAAGACGGTTAGATGGTGCCTTGCACGCCTCCTTCCGGCAACTCCTGCAGCCAAGTTGGTGCCAAACATATTGCTCTGCTTTCCTTTGGACCACATCAGCGAGGCCGAGGGGGTGTGTGTCTTGTCATCTGAACAGCCAATCTTTAGCAATACTGCCCCATCAGTCTATATTTATTGCTGTGCCTGTGAAGAACTTATAATTTTATTGTTACAGGTAGGTAGCCATGTTGGTCTGCCATAGTCAAAACAAAACAAAATAAAATAAATCATTCCAGTAGCACCTTAGAGACCAACTAAGTTTGTTCTTGGAATGAGCTTTCGTGTGCATGCACACTTCTTCAGACACACTGAAACGGAAGTCACCAGACCCTTAAATATAGTGAGGGAGTGGGGAGGGGTATTACTCAGAAGGGTGGTGGGAATGGGTGATCACCTGATAGGTGTGGAAAACCTGTTGAGGACTGTTAACGACTGCAATTTTTACAGGGTCTTACAGGGAAAGGCAAGTGGTGAGATGGCTAAAGATAGCTTTGTCATGTATAATGAGATAAGAATCCAATGTCTTTGTTCAGACCCTCACTATATTTAAGGGTCTGGTGACTTCCGTTTCAGTGTATCTGAAGAAGTGTGCATGCACACGGAAGCTCATACCAAGAACAAGCTTAGTTGGTCTTTAAGGTGCTACTGGAAGGAATTTTTTATTTTGTTTTGTTTTACTTTTATTGTATTGTGTTGAACATATACCTGTAGTACTAAGAATTGAAGAAGCTCTAGCAAAACCTGATCTGCAACACTTTTTGCGTATTTGCACTGCGCTAGGACACTATCATTATTGGCAGAATTGTGCCACTAGTTTACTATTTGTTCATAAGTATCTCCAGGCTTGGACTTGCACGCTGCACTTCAGTGTGTTTATTTTAGTGTGTTTAATTGAGTGAAATTGTTCCTTATATCTACTAGCCGGTTAGGTGTTTTGGTTTTGTCGGATTACAATTTTTTTTTGTATTCCTTTGAACCACATCAGCGAGGCCGAGGGGTGTGTGTCTTGTCAACAGAACAGCCAATCTTTAGCAATACTGCCCCATCAGTCTATATTTATTGCGTATTTTAAGTTGTTTCCGTTTTAATTTTTATGCGAACCACCTTAGGTCCTGCACTGGGAGAAGAGGGGGGGGGGCGGTACAACTAATTCACTAACTAAATATCCCCCCTCCAGGACAGACATTAAGCTAATAGCTCTGTAATTTCCAGGATCCCCCCCCCAGATCCCCCACTTTTTGTGGGAGTGTTCCACAAATGGGGAGCCACCACAGAAAAGGCCTCTGGACCTCTCATGGAGAGGGCACACAAAGAAAAGTCTGAGATGATCACAGGGTCTGGGTTGGTTCATATGGAGAAGCGGTCCTTGAAATATTGGGGTCTTGAGCCATTTAAAGCTTTATAGGTCAAAACAAGCCCAGAAACTAATTGGCACTCAGGCCAGGATATCCAGATTCTAATATTTTTAGGACTCTATAGGCTAAAACCAGCACTTTGAATTGAGCCTTGAACCAAACAGAGGATCATTGCAAATAAAGTCAGATTGGTATAATGTGCTCTGAATGACCCACTACAACCAGCTACCTGGTGCAACTATTGAAGTTTCCAGATGTTTTCCAAGGACTTGTAGAGAGCATAGATTAAGCAGGTGTGAGGTCACACACAGTACAGAAAAAGACATTCCAAGCAGAGACTTTTCTCCACACCAGCACTTTTATTTCCCCCTTTTGAAGAATGACATGTTTGGAATTGCCTACAGGGCAACTCCATGCAATGTAGTGGTTTTTCAGAAAGCAATTAAATTCTGACCCAGGGACATGTTTTTTGAATGGGATGTACTTTAACAGACTGGAGCAAATAGCCTCTTTTGCTCCACTGGTTGCTTATGTAAGGCTAATTCCCTTTGGATTAGGATTTGGGTCAACAAAGAATGCATTATTTTGCACAGATGAACTTAACTGTGAGCTGTCTGTCTCCAACTGTATCACCCCCCAATTCTGCCTTCCTTTTATCCACAAATAGCATGTTTGTAGCTTTCTTCAAAACACATGTAAGCTACATTTCCTGCTCTGTTTGGGCACTAAGACTGATGTCAGTTGAAAGTAAGCAATTGTGCATTTTTGCAGATTCTTTCCAAATCTCCTGAATCAGAACTTTTTTTTGAGACCTCCCCTTCTCAGTCTTCAAATTTGCTAGAGAAGACCTGCTCCATATACAGTCATACCTCTGGTTGCGTTTGCTGCGGGTTGCGTTTGTCACGGGATACAAATGCACCGGGTTTGCACTTCGCACATGCGCAGAAGCACTAAATGCACAGATTCGGCGCTTCAGGTTGCGCTCTGTTCATGTTGCGAACGGGCCTCCGGAACAGATCCTGTTTGCAACCAGAGGTACCACTGTACCATCAATTAGGAGCACCACATTCACGCCATACATTTAAAAAGCACTATGATACCACTTTAAACAGTTATGGTTCCCCCCAAAGAATTATGGGAGCTGCAGTTTCTTAAGGTTGCTGAGAATTGATAGGAAACCCCTATTGCCCTCCTAGAGTTACAATTTTCAGATGTTTAACAGTCAATCTCTCTTCCCAGGGACTTCTGGGAATTGCTGCTGCTGTATGGAAAAACACATGAATCTGACCTTTGAAGGGATTGTAAGTAAACCATTTTCCACTTACCAAATGAATGGTTTCCTCCTATGTGAAGGGAAGTGGGAAACTTTGGAAAGGACTTGGGAGATATTTTAAAGGTCTAAGAGCCAATATTTCCATGCTGTACTTTGTGTCTCTCTCCGGAAAGAGCACTTGCCCCAAACCTGGAGAGAATTCTCCCTTTATGCTTTTAAACCAAATTATATATAAAAAACTGACATAATTTCAATGGATCTACTCTGAATAGGACATAATTGGAGACAACCCTTCGTATTCTCAGATTTGGTTTGCTTTTATTTACTTTGTGAGACTTCTTAGGAACCACTGAATGCCTGAGAAGAAACCTATAAATATAGGTTGTCTTGAAAGTGATGTGAGCTCATGCGGTGGCGCTTTCCCATTCCTGCACACACACACACACACACGCTCTGCACAGTTTCTTCCGAGGGTTGGTGTAACCCCAAAGCAAGACCTGGAATGTGGCACAGGAGGCAGCTGCAGTGGCCAGGGAAATTGCTGAAAATTGGGCAGGGGCAATTTGCAGGAGCATTTCTCACCAGATTCCCCACCCACCCACCCACTCACTAGCCCCCTGCCGCACCTTCCAGGCTTTTCCTTGAGAATCTCTGGGCTTTAGTTTGAGGCCCGGTTTGAAGAGGGGCTGTACCCAACCCTAAATTTGGCCATCCTTTTTCAAGTGGGGAAAATTCACATTACAAGCTCTCGCTTCCTTCCATCCAAGCCCCGAACCATCCCTGGTCATGAAGACTGAAATGAACTGTATGATGTAATGCCATCTCGTCATACTGAGAATTTAGGGACATAGGAAGCAGCCCGATACTGAGTCAGACCCATTAGTCTACCGTGATACTGTCTACACTGAGATGCTGGGGGATTGAACCTGAGACCTTCGGCACGCTAGGCAGATGCTCTACCACTGGGTTACAACCCTTCCTACTGAAATTATCTTCACCTCGTGCAAGACTATAGGAAGCTGCCTTATACCGAGCCAGACCATTGGTCCAGCTAGCTCACTAGAATCATAGAATCATAGAGTTGGAAGAGACCACAAGGGCCATCCAGTCCAACCCCCTGCCAAGCAGGAAACACAATCAAAGCATTCTACACTGACTGGCAGAGGCTCTCTATGGTTTCAGGTAGGGAATCGTCCTACCTGGACATGCTCAGGATTGAACCTGGGACCTTCTGCATTCAAAGCAGGTGCTCTACCACTTAGCTTCACCCCTCTCCAAATTTCCCCGTCTCTGTCCTGCCAGTAGCAGTGAATGTGGGGCAGAGCTGCAGATTCACCCTCCCATTATTGGAACCACTGCAATTTATCTAGAAGTTGTTTTTGTTGTTGTTATTTATACCCCACCCATCTGGCTGGGTTTCCCCAGCTACTCTGGGTGGCTCCCAGCAGAATATTAAAAACACAATAAAAGATCAAACATTAAAAACTTCCCTAAGCAGGGTGACCTTCAGATGTCTTCTAAAAGCCAGACAGTTGTTTATTTCCTTAACATCTGATGGGAGGATGTTCAACAGGGTGGGTGCCACTACCGAGAAGGCCCTCTGCCTGGTTCCCTGTAACCTCACTTCTTGCAGTGAGGGAACCCCCAGAAGGCCCTTGGAGCTGGACCTCAGTCAACAAAGGGCAGGTTAAAAAATAATTTTAAAATTTTAAATACAATCACCACAGGTGCTTGTTTTTCCCTCTTCCCTCCAGGCTCCTTTTTCCTTTTGTATCATTTGCACCGTGTTGTTATAATCATCTCTTTGTATCATTTGTAAGCCGTTGTTTTTAAACTGCAAACTGGTCCGAGGGCTTTGGTTTATAGGCAGCATTCAGGAAGAAAGAAGAGGTTTGTCATGGCGGCTAAAAAATGGAATATTCAGGTGCAGAGGCAGGCTATTCCTGCTACAGATTTGAGGAAGAGGAAAAAGTGGGTTGTCCAGGGGCACTTAGCCACTGCTGCAAACAGTACACTGAGCTCCAAGGGCTTTTGTCTCTATTTCGCTGGACTGCTCTTGCGCTCTTCTAGATAAAGGAAGGGAGCTGTCTCAGAATGCTCAACTGCTGTGAAGTAATCACTGTAGTTGACATCGAGACCTGATTGGACTGATGGCTTAATAATGCTTGACAAATCATGGCTGAAATTGACCTAACGAGACGGAGCGTCTGAAGGCAAGCAAAACACTGTTCGGGACCGACAGAGAAAATTCAGCTCGCCGCTCAGGTGGTGGGGTTGCGGCTCATTAATCCAGCCCATGAAACGATTAGTATCATGTTATTTTAATGTTCTATCATGAGCAAACATGTGCGAGAAATAGACTGGAAAAGAGCCTTGCATAAAATGTAACCGGCCCTTGGAATCCGTTGCCACGGGCTATTGCAAGGTCCACTGGCATAAATAGTTTTCTAAAAAGACCCTATAAATACACAAGAGGTCGCCTTGCCATTTTGACCTGCTTCTGAACTTCTCTGTAAGATCTGGCTAATTGCTTGTGGAAGGCAGGATGGTTAACTAGAAGAAATATTGCTTTAACTGATGTGGTCTTTCCTAAATTCTCGTGCACGCTGTGAATTTTCTGCTTAGTGGCCCCCTAGCTGCAAATCTTTATGTCCACCAGTATTTGCTGGGGCTTTAAGCTTTAATTGAATCAACTGGTATAGGCTTTGGAACAGAAAAATGAATGAGGACCAGGAACCGGAGACAATTATCTCAGTTTTCTATTCTTCAGCTCTTTGTAACGGGAAGAAGCTCAGTGGTAGAGCATCTCCTTTGCATGCAGAAGTTCCCAAGTTCAATCCTTGGCATCTGCAGGAAGGGCTGCCAGAAACCCAGAGAGCCACTGCCATTCAGTGTAGGAAATATTGGGCTAGATGGTCTTCCTCCGTCTAAGGCAGCTTCCAATGTTCCTACATTCCTAATGTGAATTTTGCAAAGCACTTTGCAGTGCTGCTTGTTGCACAGGTCAGGTCCTTTGTGGGCAAAGAGCCTTCCAAAGTGCTACTCAGTTGTCATTGCCAAATCCTCAGATATTGCAGGCAGTGATCTTAAAGGGGATAGGCATGGTAGGAAGCAAGCCAGATGTCACCATGAGGAATAAGCCTGCATATTCAGCTCTACTTCATTAGCCAGTTATCTGGATGCTATGTCCTCTTCCCTGTCAACACACCAGTCACCAATAACCCTTCACTCACATTTATATCCTCTTCCTGAGGTGGCAGAAAGTATTACTAAGGCACAAAGTGAGACACTAGCACTTAAGAATCCTAGCCAGGTTCTCTTTGTTTAGCTGATGGGTGAGATTTGGGCTGTAAGCAGATGGCTTCGCTATGTAAGGGTTCAGTTGAGATTATACTAGTGATGATGCTTAGAGGTGATGCTCTCACTTAGTACAGTGGTACTTTGGTTCTCAAACTTAATCCATTCCGGAAGACCGTTCCAAAACCAAAGCGTTCCTTTTGTTTGTTTGTTTGTTTTGTTAAAAAACACTTTTATAAAGAAACCAGAAGCCTTTTTACTGGGAATAGTGGGGGAGGAAATCCCCCAAAAGGACATTACATTCTTTTTGTATGCCACAACTGCTGTGAGGTTACTATTAGCTAAGAATTGGAAGAGCCAAGATTTACCAACTATAGATGAATGGCAAATGAAGATGTTGGACTTTATGGAACTTGTCAAGCTGACAGGGAAACTCCGCGACCAGGGAGAAGAGATGGTGGAAGAAGATTGGAAGAAATTTAAATTATATTTGGGAAAAAAACAATGTAACATTCTTCAAAGCTTAGGGAATTAATTATAGGTCTTCGGAATTTACCCAGGAATTGGGTTAATTTTAAACTGTTTTTGAAAGAAATTTTGGTTAAGATGGTAATTTGTTAGAAATTGCTAAAGAAGATTAGGGAATTGAAATTCAGAAGGGGGGGGACTGGGAGAAGTCACTTACTGATGTAAAGAAAAAGTTATGTTATTGTAAGAAGAATCCCTTTTATTTTCCTTTTTATGTTTTGTCTTTTTTATTTCTTTTAAAATGAATAAAAATCATTGGGGGTGGGGGGACAAAACCAAAGCGTTCCAAAACCAAGGCGTGCTTTCCCATAGAAAGTAATGCAAAACGGATTAATCCGTTCCCGACTTTTAAAAACAACCCCTAAAACAGCAATTTAACATGAATTGTGCTATCTAACGAGACCATTGATCCGTGTAATCTGCATAACTGCACACTACACAGTTACAGATGTCATGACCTGGGCTCAAATTCTGCTCCTTCAAAGGATGAGCCTGGGGATTTCAAAGTGGTGGAGGGAACTGTCCTCAGATGAGCATAACCATTCAAAAGCAATTGTGCAAGAGGAGCCAGTGCCTCTCTGGTGCAAGAATTATCGTGTTGCCCTCCTTGGACTCCACACAGAAGCCCTAGTGGGAAGCAAAGTCTCCCCTACTCTTGTCAGAGGAGTTATTATTTATTAAATTTATATCTTGCCTTTCCTCCCAAAGGAAAGCACAACAGACTGCCCCCTACATAGTATGCAGAGGCTCCTCTCACCAAAGACTGAAGGAGCAAATGAGATAAACCTAAGTTCCTACTTAAGGCTCAGTCTGGGAATGACTGCTGCTAAAGCAACATCCGAGTTTTGCTCTTAGAGTCTCCTCCCTAAGCCCTGCATGGAGCTGTCCAGGGTACTACTGAAGCCTTGCCTTGGAACTGTGCCATTGCTCAAAACAGATTGGGCTGGTGGTTATTCACTCTCACCTCTCATAACATACTGCCTGCTCATTAGGTTCTGATGGGGAGGCCCTGCAGCATATCCTTCCAATGTTTGAAAAGAGGCTGGCTGGGAAACATGAGAGAATTTTCTTGGTGGCAACATTGGATCTCTGGAACTCCTGTTTTTGACAGGTGTTTGCCTTATCGAGCCAATTATTTTAATTGATTCCCTGGAGATGAGTTTTATGGCACTGATATATATTTCTCTCTCTCCTCCCTCTTGATCTTCTAAGCTGGTTTGTTGTGATGGTGGCCACTTTTGAAATTTGCTGTGAGCTGCCATGGGCATTGTTTAATAGGAAAGACGGAATATTAGCGTTGCAACACATGCAACCATCTGGGCATGCGGAAACGGCAGAAAAAGTCTTTCCGTGTATTGATGCACTCAGTACCAAGTGGGTTAGGTGAGCACCCACTGCCATTTGATTTTGTGACACATTGAGGCAAAAGCAACATTTCTGAGGGTGCTCTGTGAAAGGTGCACCCAAGGCCAGATCTTAGAATCATAGAATCATAGAGTTGGAAGGGACCACAAGGGCCATCCAGTCCAACCCCCTGCCAAGCAGGAAACACCATCTAAGCATTCCTGACAGATGGCTGCCAAGCCTCTGCTTAAAGACCTCCAAAGAAGGAGACTCCACCACACTCCTTGGTAGCAAATTCCACTGCTGAACAGCTCTCACTGTCAGGAAGTTCTTCCTAATGTTTAGGTGGAATCTTCTTTCTTGTAGTTTGAATCCATTGCTCCGTGTCCGCTTCTCTGGAGCAGCAGAAAACAACCTTTCTCCCTCCTCTACATGACATCCTTTGATATATTTGAACATGGCTATCAGATCACCCCTTAACCTTCTCTTCTCCAGGCTAAACATACCCAGCTCCCTAAGCCGTTCCTCATAAGGCATCGTTTCCAGGCCTTTGACCTTGCAAATGAGAAGATATGCACACGCAGCTGGGGTCCAATATGCACGGCATTCTCCACTGCTTTTTCTGCCGCAACTGCACACTTGTTGATTGTGTAAGCAGCCCCTGAATTGGCCTTCATTCTACCATATTAAATTGGAGGTATTAAGCAAGAGCGGGGATAGGGCAGGCACAGTTCATTTGCATTACCTTGATTTCCTATGGCAGATCCAGAGCTTGCAAATATGACTGTACGCTGTTGCTATCGTAACTCACAGTATTCCCCAGCAAAAAAAAAAGTAGGTTATGTTGCATTAGCACGGTCCTTGGTGGGTTGCCATGGGGTTTTCTGCTCTGCTCTTTCCCTGGTTGTCAGATGCGTTGCTCAGAGCACATTACTGTGCAGTTCAGAGAGATCTCTAAAGTATGTGCTCGCTGAAGAGACGGTGCAGAGGTTCCCCCCCTGCTTTTTTTGGAGTGATTTGCGGGGGAAGGGGTTAGATCCTAGGAGAATCTAGGAAATATGATGGTTTCTTTAAAAAAGAAAAGAAAAGAAAGATATACTACCACGTCTCTCTTTTGAAAAGGAAATATGCACCATGCCTCCGCCACTCATTTGGTCATGTTCCCATCCCAAAATACGATGACAGTGACTCTCAGTCACTGTGGGATGAACAGGGAAGTCTCGGGGGCCGTATCCAGTGCCGGAGCTTCATGCTCTGGCACCAGGGGGGGGGCAGAGAGCAGGCGGGGTGGGGCTGGCCTGTGCCCCGGGGGCGGGGTGCACTGCCTGCAGGGGCGGAGTGCATGCCTTGAGGCAGGGCACGCTGCCTGCAGGGGAGTGACGCCCAGAGCAGGTGGGGGGGCAGCCGCTATGGCAACCCACCAGGATCGTGCTGCCGGGAGAGGTGCACTCCTCTTCTTCTGCCAGTGGCTGTATCTAGTCCACATCCCAGCAGATCCATGCCCCTGGTGCATAACACACTGACTTAAGTGAGCTCGCTCACATTTTTCAAGCCAAGACATGGTAGTGGTACACACACAGAGACCCTGATGTTGTTGGTCAACAACTCCCATAATCTCTCTGAGCATTGGGCATGTTGCCAATGGGATCTGTAGTCCAACAACATATGGAGGGCACCAGGTTGGGGAAGACTGACTTAAAGGTATCTAAGCCCAGAACTCAAGCTTCAGCCAATTGCACACCTAAGAGCCGACTTAAATGCATGGATCAATGCATTTAAATATATACGTCTATCCTTGCACCGTGTAGCTTATCAAGAAGACTTCTCAGAAATGCTCATTTTCCTTGCTACTTAACAGCTGTGCACCTTTAAATAAACCGCTGTGAGAAGCGCAGAGAAAAAGTTCACAGAAGGGTCAGAGCAGAGCTGGCGCTTGAGAAGCCCGGTTACTTATTAATCATATTTAAAGTTTTATAAGGGCTTAAAGGAAACCTCAGTCACAGAGAAGCATTTCTCTTTTTTTCTAATTGCCTTTCCTCCTGGGCCATTCTGTTGCAAGAGCCTTGATTTGAACGCTTCCTTGCAGAGTTCGGCTAAAAACCACCTTCAGCCGACTCTTCTCCTAGATTCTGCATGGTGGAGAGAGTTCGGAAGTATCTCCTTTGTGGCCTCAAATCTATAGGCTGGGAAGCAGGGGGCTGGGAGTGGCTGACAATGTTGGTTCAAATCCCCACCTGGCCATGAAGCTGAAGATCAGACTACATGTGTTGTGGGAGATCTCTGATCTCCTGATTCTTTGCATCCCTGCTGCCGTGAAACTGGGGGGAGAGTTTATTTATTTAAAATAAATTTATATTAGTTTTCTATTACATTCTAATAATTGCCTCATTATAACAATACCAATTTATAATACAATTATTAATACCAATCCTTCAATATGGAATTATATAATTTAAAGCGGCCCTGCATGTGCTAGATTTGATGATTTTGATTCTGCATTCCAAAATCTTATTAGTTTCAATTACATTCCGGTCATAATAGTAATCCCTTATACCAGTGTTTTTCAACCTTTTTTGTGCAAAGGCACACTTGTTTCATGAAAAAAATCACGAGGCACACCACCATTAGAAAATGTTAAAAAAAATTAACTCTGTGCCTATATTGACTATATATAAAGTAATTTTTCAATTTTTCCCACGGCACACCAGGCAACATCTCGCGGCACACTAGTGTGCCACGGAACAGTGGTTGAAAAACACTGCCTTATACAACAACTGCAATATTAATAACCTCTATTCGTGTTGACACATTAAATGATTTGTAAAGCTTCGAGTGAGGAACTCAAACTATATCCTTGTTCCTCCTGTGTGTGGCAATTATTCTGTCCATGGTATTTCTTCCTGTCCTTGTAAGATGATTCTTAAAAGAAAAATGTATACACAAGGTTTAAAATAAAAAAATACAAATAAAAATGTAAGTAAAAACAGAGACGCTATCAGAGAGCCAGCGTGGTGTAGTGGTTGAGAGTGGTAGACTCATAATCTGGGGAACCGGGTTAGCGTCTCCGCTCCTCCACATGCAGCTGCTGGGTGACCTTGGGCTAGTCACACTTCTCTGAAGTCTCTCAGCCCCACTCACCTCACAGAGTGTTTGTTGTGGGGGAGGAAGGGAAAGGAGAATGTTAGCCGCTTTGAGACTCCTTCGGGTAGTGATAAAGCGGGATATCAAATCCAAACTCTTCTTCTTCTTCTTCTTCAATGAAACATTCTGTTAAATATCAATAAATAACCAAACCGAACAATGTGACAGCAACCATGGCGTCTCTGTCCTAACAGATCTTTCTCACACACGTGGCTCAAGTGCTTAGATTATTCAGCTTCCTCTACCAGGAAGGGAGGGAGAAGGCATGTCTTCACTCCATGCACATTACCTGATTTTTTTTTTAACCCGTGTGTCTGCAATCACTCACCTTGGCTCATATTCAAGGAACATGCACAATGGCTGTCCAAACTGTATACACCTGGTATGTCCTGCAGAAGACCCTAAGGTCTATGAAGAATAATAGCTTAAGGGTCCCGGGCCCTAAAGAAGCCAGATTATCCTCCACCAGGGCCAGGGCCTTTTCAGTGATGGCTCCGACCTGGTGGAATGCTCTGTCCCACGAGACTAGGGCCCTGCAGGACTTGATCTCCTTCCGCAGGGCTTGTAAGGCAGAGCTATTCCGCCTGGCCTTCAATTTGAATTAGCCTGATCCTCCGTTCCCTTTTCCCTTCCCTTTTTCTATGAATAAACACTTCTGGGACCCCACATTTAAACTCTTCCCTGGTCTCCTTGCTGGCCCTAGCAGGACTAACTTGGCCAGTTAGCCCTGGCAAAGCTACATTTATGTTGTACTTTATGCTGTTTTTAAGCTGTTTTTAAAGTCGTTTTTAATCAATGTTTTATATTTGTTGTTAGTTGCCCTGAGCCCGGTTTTTAAATCGGGAAGGGCGGGGTATAAATAAAAAATTATCATCATCATCATCATCATCATTTAACTGCAGCTTGGACAAAAGGTGGTTTGTGGGGAAATGCAACACATAGGAGTATTTCTCGGGAAACTGCAAGATACAGATAGGTTGCGGCTAAGGTCACGCACACTCTACTTCAAACACCAGCAGCAGGAGTGCAGTAGAGCTGGATTAAATGGTAATGTGTACATAGCGTACTTCTCAACTTGAGTCCTTTTGTTTACAGTGTATGGATTATTAATTAATTAATTTAATTTGTATAACTGCCCTTCATCCGAAAATCGCAAGACGGTTCACAACCATAACGTTGGTTTACCTTGCAGTAGGAGCGGGGGTGGGGGGAAATTGGACTGCAGTTTGTTTTTGCATGACAACTCCTTACGTGGCGTGACCATTGGCCATACCGGCTTGGGCTGATGGAGGCTGGAGTCCATCGACGTTAGGAGAACTGTTGGTTCCTCATCCTTGGGCTACTGAAATGACATTCACAAAGCGCTTCGGACGTTTGAACTGTGCTCTCTGTGTTGCCAACCAGGCCAGCTGCAACAGGCCTGCAGCTCTGATTTTAAACCCGGTTCAAATGCTTTGAAATCCACGGTTGAATGAATCAGCCTAAATTAGTTGCCCTAACCAATCAGTTCATGCTTTTCAGCCAGATGGGATGGTATCACTTAATATTGTTTCAGCTGCACCAGTTTCAGTGAACTCACATCCAGGTTGCAGCACCTGCTGCAGCGGAGATCACCTGGTGCAGAGCTCTTGGACAAGTGTGCGGCTTTTGACAGATGTGCATGCAATGCCATCTGCTGGCTTGTTTGCATAATTTCATCATTCTCTTCAAAACGTAAAGGGAGCCTTGATGGTACATGAGAAGAAGCAGGGAAACTCCTAAAAATCAAATCAATCCCTATATTGGGGCAAACCAAAATGTCACAAAAACATTTCAAACTTTCAAGCTCTCCAAAGCTCTTCATCAGATAAGGCGTTACACATGTAACATCTATGTTACATACACTATGATTCTATATGCTGGCTGGGGCTGATGAGAGTTGCAGAGGGTGCTGTTCTCTGTTCAGCCAAATGCATGGCTGAATCAGTCAGAGGGATCAGCAGTTTGCAAACACAGAGACGAAGGAGCATCTCATTTGTCTGAGTGGATGGAATCAAACTTCTGCCTTTTCTCATTTCAGCTCTCTCCTGTGGCTCCCAGAAGCTGTCGGCATGTGACAGCAATCAACCTAAGAAGGTAGTCCATCTAGGAGAAGGAAAACTCTGATCTCCACTGCCTTGTGGGACATCTTTGGGAGAAGAAAAGCCCTAAGGAGTGAACTCTACACAAATCTGGAGCAGAGTCCCTAAGATGGTTGGATGGCACCTTCTGGCAACTCTTGCAGCCAAGCCAAGCTGGTGCCAAATGCATTGCTCTGCTTAGAAGAGGGGTGGGTCTTGTCATCTTGGCAGCCGAGGACCTCCACACACACTGTCTAGGCTTCTTTCCGCAGGGCCTGCAAGATGGAGCTGTTCTGCCAGGCCTTTGGGCAGGATGCAGTTTGATTTACTTTCCTTTGTATAATAAAACAAGCCTGAAGGAAGCACCCAACCCGCTCACGGGTCCTTGTATGGTCAGTGGAAACAGTTGGCCTGGCAAGTATCAACCACTCTCAATTCCAACCTGATTACCACCACCTGCCCAGATTTTAACTTGTCTGAATTAATTTTTAGATGTATTTTAATTAATTGGTGTCTGTTTTTATGCATATTGTGTTGTTTTTATGATGTTAGCCGTTCTGAGCCTGGCCTTGGCTAGGGAGGGTTAGATACAAATAAAAAATATTATTATTATTATTATTATTATTATTATTATTATTATTATTATTATTATCATCATCATCATCAGGCTTGCACCCCAGGGAGTTCATGCTGGTACAGTTAATGCAGTGGTTTAACTTACTGTTACCAGACATCCCCGTTTCCCGGGGACAGTCCCCAGATTTACAAATCTGTCCCCAGACAAAATCCATCCCTGGAATGTCCCCGGATTTCATTTAAGGTCCCCGGATTTATATTTTAAGTGTTGTAGATTTATTAGTAGGGAATGAATGTTGCATGATTGGTTCAATGGCACAAGTGTTACGGAAATTAGGGGGGGGGTCACCCAAGCAAAGTCTCCTCCCGAGCAAACTCATTGGGGTATGGAGTGATGCCCTTAAGGGAACCCATCTCTCCGCCATGATCCAGTAGGTGAGAGACCGCGTGCACAGGGAAATGCCTCAGCAGGTAATCTCTGGGTGCTTCAGGAAGCCACTGGGCTAATATCCCTCAGCTGGAATCCCATTGTTCTCTCCCAGATAAGTACTCAAGGTATCCTTGCCAATACTTAACACCAATTCACATTGGCCCAGGGCTATCTCCCTGATATTGCTCTGTTTCCCCCATATGCTAATCTTGTTTTTCCTATATGTTAATCATGTATAACCCTTCCCTTTCGTGACGTAATGATGTTTCCAAACTGTATTCTGGGATATGATAGGAGTTTTTAAAAGTTCTTGTAACGCTGCTCTGGGTGTGCAGTTTGACTGTAACCTATTGCGCAATAAACCCTGTCTTGTCCTTTGCTCCAGTGACTGGACTTCTTTTATTTAACTCCACAGAAACCAGTGGGCTTATCCCCAAGGGCCAGGTGCCTGGGCAGTTCCACACCTGGGATTTTCCGTTTACACAAGACATATTATATGGCGAGGAAAAATGGCGGGAGCCACAGCAGCGAGCAACTCCTGAAACCAGCCAGAGCCAACTGCGCTACCAGACTGGCTCCGGGCTGCTGAGACTGCTGCTGCCGCCGCCACTGCCAAAGGGAAACCGTGGACGCCCGGTGCGTCAACTGGGGGAACCTCTGACACCCAGTTGACACCCGCGACCCAAATCAAGCCGGGGGCGAGAGCGCCCGGCCACCCGGCCGACTGCCCAGTGGCACTCCAGGAAAACCCTGGAGCCAATGCAGGGAGAAGGAGGAGAGGAGAAGGAGGAGGAAGAGAGAGAAAGCGGAAGGAGAAAAACGAGGGAGCCCTGACTTTGCTGCACCGCTGCTGCCGCTGAGGAAAAGAGGAAGGCAAGGACATGTGGCCGAGCCCAGGCCCGACCCGAGCCTGCTCCACGGTGGCTAGAACTATAAGAGAGCACGCCGGGGCCCAGAGGAAAGCCGTGTGACAGAGGAGGCCACAGAAGAGAAGATATTACTTCTTCTTCTTCTTTTTAAATAACTTTTTTAAGTAACTTTTTTTTCCTCTTAAAAAAAAGTGTCCCCGGATTCTTTGCAAAAAAACTGATAACCTTAGTTTAACGTCACACAAATACCCCAAGATGTACTCCATTGTCTCTCAAGACAGATGAGTGCCACCAACTTTTCTTAGTGCAGAAAACTGCTCCAAACTGAAAGAGCCACCTAGGAACCTTTGCTAGTAGCTGGCCTATAAATAAGCTAATGTAAACAAATACATATGCTTGATTACTCTTTGCTCTCTCCCTCACTCTCTACACATTAGCAACCAGCTCAGCTCTTCCATCCACAGCAAAGTCCTGCCCTTGAGGCACAACAAGAACAATGGCTGCTGGAAAACAGGGATACCTCTCTCTATGCCCTAAATTTCAACAGGAATATTTTTGCCTCATCATCTCTTTGGTGGAGGGAGGTGGCACTTAGACCTAAGGGGTGCGGACTCCCTTTCTTCCAAGGTTCCTGCAGGTGGGGAAAATGCTCAGTGCCTCCTTGCCCACGCTGCATTTTGAAACTACCACATCTCAGGTTGAGTTGTGCACCTTTCTACTCCACACCACCCCAGCATCATTTTCATTGGTGAAAAAATAAAAATAAAAGAAGTGCTGTAGATCTGTGCCTGCATCTGCTTTGTACTGGGGTGCCTGTTTTTCTCGAAGTCTCCTAATTGGATTCAGTTCTTATGTAATAAGCATTAAATAGTCTTCTGAAGACGACTTCAAAAGCATTTCCTAAACATGGAATAATGCTGGCAAAGTATTAACCTTTCTGCGAAGGCTAAAACAGAACCCAGAAGCTCCATTACGAGCTGCACATGGAATATAATTATTTATTTTTTTTAAAAAAAAACATTAGCACCAGAGTTGCTTGCGCTGAATATTGTGCTCATATGAACAGCCCTCAAATGTGGCCTGAAACCTTCTGCTAAAACCGTTCATGGAGTGCATTCAGTTTCTAGGCTATTGGCAAGTCTTTCCTGTATAAGGCATTATTCTCTGGGAACATGGTCTCTCAGCCACAATACTTCTTCCTGCAAATTTTAGCTGCATAGGCATTGATAGGTTTTGTTTGCCAACTTCAGGGGATGTGGGGGACACACACCATTATTTTGGTTATGAAACTAGACCTAAGTTTGAAAGAACATGAACTCCTGTCTAATAATAATAATAATAATAATAATAATAATAATAATAATAAATTTATTTATTTATACTCCGCCCTTCCTGATTTAAAATCCGGGCTCAGGGCAGCTAACAACAAATATAAAACATTGATTTAAAAAGACTTTAAAAAAACAGCTTAAAAACAGCATAAAATACAACAGACTTGTTTTTGTTGAGCCAAGAGAAAAGAGGCGTTTATTTGGTCCAGCGATATATGGATGCTCATGAGGAGAAGAACTCAGGGAAAAGACAAAACTGACCTGCAGGGTGATAGTTTGTGTCTTGGAGTTTCACTCAGGAGGGGCAAAAGGGCAGAAACCTTGGTAAGGCTACACAGTTACTAAAAGGGTTTAGCTAACTGATGCAGTGGGGGAATCTAATGAGAGAGAGCCACAGAACTGAGCTGAGAGGTATTCTTAACCCAAGAGCCCAGAGCCCAGATATAAAATCAGGCCACGACAGCTGGACAGGAGAACCCCATTACTAAGTTATCCCTAGTTATAATAAAAGGGGATTATCCACTCAGACGGACCTCGAGGACCGAGGTAGGGTGAATAGAAAAAGTGACCCGGAACACCTCAGAAATAATACACTTAGTGACAGAGGGGTAGTTGGCAGGGAGGTTCGTCGCACACTGCTTTTGGGTTTCCCACAGGCATCTGGTTGGCCACTGTGAGGAGAGGATGCTGGACTAGATGGGTCTAGCAGGCTCTCCTTATGTTCTTATGTCCCCCCTGCCTTCCGCCCTACCATTCCTCCATTGCACAGGAAGCTGCCTAATACTAAGACAGCATCTCTGGGAATACTTGGGATTGATCCTGAGACCTTTCAGGCACAAAGCATGTGGCCTACCACTGAGCTACAGCCCTATCAGCAGCCTGAAAGACTGCCAGGGCCTTCACTCTTCAGAATCTTACAAATGCATACAAATAAAACGGCATTTCCCTTGCAAGGTCGTCCTTAAGTGACTATGTTACACAGCAGCAGCGGATCTCTGAAACAAGCGTTTGGTGTATTTCAGCACATACACACCAGAGGGCACCACTATCCAGCCATAAAGAGAGCTGAAGTAATCAGGGAATGGGGCTGGCATGAATTTGTCAATGGAAAAGTTGAGGATGATGTAATGTTTCAAGGCCCACGCAACTCTAGCCTCAGAGAGGCCAGGTTTACCGGATCTATGCCAGGTTATTCCCATTTATATGAATGGGACACAGCAGGCTAGATTTTGGCTTCATCTGGGTATTCAAGTCTTTTAAAGCCTTCAAACACCCAACAGTCTTCCGAGACCCACAGCATTCTGTCGGGGCTTCAGCCAATATGTTCACAAGCCTCCCCCTTCATAGGACTTTTTCCTAGGTTGGATTCCACTGATGTAATGAGGAGTTGGTTGGTCATTTTGCCAGCTGCATCCACAAATAATTTAAAACAGACTATTTGGGGGCAATCCTACGACAAGATCCATCAAGACGGGCACCTTAGGATGCAGCAGATCAGATCTCCAGCTCGACTGAACGTTTGCCAGTGTAACTTGCTCATCATGGCTCAGCCGCGGCTGGTGTAAGTTCCAAAAATGAGATGTTCTGGGGTTGTGATGAAACCAGGCTGGGGTGGACATAGGCTGGATCCTAAACCCCCATCAGCTTCGTCTGATGAAGGACACTGTTTTAAAGGCTTGCTTTCCCTCTGCCAAACTTAGGCGGAGCGGCAGCCCCGCTGCTGAACAGGGCTTGGATCCACTGTCACTTTACACCGCTTTGCTTTATGTCAGCTTTCTGTGCATAGGATTGCCCCCTTTGGATTTCAAGTCAAGTAAGAACTAAGAAACACAGCCAGCACCTATCTGCTATTGGATGGTACTGCTTGAGACTGCAGCTGTGGGATCCCATGCATGAATACTCTTCACATGTGGCGTAACGGGTCTGTGCACCTGGCTGTTAACCAGAAGGTTGGTGGTTTGACTCTACCCAGGGATGGCTGTGGGCAGGATTCCTGCATTGCAGGTGGATGAAACAGATGACCCTCAGGGTCCCTTCCAACTCTACAATTCTATTATCCTATGTATTTATTTGTTTATTGCAGGCTTCCTCAACCTCGGCCTTCCAGATGTTTTTGGCGTACAACTCCCATGATCCCTAGCTAGAAGGACCAATGGTCAGGGATGATGGGAATTGTAGTCTCAAAACATCTGGAGGGCCAAGGTTGAGGAAGCCTGGTTTATTGTGTTGATATACTGCTTTTCTGTCAAGTCACCCAAGGTGGTTTACTGTCATTACCATTTTAAAATACTAAAATAAAACCAAAAATGGATTAAAAAATGGATGGGCCTGCAGATTATCCCCTCTCAACAGCACCCCAAAAGTAGCTATTTATGTTCAAACATTATTTCTGAAGAGAGTCTCATGGGTACTGTTGGTGCTGACCTTTAAAGCCTTAAACGGCCTCGGCCCAGTATACCCGAAGGAGCATCTCCACCCCCAATATTCAGCCCAGACACATAGGTCCAGCTCCTAGGGCCTTCTGGCAAAGCCAGTGTGGTGTAGTGGTTAAGAGTGGTAGGCTCGTAATCTGGGGAACCAGGTTCGTGTCTCCGCTCCTCCACATGCAGCTGCTGGGTGAGCTTGTGCTAGTCACACTTCTCTGAAGTCTCTCAGCCCCACTCACCTCACAGAGTGTTTGTTGTGGGGGAGGAAGGGAAAGGAGAATGTTAGCCGCTTTGAGACTCCTTTGGGTAGTGAAAAGCGGGATATCAAATCCAAACTCTTCAAACTCTTCTTCCCTGCCTGCAAGAAGTGAGGTTACAGGGAACCAGGCAGAGGGCCTCTCGGTAGTGGTGCCCACCCTGTGCAATGTCCTCCCTTCAGATGTCAAGGAAATAAACAACTATCTGACTTTTAGAAGACATCTGAAAGCAACCCTGTTTAGGGAAGTTTTTAATGTTTGATGTTTTATTGTGTTTTTAATATTCTGTTGGGAGCCATCCAGAGTGGCTGGGGAAACCCAGCCAAATGGGTGGGGTATAATATTAATAAATTATTGTTGTTGTTGTTGTTGATAAGTTTTGTGACAGCAAAAGCAGTCTCTGCAAAGAAAAAATAATCTGAGAACCTGAGAGACAATCCATGGTGGTTGTGTTGGCATGCTGCATTTTAGACAAGGATGCTCCACTGTTAGGTGGACCTGCTCACATGGGAACAGAAGGCAATGTGTAAAAGCAGCTCAAAGGCAGCTGAATACCAGTGAAAGATACAGCATATGCTACATTTCCACACTAAGAAGCAGTGTCAATGAAAATAGGGGAGGCAATGACAGATATGAATCTATTCCAAAAAATGGGGTTTTCAAAAAAAAAGTGCCATTTTGCAATACTGGACAAGTCTCCCCACCCCCAGAAATTGTGAAATTGAGGGGGAAAGAATAAGAACACGTAGCTTTCCTTGATAGTTTGACTAAAGCTTTCCCTGAGGCTCTTAGGGTTATGGTAACCAGAGAGATCCTGCTTAGGGGCTCTTCTGTTTTTCTGCAGTTCTAAGAAAAGCAGTGGCTTTATTCTATGCCAGTCTCAATGAATGTGTTTCTGTCCAAACTAGATACAACATTGGATATCCATTATTGGAGCTCTTAATATCGTTTTGTTCATTTAAATGCAGATGTGCCAATGGGGAGAGGGTAGCACTCCCCCAATAGGAAGACCAAGGCTGTAGGCACAAGGTAAGGGAGCCAGTCCAAGCACCCCCAAGGAGTTCCCCAATCTCCACCCCCCCAAAACTTCTTTTAGGCACAAAGTGATGGAAAGGAACTGTCTTTCAGCTCCAGCACGGTAAGAGTGTGCGATACTTTTTATTACTGCATTCAGTTTTGTAATGTAGACATTGATTTCAGTCTCGTTATTTGCAATTTGTACCATCTCTTCCTCCCATTAAAAACCCAACTATTCCTCAGAGCAGCCACCCTCCAGATGCCCTTTTTATTGTGCATTCATAATTAGTACTCACAGTGGCATTGGAGAAGTTATTATATATCAGCCACGTCCAACAGGTAGATTGTGATCTACCGGTAGATCACTGGACATCTGTGGTAGACCACTGGCTCCCCCCCACAAAGCTCAACAGGGCTTTCTTCCTCCCTAAAAAAAGCTCAACAATTTTGACCTGAACCCCCCAAAAGGGGGTGGATCACTGCCAGTTTTTAACTTTGTGAGTAGATCGCAGTCTCTTGGGAGTTAGCCACCCCTGTTATATACGATTCTGCTTTCAATACTGCCTTCCAACGTTTCAGCGTGGACATACTGCTTCATTTCCAACTGGTGCAATCCACTAACCTCCTGCTGAGATCCTGTAACTTTTCATTCCACAAACGTTCTGGGGTTGTTGGCTTTTGTACTGCATTTGTTTTGCTACAATGCCTGTCCAGATGATAATAATGTGTGGTAACACTGGGGAAGGATCACAAAACTAATAAAGCATAAGGATGGATGGATGACTACTAATGAAGTATTATTGCATCAATGAAGTGTTGTAGAATACACCTGAACTCCACCCCCACCCTCACTGTGGAGGTGCCCAGAGAACATTCTAAATCCATTGCTGAACTGTGTAGATAAGCCCACAATGTGGCCCAACCTTCTCCCAACTGCATTAAATGCTCCCAAACAAAAATTTAGGTGGAGAAAATTTGAGCACTTCAAACCAAGGGCTTGCCATGTGGTAACAGCAACTATTGCAGAACTGAAAGTGGCACAAGAGTCATAGCATGCCAATTAGACATTTGGCATAATAGCATGCTAATCAGCACTTTGGCATATCATTTACTGCTACACAGTTGCTAAGGTATGCAGGTGACACTGTGGTCTAAATCACTGAGCGTCTTGGGCTTGCCAAATGGAAGGTTGGCAGTTTGAATCCCCACGACGGGGGTTAGCTCCTGTTGCTCTGTCCCAGCTCCTGCCAAACTAGCAGTTCAAAAGTACGCCAGTGCACATAGATAAATAGGTACCGCTGCAGCAGGTAGCTAAACAGTGTTTCCATGCGCTCTGGTTTCCGTCATAGTGTTTCGTTGTGCCAGAAGCGGTTTAGTCATGCTGGCCACATGACCCGGAAAACTGTCTGTGGACAAATGCCGGCTCTCTCAGCCTGAAAAGCGAGATGAGCGCCGCAACCCCATTATCGCCTTTGACTGGACTTAATGGTCCAGGGGTTCTTTACCTTACATAGTTGCTGTACTCAGTGCAGGGTGTTTCTTTTCCATCTAGATTCTCGTTAGGTCTTAGAGGAAAGTATTATATTGACCAAGAAACCAGGAAGTCCATGGTTAATACCCATGAATTTGCTAGACGGCCTTAGGCAGGGCACTTTCTCTGTGCTGTGCCCCTGTTCTCTAACCTCCACAAATTTTGTAATAAGGAAATAGATATGTCCTACTTCTCAAAATGACTTTGGGGTTTTTGAGATAACACATCTGAAGTGTTTGGGGCATTCAAATACTGTAGTGCTAAAAAAATGTAGGAGGAACACAGCCCATTTCCTTTCCTACTGGATGAGCTGGTGCAAGATCATTTGTAGCTGAGGGCAGCAAACCAAGGACTGGTTGCCCTGGATGAATGCTGTTGTCTTCAGTGAGACCAGTGTATAGTAAGTGATGTGTGGATGACAGCCAATGGGGCTTAAGTTAAATGCAAATATACCAGTTCAAACAAATGCCTTTGTTTCTCAGTGCCAGTTCCCAAAAGCAGGCACAGCAAACAGGCCACCACTTTGCAGATGATCCAAACAGACTGGAGGGAAGGTTTTGCTTCATACCTTTGTCATTCTGGAAACCTCCACAGCGGATCCATTTCTTTATATAACCACATTGCCTCTCTAGAATCAAGAGATTAACATGATAAATACTTGATAGTATTTAAGGACTAGTTAAAGGTTTGCTTGCAGCTTTGGAGAACAGCATCAGAAGAGAAGGCAGTTGTATAGAGCTGTCAGAGGAAAGAATGGTTGGCGGGTGGGGTTGGAGATGCAGCCTTGGCACAGACTTTGGTGGGATCTAGACATATATAAAAATGCTGTGAAAATGCTTTTTAAATAAACGTTTTGAAAAATATATTGAATTTGCCGTAGCTCACAATCGCCATCTAGTGTCACATTTGTATATGCACTTTACAACACACTTAAAACATTTTATTTGCAGCTGTATAGCTGAGTCATTTGGCTATCTGTTCTGCTCCTGAGTTTGATCAGGATGTGGGGAGCTGTTTCTAGGGAGGAGCTGTTCCTTGCTAATAGAAGACAACACTGGACACAACCTTAAATAGTGTACACAAAGTGTTTCCTATTGTCGTATCTTAAAAATATCTACAACCATTCCAATGAAAATAGTTCCCAGGTAAAATTTTGAACCTGAATATAACATTTAAACCATACTAAGTGGACTTTTACACACATACACCCTGATCAAATATTTCAGTTCAACCATTTTTTGACTATTGGAATTTTGGGGAGTATACAAGGCATAAAATTAACATAGCATGCTTTTAAAGTTTTGTTTATTAAGACAGATAAACATGCTAAATCAGTCTCAACCTATGTAGTGCGAAAGCAAGTTTCCCCAACATTTCCAGAAAGCATTCATCATCGCCAGTGTTTCCTTCCAAATGAGCTCTCTAAAATTTGGATAGGGGCACCTATCCAAGCACCTCCCTCAAGTACTGTAAGTCCCAACGAATTCAATTACTCCTAGGACTGGCATGAGTTTGGCCAAACTGCGGGAGGCAGTGGAGGATAGGCGTGCCTGGTGTGCTCTGGTCCATGGGGTCATGAAGAGTCGGATACGACTGAACGACTGAACAACAACAAGGTGACTTTAACACTGCAGCCTCAATCTGTCACAATTCCTTGTCTAAATCTATATCCAATCTATCGGCCAGAAATACATTATGGGATTTAAGAAAATTTGCAGCTAATGTCCCCTCCCCCCACCTTTCTGTTAGGATTTGAACAGTCCTGGGGCTGCATAGAAGTACACTGGACTAAGGAAGACTAACGGATGTTGCTGGTTCTAGCAACTTCATCACTTGCATACAAAAACCCTATATTCACAGATCAGCTTCTGAATCGCTTTCTTCGGTCTTCTGAGGTAACCTCTTAATGCCAACAATAAGATCAATACTTAAAAGCCTAGCTGCACATTGAAGAATGGAAGCCACTAATTGGTGCTTACAGGACACTGATTCTAACCTTTCTTGATTTGGCAGAAGCGGTTGATTATTTCTGGCAGCGCTGGTAACTTCAAGATAGAGCTGAGGAAAAGCATCCCTTTTCTGTCCCCTACAGAGGGTTTTTGGAACACTGAGCAATGCATCAGCAATTACAGCACAAAGAATGGATACGTTTGGTGACTGGCACTGCTTTGCATAGCAGGACAGGTAGTAATGTAACAGTATCTCGAATATCCCACCGACTGGCAAAACTGATCCCTCCTTTATGTAAGAGCTGGAATTACTCTGAATATGGCTTCTGATACTATCCGCTTCTTTAACTCCACAGCCTTGCCTAGTACAACTGTCCTCAGTGGGTTGCAGGTGCACAAGTACATTTCTGGAACTGATGCTTCTTTCTACTCTGGTAGGAGCAAGCAGATTTTCCGCAAGTGATTCATTCCAATCCATTCTCAACATTCCTTTTGGATGACTGTGTTTCTGATACACCTTTTGCACGTCAACTAAATCATGTTCACGTTCATGTAGTTCTGAGTACATGGCATCATGCGCCAAATCTACGCTCAAGTTAGGCAGATGCATGGATGAACATGCCAACTCTCTGTCTACCGATGAAGCAGAAACAACAGAGTCCTCTTCCATTTCAAACCCACAAGGTCTTGGCTGCTTGGCACAAGGGTGAACCTCACCACAGCCAGTGTGCTTCTCTACAAAATGTTGCTGTGCGCCAGAACACTGCTGACTATTATGCAGAGTTTCGGAGAGGTTTTGCTCAGTCAGACCAACAACCGTAAACATCTGTCGTAACATTTTGAACGCATCATGAAAAGCACAAACATGTTGCTCAGTAACCCCATGCACTGGCCCACAGAGAATCACACAGTGGAGCTGAAGGGCACACGTCCTTTCAAAGCCTATATGGACAAATCTTTTGGCTCCAAGGTGCAATGGCTGGCAAAATTTTGCTACAGCGGCTTCTGTGATTTCAGTGTGAATATTGTCCAAAGATGGCTTAAAAGGTGAAATATCTGTGATCCTGTAGATAAGAGATATCTCCTCTGGGGACAGGCACTCTACAATAGATATGCCACTGCTTTTTGCATAGTTATGAACAGCTTCCTGTTGTTTTACACTTGACAATAAAACCTTGATGTCATTGTCTCGCATGTGCTTTAGAACAGCTTCTGTTCTTTTTGTAATCCAGGTTTCAGATGCCCCATGTTGATTTTCAGCAGTTATGACAACTTCAGCACCCAAGTCAGAATAAGCAGGCTGTATAGGTTCTGTTATAACTAGAACTCTTTTGTCACCATCTGCAGGACAGTACACAGCAAAGTCTCTGTGAAGAATAAGCCCATCTAGGATTCTTGAACTTGAAACAGGAAGGCCTGTCACAGTAGTATGCAACTCAGCAAAACAGTCGTCCACAAAGCATAGGACTTCACTCCTATTTTTACCAGCAGTAACTTTGAAGTAGAAATCACAGCTTAACTGGGAAAGAAACTTTTGTCTATTGATTCCTACTTTCCCAGAAAAATAAGCTTCCAGTACCAACCCCATTGTGCTCATACTTATTTCTTCATCAGGAACAGAACATACTGAATGAAAATGTTTTTCAAGGTCTCTTGTCACTATGTAATCTAGAATGTCCATCTGGATCATTATAAGAAGCTGGGAAACTTGTTTCAGTCTGTAAAAAAATTCTTTACAATTCTCTCTTCCTTGGATGTTCTCATAATAGGAAGGACTACCTCCTTTAACAAGTTTTTCAAGTTCTTGAAGTAAAATGGAGAGGATTATGATGAACGTTTTAGCACCATCCCCAGTCAAATTGCAGTGTGTGGAAATGCATGAAATCATCATTCTGTTAAAAACCAAAGAGAAACAAATGGTTTAAAGTAAGCCCACAACTTATGTGCATAAGAGATTCGCAGGGCCCTCCCATGGACCTTCCCAGAGCCTGAAACAAGGAAACCAGCTGGGTGTGCAGGAAATAAATAAATGGAAAGTGGGGAACAGTGGGTTTCCCCTGCTTTCCATTTTTTTAATTTATTCCACCCACCCACATAAGACTGTGATTGAGCACCTTCCAACGTAAGATAAAAACACAATGAAACATCATACATTACAACCTTCCTGAGATGCGAGTTATCTGTACTAAGACATTAAACACAATGGTTGTGGGCAGATTCCATACATGGGCCTCTGGCACCTATGAGGCTGCGAGGGGGGGGGGGCAATATTTCTGTGAAAGTGCCTCAGTGTGGAGGTTATGGTTACTATGTTCACTGTGCCTTAAAAATGACGTTGGTGGAAAAACACCAGCAAAAGCGATCAAGGGTCTCGAGAAACTCCCCTATGAGGAAAGGCTGCCTTTCAATTTAGGAGATAAGGTGGATGGCCTTGTGACTTCTTGTGTTTTTCACCATGACAAACATGGGACGATATCAACTGATATAAATGCCTTCGTGGGGGAAGTCATAGCCCTCTAAGCTAACTGGATGGGAGCAGCCATCACGGGTACCCCTTTGACACCTGAGATGTATATTTTTAGGGCCCACCTTGTTTCTGTCATTGTAAGCTGTTTTTAGCATTACATTTCAATTGGTTTAACCTGCCCTGGGATCTTAGGGTGAACGGCAGTCACAGGGGCACTAGAAAGAAAGAGGTTTAACAAACTGAAGGATATTTTCCTCTGTGGTCCTCCCAATGGAAACATGCAGGTGGGGACAGGTATAACCCTACTTTAAGTTGTTTACATACTGTCTTCTTTTGCATATTATTTATTACAAAACTCAATAAGTGCTTTAGCGACGAAACGTCAGATTATGGTACGAGGTTGGAGCACTGAACTGGTATATCACAAATGGACTCTTTATTACACAATTGTTCAAGATAAAATCTATTTTGGAAACATAAGAAATGAGCACTGTATTACAAGTGAACTCTTTATTTAACATGTTTGCTACTGCTTAAGATAAAACCTAATTGGGAAAGGAACTACTTTTGCCATTTTATAGATGTTTATTGTTTGTTTACAGATAGTTGCCTTGGTGATATTGGCTTGTGTCAAGGAAAATTTATAATTTATCTTATAAACCATTGTAAACAGTTAAAATTGTCAGTGGGATTGGAAGAACACTTGTAGTTTAATGGTGAATTTTTGGATATAATGGAGATGTAAAAGATTTGGATTATCAGAAAATATGCAGGAGGAAATGACTAACAATAGGACCCACAAAGTGGAGGAGGGAAGTTTAGGAGATTCTTGGAATCTTCTATTTATGTTGTATTATGGGTAAAACTGTCATTTGAAAAACCAAACCAAATAAAAATAAAATAAAAAGAATGTGGAAAAATGAATATATATAAAATCTTGTGTTGATTGCAGTAGAGTGGCCTGGTAGACCCAGTCAGATGGGCGGGGTATAAATAATAAATTATTATTATTATTATAGTCATTGTATCACCATCCTGTTCATTGTTTTCAGGAGTGGGCCAGCAACTAATAATAAATGTTGCAAGTCTTGGTGAGACAAAGCTAAAATTCACAGCGGTATGCTGAAGAGCAATGCCAGACAGGGCACAGGAGATCCGTGAGCAGCATCTTCTGAAGTGCTACAAATTAAAACGAAAGCCTTAAAAGCAGGTGTGGTGGTCGATGTGAGAAATTTGCAGTCCGTACTGTTTCCTCCTCCTCCTGGGTGTAGCCAGGATTTAAGGGGGGGGGGGGGCAGGACACCCAGCTGTCACCATCCCGTGTCTGGATCTGTCTACCTGATTCGGAATGCAACGTCTCAACCACAGTTGCTTCGAATTACTTTATTTTGACACCCCCCAAGCCAGGCATAGGCAACCTTCGGCTCTCCAGATGTTTTGGACTACAATTCCCATCATCCCTGACCACTGGTCCTGTTAGCTAGGGATCATGGGAGTTGTAGGCCAAAACATCTGGAGAGCCGAAGGTTGCCTATGCCTGCCCCAAGCGCTCAGCAAACCTGTCAAAAACTTTCAGTTAAGTATTTTTCCTTTATTTCCTTGATTTAGGCGGGGCAGCCGCCGCCCTGGCTAAACCCATGGCCCTCCCCGAAACCCCTGAGAGGGGGCCCGCCCGAGTCCTTCACGGAACTGCTCGTAAGGAGGAAGGGCGGAGCGGGGACCGTCGATTACCGGGCCGTGGGCGACTCTACGTTCAAGGCTTCCAGCACGCGCCGCCCGTCCCTGGAAAGCAGCACTTCCCCCGTGGGGCGGGTGAGCAGCACATGCCCTCCTCGAGGCCCCACGGAGCCCCGGACGACGGCAGCGAGCGCGGCGGCCTCCTGCGCCAGCCGCCCCGGTCCCAAGCGCTGCGCGGTCGCCATGGCAACGGAACCACGGCCCAGGCGGGGAGCGCGGTCGTTCGGCGTCCTCTCGGCGACGCCGTGACGTCAGGCGCTCCTCTCCCAGCCTTGCGATTGGTTGAGCAGCACGGCCCCGCCTCTTCATTGTTATTTAAAAGCTTCGCCGTCCGTTCGTTTTTATTCTGCCCCCATTTTTTACGTATTTTAAAAGCGAGGAACCAAAGGTCCTGGACTACAGTACAGAAATATGCCGGGCCGTGACAGTTTCTTCCTTCTCCTTAATCCCAAATGGCCTGCGAGTTATTTTGTGGCGGTGAGGCACAGGAGCACAGGCCGTGGCTTAAATGTAAAAAAACAAAACCCTCTTTACGCACGCCCTCCCCACTTCAAATTCCAAGTATGTTGGAAGATGTACTTGGCCAATAATAAATTATTCCTATTCCTAAGGCACTTCCCCCTCAGCGTTCCCATCGCAGTGCCAGCGCGAGGGCAGGAGGCCACTCTTCCACACTGCGCATGCTCCTATCACTTGCGCAGTAAGCACCCTGAAGCCTTTCCCAGACGCCCTTTGAATCTCTTACCCACACTTTCCCTCTCAGCTAGGGGAGCTGCCTAGCTTCGCTCTCCCCCTAACGCCTCCATGGCAACGGCAAACACCTCATCACCCCCATCCCACCCCCACCCCTCTTCTCTCTCTCCGCCTATCCGCGAACGCCGAACCTCTCGCGCGCTACGTCACATCGCACTAGGCTCCGGCGGGACGCGGAACCCCGCCCGCCGCCGCTTCCCATTGGCCCGAGCGCCATAGCACCATCTCGTCTTAGCGCGGCGGATTGGCCAAGAGAGGCTGGGCCGTGAAAAGCGCGAGGCGAAGGCAGGAGTTGAGCCGGCCGCCGGCTATTAGCATAACCCCGCCCTCTTCTCCTGTGGCCTCCCTCCCGCCCCCCTCCCGCTCTCCTCACCTGCTCAGAGCATCCTCGGTGAGCCAAGCGCGCCTTTGGCCCTGCGGAGAGGATGGCAGGGAAGATAGGCGAGCCATTGCCCTGAGGTGGAGGAGGAGGAGGAGAGGCCATCAAACAGGACAAGCAGCCCAGGTCTCATTCCCAGAGGAACGTGGGGCTGAGGGCGGCACAGCTCCGCCATCCAAGGGATTAGGAGGCGGCTAAACGAACAAGCCCCTTTCCCGTCAGAAAAATCCTGTCAGGGTCGTCGCTGAGGGAAAAAGGAGCGGCCCTCACATATATATATATATATTTAAGAAAACCCCTCCGGGTTTCATGTATGTATGCATTTCAGTTCTTCATTCTTGTGAATTAAATTTCCACACCGTCCTTTATCAAGGATAGCATGCTCTCCTGCCAATCAGGTGTGCCACCTGCAACGCCCACCAGCCACTTTGGCAGGGATGGTGGTGGCTGGCACGCTCTCGCTCTCGGTTTAGTAACTTTTTGGTTTTTGTTCACAGGTGAAGTGAGAATCGCTTACGAAGGAGCAAGAGGGAAAGGAGCGCAGGACCCGGATTCCCTTGTTGGATTGTGACATTTTGCATTTTTAAAACACACGCAGTACCTTCCCGTGAGTTAGTTAGCTAGTTAGTTTAGTTATTCCTGCTGACTGAAGGGTCAAGAGCCTTAAAATAGTGTCCTGACAGAAACCAGCAGATGGCTGAACAAATTTGGTAAACGAACATGCCTTTCTAGGGACATGTTGATCCTAGAAATATCAGGTGTCGATACGTGGAGCTGCAAATCCACTAGGTTTTCCTGCCTGGTGCCTAAGCTGAGGAACTGCTTTTTTGTGACCACAGAGGTTTTGTATTAAATTTCTTGACATTTTTCTTTTTTACCATTTTGGATTTGTAGTACAGTTTTTTTAATTCTCCTCCTTTGGTTTGAAATGAGGATCTTTGTAATTTTGTAACACAATTTGTACCAGGTGTGGGTGTGTGTAGCCCTGTTCAAGGAACTTTATTCAGAATCAAGCTTGGAAAGGGGAGAATCCAGCTGTGATTGTGAGAGAGCACACCCTTCATCCACAATGTGGACTTTTCTGGGCATTGCCTCTTTCATCTATGTCTATAAGAAATGTGGAGATTTGCTGAATTATGCCAACAAGGAGGTCCTTATTTCCATGCTGGTGTTCTCTCTTGGTTTGCTGCTGTCCTATCGGTACCGGACATGGGGACTAAAGCAACAGAAGCACAGGCAACCCCATTGTGGAATGCTGTCTAATTTTCTTGCCACTGTGCCTCTCCTTGGTTTTTTCTGGACTAAATTCCACACAGGCTCTCCAAAGGTGTTGAAACCGAAATCCAAAGAGGTATGTTGGCTCTTAGCATGACAACCCAGGGCTGAGATCTCTTTCCTATGTTTTAAAATAATCATCTTGCACCTTTAAGAAAAAATTGTTTTTAATACTGGGGATTTCTGAAGGGGGAATTTCTTTTTGAAAATCAGATTGCAGGTTTGTGTTCCTGAACGGTGATAGAAAATCTACTTAAATCAGCACTTCCCAAATTGGGGGAGAGGGAATCTGGAACATTCAGTTTTTGGGAAATTGCGACATCTTCCCTTGGTTTTGTATTCAGTCCAGCTCAAAATTCAGAACTCTGTAGCTTAATAAGAGATTTTAATAACAGTTATTTGAAATTCTCAAACATTAGCTCCTTCATAATATGTTCCTAGAATTTCAGATTCCCCTTCCCCTCTTAGCTTGCTAGGGAGAGCATATCTCTGTCCTATATCTAGCATATGTAGGTAAGAAGCAACATATCCCTTCCTTGCCATTTTGAGGAGCGCATAATATAAATGAACTGCAAGTGCAATTATGTGCATGGATTCTTGGCACTATGGTAATTCCTACTGTGTTCAATGGGACTTGGTATGTTAATGATTGTCTTCTTCTTTGGTGATCACTCGTAGCTGAGTAAGATTGTCTTCCATAGACACGGTTTTAACAATGAGTCTGTAAGTGACTGTGGAGGCCAGTTCTGGACCCACACGTCCTTCCACAGTGGGGACATTGGTTTCCGGGCGGGAGTTGATCACAGTGTGAATTTGCCAAGCGTGCCTTCCTCTTAGCATGTTTCTCCCTTGCATCCTGAGTTTGAGTGTCTTCAAAGCCCATGACACCTTTGGTAAAGGCTGTTCTCCAACTGGAGCATTTGCAGGCCAGTGTCTCCCAGTTGTCAGTGTTTATACAAAGTCCGTTTATCTTTTACGACCGCTTGGTTGTGACCCCACTGGGCACGGTAATCCAGTCAGGGAAAAAGGGAGGCAGACTATGTTTAGGGCACCTTTTCGGGGTGAGCAGAGTGAATCCTAAAAAGGGCTGCTCAGTCATGGATACAGCTGCCAAGCTGCTCAACTGCCTCATTCCTTAAGTCAGAATGACTGAATCTGTATCCACCGTCCATGTGCCGGTTCATGACTAGGGGCTTCCAGATTTCACAATCCTACCCCCGTTACCATTTACTGATTGCCATGGGACTTTGGGGGTTTGGGGTTGGGATTTTGGAAGACGCCACTATTAAGGAACAGATCCCATTGAAAGAGTATCTCTGCTCACTTACCTAGGAATAAATCCTATTGAATTTAAGCAATGATGAGGTTGCCCCATTTTTTAAAAAAATGGCAATATGATTTACAGGTTTGCTAGTACAGCGGATGCTTGGGTTGCAAACATGATCCATGCAGGAGGCACGTTTGCAACCCGCAGTGTTTGCAACCCGCAGCGCTGCGTCTGCGCACGTGCAGGTCATGATTCGGCACTTCTGCGCATGCGCAAAGCGCAATTTAGCACTTCTGCGCGTGCACAAGTGCTGAAACCCAGAAATAACCCATTCCGGTACTTCCTGGTTTGGCGCGTCTGTAACCCAAAAACACGCAACCTGCAGCGAGCGCAACCCGAGGTATGACTGTATGCTAGTGCTTTACTCTTTGCTTGCAATTAAAACAGAGATGGTGACGACCTGGGGGTGGGCAGGGATGTTTAGGTGTGGCAGTCTTGTGTTTCTGTGCACCAGTCCTGTGCCTTCTCATTGCACCTTGGGGATGGGGTGTAGTTCAGTGCTAGAGAACATGCAGAGGGTTGCAGGTTCAGTCCTTGATACCTCCAGGTGAAAATATTTCAAGCGGCAGAGGTGGAAAAGACCTCCATCTGAAACAATTGTGAACCACAATCAGCAGAGTGAACAGCACCAGGCTAGATGGACTATTGGCCTGAATCACAGTGCAACCTTATATATGTCTACTCAGAAGTAGGAACATACTGAACTAGACCTTGAGTCCATCTACCTCAGTGCTGTCTACACTGACTGGCAGTGACTCTTCACGGTTTCAGACAGGAGTTTTCCCCAGCCCTTGGAGATGCATGGGATTGGACCTGGGACTTTCTGCAGGCAAAGCATGTACTTTGCCATTGCGCTATGGACCTTCCCAGGTAAGTGTGTGTAAGATTGCATTTTCAGTTTCTCATATATTCATCAGTAGAGCAGGAATGGGAGGGCAAGGGTGGCCTTCATTTTGAGAAGCGTCCCTGAATACAATACTTTTATCTCATTTCTGTTTTTTCCCCTCCATGTTTACCCCACTCATCCACAAGGCATCTTATAATTGTTGTTCAGTTGTTCAGTCGTGTCCGACTCTTCGTGACCCCATGGACCAGAGCACACCAGGCACGCCTATCCTTCACTGCCTCTCGCAGTTTGGCCAGGCTCATGTTAGTAGCTTCGAGAACACTGTCCAACCATCTCATCCTCTGTCGTCCCCTTCTCCTTGTGCCCTCCATCTTTCCCAACATCAGGGTCTTTTCTAGGGAGTCTTCTCTTCTCATGAGGTGGCCAAAGTACTGGAGCCTCAACTTCAGGATCTGTCCTTCTAGTGAGCACTCAGGGCTGATTTCTTTGAGAATGGATAGGTTTGATCTTCTTGCAGTCCATGGGACTCTCAAGATCAAGATCTTATAATTAAACTGTATTAAATCCAGAAATAATTGAAGTCAATCATGAAGAGTTTTTAAGGGGGGTGCATGTGGGAAGAAAGTGTTATATGGTACCACCTCGCCATATATGAACCGACCTGGACCCTGTGATGATGATGATTGATTAAATTTGTATACTGCCCTTCATCTGTAGATCTCAGCGTGGGTCACAGCATAAAAATACAAGACAAACATACAAAATACATACCGTATATCGCGGCGTATAAGACGACTTTTTAAGCCCGAAAAATCTTCTCTAAAGTCGGGGGTCGTCTTGTACGCCGGCAACATCATGCGACGTGACTCAGAGTTCCGCCCCGCCACTGGCTACATGGAGCCTCTCCCCGGCGCTCCAGCCGCAACCGCTGCCTCAGCCGCCATGGAGCCCGTCCTGCGCTTGGGCGGCAAGCGCGGAGGCCTCCTTTGGGGCGACGGGGAGGTTCTCCCCGCTGCCCCAGGCGTCGCTGCCGCCGCCTCAGCAGCCGTGGAGGCCGTCCTGCGCTTCAGCGGCAAGCGCGGACGCCTCCTTTGCGGCGACGGGGAGGTTCTCCCCACTGCCCCAGGCGTCGCTGCCGCCGCCTCAGCAGCCATGGAGGCCGCTGTGCGCTTGGGCGGCAAGCGCGGAGGCCTCCTTTGGGGCGACGGGGAGGTTCTCCCCGCTGCCCCAGGCGTCGCTGCTGCCGCCTCAGCAGCCGTGGAGGCCGTCCTGCGCTTCAGCGGCAAGCGCGGAGGCCTCCTTTGCGGCGACGGGGAGGTTCTCCCCGCTGCCCCAGGCGTCGCTGCCGCCGCCTCAGCAGCCATGGAGGCCGCTGTGCGCTTGGGCGGCAAGTGCGGAGGCCTCCTTTGGGGCGACGGGGAGGTTCTCCCCGCTGCCCCAGGCGCCGCTGCCGCCGCCTCAGCAGCCGTGGAGACCGCTGTGCGCTTGGGCGGCAAGCGCAGAGATCTCATGTGTGGCGCGGGGGACGCTCTCCCCGCCGCTGCCGCCGCCTCAGCAGCCATGGATCCCGGGCTGGGTGAGTATACCCCAAACTCTGTTTTTTCACATAAAAAGTTGGGGGGTCGTCTTATACTCCGAGTCGCCTTATACGCCGCGATATACGGTAATAAAAACATCTGAGGCCCTTCTTCTGGTGCCTCCTCCACAAGAGGTTGGAGGGTGGTAACATGAGAATGGCCTTTTCTGTGGTGGTTCCCCATTTGTAGAATGCTCTCTCCGGGGGCTCACCTGGCCCCTTTGTTACATATCTTTAGTTGCCAGGCAAAAGCATTCCTCTTCTCCCAGGCTTTGATTAATTAAAACCATATACGGTCTTTTAACCTGTGTGTGTGTTATTGTTTGATACTGTGGTATGTATTTTTGTATTTTTATATTGTACACAGTCTTATGATCCCATAAATAAATAAATAAATAAATAAATAAATAAATAAATAAATAGAAAGTGATGATAATATAGCAGGTATCTGTAATAATAGCTTAGGTTAAATTAAGGCACACTGGTAGATTACCAATGTGTTTATTTCCCTAGGGCAGGAAAGCTGGAGATTAAAGTTGTTTTAGAAACACAGTAGCACAGACTGGGAAGTTATATTGGAGCCTGAGGCTCCAAAGCTTCATGGTAGATGTACTTGATGTACTTTCTAGATGTACTTCCACTGCTTTTACATCTTGAAGTACATCTAGAAGACTAATTGTGAAGGTTTACTGATGATTCTATTTTGCCTTAACCTTTCTCCCTGAGGATTTTCTTTTCTTTGCTCTTTTTTCTTTTTCTTTCTTTTTTCTCTCCTCTTTTTTTTCTTTTTCTTTTTCTTTTCTTTTCTTTTTATTCTTTATCAACAATGTTTATTTTTCCTTCTATGCAGATATATGTGATGTTTTATATTTGTATCTGTATATGCATATGCTTATATGTAAATATATTTTAACTGAACAATAAGGGTATTAAAAAATTTAAAGAAAAACAAAGCTTCATGGTAATTAGCCAGGCCCTGATCCATGCTGCTGTTTTTATGCTCTCCCTGCTCCTTCTCCACCTGAGTAGCTTCAGTTCCTGCCTGGCTTGCTGTCTCCTGTTGCCCTGCATGTGTTTGAGGATATCTAGGTGTGATGGTTACTTATCACTGGCAGTGTAAAGATGTGCTGAAGGGTTCTGTTCCCCTTATACTTCATCTCAGGAAACCTCAAATTGAAGATAAGGGCGGGGTTGAACCATGGCAGGAAGCAGTGGCTTCAACAAATTCTGCCTGGTTCCCTCAAAGGGTCTGTTTATATCTGAGTCAATTCATATATTGCAGTTTCAGGATATTTGTCTGAAATAGTGACATGCAACACAATTCTAGGCAAGTTTACTTGGTAGTAGGACCCTGCCCCCCTGTATTCAATAGGGGTTAATCCTGATAAGTGTGTTCAGGATCCAGCACTTCTTGGAGCAAGCCTCAGAAAGTCAGTGGGACTGAACTTCTGATGGACATCTATAGGATTAAAAGTAGACTCTCTGTGTGTTAACCTGTTGTATGCCATGTGGGAAAAGCCAATATGCAGCAATTTAAAGCATTCTATACAGGTGTGGGGAACCTCTGTGTGTTGCTGAACTACAGCTCCCATCATCCCTGGTCATGCCTCCTAGGGCTAATGGGAGTTCTAGTTCAGCATCATCTGGAGAGCTAACAGCTCCCCAAACCTGCTGTATTCCAAGTCCATTGAATTTATTCATTGGTTCAAGTAATTTGTGGAGTGCAGCTAGATCCAGGAAGGGGTTATGGAAATTTTTACGTATTTATAAACCTAGTGTAGGTATATGGGGACAAAGCAAACAAGGTAGTTGTCTTGACACATTAGCGGATTCTGATGCAGTTACCCTCCACCAGCTTAAAGGTTGCATAAATTTCATTCTCTGACTCCTTACTAACAGTGTAAATGTGGAAATGATTTGGGGAGTTTCAGAATTCCCGATGGAGCATAAAGCTCTGGGTATAAGGGCACCCTGCACATTAGTTGCTAGAAGGCCAAGGTCCAGTCACCCAATACTATTGGTCCCACAAGTAGGGGCAAAAGCACTGTAAAATGCTGCCAACTTATTGAGGTCCTCCACGAGTGGTCCAGGAAGATACTGTGGGCATCCGTATCAAAAGTTGCTGAGAGATCCAGGGGAGTCAGCAGTCTTCTCATTCCTCCATTTCTTTCCTAAAGAAGATAATTCACCGGGGCACCCAAGGTTGATTCTGTCACAGAACCTGAACTTATACTGGAATGAGTGAAGATAATCAGTTTCATCCAAGAGCATTGTAGTTCCTCTATGTATATAACATGTACAGAATTCTCTCCCTCAATATGCTGTGCTTTTGTGACATTTGTGAACCCAAGTCCTTGAAGTAAATAGCCTAAAATGCATATGTTTTGCTTTGCTTATGGCTTCATCTTTATGCAGGATAAAAGGGAAGTTGGTACCTCACCTGTGAGCACAATTGAGACAACTACTGGTTCAACTCTCACCCCTCCGTGTGATCCAGAAGTTATAATTGTGGGATCTGGTGTGCTTGGCTCTGCTTTGGCAGCAGTACTGGCAAGGGATGGAAGAAAAGTGACAGTAATTGAGAGGGATCTGAAGGAACCTGACAGGATAGTTGGAGAATTGCTGCAACCAGGAGGATATAATGCTCTGAAAGACCTGGGCCTGGAAGGTATGTTAGCAAAACCCAAGTCCTATCTCATAGATATATTCTGATGTACTTGTTGCTCCACTTTGTTTATTTAATTTGCTGGGTAGCCTGATACTTGCTTTCCACCTATGCCTTTTATAATACTATAATACCAAAAAACCCTCTTGAGTCTAGATTCTAAATTAGAATCTAGCCTTTCCTTGATTTGGGGTGACTTCTGACAGGGGTGGGGGTGCATGAGTTTCCATTTCTTTCCACATTACAAAATCCCTCTGTCACTATTGTTTAAATCTGTCAGTGATGTACATGAGACCTGTGAAACTGAGTGAAGCCATGTATGATTCATATATGACCTACCAGGGACTCGGTAAACCCCATGTTTTTGCTGCTTATCGGGGACTGTAGAAAACAGGGTAGTTGTTGAACATCTAGAAGGACATAATACATGGTTTATTGGCTAAATTCAGCTTAAATTCTTAGATTCTAAGATTCTGAAGATAGTTCAATATATTTTTTCATGCTTGGGGAGAATTTCCATTGCATATTCCTAGTGCGTATAATGTATGTTCTTGAGGCAACTTAATATGTATCCTTCTCATATACTGTCCTCATCTCTGCACTTTCCCTAATGTGTTGACATTTATTTTGCAGAGGCTGTGGAAGGGATTGATGCTCACACAATAAACGGCTATGTAGTTCATGACCTAGAAAGCAAATCAGAAGTTGAAATTCCTTACCCAACCATAACAGATGGCCAGATACAGAGTGGAAGAGCGTTCCATCATGGGCGTTTCATCATGGGTCTCCGAAGGACAGCCATGGCAGAACCCAAGTAAGAATGGCAACCTAAAATAATAAGGCATCTATTGAATGAGCAGTTCTAGGCCTGACTGATGTACTACGTGTATCCTTCCATCTTGTTGGATTTATTTTTTATCTTTAGTTTCCCCCCTTTTATATCACTTGAACAACACCGTTGTGGTCTAATATCAACTGGAGGTAGCGTCCCAGCCATCAGCAGTGCATTGGTGCTTATACAGTTGTGCGAGTAATTCCTTAAATCAACTCGGCCACAGACATGTTTTACTGCACCACCCAAACAGGCTTTAGTCATTTTGTACACATTGAGAACTTGAAAGAAAACAAACTGGAACTTCCAGTTGACGTCAGTAGGCACCCTCTCTACTGAACTTCCAGCACCTACCAAATAATTAAAAAAAATAAACAAAAAAACACAGCAAGCACTTTGATTGAAATTTAAAGCCATATTTTCCAATTCTCACTTTCCAGCCAATTGCAAACTATGGTTTATCAATTCAGACAGTATTCTAAATCAGGAATGGGGAACCTATGGTCTTCCAGGTATCGCTGGACTACAATTCCTATCAGCCCCAGTCAGCATGACTGGTATTTAGAGATTATAAGAGAACAACAGGCAGGGCCAGAGTTGCCTGCTCCTGTTCTAAACTTCCTTTGAAGTCTGAATTGCTTAGAAAACTACTAAGTCTATTTAATAATGTTTCTAGTTTTTAAAATTGATTGTAACCAGTCCAGAGTCTGTTGAGTAACTGGGCATCAGTAAATTTATGCAAGTAGAGGTGCAACTAGATACCATCTCTGGTTGTGCAATAGCAACACCAGGAAACTGGAAACTGGAAACAGGTGTTTTCCCTCCTTGAAGCAAAATGTAATATACAGGTGAAACTCGAAAAATTAGAATAGCGTGGAAAGGTTCATTTCTTTCAGTAATTCAACTTAAAAGGTGAAACTAATATATGAGATAGGCTCATGACATGCAAAGCGAGATATGTCAAGCCTTTATTTGTTATAATTGTGATGATTATGGCGTACAGCTGATGAGAACCCCAAATTAACAATCTCAACTTTGGGGTTTTCATCAGCTGTATGCCATAAGCATCACAATTATAACAAATAAAGGCTTGACATATCTCGCTTTGCATCTCATGAGTCTATCTCATATTTTAAACTCCAGTAGCTAATGAAAACAATTGCTTACATAAATGGACTTTTCCACGATATTCTAATTTTTCGAGTTTCACCTGTATATATATATATCCAAATAGAAGTATGGTTAGGTCACGTAGCTCCCTCCTACTTGAATGGAACTGCTGCTTGAAAGTTGCATTTCTACTAATTTGCAAAATGTCCTGGTTTGATTGTACCAGGGTCAAACTATACATGATGTATTCTTTGTTCTAATTGCTAATAGGAGCTGCAGCAAGTGATTTAGATCAGGGCTATGGCAAGAGGGAAAGGGTTCAACTCTTTCCTCTGCATTGACGCCCTGATGCAAATCACTTTCATGGGGCTGCCATTAGCTGTGTATGAGAAAATATACAGGCTTTCTCATGTTATGCTTATGTTTTCCCCTTCATGGCTCATAGCTTTGGGTGGATGGGATGGAATTTTGATCAGGACCATGGTGCAGAGTTAAAGAGTTAATCCTCTTATTTCCATATTTCAACCCCAGTCTCAATCCTCTCTGCATCTGCTTTTTAGCGAAGAGAGAGAGAAATTAGAAATGCAGCACATGCAACCCTAAAAATATCAGATTAAAAACTCATTTTAAAGTAATCTTTCACCCTTAAAAATATATTTATGAGAAGGGATAATCATTGTGATGAGTATTCAGTTTTATATACCCCACCTACCTTCATACCTACAGCACATAGATTGAATCATGAATTGTCCAATCCTCTGGGTTGGCTATTGGCAAGATTTCCTGAGTCAGTCTTGCAGAAAGGATCAGGAGAGAATGTATCAGATCCTGTGGCTTAGTGGTGGCCAACCTTATTGGCACGTGTGCTGCATGACAAATCCATAGTATGAAATAATGCATTTCTAATGGACATTAAGGTAGACAGCCACAGCCATTCGTGTTTTAATACCAGTGACTTCCATGCTGTATTATTGCAAATGCATTCTGTGTGGGACTAGTGTTGAGTAGTGTTTGGAGACTTCATTTAGTCTAAACTGCTGCTGCTGGATACTTGTCTAGAGGAAGGTAGCTAGAACGTAACCATGCCAGTTATATTCAGTCTGCACTGGCTATGTATTGGTTTCCATGATCAATTGGTTGCTGATTCTTGCCTTTTAAAGTTCTAAATGGCTCAAGATCTGGTTGCCTAGAGAGGACTGACTTTTTCCATTATAGGTGGGTAGCCGTGTTGGTGGGTAGGACTTCTGTTTCAGTGTATCTGAAGAAGTGTGCATGCACACGAAAGCTCATACCAAGAACAAACTCAGTTGGTCTCTAAGGAGCTACTGGAAAGAATTTCCTATTTTTTTCCCATTATGTTTGTCCCACATCTGAAGCTCTCTCCAGATACCAGCTGAATACAGCAGGGCTTTCTCAGTTGTGATACCTGTTCTGTGGAATGCCTTTCCTAGGGAGGCCTGCCTACCTCCAGCACTGAACAAATTATGACCTGATGTGGGCTGCTATGTTTTTTCTTCTCTGCTGCTCATATATTGAGACTTGAATACCCCTTAGTTTGATCTGCTGTTGCTTTAGTTTTAATGATATGGTTGCTTATTCTGCTATTAAAATTGTTTTTAGTTTTTAGTGTTATAATGTGATTTTATTTTGTATCTTAGTCAGTTCCTGCTTTGTTTTTCACGAAAATTAAAGCATGCTTTAAGGCAAACTAGGGCTTATCATTAACTGCGCCCCACAGCCCACTCACGGGGTGATATCCAATTGGTTTATAAGAAAAGCTTGGTTAATTTCTTGCCAACTGCTCATGCAAGCCACAGTCCTGGTTCAGACAACATGGCAAATCATGGTATGGCTTGTTTGAGTCATGCAGGCCCCATGTAGTTGAGAAGAAGCTGCAAGAGATCCATGAGGTATGGGAGAGGCTCATTCACAATTGTACCATGGTTTAAGGCCATTGTTTAAATACGGGTCTATTTTCTCCCCAGGAGTAAGGAGACAACCTGTGCAGTTGGTTCTGTTCAGGGGAACGGTTCCATCTATGAAAGTTAGTTCTGTTTATTTTAGATGGAAATGTGTTGACTTAATGGTATTATGAAATATGAACCATGGATATTGTGTGCATTAAAACAAACAAACTGCTTTCTTCCAGTACAAAATTCATTGAAGGAACAGTGACACAGCTGCTTGAAGAAGATGAATGTGTTGTTGGAATTTTATACAAAGATAAAGAAACTGGTGTTACAAAGGTGAGGCTCTCTCTCTCTCTCTCTCTCTCTGTGTGTGTGTGTGTGTGTGTGTGACAGGAAAATATTCCAGGTTGTCAAATTGAAGCAGGAAACAAGGTAACCCAACAGGTAAATTAGCACAATGAATGTGGTTAAAAACACAGGGCCAAATTATATGACTGTATTATTACTATTTATCTGTATTCTGTTTTCAGTCCTCTCCTCCCATGCCATAAATACATATCTAGTGTACAGACTACAAAGTGTATATACAGGAAAGTTATGGTTTGTAGCTTTGCCCTTCAAAGTCATAGGTTTATTTCTTAAGGGCCAAAGCAGTAAGAAAAAAACATAGTCTGACTGCTGCCTCAATAGATATATGTTACGCGGGTGGTGCTGTGGTCTAAACTACTGAGCCTCTTGGGCTTGCTGATCAGAAGGTTGGCGGTTCAGATCCCCGCGATGGAGTGAGCTCCTGTTGCTCTGTCCCAGCTCCTGCCAACCTAGCAGTTTTAAAGCACGCCAGTGCAAGTAGATAATTAGGTCCCGCTGTGGCGGGAAGGTAAACGGTGTTTCCGTGCGCTCTGGTTTCCATCACAGTGTTTTGTTGCACCAGAAGTGGTTTAGTCATGCTGGCCACATGATCTGGAAAACTGCCTGTGGACAAATGCCAGCTCCCTCGACCTGAAAGCAAGATGATCGCTGCAACCGCATAGTCGCCTTTGACTGGACTTAACCGTCCAGGGGTCCTTTACCTTTTTACCTTTAGATATATGCTAAGGATACCTAAAAGTTCATATCATCAAATCAATCATTGCATTCTGCAGGAGAGGGTCTTCTGCAAATACCACCCAGTCAGGTGGACTGTTGCATATTATTTCAGAATCAGGCCTTTGGTAAGGCAACACTACCCTTTGGAACTCCCTCCCATTGCAGATCAGACAGGTGTCTTTTTCGGTGCCTGCTAAATGTGTTTCTCTTTCAAAAAGCCTTCTAAAATCTTTATCCCAGTTGGCATCTGACCTGAATTGAAATTGATTTTATATATGTGCTGCTGTTCTATTTTTTATATTTATAACTGTTTTTAAAATTGTTTTTATATATGCAATTGTCCTAACTGTATATATATGTGTGTGTGTGTGTGTGTGTGTGTGTGTGTGTGTTGTTGTTGTTGATGATGATGATGATGTTAAGGAAGAGCATCACAAACTGCTGCTCAGAAATATTGTGCAATTTACTTTTGAGAACTCTGACAAACTTTAAAATGAGAATGAAACTTCTGTGAATATAGACTGGCTTAAGGGGTTACTGTACTATATGACACTATTTATCATGTTTATTGCTTTTTCTTGTCATCCTTCCCCATTGCAGGAGCTCCGTGCACCCCTTACTGTTATTGCTGATGGTCTCTTTTCCAAGTTTAGAAAAAAACTTATCTCCAACCAAGTTAGAGTTCCATCTCATTTTGTGGGGTTAATTTTGAAAGTAAGTGTTACTTAAAAAAACCAAAACAACAACAACCCACAACTGAGCTTACAGTTAGTCTGCTTAGCATCTACGGTGTGATGGCATTGTGGGCCATCATTGTAAACTGGGGTTTAATCCTGAGTGTGGGGCTTCAGATATCACAGCCGGTGGGAAGGCATAGCTGTTTGCCTTGCTGGCCAGGGCTGCAGATTCAAGTCTGCCTGCAAAATCGACCAATAGTAGGTGGGCTGGGAGGTAGGCCTTTCCCAGAGGGCAGGCCCAACGGAGCATGTAGGCTTCCCTTGGGTCCGCTCCTGGGAAATGTAAAGCAGCCTGTCTCGACTCCAGCACCCAGTTCTTCACTGGATCTTCCACCCAATTCTTTTGCATATTGACTGCTCTTGCGGCACTTGACCTTGCTGTGGACCTCATTGGCTGCTGTATTTGGGGCTAGGTATGGATGCTTAAAGAGGAAATGTTACAGTGATCAAGGTGCATGTTTCAAAGTTGTCCCATTTAAATTGCTAATGTTGTCATTACTCTGTCATTATTAAGTCCTGTCATTATTAATCCATATTTCATCCGTCTTCACAACCGCTTCTGATGTTAGTCATTGACCATGCCCGGAAAATCGTAGCTTAGTAAGCCAATGTATAAATAGGTCCTGTTTCCTTGCACTCAGCCACTTGACCCTTCACACAAGGAAATGAACAAGCTGGGAAGGATTCACTTAACTCTTGTTTCCTTCTCTGTCAGAAACAAAATCAAAAATTCTTTCTAGTAGCACCTTAGAGACCAACTGAGTTTGTTCCTGGTATGAGCTTTCGTGTGCATGCACACGAAAGCTCATACCAGGAACAAACTCAGTTGGTCTCTAAGGTGCTACTAGAAAGAATTTTCGATTTTGTTTTGACTATGGCAGACCAACACGGCTACCCACCTGTAACTGTCAGAAACAAGAAACTCTAGATTAATGCTTTTGGAGCAAGTCAGGATATACAGCCAAAATCAAACCATGGATTTGTATGGCCTTCCCAGCCATCTACGGATATACCGCTAAAACTGTGTTCACTCGGCCACGAGTGATCGCCAAGAAGAAGATTCTTCTAACTATGGTTTCCCACTTTGTATGAAACAAGAAATAGTAGCTAACTGAAGACTTCCTTGTTTGTTTTCTGACTTGCGCAAAGGGAGAAATTAGTCAACTGTATGAGGGCAGCAGGATCATACAAGCTGAGGAATGGTTTTCCAAATGTGGTCACTGTTGCTAACATTTTACAGATTGGGAAATGAGCGTCTGTACTAGTAGTTTATTGAAAACTGGCCAGTGAATTCATGGCCAACCAGGGATGTATTGATAAATGTAAGTCGGAAGGCACTTTTAATAACTTTTTCTCTTTCTTTCACTGTAAAGAATTCGCCTCAGTTTAAAGCCAACCATGCTGAACTTGTTCTGGGGAATCCTAGTCCAGTACTTATCTACCAGATTTCTTCCAATGAAACCCGAGTCCTTGTTGACATTCGAGGGGAAATGCCAAAGAACCTTAAAGAATACATGGTTGAACAGATTTATCCACAACTACCTGGTAAGCATTATGTGCACAGGTTGTCAATACTGTGAAAGAAACCATCTGCTTAAGTGTTTGCATTAACTCTCATTTGACGCAGAATTGCCTCATCATTGAAGAAATAAACTTTAAATGTCTAAACTGTGATTAACATGCACTCAGAGTTGAAGCTTCAAGGAGTACTATCTTTTTGCAAATATTCATGTTTCTAGACTTGGTTGAAAGGTAGCTGTGAATGGGAGAGGATGGTGGAAAATAGCCCTTTGCAGTGTAAGTGCCTATGTTGGTAGCCTTTTACATCCTGTCCATGGTCAGTGATGGGCATGCCTGAAGTATGCATGATTTCATAGAGGCACAGGGGCATAATCTCAAGTTTCTTCGTCACTTACCCTCAGTGGTCACACATTCACAAGGATAAATAACTGTTGTAAAGCCACATTTGACTGGTTCATTGTTACGGTCATGAGAGCATTGCTGTCTTCCTCTTATAATGCAATGTTGACTTTGGGGAAATCTTGCACAACAGTTTTCCCCAGCTGATATACTGGAAATGTGGCATTTCCCTAGCGTAGTTGTTACTGGTGGGTGGCCTCAAGTTATGCTTTCTCAGTTTGGGAGTTCCTTAGAGCACCTGTGGGCACCTGGAGCAGTGAGCCCCTGAGGGAATGAGATGGGAATTGAGCAGGCTGTGGGACTAGCCAGAAATGGTAATTTGAAAAGGTGTATGTTTGTGAAGAAAACTTGAAAGGCTGGTTTTGCTTTTTACAGCAAGGGTCTCTTCAGAACCAGGAAGGCATTTTTCCTTGGGCAAGAGTCTGATGGATTTTCACCTTCACCTGTTAAAAATGTCTTTGCTCTGTCAATGGCAAAATGCAACTTTTTAGCTGTGGGTCTCTTTACCTGACCTGACTGTTTTATACTGGGAATATATTCCTGTACTTCAGTATTGCGGCTGTTCAAGTTGCCAGTGAATATCTGGGTTTCACAGATGTGCTTTTGAACAACACCCCAGCATTTCAATCAGACGTACACAGAAGATATTCCTGATATAATAATGATGATGATGATAAAAAATCAGATGTGGGGAATATTTAGCTATTCAGATGTTAGTGAACTGCAACTCCCGTCATCCCATAATTGATCTGGACACTATACAGTCGTACCTTGGTTGTCGAACGGAATCAATTCCGGAAGTCTGTTTGACTTCCGAAAATGTTCAACAACCAAGGCGTGTCTTCTGATTGGCTGCAGGAGCTTCCTGCACTGAATCGGAAGTCGTGGAAGCCGCATCGGACGTTTGGGTTCCAAAGAATGTTCGCAACCGGAACACTCACTTCCGGTTTTGTGGTGTTCAGGAGCCAAAACGTTCGAGTCGCAAGGTGTTTGGGATCCAAGGTACATCTGTACTTCTATCGTTGCAGCCTAGAATAACATTAGTTTTTTTTGCTGCTGCATCACACTGTTGACTCATGTTAAGTTTATGGTCTACTAAGACCCCTAGATCCTTTTCACATGTACCACTTGGTACTCTGATTCCTGCTCCATCCACATACAGTGGTGCCCCGCTAGACGAAAATAATTCGTTCTGCGAAAATTTTCGTCTAGCGGGTTTTTCGTCTTGCGGAGCGGCAATGACAGCCGCGCTCCGCAAAACGAAAAAAAAAAATTCGTCTTGCGAGGCAGCCCCATAGACTTTTTCGTCTAGCGGGGCAGCCTTCCGCTAGACGAATACCTTCGTCTAGCGAGTTTTTCGTCTAGCGAGGCATTCGTCTAGCGGGGCACCACTGTACTTATTTATCCAAAACAACCTGGTTTTAACAAGCATTTTGAGATGTACAATTCTTCACTTGTATTTGGCATTAGGACACCTTACACTTTCCATAATGTTTTCTCATGTTTGTGCCAATTATTTTGAAAGAAATCCCAACTGATTGACTTCTAAGTGATACCCCCCCCCCCAAGTGGATTTATCTTTAGGTCACCAGAGTTCTGTAGGAGAGCTAACAACTTGTCTCAATTTTCTAATGACTATTGGGGGGACAGGTTGGAGCTAGGTATTAATGATGTCTCTCTTCTGAATCTTGATAAAAAGATTGAATGTTCTGTAAATGACTGAACTTCTGCATTTTTTGTTTTTGCAGTGCACATACAGGAGCCTTTCCTAATAGCTGTGCAGAATGATCGCTTGAGAACCATGCCAGCGAGCTTTTTGGCTCCATCCCCTGTAAACAAATCAGGTCTGTGAGCCGAAGAGTGAATTGAAAGCTGAAAGGCTTAAGGGTCTGTCCATCCAAGGATGGGGGTGTGCCCAGTGGGGTTTTGTTCCCCCTCGCTTTGAACAGCACCGAATCCCAACCACCATTGCCATACCACAAAACTTCTTTGGAAAGACTTTTCCATTTCAAATAGGGTGCAAAACACAAGCCTAAACCTCTCAGGTGTGGAGAACTTCTTGCATAGTTCTTTGGATTTCAGCCTATGAAAACAAAAATGTTTTTCCTTAATCTTTTAAGACAGAGGTGGTAAACCTCAAGCTCAGGGGCTGAATGCCCCTGCACCTGCCCCTCTATGTGCTGAGTGCAACCATGCTTCTATTTTCTATACCTCCTATGTCCAGAAACCCAGCAGGCACCATTCGCTGGCACCTTCCATGGTCCCTAAGCCCCAGGGCTTAGAGGGCGGGTAGGAGGCATTGCTGTCACTCTGTTTAGCTTTACGATGATGCCACTTCACTCAGTAGAGACATGAAGCAATCTAGAAATTGCTAGGAAAGATAGCGGCATCTGCCAACCCCAAAGTGTGCAAAAGTTTAGAATGAACTCCAGAATCCTGCATCTATAAAACAGTGGTTGATTTTAGAGGTTGTTTCCTTCTTTTTTATATAGGAGTCCTTCTTCTGGGTGATGCTTACAACATGAGGCACCCTCTAACAGGTGGAGGAATGAGTGTTGTTCTGAATGACATCAAGATATGGAGACACCTGTTGCAGGCCATTCCAGACCTGTATGAGGATTCAGCTATTCTGGAGGTATTCTATTCTATTCTTTGTTAAATTTGTTAGTCACTTTATTTTAGGGAAGTTTTTAATGTGTGACATTTTAATGTATTTTTAATCTTTGTTGGAAGCTGCCCAGAGTGGCTGAGGAAATCCAGCCAGATGGGTGGGGTAAAAATAATAAGTTGTTGTTGTTGTTGTTGTTGTTGTTGTTGTTGTTGTTGTTGTTGTTATGTTACCCAGGGCAACCCAAAGCAGCTTAAAAGCATGGGTATGATTCTGGCTTTTCCTTTTGGGATGGGGGCTTTAGTTCAGGTAAGGGTTATTTTTTTGCAACTTTAAGCTGCTGCCTATTCTAGGTTAGAGAGAATCTTGAGTTCCGATCCCCTACACACCAAACTTTCAGGTTCAAGGGAGGACTGTGGTCACAACCCCACCATGAATTTAACTCACATAGCTTTCCTCAAAGAATCCTGGGAACTGTAGTTTGTCAAGGCTTCTTGGAACTGTAGCTCTTGGAAGGGTAAACTGCAGATCCCCAGGATTCTTTAGGGAAAGCTAGCCTGGCTTATATTTTAACACTTGTTGGATCCAGGAATTAGAAGGATCTTCCATATAGCCTACATCCTCCTTCCCCAAACTCATGACAGTATAATGATGGACTTAAGAGAATTGATTAGAGGACATTGGCCAACAAGTCTGATAAGATTCTTGTTCAACTCTCTGCTGCTTGTCACATGTAACATGTGATCCATGCTGGACTACAGTACATGGAAACTTATGCTGCAATAAATACTTAAGATGCCAGAAAACTATTTCGTTTCTGACAAAGTATTCTGCTGGGACAAGCCTGGTCCTGCTGTTCCTATAATTTCTGTTAAGAGATGTGACATTTCTGAACATTTTGACGCCATGGTGGGCTTGTTTGTGACGGGTGATGAAATAGGTGTCATAGAATTGTAGAGTTGGAAGGGACCCTGAGGACCATCTAGTCCAGTGTTAGGTCTCCAGTTATTTTCAGACTACAGGTCCCATCATCCCTGACCACTGTCCTTGCTAGCTAGGGATGATGGGAGTTGTAGTCCAAAAACAGCTGGGGACCCAAGTTTGGGAAACACTGATAGTAATAATAATAATAATTATTATTATTATTTATACCCCGCCCATCTGATCTATCCCGCCCACTCTGATCTAGTCCAACCCCCTGCAATGCAGGAATATGCAGCCGTCCCACACAGGGATTGAACCTGCAACCTTGGTGTTATCAGCACCACCCTCTAACCAACTGAGGTACCCATAAATCATGTGCACCATGTGAAATGCATTATGCATTCACGGTGGGGAAATGCAAAATGGGAGCAGGCCATGCTTCCATGGTAGAGCACTAACTAGCCTTTGCACAGAAAAGGTCTCATGTTCTATTTCTGGCATCTCAAATTGTTAGGTAGCAAGTGATGGGACAGAATTCTGCCCTGGAGAGCTACCTTCAGTAAGAGCAGACTAGAAATAAGCCCAAAGATCCATATGGCCATAGGTGTACTGATAACAATTTGCTGACAAGCTCTTGAGATCCCTTCTCATAGTGAGACCATTCCTCTGTCATTTGGAGGAGTAAGTTGCCAGTGCCCCCATCTTAAACCATCTTGAAACTGGTAAACCCCATTGCGTATGCAATGTTATGTTGCACCCTGATGCCAGCAAGTAACCTTATCTTACCTTTTGCAGGCAAAGAAGTCATTTTACTGGAAAAGAAGAAAGTCCCATTCCTTTGTCGTGAACGTCCTTGCTCAGGCGCTTTATGAATTATTTGCTGGGACAGATGGTAAGTGCATTTCCAAAAGGTACACACAAAGTTAATTACACTTCATAAATCTATTTTGCTCCAGTTTAAGTGATGCAAGACCTGTTGACATGATGGAGCACCTCCATATTTCTTTAGCTGCACTGTGGCAAACTTAAACCTTGATCATCTATCCACCCACCCACCCACCCACCCCTAAGACAGAAGCACACTGTTTGATAGCCATGGGATTGCCACTGAAAGCAAGCTTTCCTGCACTGCCATTTCTGCTCTGAACATGTGACATTTATTATTATTATTTATTAAATTTGTGTACCGCCCTATACCCATAGATCTCTGGGCAGTTCACAACATAAAATTGCAATATAAAACACACAAAATACATAATAAAAATAAGAACAGAAACAAACCAATAACCCCCCCTCCCATAAACCGATTAAAAAGGCATCAGGTGTCTGTTAGCCAAAGGTCTAGTTAAAGAGGAACATTTTCACCTGGTGCCTAAAGGTGTATTTACAACAGGGATGTCAGCAGCAGCCTTATGGCAATCTTAATGTGTTCTGTCCATCTGACTTTCTCTACCAGTACCTAAGTGGACTATGGGATGTAAAAAAGAAAAGTCTACTGTCAGCATTTCGTTGGAAGGTTATGCTAGGCTGGAAAGCAAAGAAAATTAAAAATTAATTAACAGAGTTGTTAAGTCTCATTGAGTGCTTTATAGATTGCAGGTGCAGCCTAGACCCATTCATCAGAGCACAAACATAGATTTTTAGCATGGGTATAGTTTGCATAAAGTATGACAGTCTTGCCATGCTAATGATCATTAGCTTGTGGTGACACAGGGGTGGGTTTTTTCACTGGTAGCGCCAGTGTTCCTGGAGTGACCCCTGGTGAAATACGAGAGGCCCCACCTGTATGGGTTTCCTGGCAGCTTTTGAAAGCACTCCTGTTCACACAGGCATTACGTTGATCTCACCACCTGTGTCTCATCTTTTAATTGATGTTTTGTTGGAATGGGATTGTTTCTTTGCATAATTTAATGAATGTTTTAATGGGATTGCTTTATTGTGTGATTTAAGAATGGGTGTTTATATGTTAATGTTTGTGTAATTGGTCTTTGGATTTGTAAACTGATTAGTATTTTGACATTAAGCTGTATGTAAATGCATAAATAATAACAATAAGGCACTGATTGTTGTGGTGGTGATTATTATTTAAAAATGCATAATATCAGACTAAAGAAATGAGGGGCAGGAAGATGTTAGAAACTCGTGTGTGTTGCCATGTATGTTATAAGATTATTTTTCATTTAAGTAGTTCATTCCACTCTTATTTTCTGTGCTTTCTTGTAAAGCAGTGTTCCCTTTAATTTTTTTTGCAGTTTCTCTGCGTCAGTTAAGGAAAGCCTGTTTCCTTTATTTCAAGCTTGGTGGCGAGTGCGTATCTGGCCCAATTGGATTGCTGTCTGTGTAAGTTGGAGAAATGTTTATAACATCCTTCTCAGGTTGTTGTTCAGAGCAGGACTCTCTTTGGAAACCATGTGAAAGAGGCCTTTCATGAGTCCACTTAACCAGTGAGGCGTAGAAGGGCTGGGGATCAACTACTACTACTACTACTACTACTACTAAAATACATACATACATACATACCCCACCCATCCTACTGGGCTTCCCCATCCACTCTGGGCGGCTCCCAACAGAATATTAAAAGCACGATAAACCATCAAACATTAAAAACTTCCCTAAACAGAGCTGCCTTCAGATGTTTTCTAAAAGTCAGAGAATTGTTTATTTCCTTGACATCTGATGGGAAGGCATTCCACAGGGTGGGCGCCACCACTGAGAAGGCCCTCTGCCTGGTTCCCTGTAATGAGGAAACTGCCAGAAGGCCCTTGGAGCTGGACCTCAGTGTCTGGGCAGAACGATGGGGGGTGGAGACGCTCCTTCAGGTATACTGGGCCAAAGTCGTTTAGGGCTTTCAAGGTCAGCACCAATACTTTGAATTGTGCTTGGAAACGTACTGGGAGCCAATGTAGGTCTTTCAGGACTGGTGTTATATGGTCTTCGCAACTACTCCCAGTCTCCAGTCTAGCTTCCGCATTCTGGATTAGTTGTAGTTTCCAGGTGCACAAAGTTTTCTGATCAGATAACTTAATACAAACAAGCTAAGCCATTTGTCAAGTTCTCTCTCCCCACTCCAAATATTTATTTTTATTCAGGAACATGGGAAGCTGCCTTATCCCAGGCCAGGGTATTTGTCCATCCAGCTTAGTCGTATTCTCAGCAGTTCTCCAGCGCCCTTAGGCAGAGAGGGGTCTTTTGCATCACCTGTTACCTGATTTTTTCTTAACTTGCTTATTCAATTAAATTACTTTTGCCCTGCTCGTCAGCCAAAAAGACCCCAGCAGCAGTGTGCAGGATTGAATCCTCTTGCGTTCTGTTGGCAGGGAGGAGAGGCAGCGTCAGTGTAGTGGGAGAGAGCCAGTGTGGTGTAGTGGTTAAGGGTGGTAGACTCGTAATCTGGGGAACCGGGTTTGTGTCTACACTCCTCCTCATGCAGCTGCTGGGTGACCTTGGGCTAGTCACACTTCTCTGAAGTCTCTCAGCCCCACTCACCTCACAGAGTGTTTGTTGTGGGGGAGGAAGGGAAAGGAGAATGTTAGCCGCTTTGAGACTCCTTCGGGTAGTGAAAAGCGGGATATCAAATCCAAACTCTTCTTCTTCTTCTTCTCCTCTCCCCACAGTATGTTTATTCGGGGTCTTAAGAACTCTGAACATTAGCCCCATCCCCAAATGGATCCAGGGCTGGGACTGGGGTGGAGTGGGTGGTCCCTGAGTAGGCACAGGGCAGGTTGGCTTGACACCTGTGCCCTGCATCAGGGTCAGAGGGGGAGAGAGTGTGTGTGTGTGCAGCTGGAACAGAAAAGCGGATGAACTAACCCAGTAGCAAAACATTCAGATCTGTGTTAACACTAACCTTTTCATAGGTAAGGTTGTGGGAGGGGGAGAAATCATAAAATCATAGAGTTGGAAGGGACCCTGAGGATTATCTAATCCAACCTGCAATGCATAAAGTGGCCTTTCGAGAGGCTTTGTTACCCAACAATTTCAACGGATTAGTATTTTGTAAAATCTAGTACGTTGCTCATAAGGTGAATCGCTTTTCTCATCATTTCCTCAATCCTTCCCTGTAGCTTATCACCCAAGCCTGTTGTCCTGATTGGCCACTTCTTTGCTGTTGCCCTCTACGCCGTGTATTTCTGCTTCAAGTCTGAGTCCTGGATCACCAAGCCACGAGCGATTTTCAGCAGCGTTGCTGTGCTGTACCGGGCTTGCTCCGTCATATTTCCACTCATATACTCTGAAATAAAGTACCTCACCTATTAAATTCGAAAAGACAAATCCGCAGGAAAAGGAACACAGTAGACTCCCTTCTCTCCTCTCACCCTCCATTCTTGTGAATATGGGATTGTTCTGTCCCTGAAAACTAGACTTTTACTCTCTCTTTTTCATGAAAAGGATCAAGCTTTGTTTTGTGTTTTTTTTGTATAGAGAGAGCCAGCCTCTGGATATGAGATCTTCCTATAAGGAGGATCCCAAGTGTGTATAATTCCATGAACCAAGAAGGTAACATTCCAGTAAAGATCAGCCCAATCTATGGGGAGGGAGAGGTAATTCCTACTGCTGTTTCTGGGCATAGCTCTTCACAGCCAAGGGAGTGCAAATAACCATCTCTGATCTGCCTGTTGAGCTTCCCATCCCTCTGGCTGCTGGGGCCATGGCTAAATGCTACACAAAACTCTGTAGCACATGCAATCCTGCCAATACAGGAGACAAGATAGCCTGGAATCATTGTTCTCACTGAGGAGGTAAACCTGTGCCTTGGCTGCATCACTTTAGATTGGAGATCAAAAATGGAATGACCGAATGCTCTTCCACACAACCCTTCCTTGAAAATAAGCAAATAAATTGCCCTGCACATAGAAAACTAGCACAGATTCATGGATGCATTTCTTTTTAAAATAATATGAAGGAACAATGAATCAATCGCGTTGAACTCTCACCTGCAGCCCAGGCCCAGGTTTGCTTCCTTGGGAGCTGGTTCATTCTTGGCATTTGATTCCTACAATGAATACTGTGTAGTGCTAGCTCAGGCAGCCTCGCTGGTACTACTGCTAGTTCCTAAGGGTTTCTTGTGCCAGAATTATACAAATCTGAATAATTTAGCATAGCTGTCAACTTTTTCCTTTTTTAAAGGGAAATTCCCTTATTCTGAATAGGATTCCTTGCAATAAAAGGGAAAAGTTGACAGCTATGTAATTTAGTTATTAGTCACACAGACATGAATATGTGTGTGTATGTATGTAAAAATAACAAACTCACATACAAAAAAATATGTAAGTTTGATTTCCTTATACGGATGAAGATTCTAAAAGGGATGTTTCCAGAGACCACTATAAAAATGTTCAGGACAGAAGCTAAAATGCTGTTTCCAGCAGAATATAGTTGATGGATTGTTGAGCATGCCCTATTAATGTTAATTAAAAGCTAATGAAGTGAGGGGTAGTTCAAACAGTTAACATTTTCTTCTTGCTGCTAATGTTATCTGTACCTTTGACATTTTGTCTCTTTTATGTGAAATGTCCCTCTGATGAGATAAAATCCTAATGTGTTTTATTCAGCTAAATGTCCCTGTGTCTACTTTTTTTTTGGTCACGTGGTATAGGTACCGGGACCCCTTTCTTAAAATTTATTTAAATAACTTTCTAGTGGGGAAGGGGGGGGGTATGGCACTGGGGTCTATTCATTGTTGAGCAAGCCTGTGGCAGTATAGGAGATTTAAAGCAGCATCACAGCACAGAGCTGTAAATCCTTGCCAACACTTCATGTAGCTGTAAACCTGCTTCCTCAGTTGCTACGGGATACAACTTTGGTCACATCCGCACCATACGTTCAAAGCATGCGGCTTCCCTCAGAGAATCCTGGCAACTTTGGTTTACTCCTCATTGCTACAGTAGGGGATCCCAGAAGGGTTTGTTTTTTGATCCTCAAAAATTCTGTGCCTGTGAAGCATAATGAGAGCCTGTCTGGTTCTACTCTTGAAAAGTATACAGTGAAGTAAATTTTAAGTGATTTTGTTTTCCTGTATTAGTTTGGCACTGTAGAATGACAAGGGACAGCTCATACCAAGTTCTCCACATAAAAGCAGATGTGACCCCCCCAAAATCACACCAAAACATTTTCTGACTTCTGTGTGCTTAGCAACCACCATAGCTTTATTTGTAGTTTGTGCAGTTCACACAAATGTTTCCCTGTGTAAACATGAGCACCTGTGTGGACTAGCCATTCCGACTCAAAAGAAGTTGCATTGGGAAACTTGCCATACTGTACCAGTATGCATATTTGCTGGTTTCCCAATAGGACAAACGTCCCATACATGGAAAAATCTAGCATGGCGGGGTTTGTAATAACCCTCCTTGCTGACATTTAGTTTCGTAGATGCAGAGAGTTTTTATTTGGAAGATCATTCAATCATGTGACTCTCTCCCTGCCCAAGGTGATAGCCTGAGAAGTAGTTTTATTATGGTAATATTATGATAAAATGCTCATACAAAAAGATGATGCTATGATGGAAATGCTTGGGAAATCTAAGGTGAGTGTGCTTAACTCTTGTTCAGTTACAGACTTTTGTGTCTTGCTTTCCAGTGACTAAAGTATTTGTTTTGCAATGTTTTTAAAACCCATATGTGTGATTCGCAGTAATTATAGTACAATTTTTATAAACAGATTTTATTGAGAAATGTGTCATGCAATAAAAAGAATACAGTTCGTAACAACCAGAGTCATTACAAAACACATTTCAGAGCATATTGCAATCTAGCAAAAGTAACATTATGCTTACTCAGCAGTAAGAAGCAAATGGCAAGTGTGCATTTGGATAATAATAGCAAAATTAACAACATGACATGTAAAGGCCAGTAACTTGTGATCTGGTTAGCTTGCACCCTGTTCTCCAATCTGTTAAGGTCATTTTGAATTCTGCTTCTGTGTTCTGCAGCATTAGCTACCGTTCCCAGAAACCCAGATCAGTTATTCCCATGTTTAGGGTGTGAACAGCACAGCATGCATCTTTGCTCACATCCTCGCATGCTCTGCTTACACAACACATATTCCTGAGTTGCCACAACTCTGAAGTTTGCACCTCATGTACACAGCTAACCACAGTGCTGGGTCTTCCATAAAGATGTTCTCACAGCTGCAACTGCAAGGTGATGCCACGGCTTGAGCTTGAGCGAAAGAAGGGTGTGTGAATAACCGTTCTGTAGCCGAGTAGAACAAACCTGCCTGGCATGCTTCGTTCATGCGCATTCCTAGCCAATAGTGACGCAAGAAATTGAGCATATGTGCCTGCTACAATGCTTGTGTTTTGTATGTTTGACGCAGACTCAACGGCTGCAATGTTGGATAAACTCTTATTTATTTCTGGTATCATGGAGGCACTGGGTTGGGTAACACCCCTTGCCACACGATGAGGCAGGAGCACAGATTTCTGTGGGCCTTCCCATCTCCAGTTTTTTCTCCAGCTTTGTCAAGAGCAGTTTGTTCCACATTACTTCAGCCTTTCCTCTTACCTCCTGATCTTACCTTTGTTCTAATTCAGGGGTCAGCAACGTTTTTCAGCAGGGGGCCGGTCCACTATCCCTCAGACCTTGTGGGGGGCTGGACTGTATTTTGGAAAAAAAACAAAAACGAATTCCTATGCCCCACAAATAATCCAGAGATGCATTTTAAATTCTACTCATATAAAAACACGCTGATTCCCGGACCGTCCGCGGGCCGGATTGGACCGCATCTGGCCCCCAGGCCTTAGGTTGCCTACCCCTGTTCTAATTAAACTTTTTTTAAAAAAGCTTCCCCCCCCATTTTATTAACATAAAACACATACATTTACATTTACACAATACACATACACAACACACTACTTTATTTTCATAACATAAAATATACCTACAGGTACATTACTCTATATAACACCTAGGTATGATACTATACATATCAACATACCTGCACAGCTACCCCACACGGACACCCACCAAGTGACTTGACTTCCAGCCGTTCTTGTTACGCTACTTTATTTTTCCAACTAGCTTAAACGCATTTCATTATTTCTTTAGTCTCTTCTTCTATCTTGACTTTACTCTCCTTTCACTCTAATCATTTTCTGGATTCACTCAATATCTGTCAGAAATTCTTTTTCCACATAAATTTTGATGTATTCCTTAAAGATAGCCCGCTCCTTATTCACTTTTTGTACCATATCTCCTCTTAGCCTCCCTGTTAGTTCAGCAATATGGAAGTATTCCATCATTTTAGATAGCCAGTCAGTTTTAGTTGGGACGCTGCTGCTTTTCCAATTTTTGGCATTCCATAACCTCGCCGTAGTTGCATACATAAATATTGGTCTGACAGTTCTTTTTATTTCCTCTGACATGATACCTAGGAGAAAGGATTCTGTTCCCCCCCCCCCATGAAAATCTAAACTTTCCCCCCCAATTCGTTATATATATTTTCCCAGAATCCCACTATCTCTTTGCACTCCCACCACATATGTAGAAAGGTTCCTGTCCTGTTGTTGCATCTCCAACAGACATCACTACAGTTTTTATACATTTTTGCCAGCCTGACCGGGGTCAGGTACCATCTGCATTGCATTTTTATTACATTCTCTCTTAAATTATAGCATGCCGTAAATTTGATATCTCTTTTCCTCAGCTGTTCCCATTGGCTCATGATAATATTTTCCCCTAAATCCTGGGCACATTTTACTATCACTGTCTTCATTTGCTCCTCCTTTTCCTTCCATTCTAGGAGCAAATCATATAATTTGGAAATATGTGTACTTTTAGATTGGATTAAGTACTCATCCAGTCTTTAAATTTCTTTCTCAAATCCTTTTTGTTTATCTTTTGCCAATCTCTGATTAATCTGAAAATATTGCAGCCAATCGGTCAAATATTTTTTAACTTCCTTATATTCTTTCGATTTAAGTTATTTTCCTCTTCCAATGATACCTTATATGTTGCCCAATTGTTATTCATATTCTTTCTCTTTACGGTCATGATTTCTAAGGGTGAAGTCCACCAAGGTGTTTTGGGTTCTAGGCATAACTGTCAAGTTTCGGATTTGAAAATAAGGGATCAGCAGTCTCACCTATCCCGGGGACAGTCAAATGTCAGTGGTGGGCGGAGCCAGAAGCAAAACTGGGCGGAGCAGCAATGTAAACTCCAAGCGGGCTCGGAGCGGAGCAAAGAGGAGGGCAGCCATGTGCTCCGCGCGATGGAGCCCCATTGTCTTCTTGTCTGATCCCATCAAAACAGGACAGGAAGCAGCAACTGCTCAAAGGCAGCCAGGCTCCACCCACCAGCTAACCCTATTGGCCGGCTGAGGGGCTCAGCGGCAACGGATAGGGGTTGATGCAGAGGGAGGAATACACCCCCCTGTAAGCACGGGAAACGGCTCCCACTTGCTTTGAGGGCTGAGGCTTTTCTCTCCAAGTAGGCGAGGTCTTCCCACCCAGTCCCTGGCCAGCAGGGGAGGAGCTGCTTCCATTAAAAACGGGAAATTTAAGGGAAATAAAAAATAAGGGAGAGCAGTGGGGAAATGCTTGAAATAAGGGAGAATCCCAGGGAAAACGGGATACTTGACAGCACTGGTTCTAGGATCCCTTTATATTTTTATCCTTTCACCCACTTCCATTGGGGAAGAAGATTGCCTCTGTGACTCTTTTGTGGGTGGAATAGGGCTTGCAAATGACATTTAAGCTTATGACATTTACCGGTAAGTTGCGCAGTCTAGTCTGACAACACACTCCACTAGGTTGGCAGCAACGTCTGCTCCTTTATTTATTTATTTATTTATTTATTATTAATGCACAAAAGGGGAAAAACATACATCAAAACTAAACAAAAAACAAGTAGAAATAATAACCGAAGTATAAAAAAGCATTATAAAATAAAATAAGAGGTCTTTTGACTACAGACCTGATCTCCCGTCTACTCCTTAATTAAATTACATATAACTTAATGCCGGTAAAAACTATTATCATGGTTTAACCGATTCTTAGTTTTTCTTTGATCTCGCATCATTCTTGATACTACTATCAGTTTAAACTTCCATAATTGTTTTTCAAATGTATTTTAAAGACTTCCCATTTTGAAACAAATACCTGTTTTGGTTTATTATTATTGTTGTTGTTGTTGTTGTTGTTGTTATTATTATTATTATTATTATTATTATTATTATTTTCAGACAAGTTATCTAATTCTGCATATTCAGTCAATTTTTGGATCCAATCTTGCATAGATGGAAGTTTGTCAGATTTCCAATTTGCAGCAATTAAAACTTCTCGGCCTTTTGGCTAAGATCAAGTGTATTATATGTTCTTAGCAGTTTCACTTCTGCTCCTTTATCTAATGCAGTGTTTTTCAACCACTGTTCCGCGGCACACTAGTGTGCCGCGAGATGTTGCCTGGTGTGCCCTGGGAAAAATTGTGTTTATTTGATTCCTATTCAAGAGAATTACTTTATATATAGTCAATATAGGCACAGAGTTAATTTTTTTAACATTTTCTAATGGTGGTGTGCCTCGTGATTTTTTTCATAAAACAAGTGTGCCCTTGCCCAAAAAAGGTTGAAAAACACTGATCTAATGCCTCAATATCCGAAACCTGTAGGGCAGCTACCTAGTCCTCTCCATCGAGACATTACAAAATAGACAAAAATAACCTTTGTATGCAGAGTCCTACAACAGATAATTAATGGTTGCAGTTGGGACCTGCTCTAATTGGGAAAGCTGTGCCCAACCCAGTGGCTGCCTGGCACCGTAAATAAAATGGTATCATTGGAACTTAACTGATTTGTGAGGGTGTCCTACAGTCATGGGGGCCACTCCAAGCACAATTCAAAGCGTTGATGCTGACCTTTAAAGCCCTAAACGGCCTCGGGCTTCTTGTTTCCGGCAGTGGGAAATGGCTGACTCCAATACGATCGGACCTTAGGCGTGCCAATAATTCAGGGCCTATATGGGGGTAATTGGCCCTGGCAGACTCCCCAATGCAATGCAATGCAAGTGGCAGGACGCTGTGTCCCAGAGCATGACACTGCTGGCACTCTCCGAAGTCACTCCCATAGACGGAAATACAGGTGAAACTTAAAAGGTGAAACTAATATATAAGATAGACTCATGACATGCAAAGTGAGGTATGTCAAGCCTTTGTTTGTTATAATTATGATGATTATGGTGTACAGCTGATGAAAACCCCAAAGTTGAAAATGTTAATTTGGGGTTCTCATCAGCTGTACACCATAATCATCACAATTATAACAAAGAAAGGCTTGACATATCTCGCTTTGCATGTCACGAGTCTATCTTATATATTAGTTTCACCTTTTAAGTTGAATTACTGAAAGAAATGAACCTTTCCATGATATTCTAAATTTTCGAGTTTCACCTGTATCTGTTTGATAAAATAATTAGATTTGGACAATAAACAGACATAGTCTGGACCGAAGAAGACTGAGAAAAAAACCTGCAGCACTGCACAGTCCCTGGTGTTTAAGCTCGGACTTCAAAGAGATTCTCATCATGGTGTTTGGATTTACGGAGGTGATTGGTACATACTTTGTTTTCTTCTCAATATCTACAATTGTTTTTCTACGCCAAGCCTCATTAAGGAAACCATTTTTTAAAAAGTATAGATGGACTTCTATTTATAATTAAGTATTTAATTGCCCAGCTTTGCTTAGACTTGAAAGACTTGATAAGGATAAAAGAAGAAACAAGGTGGTGCTTGTAAATATGACGCAGCACAGAAAAATAAGAATTCCTCCCTTCTTCGATCGCCTAATGACTTATATCTGTGGGATTTACATTGCAATATTGCAAACAGTATGCTCAACAATGTGGAAACTACTGCGTCAATAAATTTTAATCGATAGGTTTGGACAACAGCCTGGATTTAAATAACTTGGCAGTTGCTGTGTCATTAAACTTCAAAGGATAGATTTGGATAACAGCCCGGATTGGAATGAAGTCAGGAAAAGCTGCACTGGCAAATAGACAGTGGAATACACACACACACAAATAAAGCTGTACTTGATGGATGAAAGGATTTACGATTTCTGACATGATTGAGAATCACATAGCCAGGGACGGAGAACTCTAAAGTGTTAAGATCGGAATGTGGAAAATATGAGAACAGAAGAACAAAGCAGGACAAAGATATTGGAGATATACTTCAAGGTAGACTATGGGACGCTCAGAAAAAATAATTAATAATTTGATTGTAATTTGGTTTTTTAAAGGTTTTTTTTTAACTGGATTGCTATGATATGATGGATATGTTAATTGGCTGTTTTTGTTGGAAAATTAATAAAAATGATTACTTTTTTAAAAGCCCTAAACGGCCTCAGCCCAGTATACCTGAATGAGTGTCTCCACCCCCACTGTTTTGCTCGGACACTGAGGTCCAGCTCCGAGGGCCTTCTGGTGGTTCCCCCACTGTGAGAAGTGAAACTACAGGGAACCAGGCAGAGGGCCTTCTTTGTAGTGGCGCCTGCCCTGTGGAATGCCCTCCCATCATATGAAGGCAGCCCTGTATTGGGAAGTTTGTTAATGTTTTATTATGGTTTTATATATGTTGAAAGCCGCTCAGAGTGGCTGGGGCACACTGTTCTATTCTAGAGTTCTTTCATTGCGACTATATTTTATTTTCTATCCACTGCTCAAAATTTAATCCTGCCTGTGATTCCATTTAACATGTTTCGAAATGCCCAAATAAGGAGTTTGTATCCTTCCAAGTCCATTTCATCCCTTGAACTATAATTGGGGTGGCATTGCTAAAGGGGAGGGAGCTGCTGTTTTGTGTTCTTGTGTTTGTTATGCAATTTGTGTTTTTATATTGTATTTTTATGTTGTGAACTGCCCTGAGCTCTACGGATGAAGAGCAGTATACAAATTTAATTAATAACCATAATAAGTTGTGGGTGAACAATAGATTTCCTGATGGCATGCAATAACACCAGCAGAAGAGGAGCTTATGGGCAGATTACTTTATATAACATATGAAAACTTATCTTGCATCACTTAATTTCCCGTGTTTCATCTTATTAAAACAGAGAACCAAGATACTATTCAGATAAGACATTAGGTGTGCTTCTGTGTAGTTTATGCTACAATCCAATCTTATATATGTTCACCTGGATGCAAGTCTTGCTGGACGAAGTGGGAATTACTCCTTTAACTCTTTTGAAAAGCTGCTTTTGATTTAGATTGCCTAATATAACCAACCAGTAAAATAAGACCTAAAATAAAAGCCAGGACAATCTTTCTAAACAAGGAAAGCCATAAAGAGAAGACCAGTCAAAAGAAGTCAGAAACCACACACAAGCTTTATATCCTTTTTGAAAAAGGAAACATCAGTTCTCAAAAGCAGCTCTCACCAGAAAGGACTTCCAAGTTTTGTGCCTAGGAAGGAACCCAGAAGATCACTGCAGTTTTCAAGGCCAGCCGGATCCAAACACCAGTGGTGGCTGGTAGACCCTGGACCTGGTGGGCGGTCAGAGGCCATGTAAGATGGACCAATAAGGTCACATGTGCGGTGCCAAGTTCTGGTTTTCTTCCTATCCTCCCCACTTGCAAACCTTTGCACACAAAAGCACTGAAGTTGTGTAAGTACTCACCACTTAACTAAACTGAAATGTGTCTAACCTTGGTTTAGCAGGGGCCTCAGCTGCCAAGAGTTTCTAGTGCCGGTCACAAGAACCCTGTGGTTCTCAAAGGGTGTGCTGCGTCACACTGGCGTGGCAGGAAGGTTCAAGGACGATCAAAGCAGTTGTGTGGCCCATAATTTGTTTTAAGGCGTGTGTTTAATCTGCCCAAACGACAATCCCAAGTTAAGGAAACCATTTTCGATTATGCAAATATTCCAGAGCTCCTTATTTCAATATCATTCTTTTAATCGCTATACAAAAAAGTCATTCGATGTCCACAAATTGCTAAGAACATAAACCGAATGATTTTTGTACATAAAGGAGTAGTGTACAACATTGCAGGTTAAAAGTACAAAATACACATATGCAATCATCAGCTGAGCGGGACGTCATGATTTTTAAACGGGGTTGCTTAAAAGGTTTAATGTGGCCTGCCGTCCACCAGCTGCTTCAGACTACAACTCCCATCATCCATTGGGAGTCGGCAGTCCAAAACAGCAGGAGGGCACCAGACTGGGGAAAGTTGGTTTAGTATCACTTTATTATGTTAGATCAATATAGCCATAAGTATGCTTCTGCTAAAGTCAAAAATTAAAGACGGTTCTGAAGTGATGCACTCTTCCCTCCCATCTCCTCTTGCGTTCTCATTTAGCAAATCCCAGAGCAGGGCTGTTGGGTTTTCCTCTGGGGTTCACATAACTGTTCGGAACTCGTCAAAAATGAAACTAGGCACATGGGCTTCAACCACCTGGAGGAAGAGAAGGACCCAAGACACTGGTTTAAAAAAAAAAATTCTGCAGGAAACAACTTCTCCAAATCAAATAGGATGAGGGTTAGGGGTGCATTAGAAAATCAGAATAATTTCAAAGACAGCAAGGCAAGGCATATATCTGTTCCAAATCACTGTTCGAGAATGCAGGTAACAACGCCATTTGAATGCAAGAAGATTAATCTCTCTCGTAACATACAAACATTACCTGCACAGCATCCAGGTGTCAAGAGAAGGACAACAGGGGGTTGCGATATTTCTAGAAGTAACTTTTTTTTTTGGGGGGGGGAATGAAACTCAAATCAACCTCAAAACTTCAGACATTTTGCCAATTTCCCAAAACTCCCTCAAGACGCTATATTCGCCGGTTAAATCCTGGATGTATGGCCACCCTAATTAAGAACATAAGAACCAATGGCCCATCGAGTCCAGCATCCTGTTCTCACAGTGGCCAACCAGATGCCTGTGGGAAAGCAGCAAGCAGGATTCGAGCACATGAGCCCTATCCCCTCCTGTGGTTTTTCTAGCAACTGCTATTCAGAAGCATTGCTACCTCAGACCATGGAGGCAGACCACAGCCATCATGGCCAGGAGCCATTGAAAGCCCTCTCCTCCATTAACATGTCTTACTCTCTTTTATAACCTTCATTGGATGCCCACAGATTCTAGTCCTGCGAGGGAGATAAACCTTTCCCTATCCATACATAATTTAATAAACTTCCATCACGTCACTTTTTATTCGCCTTTTCTCCAAACCAAAAACTCCCGAATGCTGCAACTTTTCTCCACAGTGGAGTCTCTCCACCCTTTGGATCGCTTGACAGGAAATTGACAACAACTACAGCAAGTCCCCCCGTCCCTCCAAGTTCATCAAGAAAAGCTTGGAGACACGGAAGTCCAATCTGCTTTTCCTTTTACAGAATGTGAAAGAAGACCTTCCTGGAGCCTCTGCATCCTCTAGACTGGTCTGCGGCCTTTAGGTGTTCTGTGAACTTTGATTCAGCTGCCCTTTTGATTCAGAGAGCCAGTGTGGTGTAGTGGTTAAGAGCGGTAGACTCGTAATCTGGTGAACCGGGTTCGCGTCTCCGCTCCTCCACATGCAGCTGCTGGGTGACCTTGGGCTAGTCACACTTCTTTGAAGTCCCTCAGCCCCACTCACCCCACGGAGTGTTTGTTGTGGGGCAGGAAGGGAAAGGAGAATGTTAGCCGCTTTGAGACTCCTTCGGGTAGTGAAAAGCGGGATGTCAAATCCAAACTCTTCTTCTTCTTCTTCTTCTTCTTCTTCTTCTTCTTCTTCTTCTTCTTCTTCTTCTTGTCAGTTGTTGCACAGGAATGCCATCTTGCCCTTTACTTCAGGCGGCAAAATGTCTTGGGGTCAACCAGTGTATGGGAACAACCCAGAAGACATTGTGACGAGGAGATAGTGGCATGTATTTGAGTTATCCCCATGTCCGAGCCGCGCCCCAAAGTCAGCCTTTGCGTGGGTGTCTCTTTAAAGAAAGAGAGCTGGGCTGTCTGACCATAGCTGTTGCTCATTAAGATCAAGCTCTCGATAAAAGGCAGGCTTTTGGGACGGGAGGGAGAGCCTCACCACAGACCCAAGACTAGAGTGCTGTGAGTATGTGTCTTGGCTGACCACTTGAGGGGCTCCTGGAAGCGAACTGAGGGCATTGGGGGTATGTATGTTTTGTTTGGTATTTATTTAATAAAGCTGTTTTTGTTCCCCTTCCACCTCCTCGTTTCTTTTGTCCCGGTATCCTTAGCTGCATTTGGCAGAACAACCAGTTCATACGTTCTACCTGGCTGATAAAGGGCTACCCCATTGTCAAGAGGTTACTTCTCAACTGGTTAAGGCCTACTCAATTCTCAGTGGACAATTCCACACAGAATTCAGGTTACTGGATGTGTGCTGTTGGGACTCTGAACTCCAATCTGCCCTAGTCACCATGACCAACCGTCAGGGATGACGGGAGTTGTAGTCCAGCAACATCTGGAGGGCCAAAGATTCTCAATCCCTGATCTCCTGCCCTTCTACCCGAATTCCCCCCCCCCCAAGCTGGAGATGCCATCAAGCTTCTGGGAATGTCTACACGCAAAACAGATCAGATCAGAAGGATCTTTATCTGCATCAGCCACTAGCCATAGCAATAAAGTACAATGTACTCATGCAAAACACGTTCTCTGTGACCCACGTCTTAACGTCCAACTTGCACCAAGGTCTGATCCAAAGCACAAATGCAACCCAAAACTCCGGATGTGCAGCAAAGAATTATTCCAGGGCTTTCTGTGAGCTTTCAGTATCCAAGCTGAAAACTGAAACCTTTTATTTACTCACCCTCCGCGGCAACTTTGTATAACGAACATAATCTTCCAAGAAGAGCAAGGCACCTACAACATCGGCCGGCATTTCTGGGACCTTCTGGCTGTGGACAAGACACAAAACCCAAAAGTAGTCGTGAAAAATAAAACGGAAAAACATACAAAGGTACGCAAACGTATCGAGCCGTTTCCCCATAAATCCTAAGACGGATCTAAAAATAAAGATGCAAAAAATGAATAGCTGTAACAGCAATAACCTCCACCCCCTCAAAAAAAATCCCCCCAAAAGTACCCTAGTCTAAGAGTCTGTTCAGCAGCCTCAGCTTTTGTAGCTGGAGTCAATCAGGGTCCCTCCCTCCCTCCCAGGCCACGCGGGAAAAGTCTTGTTGTTTTACAAAACCTAAATCAAACTGAAGCATAGGCTTGCTGCGTAGCCCAAATGCCTATCTGGTCCAACATGCTGTTTCCCTACGGTGGTCAACGGGAAGCCCACAAGCGTAAGAACAGCCCTGCTGAATCAAGTCTGTGGCCCACCTAGTCCAGCATCCTGTTCTCGCATTGGCCAGCCAGATTGTCTAAAGGGAAACCCGTAAGCAGTCCTGAGAGCAACAGGGCTGTCCCCACCAGAAATTCCCAGCAACCAGCATTCAGAGGCATGCTGTCAAGGCTTCGGGAAAAGCTATTCCTCCCCCGGTTGCAGCAAGAGCCGAGAAAACAAGGTAGAGTCCTTTTTAATGAGTTTTATGCAATCCTAATAAGCTAGAGACAAAAGAACACAACAAGCCTTAACAATGGCGTTGCTCCAAACTGGGCTCCTTCTCCCTCCTTCCTAGCAAAAGCATTTCCCCTTATGGTGGCTGCTTGTGGCCATATGTCTCCGATTCCGTTGTTCCTGCACCCTTTAATGAACGCCGAGTTCTGGGAGAAGGGGGATCAGAAATACTCTCCAGTGACAGCATGTCAGCTGGCTGCCCTGTCGCAATCCACCCCTTTCTAACATTTCCCAACTCTTTTGTTCGTCTCTCCCTGGAGCTGTGACCTTCCTCTAAGCTGCATTCCTCTTCTCCTGCAGCATCAGGAGGGGGGTGATCTTCACCATTCCTCCTCATCTCGCCCTCTTGAGTCCAATCCCTGATTTTAGTCCTAGAGGCAAAGAATGCCCATCTATTGTTTAGTTACATATTTAAATTGACTAAAAAGCCTGTATTGAAATGCCTTTGAATTGGACTACTCATAGAATCAAAGAGCTGGAAGGGACCCAAGGGTCATCCAGTCCAACCCCCTGCAATGCTGGAATCTCAGGTAAAGATGACAGATGGCCATCCAACCTCCGCTTAAAAACCTCCAAGGAAGGAGAGTCCACAACCTCCCGAGGGAGTCTGTTCCGCCGCTGAACAGCTTTTACCATCAGAAAGTTCTTCCCAACATTTAGTAGGAAGCTCCTTTCTTGAAGCCATTGGTTCGAGTCCTACCCTATAGAACAGGAGAAAATAAGCTTGCTCCGTCTTCCATGTGACAGCCCCTGACATATTTGAAGATGGCTGTCATATCTCATATCATACTTTGGCCACCTCATGAGCAGAGAAGACTCCCTGGAAAGACCCTGATGTTGGGAAAGACTGAGGGCACAAGGGGACGACAGAGGACAAGATGGTTGGACAGTGTTCTTGAAGCTACCAACATGAGTTTGACCAAACTGCGGGGGGCAGTGGAAGAGAGGAGTGCCTGGCGTGCTCCGGTCCATGGGGTCACGAAGAATCGGACACAACTAAACAACAACAACATCATATCTACTCTGAGTCTCCTCTTTCCCAGTTCCTTCAGCTGTTCCTCATCAGACTTGGTTTCCAGACCCTTGAACATCTTGGTTGCCCTCTTCTGCGCTGTTCTACTTAAAACACTTTAAAGCCTACCCCCTTCAGCCTTTGAAGGGACGTGGGTGGCACTGTGGTCTAAACCACAGAACCTAGGGCTTGCTGATCAGAAGGTCGGTGGTTCAAATCCCCGCGACGGGGTGAGCTTCCGTTGCTCGGTCCCAGCTCCTGCCAACCTAGCAGTTCGAAAGCACGTCAAAGTGCAAGTAGATAAATAGGTATTGCTCTGGCGGGAAGGTAAATGGCGTTTCTGTGCGCTGCTCTGGTTTCGCCAGAAGCGGCTTAGTCATGCTGGCCACATGACATGGAAGCGGTACGCCGGCTCCCTCGGCCAGTAAAGCGAGATGAGCGCTGCAACCCCAGAGTCGTCCGTGACTGGACCTAACGGCCAGGGATCCCTTTACCTTTACCCTCAGCCTTTATCCTACACAACAGTCAGGGCTCATGAAATAAGGCAACTTACAGAAATGCTACAGGACAGCCATCATGTTTGGTCTTTGTCTACAATTGCTATCTACCCCAGCCAGCATGGCTAAGGGTCAAGGACGATGGGAGATGTAGTCCAAATGCTGGGAGGGAACCACATTGGTTGGCCCTAGCTAAGCAGCAGGACTACCTTGTGCATTGCTCCATCATTGACCGAACGAACTGGCCAATCAGGGCCAGAAACTGCTCGGTGTATCGTGAGTGAAACTGCTTCAGCAGAGTGAGCAAACCCAGAACCAGAGGCGGCCAGTCAACGGGATCTGCCGGCTTCCTGCACACCATCCCTGAAGGAAAACAAAGAAAGAGGAGACATTTCTTAGGGATGGTACACACCAAAAAAACCCCAGCCGCCTCGTGGAGGCCGCTCTGAATTCTTCTCTCCGTGGGGGCTCACCCCTTGTGGGTCAGGTGGAAGGAGGTATCTGTTTCCTTGCTGTCAAAACCAACACGGAGGAAACCCCACTATCGGCTGGGCCAAAACGGATGGCTTGCTACTTGAAGGCGGCCGTCGTGTGAAGCAATTTAAAGATGGCACCTACGTGGAATCATTTGCATCCTCTGGTCATCTTGCAAAAGGAAAACTATCTAGCCTTGGAAAACTAGCAGGGCAGATAATGATAAGCCACTGGTGGGTGCAACCAGCCACAGCAAAGTCCTTCTGTTGGCTTTCCCCACCATCAGTGAACTGCCCAGTACAGACCACAACTGCCCCGGCGGCTGGGTCTGATGGCAGCTATAGACCAAAACAGCCCAGATTCGACGGCAGGCAAGAGAATTTTTAAGAAGAGATCCCAAAGAGGATCACTTCTTGCAGAACACACCAGGCTCCCCCCCCAAAAAAATCGGGTGCCCTCCCAAGGTTTTGAGCTACAAGAAAATAAAACGAGAAGGATGTGGGTGCAGGGTTAAGAATGTTCTCCTTTGACGCTTTTCTGGTTCTGCTACTAAAGCGCAATGCTGGCCTTATAAGCAGCTCTGTATTTAAGAGCACATTTGGGTCACCGTAGGCGATGAAGAAATCCATGCAGGCGAGTGGGCTGGCGGAGGAACAATGGATTGCTCCAACACTCTGCCTCTGGTCTGTTTCCTTTTTGATCACTTGAGGAAGGAAAGCCCGTTTCCCCACATCCAACATGGAAGCACAGAGGTGTATTTATCCAGAAAGCTATCTCACCGGATGTATTTAGTTACTCAGATTGTACAGCTATTATTACTTCGCTGCAAATTATAAAGACATAATTGTGCCCATCATTCATCGGTCTACGTGTTGCCTCTTTTACACTAGGCTTGAAGTTTGCAACACATGGGTTTATCTTATTCTTCTGGAACTGATTCAATAAGAGGCAGCTTCCTGGGTTCCCCCGCTTCCTTCTTTTAATTAGGGTGCCCTAGAGTAATTCAGTAAGTGTATCTTTTTAAAATGTGGATCAATTAAAGCTGTGAAGCAATTGTTCGGAGGCCCTCGTAACCTTTCCAATGGTGCCCTAAGCAGAAAATTACGCAGCTCAAGGCAAGCAGGTTTATTTACAGCTAGATATATAATGAACAACAAAGGGAATTCCGTTATACTTGCAAGCTTGCCAAAGTTAAAATGAAAGCTCTTTGTGAATTGTCCACGCTTACAGTCCTAGCTCATGAAAAAACAAGGGGGTGAGCAGAGGGGGAAAAAAAGAGTTATACTATACCTAAGTTTTTACTGTACTGAAGTTTCGGCAACTGGGAAATCAGAAACAGAAAGTTCACGATGGGAAAATACGGCAATCGTTTTGTAGTTATGTAGATCTAGAAAGGAAATTTTAAAAAAAGATGGGAGGAAGGGGAAGACATTAATATGATCTATTTAATTAGGATTTTTGTATTACCGACCCTACAGTTTAAAGCAGCCACGACTCTTTGAAGCGGTATCATAGTGCTCTAAGCGCATGGTTCGTATGCGGCCATAAACTCACGAAGTTCAAAAATATGATTATTATTTTTAATGCACTACAACTAACAGTTAACAACACTCACATTATAAACGCCAGGCATGTTAAGTGCCATTTAGACTACATAAACAATAGCACTCACACTCTGGACGCTGGAAGTGAGAAGGAATGATTTTCTCATGAAAGGAAAACCGCATCACCTTATTTAGTGGGGTGTGAATTCCGGCTGCCTCCAGGTAGGCTGTGATCTCATACAGAAGAGTGTTGTCTTCTTTAGGGTAAGGCAATGAGGGATCCTGGTAATGGGCCTCTATGTCAGCCAAGATTGCTCTAGAAGGGCAAGAGGAAGAGAGACCCGGTCTCAATAACCGTCACTCAGAAAGGCGAGCTGTGGAGGCGAGATCGCAGCACCCACAAGCATAGTACCCATCATCTTAAAAACTCAAGTTTCTAGTCCTCACTGCTTGAAAATGTGCAAACGAAGCCTCCTAAAGTCTCACCAGCTTGGGTGGGGGCAGCAAGGCAGCAGAGAAAGAAGAGCCAGCCAAGGAGAGGATTTCACTGACAAAACAAATGCTATTTTGCACACCCACCCAAGAACAGGCAGAGAAGCAGTTATGCCAAATACGTGAAACATCAAATTACTTTCTATAAACGGGCGAGGTTTTCTTTTTTGGTCATTTAAGGTTTTATTTTTAACCATGTTTGTGAGACTTTTCCCCCCGGTTTGCAATTAAAAATGGGAACCTCTGAATCAGAATGTTCTCTTTCAATAGGGACGCCTTTCCTGCAATCCCCGGCCTTCTGGTTTAGAGTATTTTTTGTTCCTCAATGGGTTTTAACCAAACTTAATATGGGGAGAGAGTGAGCAGTCCAAGATATTTTGCTGCCTCAAATTAGCCTTTCCCCCAACCCCACCCAGCTAAGACCAGCATTTTAAAAACTCTCGTTTTTAATATTAGCCTTATTCCATCCTCCACTCACTGTAAGTGTTGGATTCAAAGGTGGAGCATAAATCTTCAAAACAAGTAAGAGTCACCATGCTGAACATCGTGGGTGGGGCTAGGTCAGGCGTTTCAATGATACTGAATATAGATCTTGCAAAAGGTTCCGGCTACAAAAATTGGTTGGGGATTGCATCTCACCCAGAATACCTTGGGCTGACACCCTTTCCCCGATTCACAGGAGGTGGGCTGCAAAGAAATCTCCAATGGGTTTTGGGTCTCCTATGAAACTGTGACCTGGTTTTTCCCTCCAGCCCTTGTTCCATCCCAAAATGCAGTGCATTCTGAATTCAACCATTTTCGCCTTTAAAATGTAACTGGCCATTATCATTCTGGCGACACAAGCCAGTGATCCTCAAGGAGCTTTGATTCTTACTCATTAAGGTTCTCCAATGCAGCTGCTAAATGCTTGGAGTCGAATCTGCAGGAATAGTTAAGCTCGTTGGCAATCTGCCGTCTCAGAATCTGCATCTGGCCAACCTGGGGAAGGAGGGAAAGAAAGAAAGAAAGGAAGGAAGAACTAAAGGAGCTCATCACAAGGAAGAAGTGAAAAACAAACTTCACTGCAGCAATCATCTTGTCTTTCCAAAGTAGGGTTTACCAAGCACCAGTTAAAATGGGTGAGGTTGTGGGCCTTATCCTGCACCCTGCTTACTCTGAGTTCAGTGGGACTTGCTCTCATGAAACTCTACTTAGAATGGAAGCCTTAGGCACTCAGTAATAATTTAGGCAGATCCACAGCATACAATCGCCGCACGTTCAATACACATTTGAAGCACATGATCTACTTCCAAATAATATTGGGAACTGTGGTTTGTTAAGGGTGCCGGGGATTCTAACTCTGTGAGGGGGGGAAACTACTGTTCCCAGGATTCACCGGGAGAAGTCATGCCTTTAATTACCCTTCTAAGGAGAGTAAGGCATTCCGACAGAGCCACATTCCAAATATTATCTGGATTTAAGGTTATTGTTTAGATTTGAGTCTAATGATAACAAGAGCTGAATTGGGTGGAAGAGACTGCTGCATAACTTTGGAAATAATGTGGAACACCTTTTCCTAAAAGAAGAATACCTACGTGCAACTCCACCATGCATGTAAATAATAATAATAATAATAATAATAATAATAATAATAATAATAATAATAATTTATACCCCAGCTACTCTGGGTGGCTCCTAACCGAATATTAAAAACACAGTACAGCTTTAAACATTAAAAACTTCCCTAAACAGGGCTGCCTTCAGATGTCTTTTAAAAGTAAGATAGTTGCTTATTGCCTTGACATCTGATGGGAGGGCCTTCCACAGGGCAGGCATCATTACTGAGAAGGTCCTCTGCCTGGTTCCCTGTAACCTCACTTCTCGCAGCGAGGGAACTGCCAGAAAGCCCTTGGAGCTGGACCTCAGTGTCTGGGCTGAATGATGGGGGTGGAGACGCTCCTTCAGGTGTCCAGGGCTGAGGCCGTTTAGGGCTTTAAAGGTCAGCACCAACACTTTGAATTGTGCTCGGAAACGTACTGGGAGCCAATTCAGATCTCTCAGGGATGGTGTTATATGAGCTTCTCTCTCTCCGCAGCCTTTCCAGCAAGTCTCATTTTGGTCTTCTGCAGCAGCACTGCAGCTAGACAAGAGCAGAGCTGCTGGTTCAGGCCAAAGGCTCATCTAACATAGCATCCTGGTTGCACAGAGGCCAACCAGGTGCCCGTGGAAAGCCTGCAGCCAGGAACCGAGCACAACAACCAAGAGCCCTGTAGCTAGAGACGTTCACGACTGCTTACGTTTTTGCAAAAAACAAACAAACCCCATGCAATTAGAAATAATCCTTTAGATTAGGAGAAGGCGGGGGGGGGGGAAGACTTTGAAGAGTTTGGGAGACGGCTGGAAAAATAAGCAGAGCGGTCAGAGAGGGAGAACACTGTGGCCGTACCCCACCCGTAATGAACATTATTACAAAAAGTACCTTCATGATTGCATCAAGATACGCAGGCCATATCCTCTGAGTTTTGGTGACTGCTGTGGAATACACCTTGACACAATTGGCTGCAATAAAGAAAACAGGGAGGAAAGAAACACAAAATCCCTAGTGATTATGATTCCATTAGTGCCTCCAGTCACAGTGATAGCGACATGGAGAGAGAAGATAGGGAATTGCAGCTTAGATCTGGAAGGCGTTATCCGGGTTTTCGCAAAGGCCAGATGAAATGTCCCTACAGGAGGAAAGGATTCCAACAGAATCATTAGTGGTTAATTTGTCTTCTCAGAATTTAACTAGAGCAGAGTTAAGTATTCTTGAGGAAGGATTGGGTTTTGTACCCACACCGGGCTATTCTGCTTTCCAAACTATGCCCAATTTTTGGATTCCATTCTTAATCCCTTTAGCTAAGAGAACTCCATCTTACATTAAAGATACTCAACATTTTATTTCTGTCATAGAGGGCCTTGCTGTTCCCCAGGGTGCCATCTTAGCTACCTGGGATGTTGAAGCATTGTATACTAATGTTCCTCAGTTAAACGAAATGTTTTTAAGTCTCAAGAACAAGTACAACAGTTCAGCTTATCTGATACTTCCCCCCCCATCCGATATTCACCTTTTTCACCTTTTCACATTCCTCAGCAGTTCCTTCCCGTCTATCTCTCTCACAACTCAGCGTCCGGCGCCATTATTCCTCACAGCACTCGGGGGGGGGGGGCTCCCCTTAAGGTCGTATCTTTCAACACTCCTGGTTCTCCTTTTATTGCCATCTTTTTCCTCCTCCTTCTTTGTTCTCCTCCTCCGAGATACCAGGGATACCTTAAATTTCGGGGTGCTTCTCGCTTCTCCCGTGGAGCTAGTGGCAGTGCTTTTGTAGGGCAGAGTGAATCCTTGCGTTTGCGACTGCAATCCCGCTCCCTCTAGACTCTTCAAAAACAACCAGCGAGTCTGGTATCCGAGCCAGAGAGTCGCTTTGGAATGCCGCCGGATACTCAGTCCCCAAGAATTTTAATTCTTGGGTTTCGAGGTTTGCGTAGCTCTGGCAAAACCTCTTTTTACCCTTACAAAAAGCTCAGGGCTTCTCAGTGAGCTTGCCCCGTGCTCCTTCCCGGTCGGCGGAGAAACAGGAAGTGCCCCCCCCCCCAATCGTAATTAAAGCCTTCCGTTTCCGATTGCAGTGTTCTGAGGTGATATTTGGTGCTTTCGTTTTTGCTATTATTTTTTTTTTTGCATTTTTGTTTGTGTGGCTTGTTTTTCGTTTTATGGCTGTCATCAGTGCAGGTAAGAGAAATAATTATTTTTAATTTTGATCATCTACAATACTGTCTTATTTATCTTCTAGTACAGAACACTGATTATTGCTTTCCTTTTATGGATCAATGGTCTTGTTAGATAGTAAAATTCATGTTAAATTGCCGTTTTAGGGGTTGTTTTTCATCGTCTGGAACAGATTAATCCATTTTCCATTACTTTCTATGGGAAAGCACGCCTCGGTTTAAGAACGCTTTGGTTTAAGAACAGACTGAAGCTCGTAAACCAAGGTACCACTGTATATAGATAGAAGATAAGATTGCAGGGGGTGGTATCCTAACTCCTTAATGCAGTAGTTCCTAAACTGTGGCCCACAAGCTTCATTCAGGTGGTCTGTGGAGTTTGCATTAAATATCCACACTGGCTTTTAGCAGTATTTTTGTTGCTTTCCCCCCCTTTCCTTTTGCATTATTGCATTTTATTCTATTGCAGTTTGAGCTCTGCAGCATTCAAACTGTATACAATAAAATGCAATACATAAGAAATGAAAGAAGAAATAAAGATACGGTTGAAAATCATGTGGCATCTAGTGCAGCTCATTGCAATGGCAGCAACAGGAAGAAAAAATATTAAGCAGACCAGCAGGAGCCTCCGCAGTTTCCCAGTGGTTTGTAGGGGAAGGAAGCCTGAAGGTCAGAGCCCGATCATTTTCGTCACCCCCCTGCGGAAGAATGGCAGCCCACCCACAAAGCTTCTGAGAACTTCTCAAGTTGATTCTCACCGTTTGAGAATCTGTTTTCTAGCCTCGAACTCTGGTGGAAAGGATTCTTACCCACAATTCCCTTCAAAGGGTTGACAGCGTTTGTGAGAGACTTCAAGGCGTCGTGTACTCCTTTGTCACGTAGCACCGTCTTCTGAAACATGCTGAGGAAATTCTAAAGCAAAACGAAAGGGACATTTAAAGCCACGGCTGGCGATCGCCTCCGGAGCAAGACCGCCACTGCGACACAAGCGTGTGTGCGTGAGAGAAAGAAATTCATATTAGCACCAGTTACAAATTTATTATTTTTTTTTTAATAAGAATTTATTGTCATTTTCATAACAAAACATAACCCACACCCACACCCACATATATAAATCAAATACAAACACAAATACAATTCTTCTTATTTCCTCACTTAAGAAAATCTTCTAGTTCCAAATCTTAACAATTGACTTCCCCCACCCTCTCTCCTTCAGTTTTATATCCATTATTCTACTTTAATAACATCCTTTCTCGAAAAATTTTATTCACTTAATACAATTCGAACCTTAAACCACAATCTTAATAACAATTCTTTGGGTCTTAACAAATTGCTCTTATATTAAATCTAAATTATTCTTCTTCCCTTAAACTGTTGCTAATATCAAAAAGTTTCAGCATATCCCTTTTCTTATTAAAAATTAAAATAAAGCTTACAGTCTTAACCTTCCAATTTCAGATTACCATAACAAAGCATTTATATTTTATACTTGGTAGTAAAGTTCACCCTATCCCCCCTCTGTCTAGTGTCCTTCTCCGTCTTTCACCGGAACCGCTCCTCGGATTGTCCTTTTTTCTTATACGTCCACAGGGCCAGACCAGCCAGACACCGTCCCCAACCATCTTTGCATCGAGTATCAGGATACACTGTTCATCTCTCGGCTTCTCCCATTCAATGCTGCATTCTTCTATTTGTAAATATCTTAATTTCTTGACCATCGCTCCCGAGCTCACACCTCGGGGGCTGGATATAACATTCCTTGCCGTTCTCGAGCTGCCACCACCGAGAAACGCTCCTTTTTCCAGGGATCGCCATGCCAACTCACTCAATTTTTCAAACAACTCCTTCAACTCTTTGCCCAGACATTCTTCCATAGTGTCGAGTATCTGGAAGGTCTCCTCTGTGGGAAATATATTTTCCTTCAAACCCCCACTCAAAACCTTCAATTTCCGATTAATCAATTCCAGTTCCAGTAAAATAATCCTTTCTTCATCAGTTAGTTCAGAGTCCAAAACAATTTCAAAAACATAGCCCAGCATGGTGAGGATGGGCATAGGTATCAAATTTCAGTTTCTATTTCAATGTAACAGTACTCAGTACTTTTCCACTTCGGTTCAGAGTTTTCGCGGCCATTTTCTCTGAAACCGGGACGCAAAGACTAAAACTTTCAAAAGGAATATTTTCCATCCTCTTCCTCCCCCAAGGGAGATCTATAAAGTCTCACTCCTCAAAAAGTCTTAACAATGTATCCATTCAATAGCAACAGCATCACTATCTGTTATTTTTCTCAGTTCCGAAGGGAGACAGGCGGTCTGCCTTTGTCTGCAGCCTCCAGGGTCGTTAAGTCGTTAAGTCTTTGAACTCAGCAGTTAATCCAATTAAGTACTTACGACCCTCAGCTTCTTTTCCTTTCATCTCTCTCAGGTAGAACGTCTCGCTCACCACGGCCGGTTCTCGCCGCTTTTCCGCCCGGTTGGGGCATTTCCCCTAATGGCCCAGCTCCGCATTCCCTTCACCCCCACTCCCCCTTTACAGGGGGAGCGAGGGAAGGGCGCGTAGCTTAGCGGGCCCGCCGGGGAGCCCGAGGCACGGGACGCTCTTCCCGTGCCTCACCGGAGCCCCGCGTAGCGGTGGCAGGGCTCCAACCCCCGGGCTGGATGGGTCGCCTCACTGCCGAGGCAACCCACGACCGCCGTGATGGCGACCTCACCAGTTACAAATTTAAATAATAGTAAGCTGCAAAGATGCAAACAAGTTCTGTCTTCCGTTTCTCAGAGCAGAGGCCCTAGAAAACGGAAGCCTCGGTCTTCCACTCTGCAAAATGGGGATAATAGTGATCTATTCTCCTAGCAGCGCTGGATTTAGGGCGCTGCAGGCGGTTCTCTCACACAGGGCGCTGAGCCGAGGGGGTGCAAAATTGAGAAGACCCATAACTGAAAAGATCCCTTTGAGGGTGCCAAATTTTGGGCGCCATTTTACGAAAGATTACCAAAGGCCGTGTCCCTGCTCCTAGGTCTGCTTCATGGGCAAATGACACAAATGTTCCAGTAAGCGCCTACAGCTTGAGAGCATAACCTGTCCTCTCCTGCCACTGCAACTCTGGGCACCTGGTCCTTAGCTGGAAGGGGATTCAATTTCCACACCTCCTCCCTCAAACGCACAGATCCAACAACTCTGGCTACTCAGGCTTTGGAAAGAGAGAGGAGGGAAGCCCATGAAAACAGAATCACTCAGTCCTCCTATGAGATGCATGGAAGGAGCTCCGATCCCAGGTAATGCACACGCCTGCTGCTGTTGCACATCTGGAGCAATGTATGCCCAAGCAAACTTTTTCAGCAGGGGACTGGCCCACTGTCCCTCAGACCTTGTAGGGGGCTGGACTACATTTTGGAGAAAAAAAATATTAACGAATTCCTATCCCCCACAAATAACCCAGAGATGCATTTTAAATAAAAGTACACATTCTACTCATGTAAAAACACGCCAAATCCTGGACCATCCATGGGCCAGATTTAAAAGGCGATTGGGCCGCATCCAGCCCACGGGCCTTAGTTTGCCTACCCATGCTCAAGAGGCTGTTTTATGGCAGGATTGGAACCCGAGGCCCTTCAGATGTGGACTGCAACTCACATAGGATGTGGGTGGTGCTGTGGTCTAAACCACTGAGCCTCTTGAGCTTGGTGATTGGAAGGTCAACGGTTCGAATCGCCGCGACAGCATGAGCTCCTGCTGCTGTCCCACCTCCTGCCAACCTAACATTTCGAAGGCACAACAGTGCAAGTAGATAAACAGGTACCGCTGCTGCAGGAAGGTAAACGGTGTTTCCATGAGCTCTGACTTGTGTCACGGTCCTCTGTGCGCCAAAAGCGGTTTCGCCATGCTGGCCACATGACCTGGAAAGCTGTCTGCGGACAAACGCCGGCTCCCTCGGCCTGAAGCGAGTTGAGCGCTACAACCCCATAGTCACCTTTGACTGGACTTAACTGTCCAGGGGGTCCTTTACCTTGTCTGCAATTCTTATCACCCCATACCACTGGAAATGCTGGCTGGGGCTGAAGGGAGCTGAGAGTCCAAAAACATATAGATGGTTACAGGTCCCCTCTCCCTGCCCTATGCTGATCTCACTCCTGCCCCCTTGAATGTGCAGCTTTGCGCTGGCACAGAGATTATTGTGAGCAGCCATAGCTCAGAGGCAGAGCACAAGCCATGCCCGGAAAAAGCCCACAATTTAATCCCAAACACGCCCAATTAGAGCAGTGGTTCTCAAAGAGTGCGGTGTGGCAGGAGAGGATGGCAAATGTGGGAGGAAGAGTCAAGGACAATCAATACGGCATCTTACTTTCTCATGTTAAGCCACATTGTTTTGCATTCCTGGATGTTCCCTGATGATATCATAAAGTTGCTTATATACTAGGCACAGCGTCATGTGTTATAATTGGAAGGATCAGGTTGAACAAGTGCTGGGAAATAGCCCTGTCCCAAGATATGGTAGATAATATTAGCCAACATGGACCAATGCCTTATAAAGCGATGGATTGCGAAACAGCAGTATTAAGTAAGAATTGTCAAGGCGTTTTTGCCATGCTAGGTGAGGAACCACCTAACAACATCGTAGTAAACGATCAAAGGGTGGCTGAAAGTCCATTTTCTTGTTTTCACCGACAGTAGCGTAACTAGCATGCATGGGAAAAGTGGGCAAATCCAAAAGGACAGAGGGCAGCTCTCTCCCCAAGACGCTGGAATTGCATCTCCCCAGGCAGCTGCCTGTTTTTGCTCAACTACCTGGAACACCCTACGCTTGGGTTACCTGCAGCTCTTTCACAATCATGAAGCAGAGAAGCCTGTCGAGACCATTCAGGCCAAAGGTGCCCAGGGTGTCCTGGATCTCGGAAAACAGGCGGCTGTTGGACACTTCCTGGTGCGTTCGCAGATCGTACCAGGTGTTCAGCTGGTCAATGTAGCAGGCACTTCTGCAAGAGTCAAGGGGGATGGAGAGGCATCCATGAAACTCCTATACCTAAGTTCTTATCTTTCGCATGTGTCCTCCCCCTCCCCCAGAATTCTGGTGGGTAAATGTTCAGCCCAAACTTTTCCTAATACGTTTATGCAAATGCCAGACTTTCAGAAATCTGGACAACAATATGCAAACAGCACACGACACTCACTTTGGGTCTGTGATCCTCAGGATCTCTCGGCAGAGCCGGCCAATGAAAGTAGCGGATTCATCCACAGGTGCGAATGCTGGTATCGGGATATGTGTGGACTGATACATGCTTTGCCAGTCCTGGATCTGAAAGATACGCAGGTCGGAAGTAACTCTTAAGGCCTGCCTTTGATGACAACGGCGACAATTACTACGGCATTATTAGTGGCATTTCGCAAAATGGTTTTGCTTTGAGGTTCAAAACACCATGGCTTGTATCCAATGCGTATCATCAGTAGAAGGATTTTTGCTTGTGCAAAAGACTTCCCCCACCCTACCCCGCACGCTTAGATTTGTTCTGGGGCTTCCCTGAACCACACAGAGCAGGTTTGGGGGAGAGAGGAGAGGAGAACGGGGGTAGGTTCCATTTTGGAAATCCATTGCACCGAAGGAACACATTAGAGAGCCAGTGTGGTGTAGTGGTTAAGAGCGGTAGACTTGTAATCTGGTGAACTGGGTTCGCGTCTCCGCTCCTCCACATGCAGCTGCTGGGTGACCTTGGGCTAGTCACACTTCTTTGAAGTCTCTCAGCCCCACTCACCTCACAGAGTGTTTGTTGTGGGGGGGGGGGGAGGAAGGGAAAGAAGAATGTTAACCGCTTTGAGACCCCTTTGGGTAGTGATAAAGCGGGATATCAAATCCAAACTCTTCTTCTTCTTAGCTGGATACCACCCCATGTTGCTATTACATCTGTCCTTGAGCAGCGATTGCTCCGTATTTTGGGGGCCCCTCAGTAAGATACGCTTAGTGGGCCTTCCTCGTTCTGGATGAGGTGGAGCACCCAGTCTTAAATCAGATTGCTGCCCTCTACTGGTGCTTGAAATCCATTCAGGATTCATCATCAACAACTAAACAGCAAGTCAGCTTCACCTTCGCCTACCACTCTTCCCTCTTCTGCCTGGTAAGTCTTGCACAATGGGTTGCTGCTTGGAAACAGCAAGTGGAACAACGCAGGCTGACTAACTGGGGAAGGGCTGTAGAGCATCTGCTTTGGTATGCAAAATGTCCCAAACAGGGCTGGGAAATATCCCTGCCGAAGCCTCCGGGAAGGTGCTTGCTTCCTAGACAGTGGAGACCAGGGATCGGGAGCCTGCGACTCTGGATGCTGTTGGGACTACAAATCCCATCGTCCCCGATTACTGGCAACACTGGCTGGAGCTGATGGGAGCTGGAGTCCAGCAACATCTGCAGGGCCACTGTTTCCCCATCCCTGGTGTGGACAACACTTAAGTAGATGGGCTAGCAGAGTAAAGGAAGCTTCCTAGAGCCCGATTCTAAATTGTTCACTGATGCACAAGCAAACTGTCCTGGGCTAGCTTGCATTGCGGTCACAGTGCAACCAATACTTGAATTCCAACTCTATACCTTTCAGGGCACTCCACCCCTTATTGCTAAATCTGCAAGTGGAGCTGACTGTAGGATCAAACACATTAAATAAAAGGGGTGGTGGTGGTGTCAATATTTTTATGATGTTCTGAAGCTCTTCACCAAGAACGACTTGTACCTTGGTCCTCAAGAAGCTATTGCACTCCTGTTCCACATTGTAATTGATAATCCGGGACACTTCTTCCTGCCAAATCTTCAAGCCATAGATGTTGACGTAATCCTGGATATACTCAAAAGAGCGGTGGAACCCATCCATTGTGGCTGCCATGTCTTTCAGCTTGGGCATGAGTTCACTGGGCTGCGGAAAGAGGGAAGAATATGAAAATGTGCTGGTTTTGACCTTTAAAGTCCTTCGCGGCCTAGGACCCTCATACCTACGGGACCGCCTCTCCTGGTATGCCCCGTGGAGGACCTTAAGGTCCATAAATAGCAACACCCTAGAGGTCCCAGGCCCTAAGGAAGTCAGATTAGCCTTAACCAGAGCCAGGGCCTTTTCAACACTGGCTCCGACCTGGTAGAAAGCTCTGTCTCATGAGACCAGGGACCTGAGGGATCTGATTTCTTTCCGCAGGGCCTGTAAGACAGAGTTGTTCCGCCTGGCCATTGGCTTGGAATCAACTTGATCCCCTCCCCCTCTTTCCTTCTGTGATGCAACTCCTATTTGGGGACTTCCTTGGCTTTTTTCTGGCCCACGTAGGGCCAGTCTGGATAGTTGGCCTTGGTGAAGATTTGAAGTTTTCTTCTCCAAACAGTTTTTGATTTGAGTTTCTACTGAAATGAGGCTGCATTTTAATGTTGTATTTTAATCATGTTTTTAAAGTTGTATTTTAATCAATTGTTTTTATTTTATTTTTTCATAATCTTTTTTATTCAGTTTTACATACATACAATATATTTACAATTCATTGCATGTTGATCATTCTGTATTTGGCCTCTCTGGGCCCGGACTTCCCTCAAGCCTTCCATATGGTTTCCACAATATTCTTTCTTTGTTTTTATATTTATTCCATATATTATTGCTTTGATATTCATAACTAACATAATCATTGCTTATTTCATCATACAATAATATTTATTTTTTACTACAAAGCTTCCTGTAATCCTACTAACGTATTCAATTGCATATATTTCTTCAAATAATTTACAATTTTTTTTCCAATCCTCAATAAATTTCTGATCTCGCTGTTCTCTAATTCTCCCTGTCATTTTATCTAACTCCGCATATTCCAACATTTTCAAAATCCATTCTTCTTTCGTCGGCAGTATTTCCTGTTTCCATTTTTGTGCCATTAGGATTCTGGCTGCTGTCACCATGTATTGAAAAAGTTTTATGTCATCCTTTTTAATTCCTGTACCTGTAATGCCTAATAATAAAGCTTCTGGGTTTTTTGACAAAGTTATATACTAATATCTTTTTCATTTCATTATATATTTCATTCCAATAATTTTTAACTTTTTTACATTCCCACCACATGTGGTAGAAAGTTCCAACCTTTTCTTTACATTTCGATCATAATCAATTGTTTTTATACCCGGTGTTAGCTGCCCTGAGCCTGGTCTTGGTTGGGGAGGGCAGGGTATAAATAAAAAAAATATTATTATTATTATTAAAATGACACCCAGCATTTATTTATTTCTCTCCTTACAGTTCATCAATTTTTTTGTAATCAGCAAGGTGGGGGCGGGGGAGAGAGAAGATTTAGACCCCCAAGTAACAAATGCAATTTAAGTGAGCATTTCTGTAGTGCGTGTCACAGTGAACTATAGCTTACACAAACTCTTGACCCCCTTGGCTTTCTTCTCTCCAAACAAACCACAGGAGGAAACCAGGTTTCTTCTTGGATTTGTCTCTTAGGTAATTTGGAGAGAAACAATCCCCTTCTGCTGGTTTGCACACAGCACTAAGTGAAGAGCTCTGGTTCCTGCTTGGAGGGAAGGAGTCAAACGAGGGCAATTTGAGCTGCATGCACCAGCAATCGGCTTGTTCACAGTAAACCGTGGTTTCTCTTGACCACACTTTGCCATGGCATGCAAACCAAACTTGAGCGCAGAGCCCAAATCTGAAAAAAGGGGAAGGAAGGAAGCCTGCATATAACTGGTCACAGCAAGTGGATGTAGGGAAGGAAGGGAAAATGGGGGAAATTGAGGGAAGTGTTTGGCACCTTGGCTCTGGGGTTGAAGATAAGCCCTCTGTGCAGTGCTAGGGCGACTCGTTTCACCAACTCTTTCCTTATACCGTCTTCTAGCAGCTGCTTGGGATCCACCTAAGGTGAGCAAACAAGACAGAAGCCATTATGTACAAAAACCCACATACTTCCTACAAATGTCAATGCAAAACCTTGTAGCTGTGTGACAGGAGCGAGCCAGCAGTAATCACACAGAGCAATTCGGAGTTAATTCTTTATTAGCGAAAACAGGATCTGCACAGGAGTGTCAGGCCGAATGAGCACAGCAACTCACCTCCGGCAGGTCTTGCCCCCACGAAGCAGTTGCTGACACCCTGCCTTGCCACAGCCACCTAAGTCTCCTCCTCTCCAGGGTTTCTCCCCAAGCGATATGAGACTGTGCCTGCGTGAAGCTAACTTCTCCCCTGCCCTTTTCATGCCTCTCTTGGTTCTGGGAGACCAGAGGGATGGGGAGCTAGCTGCAGCAGGAGAGGGAGACACCTGTGCCTCTTCACCAGCCAGACTCATCTCTGTCTTTCGGCCTCCTTCCTCTCCTACTTCAGCTTGCCTCTGATTCTGGACTCCTCTCTGCCAGAGACCCCCCCCCCCCCACTCACTAAGCCCTGTTAACCCATCAGCCTCCAGACCCTTCCTCCACCCAGTCTGGGCACAGCTGCTTTTCAGAAATGAACGCTTCCATTGTTTGTTATAAGCGCTTGTTGCTTTCCACGAGAAAATGTCTCAAGGCGACTTGCAAATCCGTAATATACAACTTGGCAGTGGTTTATAACCAAATGCACAGAAATATCATTCCTAAAAGTGCTTGCCTTACAGGAACTATGGAAAACGTGAGCCCTAGCATTGCAGCAAGCAGAAAAGTTTTAGCCTGGCACCTAAAAGCTGACAGTGATGGCACCAGGCATGCTTCCTTGGGGGAGAGCATCCCATGGAAGCCACCACCGAAAAGGCCTATTCTTGCCTTGCCGCACTGTGCACCTGCCTTAGGGGACCCAGAGCTTTCTAGTTTCCTCCAGCCTGTTGCAATGCAAAACCATTACCTTGATGATTCCGACCAGTGTCGTTTTCATCATCAGAATGCCTTCTGTGAAGATCGAGATGGCGTGCGTAAGCTTAGCAACCTTTGGGGACAGGAGGAGAAGCTAGCAGTTAAAAAAAGCAACAATTATAGTAGGGCAAATAATGGTCACATCCCCTCCTTCACAACACGTTAAATAAAAGCAAAACGAAACACAGCAGAGGGCCTTCTCGGTAGTGGCGCCCTCCCATCAGATGTCAAGGAAATAAACAACTCTCTGACTTTCAGAAGACATCTGAAGGCAGCCCTGTTTAGGTAAGTTGTTAATGTTTAATGCTTTATCGTGTTTTTAATATTCGGTTGGGAGCCCCCCAGAGTGGCTGGGGAAACCCAGGCAGATGGGCAGGGTATAATAAATTATATGATGATGATGATGAAATTAATTTATTCCATTTACAGAATGCTTTTCTTAGTTCAAAGGTCCCAGGGTGGTTTCACGAGACATCATCAAAAAGTATCGGTGGGCTGGGTTTGAGGGATTCCTGCCTGGGGAGCTCGTATCAGCTCTGCTGAAAAACCTCCTTTATTTCATCTTAATTTCAACAGTCACGGCACCAGCGGGAGGAGAAAGGAAAACTGAGCAGGAGCGGAACAGAACGGACAGAGTGGAGCCCTGAAGAGGGTAACTCCACGCTGCAACAATCTGTTGTGCCTCTCGCTCTTATCAACCCGGTTCCCCCAGCGACTCTGACCTCTTAAAGCTACGACGCACCTCGTATCGCGGTACAAGCTGGGCATAATCCCGCAACTTGTCTTTGTCCAGGCGGGTAGGCACTTCGATGATGTCGTGAGTCTGCAGCTTTATAATCTTCAGGAGAGATGTGAACATGCTCTCGGGAATGATCTGCAAAACCTTTCCCCACCCCAGGCAAATCCCAGAAAGAACGGACACAGGTTTAATAACGACTCTCTTTAGGTGTAAAACAAAAACGAATATCCCCCCTTTTTTAAATAAAAAAACCAAAAAACCAGGATTAGGAGGAAGTTGCTACCTTTCTCACGTAGGAAACCAATTCACCAGAATAATACTGAGATACGCTCAGAAGGTCGGGGCTGTTGGCTTGATTGATGCGAAGCAGAGGCATATCGAGAGCTGAAGCCAGCTAGAAGCAGAAGGAATAAGGGTTTAGATTGCTATTCAGGGTGGAAAAAAATAAACGATTTAAAAAAACAAACAAATTAAAAAATCAGATTTTTAAAATTTAAATCGGATTTCTTTGATTTAAATTGGATTTTTTTAAAAATAAAATGCTTTGGGAGGAAAAATCTTTCTAAGGATAGTTCTCTATTTAAGTTACATTATAGTCCAAAGGCTATTCATCAGGAAATAAGGATTTGTTTTAAGTTTTTCACGTTTGCTAAAACTCAGTCTAAGTTTTTTTTTTTAAAAATGTTTAACCACATCAGTTACCAAACATGGATACACATGCTATAACGTTACTGTTTTAGTTAAATAAATAGTTTAAACTGTTATTAAGGAAATGATTGCTTTTCTCCTTCCAACAAAGTACAGCAGAAAAGTTGTCCAAATATAAACAGTTAATTATGAAATTATTGTGAGGTTTAATAAGTTAACTGTCTATGTATTTCTAATAGTATAACCAAATCAGTAATTTTTTATATAACTTCAAAAACTAATCTGAAAATTTATTATTCCAAAAATGAAACCTTCATCTAGTTGTAAATATTAAGATTATACCAGCAAGAACGAGTCTTTCCGTAAAAATAAATAAATGATTTAAATCAAGTCTTGCTGACTAGTGATTTATATTGTGATTTAAATTGATGTGATTTAAATCAAATCCACCCTGTTGCTAATGCAGGTGAGATAACCCTGAGTTATATTCAAAGTTAACCTGCTGCCTTGCGGAACATCTTCAGGAGAAGAAAAGGTTAAGAATCAAAGTCTGCATTAATCCAGAATGGAGTCCCTAAGGATGGTGCCTTGTACACCTCCTTCCAGCCCAGCTGGTGCCGAACATATTGCTCTGCTTTCCTTTGGACCACATCAGCGAGGCTGAGAAGGGGGGCGGGTCTTGTTGACTGGGCAGCCCAGGACCACCATACCCTTGCCTGCGCCCCGCAGAGGTCCATTTGATGCTGGCAACGCAGCAAGAACCACGTGGGAGGCAGCAGTTATGAGTTACCGGTCTCTTCTGCAGCCACAGCAGGCGCTGCGAGTCTTCAGCAGTTTGACTTCGCCCCCGGAGGCGCACGCCATTGTCTCTCGAGACGGATGGGTGACAACAATATTCAAAGTAAAATAGATTGGCTTGCGGGGCATCCAGAAATTAATGTGAACATTGTGTTTGGTCCAACAGGGCTGGACTTCAAGCCCAAACTGGAAGCGGAGAGAGCGGAAAGGGGGGGGGGAGGCAGCTTCAAGAATCCCGTGCTCGAAACCCCTCTGCAATTTCTGAAGTTTGCAGAATCACCAAGGAAGCGCCACTCTGCGAGTTGAAAGATTACCAAGATCTGTTTGGCTCCGAGCTGGCGGAGAGGCGTTATATGCAGGAGACACCCTTTGGTTTCCGCAAAAGTAAATTAATAAAACGCCCGGCTCGTGCCAGTTTTTCTTAAAGCCCCCTTCCCTACTTACCTTTAAAAACGTGGCCCTGAGTTTCGTCACCATAGACGGGCTTGCCCTGATGCTCTCCTGCATGATAAATGTGAAACTGGGGGGGGGGGAGGAGAAGGGAGGAGGGGAAATTAAGATCAGAACTAGCACCTGAAGTCATTCCTCTACGATCCTGTTCTCAGGGCAGTGCTACACTCGGTCACACCACCTTGACGCTGTAGTTCAGGGCTATAGCTCAGTGGTACAGCTTGCATGTTGTGTGCAGAAAGCTAAACATTCAGGCTCCAAGTAGAGACCCCTGCTTGCCACTGTAGAACAACGCTGACCTAGGGCCTCTGCAAAAGGCAGCTTCCTATGTTCACATTGCAAGCGGAGCCTTCCCGGCACGTGCCCCATTGCAAAATGTTTCCCCTTTCCCTGACAATTAGGTCCACAGACCATAAGAGCTTAGGGAGCAATAGCAGCTCCACAACAGGTTTCAAGGTCCGCCTCTTCGCGGTTCAGGTGGCATGTGATGGGAAAGGCCTGCATCTTAGATCGTGGAGAAAACCAGACAGAGTAATAATAATAATAATAATAATTTATTATTCATACCCCGCCCATCTGGCTGGGCCTCCCCAGCCACTCTGGGCGGCTTCCAACACAATATTAAAATACAATAATTCATCAGATATTAAAAGCTTCCCTAAACAGGGCTGCCTTAAGATGTCTTCTAAAAGTCTGGTAGTTGTTGTTCTCTTTGACATCTGGTGGGAGGGCATTCCACAGGGTGGGTGCCACTACCAAGAAGGCCCTGTGTCTGGTTCCCTGTAGCTTTGCTTCTTGCAGCGAGGGAACCGCCAGAAGGCCCTCGGCCGACCAGGTGCCTAGGCGAAGTCTATAAGCAGGACAGGAATGCAACAGAAAGACCCGCCATCTTTCTTTTTGGGGTTTCCAGGCCTCCCTAAATATTTACCTCCTGCAATGTTGCGTTTCCCTTTGACATGCACGCCTTGTTCATATTCCTCCAACATTACTTTCTCCGGTAGAATCTGTTTCAGCTTTGCTTCAGTCTGACTCAGACATTGAGTCAGGAGTGCAGTGAATCCAAGTGAGAAACAATGTACAAACAGGCACCCTTTGGGTCTGGTAGGTCAGAAGGCAAGGAGCCCAACAGTAAGGTAAAGGGACCCCTGACCATTAGGTCCAGTCGCGGACGACTCTGGGGTTGCGGAACTCATCTCGCGTTACTGGCCGAGGGAGCTGGTGTACAGCTTCCAGGTCATGTGGCCAGCATGACAAAGCTGCTTTTGGCGAACCAGAGCAATGCACGGAAACACTGTTTACCTTCCCACTGTTTACCTTCCCACCTATTTATCTACTTGCACTTTGACATGCTTTCGAACTGCTAGGTTGGCAGGAGCTGGGACTGAGCAATGGGAGCTCACTCTGTCACAGGGATTCGAACCGCCGACCTAGGCTCTGTGGTTTAACACACAGCGCCACCCGCGTAGATGGCGCCAAAGCCAAGGAGAGGAGGAACCAACTAATCCTAGTTTTGTCCTCATCCTGCTTTCTGCCGAGCTCTACAAAGGCAACACCGAAACAAAGTTGAGGATGGAGCCGGCAAGCGGTGGTACCAACTAGGAGTCCATGCTCCACAGAAGAGGCAGCAAGCACATGTAAACGCTTCTGGGATCCTACCTGTCAATCAGCTGCCAGGCATATGAAAGATCACCAACTATCTGCATGGTGATCAAAACCTCTTCCTTAATGTTGATGGTTCTGATCATCTGATGGAGAAACTTGCGAGTGTCAGCAAGGAACTGACATATTTGCAGGTTGGACTCCAGTTGGTGAAATTCTTGAACCTGCATATTAAGAATTGGAAACGTAGTTTTTTGGGGGATTTTTATTAAAACGCCTAAAAACACGACAGGAGATTTTTTAATTTGGCTACTTCTTAAATAAATCCCAATTGGTATGGAGTTATATAGCAACTGGTTTCGTGACAATGTTGCTTGAGTCCACATAAGAAATCATACCAAAAAATAAAAAATGGCATGACCACCACCTCCTCTGCCTTACCTCTTCCAAAGCTTGTATTAATTGCACAGTTTTCCTGCCCGCTGCAGTGGAGTCGTCGTAATTCAGAGACATTATTTGTTTGGCGATTTCCCTGAACCAGGCTTGCAGGTTTTCTGTTTTTAGTGGGAAAACGGGAGAAGGGACAAATTATCAAATTAGTGCGACTGAAACCAAAAGAGAGCGTGATACCAGCCCACAGTTCACAAACTGTAAACACCCGAATATCAAGGAATTATTCTGAAAGAAACAAAAATATATCATGGTCGGGACGGTGGTGGTTTACCTAAAGTTTGCGCTATACACATCAACACAAATGCTGTGTTTGCACATGAAACCATAATTTTGCACAGAAGTGGCTAATCTCTGAAGATCCCGCCACATGGGAGGGGGAGCTGGGAGCTGGAGAACAGTAGCATCTGGAAGACTAATCAGTTCCCCACCCCAATTTAGCATTATGAGGAGAGCCACAACAAAGTTTGGGCTCGTGTGTTTCCCCCTCCCATGTGGCCATGAGGAGGAAACTCTCATTTCCCCTTTAAGACCAAGGCTCTTGTAGTGTCTGAACCCAGACAAACTGTGGTTCGCCTTTAGGGTTAATAGAAACAAGTCCCACTTCAAACCACGGTTTACGAAAGTGGCTTGTTTTCATCCAGGGTTCAGACGCAACACTAAACCGTGGTTAGTTGAAAATGGAAGTTGGCGCTTCCACTCTTCTCCCCAGAAGGGATATTGGTACAGACCGAGCTGCAAAAGCAGCAGCGTGGCTGGTATGACTTGTGTTTTCCCCATGAGAAAGACAGCTGTTTTGTCTGATTTCTCAACCATGTGATGTTAACTGTATATCTTTACTTTCACTTTCAGTTCTGGCTCAAGAGATGCTAGATGCGTTATGCACAGCTCTGACTTACTGAGCTGGCAAGCAGAGACGTACTCTGCATCTTATCTACAATAAAATAGTTTAGCCTTAATGGCTTGTGTGTGTTGTTCTTCACGCTGGGGAACAATCGCATATCAATGTGCCACTGGACTCGAGTAGCCAGGAATGCACTCGGGCTTCGTCCCTGCCTGGGGGGAGGTCAGTCTCACAACTTGACCCAGGCGGGATGTTTGCTAACAGGCGGCACTGGAGCATCAAGCACACAAGGCCAAGGCACACAGATGCTCATCCTTGCAATGGTGTGAGTTGGGCAGCTACTGATTCAAATTGACCAATGCAAATCTTTGCAGAGCCTACAAAACTTGGCGACATGAAGAAGGCCCCACGTATCTCTCACTAAAGGAGCACAGCTTAATCTTCGTTGCAACCCTTGGAAAGTCTTCTGATCGGCACCAGTTGCCAGTTGGAATTATAGTCTAGCTGGAACCCCATAACCAGACATAATATAAATGAACTCGTGAAAGCCTTACCTCAAAGGAAATAGAAAAATATTGCTTGTTGCTCCCCCCTCCCCAATTTACCTTTTTTCTCTTGGAACAATAAGAAACAATAAGAAACCAAGAAGAAAGAAAATTCATCAAGGAATGGGGAAAATCTGAGGAGTATTTGAAAAGTTTCTGTGTACATTTACGTTCATTAGCAGGATTAACATAAAACAAGCAGTTAAAGGTAATGTTAAAGAAAAACGAGGGAGTTAACTGATAAATAGAATCATGTAGGAAATGCAGTATTAAAAATTAAAATTGTAAGAAACTGCAAAAGGGGTAGAGGAAAGTCAAAACATTTATGTTCACTGGGAATTTAATTTCCAAAATAGAAAAAATAAAATTTATTTTTTAAACAGCCCTTACCATTTTTCTCCACTCTTGTTAGAGGCTTAACGCCTGAAAAGACATCAGCCAGCTCCGTCATCCTTTCTGATCCTTCCGTTTTGTAGCTTTCCCATTTTGTTTGCTTTTCGGACAGCATCTGCTTGAACATCTGACGAAAAAGCAAGACCTCAGTCTAAAACAGAACAGCCTGCCGCGGCTGGAAAATTACAGCGATAGCAACAATACCATTTGGTATTGGACTGATCTATACTAGGGATGTAGGCTTCTGGGCGATCCCCACATTTATGCTGAAAATAGAAAAATAATGCTGGAAAGCTGGAGGTTTCTGTGCAGTTTCCCCCCTACGAGCTGAAGAGGCAAGCCACTTTAACAAATAAAAAGCTGCTTGCTTCAGGATGACAACGAGAGTCAGGCAACAAGGGGAGGAAACATTTAAAAAAGAATGGGAAAAGTATATTGAATATTTAGATAAGATATGCAAATTGTGAAATATTGACATATAACTCATGGGGTACAAAGATAATGGAAAATGTATTGTAAATCTTTGTCAATAAGTGGAATTATTATAAATTTGAGAAGATTTATAAGTTTTAAAAGTGAATCTGGAAAAAGAAAGGAATAGGAAATATCGAGTGAATTTAATGAATGAAACTGGAAATTGACATGCGAAATATAGATGTAAGATATAAGGAAGACATAACATGAAAGAAGGGAAGTCTATGAATGTTTGGGATGATACAAATTTTATGTTTTATATTTTATCTTTATTTGTAAAGACATTGTATGTAAAGTTTTATGTTTGCATTTGATTAAAAATCAATAAAAACTATTTACGCAAAAAAAAAAAAAAAGCGCTGCTTGCTTCTTCGGCAGCACAGATGAATGTAGTGGAAATGTCAAAGCAAGCCTCTGACTTGTGTATGGTTCTCTCACAAGCGCATTCTAGGCATGGGGTGTGTGTGTACGAAGGATGTTTTCGTTACCTCTTTCAATATGAATTCGAACTGTGCTATATCCAGGAGAAGCTGGAAAAGGATCTTGGGGTTGTACTTGGAATCTGTTTGAGCCTGGTCCTTTATTTGTCGGAGGCGCTTGTTGTTTGGATCGTAAGCTAAGGGGAAAAAAGCAGAAAGTGAAGGCTTCCTAGATTGCTGCTGTGATGGAACAACCACCTTCCCCATCAACGATCTCAACAGAGAAGATTTAATGGCTCTTGGTCGCATGAGCGTAAAACAGGATGGATAAAAATCAATATGTGTTTTTTTTGAAAAATTAAAAATGATTTTTTTTTAAATTTAAATTGGATTCTTTTGATTTAAATTGGATTTTTAAAATAAAATGCTTTTGGAGGGGGAAATCTTTCTAAAGATAGTTTCTATTTGAGTTACATTATAGTCCAAAGGCCATTCCATCAGGAAATAAGGATTTGTTTTAAGTTTTTCACGTGTGATAAAACTCAGTCCAGGTTTTTTTTTTAATTGTTTAACCACATCAGTCAACAAACGTGGAAACATATGCTATAATATTATTGTTTCTGCTAAATAAACTGTTTACATTTTTATTAAGGAAATGGTCGTTTTTCTCCTTCCAATAAAGTACAGCAGAAATGTTGTCCAAATATAAACAGTTAACTTACTGAACCTCATAATAATTTCATAATCATCTGTCTGTGTATTTCTAATAGCATAACCAAATCAGTAATTTTTGATGTAACTGTAAAAAGTGCTATGAAAATTTGTTATTCCAAAAACGAAACCTCCACCTGGTTGTAAATATTAAGATTATACCAGCAAGAATGAGTCTTTCTGTAAAAATAATAATAATAAATAAATCAAGTCTCACTGACTTGTGATTTAAATCAAATCCACCCTGGTGTAAAACAATACCCGAGTCTGCAGTATGCAGGATCATCCACCGGATCGCCACGTTGCAGTCTCTTAAGCAGTTCAGTAGTTTGGGGATATTGTCCAGTACCAGTTCCTCCCTCAAGCAGCCTTCCTTAAGAAACTGCTGCACCTGGGTGTGGACTCGCTCCCTGACTGCGGCGCATCTGCTGGCCTTCGAAAGACAGAAATCAAAGGAGCGTTACTGCAAAACAGGCGGAAATCGGTAGGTCTCTAGGTCAGAGGGATTTCGTACGAGGCTCTCGGAAACCCGTTCCTCCGCCTTCGCCCACCTCCAGCTGCTTTGGACTACAACTCCCACCAGCCCCAGCCGGGCCCACCCTCCATGGGAACTGTAGTCCACCTGGAAGGCACCAGGATGGAAAAAGCTGAGCTTAGAAGCATCACAGAGCGGGACGTTTAAGGAGAGGAAATTCCACTCGGCGCAAAGCTTCCGCATGAATCGCGGAGAAAGCCGCGTTTCGCCAACCTGTTCCTTGACGTTGGAAAGGTCCAGCGTTTGGTTCAGAGCCGTTTTCGCAGCTTTGTAAGGCTCCCAGGCTTCCGCCAGGTTCACGCACATCCCCATATAAATGCTAATTACCTGCGGAGAGAAACAGAACGTAAGAGGCAGCCCTGCAGGGCCACCTGGCTCTCCAGGGTTTCAGACAGGATTATCTCCTGGCCCTCCCTGGCAGCGCCCGGGATTCGAACCGGCGCCTCCTGCATGCCAGGCAAATGCCGTACCGCTGAGCTACGGCCCTTCCCCTGCCAAGCTCCTATCAAGCCAAGTCATCCAGGATACTCACATTTGTGCTTCTGCAGTTCTACTGCCGACAAAACCTACGAGCGGTGGCCAACGTGAGAAGCGACGCTGGCCTGTCTTCTAGCTATGTTTGGGAAGCTGGATCCCAAGGAAGTCTAAACGAAGGTTTCCCAAACTTGGGCCTCCAGCTGTTTTCGGACTACAACCCCCATCATCCTTGACCACCGGTCCTGCTAGCTAGGGATGATGGGAGTTGTAGTCCCCAAAAAGCTGAAGGCCTAAGTTTGGGAAACACTGGTCTAAATGGTTTGACAGGGGGCGGGGCTGACAGGGGAGGTAGCCCAGGCAGAAAGCACGTTGCCATTGGCTCACGACAGATCCATCAATGTCCTGAGGGAACTGTTGAGGGAGCCTCCCTTTCCATCTACCCAGAGGGGAGCTACGAATGGGGTGGGGGGAACACCTCAGGACTCCTCGCTGGCCTGAGGAAAACCTCCTTCACTCTAAATCAGGGTTGGTGAAACCTTTTCGGCCCGAGGGGCCAGATATCTACCTTCCAGGGGCCACATACCGGTGGTGGGCGGGGCCAGAGGCAAATGTGGGAGGAGCAAATGTTACTTTTGCACATGAGAATTGGTTAGGAGCGTGGCTAGGGAGACGGTGTGGTCTGTAGGAAGTTCTGAGGGCCTGACAAGAGTGGCCTGAGGGCCACATTGTTCCCCGAGCCTCGGGTTCCTCACCCCTGCACTCTACGCTTAATATCCCTTTGTTTTAGCGTTTTTAAAAGTTGTAAGCCTTTGCACTTGGCTGCCTTGGCAGAAAGGAAGCACATAAAATGAAGTAAATAAGAAATGAACAAGGAAGAGATGCGCTTCCAAATCTATTTGGCTGTTTTGTTGCTTCAGCTCCGAACCGTATTTACCCAGTTGTCTGGAAAATATTTATCCACGATCTCCCTCATCTTCGCTTGCTGCGTGTGCAGAATAGAGGCATCAAAATAAAGCGCCACGTACAACATGGCCGCCTGAGGAGCGAGGGCGACGCTGCGGTGCTCTGGCAACGGGTACGCGGAAACCTGAAATGGGAGGAGAGCAGCAGGAAGAGGGAGACAAAGAGTCAACGGACACCATGAAGACACAGAACAGTACAGCTTTTTAATCATATTTTTATATGCGATGGAAGCCGTGCAGAGTGGCTGGGGTATAAATAACAAAACTGTTATTACGAGTGTTAAGTTAGGCCTAGAGGCGCACTGAGAATCAGTGAGATGCAGTGCCTAGAGTGTCGGACTAGGACCTGGGAGGTCTGGGTTCGAATCCCCACTCAGTCACATGACGCTCACAGGGCAACCTTCCATCAGTCAGTCGCTGCCTCTCAGCCTAGCCAACCTCACAGGATTGTTGTAGGGGTTAAATGAACACCTCGGAGGAAAAGGCGGGATGCAAATGCAACAAGTAAATAAACAGGTCTTTCCTGGCACGCTGCGACTCACCTGGTTGTATATATCATCCGACCTCAGCCGGCCAATGACCATGCTGATGAATGTTTCGTTTATGGGTACCCTGCTGAAGTAGCTCTCTGGGTAGTTTGCAGGCCTCTTTGCTCCAGGCTGACTCGAATACCCCGTGCTCCGGAGCAGCTTACAGATGTCGTCCATGTTGGAATCAGCTGAACGGGCAGCGCTGGGTGGCAAAGAGAGAAAAAGGAGCTTCGGGAGCAAGAACTCCGCGAAGGACAGAGGAAGAGACCCAAACATGAAAAAAGGGACAGAGGACGACTCTTGAGAGCGAGGCACACTGACGCGATCTCAAATGAATTCAGCTTTGAGAGGCCGGATCCTTAGAAGCAGTACGTCAGGTGTGCTCTAGCTGGTCTTATTATTTACATTTCATACGCTTCCAAAGCAGCATCCGTGGCTGATGATGCCATCCTTGTTTCATCTTCACAACAACCCTGTGGAGTAAGTTAGGCTGAGAGAGAGAGAGAGAGAGCGCTAATGGCCCAAGGTCATGGCTGGGTGGGGTTTCGAACTCGTCTCCTAGGTCCCAGTGGAGGCAAGGGGAAGGGCCCTGCCTCAGGCAGCGGAAGTGCAAGAGGCGGTGCTCTGTCGTCGTCCTCCCCCCGCTTCCGGCGAGAGGGAGGCATTCCGGCACACGGCATTGCTGCTCGCCTTCCCCTGGGTGGAGCCCAGCACCAAAGTGCCCTGGCTCCTGCCAAGTCTGGCGGCAGAAGTGGTGGTGGATTGCCTCAGGTGGCGAAAAGGGATGAGCTGCCCCTGCGTCCTAGTCTAACACTCTAACTCAGGGGTAGGCAACCTAAGGCCCGTGGGCCAGATGCGGCCCAATCGCCTTCTCAATCTGGCTCATGGATGGTCTGGGAATCAGCATGTGTTTACATGAGTAGAATGTGTGCTTTTATTTAAAATGCATCTTTGGGTTATCTGTGGGGCATAGGAATTCGTTCATCCCCCCCCCCCAATATAGTCTGGCCCCCCTCACATGGTCTGAGGGACAGTGGACCGGCCCATGGCTGAAAAAGGTTGCTGACCCCCTCTCTAACTACACCACTATACTGGCTCTCTTTTAAATCTTTTTTTTATATTGTATACATTTTCATTGGTGGCCGATACATCTTGTTTTGTGTTTGTTTTCAATCGCCTTGAGTTCTCTTGGATGAGGGGTGACAGATAAATATTGCAAAATAATCACAATGATATAGCTTAAAATGTGAGCTAACGAATCTCAAGTTCAAATCTCGCTTCACTTTGGGTTTCCTAGGATACTTGTAGAGATCTTCTGAGGGGGTCTGCTCCATGCCCAACCAGAACCCGTGTGTGTGTGTGTGTGTGTGTGTGTGATGGGTATAAGTGCTGGACTAGGTTCTGCAAGAACCAGGTTCAAATCGTCACTTAGCCATGAAGCTCACTGGGGGATTTTTGGACCAGTCACTATCTCTCAGCCTCACCTACCTCACAGGGCTGATTTGTTACCTCGGGATAAAAAATGTTTAAATAAATAAGGGCCGGCGGGCATCTGGGACGTGGTCTTTTCAGCAGTGGCACCCATTCTCTGGAATTTCCTTTTCAGGTAGGTGTGCCTGGACTCCTCCCATTCTGTTTCAGGGTGGATAATTCAGGACATCCTTCTCTACCAGGCTTTTAAAAAATAATGATTGAGTTTTCTGTTCCCCGACTGTTTCTTATTTTTCCTAGCTTCCTAAAATCCTTAATTTTAAACTTGTTCGTTTTGATAACCTCTTAATTATGGCAGCTGATTTATGCATAATCTCATTAAGGCGTTGGCACAATATCTTCTTATATAGAAAGAAATGTTAGGATGTCATCACACTCTGCAGTTTGTGTGCCTGACAACCCTAACTCCTTATAAGGCAGCTGCCGACGTGCCCATTGAAACTGGGACCTTCTAAACACAAAGCAGGCACTATTCCACCGAGTCATGTGATTCCCACCAGAAGTTCACCTTGCTATCTTTCTGGGAAATGCTAGCCAGAATCAAGAATGGTCAACAGTGGTCAGAATACCTGTATCTATAGTAGGAAACCAGCATTCTCTCTCGCACCTCTCCTTCAATTTTCTGATCGATGACGAGCAACATGACGCCATACAGATAAAGGGCTTCACACTACAGTGCAGAGGAAAAAAATAGCAATATTGTGCTCATTGACATCAATAGTTTCAAAGGCCAAAAACAGTGCTGCCTAGTAGATCCAATTCATTCATTATTAGTAAATTGCTTAGGTGATTCCACAGCCAGGCCGATCCAGTAAACCACTTCACTTGAATTAACATGCTTCCAGTAGCACCTTAGAGACCAACTAAGAACAAACTTAGTTGGTCTCTAAGGTGCTACTGGAAGGATTTTTTAATTTTTAATTTTGTTTTGACTATGGCAGACAAACACGGCTACCTACCTGTAACCTGAATTAACATGATAATCCAATCTCTTTCTCTCTTTGTTTTTTGCCCATGCAAGTCTGCACAGAACTGCAGTCCAGGAGAGTCTATTATTGCACAGAAGCCGGAGTGCTTACCAGCAGCTGTTTGCCATCCTCATTCAGCAGCACCGTTTCTATGGTCTGCTGGATGTAAATTCCTTCATTGAGGTCATCTAGATATCTAGGAACAGCATAAAAATCAAGAATAAGGTTCAGTCGTTAATGGCTTACCAGCTGCAACGGATCTCCTTCTGTTTTTTTTTTTGCCCTTTGTAATACTTCTTAAAAAAAAATTAAAATAGCTTTATTTAATTTCAGACTTCTAAAATACAAACATATCAAATAAACAAATAAAAATACAAACATATCAAATAAACATATCAAATAAACAAATAAAAATACAAACATATCAAATAAACAAATAAACAAACAACCCCCCCAAAAAACATATAATCTAGACATTATAATCCACAAAAAATAATATTTGAAAAAACAAAACACACAGAAAAAAGCAAAGAATTATAAATAACAATTAAAAATTGACTTCCAATTGTCTGTATATCGCTTCCCTTAATAATGAAACAAAACTTGCTATACCTTATACAAGGATTGAAAAATATACAAATATAAATCTCCACACATATATCTCAATCTAAGCAAATCACCAAGAACGGATTTGGTGATTTGCAACGGATCTCCTTCTGAACACGTTGGGAATCACAAAAAGGGAGTGTGCTGTTGAGCTCAGGCTGTGTTTACAGGCATCTGGTTGGCCACTGTGAGAACAGAGTAGCCTTTGGCCTGACCCACCAGGGCCATTCTTAGGTAAGGTTGTCTAGCCATAAGAATAAGGAGTCTCGATGGGAGATGTTTCATGACAGCCAGTACAGAATGGTTTTTATAGCTGGGTTGAGCAGCGTATCAAAAGATGGACAGCAAGCTTGATGTCGGGGAATACATGAACGACCTGCCATGGTGAGGTGAACTCAACCAGGAAAAGCCTTTCCTTCAGCTTTCGTGAGATATTTGTACAAGCAGCCCCTTTAAGGACCAGTCGGCTTTCTTACTGGAGATGGGACTACTCAGTGTCAAGAGTAGGGAGCAGGGTTTTAAGACCTCCTACCTCACCAATAGCTTTTATCTCTTGTAATACTTTCAGGATTGGCTCTTCCGCAGATATCACCACACTGTCTGCAAATGCTTTTTATATTGTCCCTATCCCACTCTTATGCCTTTAATATCTTGAATACATCTTATTCTTTGTGCCAATACTCCTAAAACTATTATAAACAACAAAGGTGACAAAGGGCAGCCTTGTCTTGTTCCTACAGTTCTCAGTCAGGACATTATTTAGTATCAACTTAGGTGACTGGTCAGTATATATTGCTTTGACGCCTTGAATAAAAGTGTCTCCACAATTCATATACAGTGGTACCTCGAGTCACAAACACCTCAGGTTACAAACGCTTCAGATTACAAACTCCGCTAACCTGGAAGAGTTACCTCAGGTTGAGAACTTTGCCCCAGGATGAGAACGGAAATCGCGTGCCGGCGGCACAGAGGCAGCAAGAGGCCCCCATTAGCGAAAGCACGCCTCTAGTTAAGAACAGTCTCAGGTTAAGAACGGACCCCCGGAACGAATTAAGTTCGTAACTAGAGGTACCACTGTATTCTAAAACTTTAAACATAAAATCCCAGGAGACATCATAAAAGGAATGCAACCAGGGCTATCGCTGTGTCAAGTCAGGCAATGATCCCGAGTTCAGGGCATGTTTTGCATGTCTGCATTCACAAACACAGCATTCCAGACACCAGCCCATTTGCCTTGCCTTGTAGAAATCAATGGCACCATTCTGAGCAAAGCCCACCACAGATTGCAATCACATTTTTTAGCGAAGCCTTGCTGATGCCACCAGTGTATGCAAATAAGCTAAGGTTCACAGCCATTGTCTCTTATTAACATTTGTTGTTCAGTCGTGTCCGACTCTTCGTGATCCCATGGACCAGAGCACGCCAGGCACGCCTATCTTTCACTGCCCCCCGCAGTTTGGCCAAACTCATGCTAGTAGCTTTGAGAACACTGTCCAACCATCTCATCCTCTGTCGTCCCCTTCTCCTTGTGCCCTCCATCTTTCCCAACATCAGGGTCTTTTCTAGGGAGTCTTCTCTTCTCATGAGGTGGCCAAAGTACCATTTATCTGTACTTTTCAGTAGCTTGCACAGGGCTTACGGTCCACTGACATTGTCTTTAGACTCTGTCCAGAATACCATCAACTTCTGAAATAAGGTTGGCAGCACCAAGCAGCAGGGTCTTTTCAGTTGTGGGCCCCCAACTCCCCCATCTACATCCCTCTTAGCCTTTTCAAAAGCATTTGAGAATATCATGTTCTCCTCAGCTGTTAATGTAATGCTGATGCCTCTTCTTCCCTTTAAAAAAAAAAACCTGTGCCATTGTGCATTGTCTGTTTTGAATTAACTGCTACAAATGATTCTCAGGGCCGCTTCCAACGCTATAATTCTATGATTCTATAATCTAATTTTCTTGCGATTTTATATTGCCAGTTGCTGATGCCACACAAGCTTAAAAAGTAAGAAAAAAACAGAATCAAAGTTTCAGGGGGAAAGGGGGGAAGAGATCACAGGTTTTGGAGCCAGCAATTACGTACCTGTTTAAGTCAACAATATATTTATGAACGCTTTGGAAAGCCAGATAGAATCTCGTCAAGATTTCTATGTTGTTCTCGCGAAATTCGTCGTCTAGATCCTGGAGGTCAGGTTTGGCTTCCAACTTCCCTTCCCATAGCTCAGGTCCCTGCAAAGAAAAAATAATTCATTTTGACGAAATACGGCATAAAGAAAGGACCATCCTATTATTTGCCAAATATCAATGTGCACTTGATTATGAATCACTGTAACGATTAGTTTTATTATGCACGCTTCACCAGAAAGTCCCAGGGGAGGTTGCAGCAATAAAAACACAACATTCAAACAAAAAAAATTAGAATCACAACTAGGGTGGGTGCTAAAAATACTCCGGTTTTGAAAGCCAGGTTAAAAAGATGCATCAACGGCATATGAGGAAAGTTGCATAACTGAAGGTACCAGATACAGTTTCCAACAAGTTAGGGTTGTCAACAGAGAATGCCCTCTCCTGGGAGAGTCTGTAGGAAAGGGGTAGTCTTTCAGATCTTTGGGGGCTACATAATTTAATCAGTTTTAATCGCTTTAAAGAACAGAAAGGAGAGTTTAAATAAGACTCCTGTAGAGGAAATGCGGAAGGCAATTGTATTTTCGAGGAGTTAGGCGACACGTCTCTTTCCCTTTTACACCCCCGGTTTAAGGTCTACTGATTTATGATAGTATAATTTGTTTTTCGTATAATTCCGTATAGTTAAAGCTATGGTTTTCCCAGTAGTAATGTACGGAAGTGAGAGCTGGACCATCAAGAAGGCTGATCGCCGAAGAATTGATGCTTTTGAATTGTGGTGCTGGAGGAGACTCTTGAGAGTCCCATGGACTGCAAGAAGATCAAACCTATCCATTCTCAAAGAAATCAGCCCTGAGTGCTCACTAGAAGGACAGATCCTGAAGTTGAGGCTCCAGTACTTTGGCCACCTCATGAGAAGGGAAGACTCCCTGGAAAAGACCCTGATGTTGGGAAAGATGGAGGGCACAAGGAGAAGGGGACGACAGAGGATGAGATGGTTGGACAGTGTTCTCGAAGCGACTGGCATGAGTTTGGCCAAACTGCAAGAGGCAGTGAAGGATAGGCGTGCCTGGCGTGCTCTGGTCCATAGGGTCACGAAGAGTCGGACACGACTGAACAACAACAACAACAAATTTGTTTTTCACACACCTGTGTCAGGAGTTTCCTGGGTCTCCCGTGTTCTAAGTGCCGATTGGCTAGTGAGGAGGATACCCAGTTGCAGTGAGTGGGAGACTTTCAGTTGCTCCACATTAGTCGCACCCGGTGTCCTGGGCTGACCATGAGTAATGCCTGTTAACCAGGTGCACTGAATTACATCAAAGTTGGCTATAAAAGCTGTAGGCTGAAGGAGCTCGGTGAGCTTCTTCACAGATTGAAGTACCCGATGCTGTGAGACTGTCGGCCGGGGTCTCTCTCGCTGCTCTACCTGGGCATAGCTGTCAACTTTTCCCTTTTTTAAAAGGGTAAATTCCCTTACTCTGAATAGGATTCCTCGCAAGGAAAGGGAAAAGTTGACAGCTATGTACCTGGGGCTCCAGGCAGCTGAAGGGGAGATAGTGTGTACCATATTTTTCGCTCCATAGGGCGCACCAGACCATAGGGCGCACCTCGTTTTTAGAGGAGGAAACAAGAAAAAAAATATTTCTGGGTTTTTTTTGCAAAGGGAAAAGCCCTGGTTTTTTGAGGATCAGCTAAAGATTTTGCTGTTTTTTTGCAAAGGGGGAAAAGCAAAGAGGAAAAGCTCTGTTTTTATGGGGTTCAACTCACATTTCTGCAGCTTCTAAGGGAAAGGGAGCCTTTTCTACAGTTTCCAGACAGATAATCTAATCAGCCAGTCACATGTAGCTGGGGAAACAAACAACCTCCCTCTGCAGCACATTCAACAAAGGAGGGCGGGGCTGAAAGGGAGCCGGGGACTCTTATCTCTCTCCCGATCTCTTGCTGATCAGCTGCTGAGCAGGCTCCTTTCAACACCCCCCTTTTCTCTTTGTAAAATAAAAAGCACGATCTGCTTTTGGCCCCATGGCAATTCAGCTCCAGGGACCACCATTCACTCCATAAGATGCACAGATATTTTCCCTTACTTTTTAGGAGGAAAAAAGTGTGTCTTATGGAGCGAAAAATACGGTAACTCCTGTCTGGTATATTTTGATTTGTTTTTTGTATGCCTGCTGGTTATTGTTGACCTTACACAAATAAAGCATTGCTTTTCCTTCACCCAACGGCGTGCTTATCGGCTCCAGATCCAGAAAGAACCCTGCCCTTGGCAGAAAAGCTCCAGCGAAGCAAAATTCCTTACCTTGAAATAGCTGAAATCAAATATAATATCGCCGTATTTCTGCTGATCAGCCTTGTTTCTGAGTCGGAAAACACCCGGAACGAACTCGGAGAGTCTCAACAGTTCGGCGATGATAGCATTTCCACAAGAGACAATTCTGAGAATCGCCTGCCCGCAGTGATTATTTTCCGCTAGGAAGTCCACCATAGCGAAGAATAGTATGATTCTTCCAAAAGTATCTTTTCAACCCAAGTCTGTACCTTCACTCTTTTAAGTTATCTGAAGGAAGATGCATTGCTGAGAGCTCCATTAACGGATCTGAAAAACAGAAACCACTGAGCATATTTGACATTGCATATCCTTGCATATCTCAGTTTATGATGTGCTCCGATTCCACTACCCAACACATTTTTTTTTAATTACAAGCCTGTTCTTTAAAATATGCTTTTCTCAACACCCTGTAATAGCGTTTCACAGCATAAACAAAACACCTATTTCTTAAGTCAGACAAGCAACAGCAGCACACTCTTCTCTGAAAAATACTGTTAAGTTTAGGACACCTGCTTAAAATGAAATACAGCCCAATGGATAAAACAGGTAAGGAACTGGCAGCCCACGAATTGTTATCAGCCACCCCCCCCCGCTGCAACGTTTTTTTGTTCTTTAAAAAATTGCTGCGTTAAGAATGTCTCTTCAGAAGTGGGCTATAAATATGTTCTATACTGTAGTTAATCTTATCCAGCAGGGCTAAGGAAGGAAAAGAGGGAGAGGAAATGCCCCAAACGAAAAATACGTTGGCGTTCTTAGCCTTTTACAAGAACTATATTTGATAAAAGATTGATTTCTTAGCGCCATTTTGAGGCTCCTCCTCTTCCTTTGCTTTTCACAACAGCACTTCCAATCTTTATCTCAGGAGGATAAAACATGGACCCACAGTTTCACTCATAAGGCGGGGGGGGGTGTGTGTTTTCAAGTTGCAAGAAACACTTGAAACAACAACGGTAATATACGGTATATATTGCATGCACATAATTTCTCCTGCTTTGGAGGGGAGGACTCGAACCCATGGCTTCAAGTTACAAGAAAGGAGATTGTGACTAAATACCAGGAAGGACTTGTATTTGACAGTAAAAAATAACTGAAAATGGAAAGTGCTGTGTTTGACCTATAAAGCCTTAAACGCCTCAGGACTGCAATACCTCAAGGTCTGCCTCTCCTCATATAAACTGACCTGGACCCTGCGACCATCCTCTTGAGGCCTTTCTTCGCGTGCCTCCTCCATGAGAGGTCCAGAGAGCGGCAACGTGAGAACGGGCCTTTTCTACGGTGGCTCCCCATTTGTGGGATGCTCTCCCTAGGGAGGTTCGCTTGGTGCCTTCATCTGAAGGCAGCCCTGTTTAAGATCTGACGTTTTGCCGTGTTTTTACTATTCCGCTGGGAGCCACCCAGAGCAGCTGACTCAACCCAGTCAGATGGCCGGCATACAAACAATAAAATTATTTTTCATAATTTTAATAAGAGAGGTCCAGAGGGTGGCAACACGAGAACAGGCCTTCTCTGCAGTGGTTCCCCATCAGTGGAATGCTCTCCCCAGGGAAGTCTTCATTACCTGGGGTTACAGCCGCTTCAGGTTGCATTGTTTCAGGTTAAGAATGCAGCAAACCTGGAAGTGTTTACTTCTGGGTTTCGCTGCGTGCTATGCGCAAAAGTGCTGCTCTGGTTGTGGACTTTTCAGGGTGCGAGTGGCACCCTGGAACGGACCGTGTTCGCAACCAGAGATATAGGGTTGCCAGGTCTGCTTCCAAAAAATAGCGGACAAGTGTGTGTGTGTGTGTGTGTTAAATAAAATTAAATAAAATTATATATTTTCTTACAAACATTTCAACACGTATTAAAACACCATTTCATCATAAAGATTTTGAATAAAAAAATGTCCACTATTTTGTGGAAAAAAAATAGTGAACATAAAGTGAAAAAGTGGACTGTCCACTCAAAATAGTGGACACCTGGCAACCCTACAGAGGTACCACTGTATGCACTTTTAGGCACCAGGCAAAAACATTCCTTTTTAACTAGGGCTTTGGTTGATTTGATTGACACTCTATGCCTTTTTAGAATGTGGGTTTTGTGGGGGGTGGGGAAGGGTTATTGAGGTGTTGTTTTTATTTTGATCCTCTATTTTGTGGTTTTTTATTTTTATTTTATTCTGTGAGCTGCCCTGAGACCACCGGGTTATAGGGTGGTATATATTCAATAAATAATGGTGCTTATTTCTAAAAAAAAAATAATACATTTAGGGGTACTCTCATTTTCCTACTCATATTGAAATACTGCCCCTCAATGAGGCCAAGGCCAAACTTAGATTCACAAAATGGTTAGGGGTATGTGTCCCCTGCATCCCCCCCCCCCCCGAAACCACACACACTGATTAATAATAATAATAATCTTTAGGCGCCGGGCAAAAACGTTCCTCTTCAACCAGGCCTCTCCTCCTAACACTGCATGCATTTTATAAAAAAGGCAGAACAGCCATACCACCCTATTCCATGATTCTATGCCAGGCTTCCTCAAACTCGGCCCTCCAGATGTTTTTTTTTTGGCCTACAACTCCCATGATCCCTAGCTAGCAGGACCAGTGGTCAGGGATGATGGGAATTGTAGTCTCAAAAAAACACCTGGAGGGCTGAGGTTGAGGAAGGAAGCCTGTTCTATACCCTTATTTTGTGTTTGTTTGATTTTTGGAAGGGGAGAACTTGCAAAGCCTGCGTTTGCACGAGGCGGCAATGCTTTTGGTAGAAACTGCCCCTGGGTTTTCTGTTCGAAACACAGGAGTCTTTGCAGCAGCAGCGAAAGTGAGAGTCGTCGCGGGGGGGGGGGTGGGAGCAGCGCCCCTATAATTAGAGCCCCGTTAGCGCCCACGCAACAACCATTGTTTACCCCCAGGGCCCCTGCCCGCCTCCTGCACTTACTCGGCTTGCAGCTGGGGGGTCTTTGCACAGTGAGGCGGCGGCTCTTCTTCTTCTTCTTCTGTAGCCCCGTTATTTTGCAGAGCAAAGCAGGTCTTTTGCAGCAGCAACGACCCGGGTCGACCAGCCCTTGGGGCGAAAAAGGGAGAGAGGGACAGGATCCCGGAAGCGCAAGTGTGCAAGGAAGAAGGGAGCTTTGCAGCTGCTTTGCGGGAGGAAGGGAGCTGCCAAACGCCGCCGGTGGCTGCAAAGCGCTGGGCTCAGCCTTCCTCCCCCCCGCCTCGCATCACATGAGGGTTTCCCGGATCATGTGAACAGGCGCCGGCTGATGATGAGACGCGCGTTTCCCGCCGCTGCCCCACCTCTCCCCACCTCTCCGCACGCCCCCGAGGATCCCTGCGCGAGGCAAGCGGGGCTCGGCCGAGGGATTCAAAAATAAGAATAAAATAAGAATTAAAAATTAGTGATCTTCGCAAGGCAACTGCAAAAAAAAAAACCAGAGTGGGAGGAAAAAGTGGGAGGAGGATGCATCCTGCCCGCCTCCTCTTTCTCAGGAACTAAGGGGGAGGAGAGATTCAAGTGAGCGGAGGGGGTGTGTGTATCTCCAGTCATTTGTTATCGCTGTCTTAAAAAACTTATTAAATAAGGTATAAAGATATTTTTTTTAAAAGTATAAAGAGAGAAAGGGGTGGGAACTTGGCTTCCAAGAGGGCAGAGATGCTTTTGCGCAGGGCAGTTTTTATTTTATGATTTTTTATTGTGATGATGCTATTCTACGATATTTTAATGTTCTTAGATGTGCTGTAAGTGGCTGGGGAAACCCAGCCAGGTGGGCGGGGTATAAATAATAATAAACGTTATGATTATTTATTAAGTTCCCTGCCCCGAGGAGCTTGCAGTCCCCAGGAGGCGGAGAAGCCGTGGGAGCGCAGGCTGGCCTTCAGGAGTCTTCTTGCCTCTCTTCCCCCTATAGATCCTAAATGCGTGGCAACAAGTTGTGGGTAGCAGTTTGAAGGGGCGGGAGGGCGGGGAGGAATTTTATTTATTTGTTGTTTTGTCGGCCTGTTTAGTAAACTTTCCCACAAGTTTCCATGTGCTCATGTTTGTTGCTGCTTTGCTGCTTGGATTCTAGACCCTTGGAATCACCGTTCTGAGTTTAGGCCCTGAAGACAGGATTAAATCTAGGGTGGTTTGTAGGGGAAGATATTGAGAAAAATGATGTGAGAACATTTCTTTATGCACCGACAGGAGCAAGAATTTTGTTGGCCCAAGTTTGGAGACAGCAACAGACTCCTACTATAGAGGAATGGCGGCAAAAGATGGTTGAATATATGGAAATAGCAAAATTAACATCAAAGATCAGGCGACAAGGATGTGAAACTTTTGGAAAAGGGTGGGACAAATTTAAGGTTTATCTGAATAAGTTGTATGGAATATAGAAAATGAAAGGAAAACGCAGATCTCATAGTTAATCAAAAAATTATTTATTGGAAAATTAATGAAGATACAAAACAATATTAAGAGGGAAAAGATACAAATGGAATATGAGCACATTATTTAGCATTGTTATATATACAAGTAAATTATTTAACAATATAAGATAATGTAGGTAGAAAAAAATTGGAAGGAGAGGTTCTACAATATGGGACTAAGTTGATAACATGAGACAGATGACAAATGTAATAAAGAAGTATATATCTGTGGAAATAGGTGACAAAAGAAAACAAGAAGAACGGGGGGAAGCAGAAGGGGGGAAGTGGTGTTTTTTGGGCTTTTTTTCTTTTTCTTTTACAAACTGTATAAGCTATGTATATGATATAAGCATAAGAGTATTTTTTTCATTGATACAAACCTTTGTATACATACATAATTCATAAATGTTGTACATTCTTGTTTAAATTATAATTATGAGAAAACTTAATAAAAATTATGTTGAAAAATAAATAAATAAATCTAGGGTGGTTTTGGTTTGTTGCTGTTTTTGCTTCACAGAGATTCTCCTTTTATGTATTTATTGGGGAAGCTGGCCTTCTTTTTACAGTACTTCTAACTGCGTGTAATCAGCACCGTAGAAATTTATGTATACAATATTATATGCGTATATATATATATATAATGTGCCATTGGAGAAAACGTTTCAGACCTTCAGTGTTTTGGGAGACGGGTTTTCAATGTACATTCTGCACATCAGTGTAGGACCTGCTTGGATCCTCTCCTTATCTCAGTATACGACCGAGTGAGGAACAAAGATTAAAGTATCTTGTAGAATTCTGTCAGATATATTTTATCTGCGCAATCGGAATGAATTTCCGTAACCAAAATGCTTCTTAGAACTGTGCAGCCTGAGCACAGTTAAGAAAAGAGAGGTTGAAATCGGCCTCATTAGGAAAAAGAGGTCAGAATAGGCCAATATTTATGTGGACTGTCCCTGGATCAAATTTGCTTCTTTAGGTTCTCAGATTTTAACCTAGCTCAAGGTTGTCACCTGAACTAGCCAGATTAACTGCATTATTATTTTTCAGTCCGTGGGAAATACAACTTGAGAGACCTCTTGCCCCAAAATGGCAACTAGACATTGCGTTTTGGCGACTGCGGCCTTGGTTTAAGAAGCCATTTGGCCCCTAAACTTCAAATGTTGAGGATAGTATAGTATAAAATTATTTTTTAATTTGCAGAATACGGATAGGTATTCAAGGTCAAGGACTATTCTTCTACAGTTCTGCACGACGTATTTTTGTGAACATGGATTTCCAACTCGTGACAAATAGGAAAGATGGGGAAAGGGAGAGGTTTCTTTGTGTTGCGGAAGAGATGAGAGTTTGTTTGTCCCTGCCTTCCGAGAGATGGCAGAGTGGCACAGTGGCACAGCTGTAAAAACACCTGTTATATTTTTTCAGGAAACACGTCCACGATGTCTGGGCGCTCTGTGGTCTCCTTCAGCGCTGTGGATGCCTGCCTTTCGTCTCTGAAAACCTGCCAGTCCAGCATAAGTACCGGAATGGACATTGCTACAACCGTTGCTCTGGACCTTGTGCAAAGTAAAAGTGAGTTGTGGGTTTGTTTTGTGTTTTTGGAAATGGCCATTATTTGTGCTGTTGCTTTATTTTCTTTAAAGAAGAAACCCAGCCGGGTGGGTGGGGTATAAATAATAAAATTATTAGTGTTATTCTTATATTCCACCTTGGTCAGACCACATCTGGAATACTGTGTCCAATTCTGGGCACCACAATTTAAGAAGGATGTTGACAATCTGGAATGTGGGCGGAGGAGGGCGACCAAGATGATCAAGGGTCTGGAAACTAAGCCTTATGATGAGCGGTTGAAGGAGCTGGGTCTGTTTAGCCTGGAAAAGAGGAGACTCGGAGGAGATAGGATAGCCACCTTCAAATATGTGAAGGGCTGTCATATGGAAGACGAGCAAGCTTGTTTTCTTCTGCACTGGAAGGTAGGACTCGAACCAATGACTTCATGTTGCAGGAAAGGAGAGTCAGACTAAACATTCGAAAAAACTTTCTGACAGTTCAGCAGTGGAACAGGCTCCCTCAGAAGGATGTGGATTCTCCTTCCTTGGAGTATTTTAAGCAGAGATTGGATGGCCATTTGTCATGGATGCGTTAGCTGAGATTCCTGCATTGCGGTGGGTTGGACTAGATGACCCTTGGGTCCCTTCCAACTCTTAAGATTCTATGATTACAAAGCTTTAGTTGAGTGTTAGAATGCAAATGGGGCACTGGTTAAATTTTCAGTGCCTCCAAACAGCAGTAGCTGCTTAGCTGTGTTGAGTGCAGTGCAAAGAAGTCCAAGTAGTGTTCCCTCCTGACACGTAAATTCTCCCCCCCTCCATCGTGTGAAGGTGCTTCATGAGTAACGGAGCAGGAGCCCAAACAGTCTTTTGCAGTTTTATTGTGCAAACTATTTACAGTGCAGAGCTACGGAAAGCATGTCTGTCTCAGTCGCTGGCAGAATCCGGGAGTGGCCCCTTCCGGCTTCTCCCCCTGCACAATAACTTCGGCACCCCAAGTCTCCTCCTACCCTCCTTGCGTTTCACCCCTCTGTGCAACTGGGGTGCCGGAAATGGCGTGCCTCCCTCCTGACCAGTTTCCTGCTTGGCAGGGGGTTGGACTGGATGGCCCTTGTGGTCTCTTCCAACTCTATGATTCTATGACCAGCCGGGCGAGGTGAGCGCAGGGTCTCAGCAACATCCCCAAGCCCTCTCCCCACCAGACTCCCTGATTGTAGCTCCTGGCTCTCAGTGGCATCCCTAAGCCCTCTCCCTGCCAGGCTGGTTCCTCCCCTCTCCTCCCCACTGGAGGTGTGGCGGCTTTCCCCGCTGGAAGAGGTGCTGCTACTCATTTGGCGCCGGGGTTCTCCGTATGCTAACGGACCCTCCGTTCCCCGGGCCAGGTGCAATTCCCTGACAATTGTGAATTGCATTTTGAATGACAAATCAGAACCAGACATAAATATGATCAGGACTGTGTCTTCTTTTGTGCTGGAAAATGCAAATTCAGTTCTGATTAGGGCTTGGTGATATCTGGTTCTCAACACTATACCGCTAGCTAAACACCACAATACAGTCGTACCTCATGTTGCGAATGCTGCGGGTTACGTCTTTTCAGGTTACGCTCCGGTTGCACTCGGGTTGGTTTTTGAACGTTCTTTTGGAAGCCGGACATCCGACGGGGCTTCTGCGGCTTCTGATTGGCTGCAGGAGCTTCCTGCAGCCAATCAAAAGCTGCGCTTTGGAAGTCTAATGGGCTTCCGGAACGGATTCTGTTCAACTTCCTAGGTACGACTATATACACTTCTAGAGTTCCTTCTGGTAAATGAGCCATCATAGCCGCTATAGGGCAGTGAAAATTAGTCTCCCGCAGGGTTCATTTGATTTAAATCAAATCAATTTAAATCACGTTTTAAATCACAATTAATATCACTTGTCGGTAAGACTTGATTTAAATCTTTTTTTACAGAAAAACTCATTCTTGCTGGTATATTCTTAAATATTTACAACCAGATGTAGCTTTCATTTTTGGAATAATAAATTTTCAGAGTACTTTTTACAGTTATGTCAAAAATTACTGATTTGGTTATGCTATTAGAAATACACAGACAGATAATTATGAAATTATTGTGAGGTTTAATAACTGTTTATATTTGGACAGCTTTTCTGCTGTACCTTATTGGAAGGAGGAAAAACAATCATTTCCTTAATAACAATTTAAACAATTCATTTAACTAAAACAAAAACATTCTAGCATATGTATCCATGTTTGTTAACTGATGTGGGTAAACTTTTTTTGTTAAAAGAACAACTTAGACTTAGTTTTAGCACACACGAAAAACTTAAAACAAATCCTTGTTTTCTGTTGGAATAGCTATAATGTAACTTAAATAGAAAACAACCTTTAGAAAGATTTTTCCTCCAAAAGCATTTTATTTTAAAAATCCAATTTAAGTTTAAAAAAATCTGATTTATTATTATTATTATTATTTTTAAAAATCAGATTTTTATCCATCCTGGTCTCCTGAGCTTTTTAAACTCTCCTTCCCATGTACTATCTGAAACCAAAGGGGCGCATTGATTACCCAATATGACATATATTGGCATTATTTTCCGCTCGTAACGTGAGCCTGAGAAGAGGGACCGTCTCAGAACAGAAGCCACTTTTGAGTAAAGGGCAGGAAAGATGCTGCAAATCAGTAAAAATAAATGGACAATAAAAGTTTCTGTGCATTTCGAGGCAACGTCAAGAAGCTGCTGGGTAGAAACTCTATATTATTTTTCCTTTAAAATTACGGTGTTTCTGTGCGTTTTGAGAGAAGGTAAAGAAACTGGAAGCGATGTACAGTATTATGGTACAGCACTAGAGGGAGTCCTTACCTAAGTTAATCTCCGTGGACATGGAAGAGTCCAAGTCACTTTGAAATTTAAAGATTTAAGCAGTGCTTTTTTCCAGGCAGTTATGGGCACCTCTTTTTTGTTGTTAAAAAGTGTGGCATTTACTGTAACAACGTCATGGTGCTACCAATTTTTTTTTTTTGGGGGGGGGGCAAAGCACTGGGTTTAAGCATTTTATTTTAGAACTGTGTGCCCATGTTAGTAGTTTTCAGTTGAACTGACGTGTCGCCTGCTTCTTAATTGATTAATGAACCAGTTTAAATTCAAATGCATTTCCATATTATCAAAGCCTTAATTTTTCATTTAGGTATACGAAGTGCGAGCAAATTTTATTTTCAAGCAAGCAAATCCACTGTTTGCTGTTAGAAACAGAGGCTTCCTTTTTCATATTTTCTGTTTCAGAAAATATTTGTAAGTCGAGTAAACCGCAGCTATCCAAAAACAATACAATCCGAAACGGCAGCCATTAGCAATGTGTGTGTGTGTGTGTGTGTGTGTGTGTATATATATATAACAAAAACAACAAGCCACAGAATAACATGTGAAAAACCTATTGAAATAAAAGAAAATGCTTCTGTTAATAATAGCATGAGGGGGAATATCAAAAACTGTCTTGTTGCACTCCTTGCTTTAAGTCAACTATGCTGTTTGTGTATGTGTCTCTCTGTATCTCTGTGTTTGGGTGTGTGTGTGTGTGTATATATATATATATCTGTGTGTGTGTGTGTGTATGTTACACACACACACACACACACACACACACAAATAATATATTTAGCTTTGTGTGAAAATGACTAATTAATAGCACTAACCCACCCTGCCACCGCCCCGGTTTCCAAGAGGAGGACAGTCAGCAAGATTGAAGAAGCCGAACCAGCTGGAACAAATTAACTGGTGAAAGCAAGAAAACACAGCTGACGTGTGTGTTCGGTCTGGAGTCAGAGAGATTCCTTTATGTAAACATTACGCCTCTGTAGCCCTCCCTGTGTTAGTCACTGCCCTTTGTGTAAATCCTTCCAGAAAGGGGGGGGGCATACTAGGGTCTACCCCCCCCCCCGCCAGCCACGATCTGGTATTTTCAACCGTGTAGCAGTCTGTGCAAATGTTGATGCCTACTGAACTGACCCAAAGGGAGGAAAACCATGTTGTGCTATTAAAATTGTTCCGTCTGCAGAACTGTTTCTTCTTGTTGGAAAGATTGGTGCCCGTCCCTGGTGTGTGTGCTGTTTTTGGGGTTGTCTCGACCCTCCAGAGCAGATTTGTGGGTGGTGCATAGGGGGGAGAGGAGTTGTGGAATCCCTGTTGCACAATTATTATTTATTAAATTTGTTTGTTGCCTTCCGTTCTATGCTCCTGGGGTGGTCCGCAACTATCAGAACTCCTTGCACTGGCTTCTACTGGAGGGGCAACTTAAGTCGAACCCTGGACCTCTTTCTCGCTAAATAGTGGCCATCTGGCAAGCTTATTATTACAGCTTTAGAGAGCTGTTTAGAACAGTTTGCATGCGTGCGCGAAACTCATTCCCAGTCTAAATCAGGGACTCTTGCTTCTTTTCATTTAGAATCAAAACACCAAGAGACTTAGCTCAGTTGGCAGAGTACGAGACTCTCGAGCTCAGGGTCGTGGGTTCGAGCCCCACATTGGGCAAAAGATTCCTGCGTTGCAGGGGGTTGGACTAGATGACCCACGTGGTCCCTTCCAACTCTAATTCCGCGATTCCATTGTGAATCTCCCATGTCTCATTGATCTATGCCTAGGGATGAGGAATTTGAGTTCTTGGGACTCTTCCCAGGCCATATTTCTCACCAGCTGCACTGTGAGTGTTTTTGCTTGGCTCGAATGTGTCCTTGATCTCTTATTACTGCTTCTTGCTTGCTTGGGGGTAGGCTAGACAAGGATTTGTGTCACTGTGTGTAGCAACAAGCCTGCTGTACGAAGGTAAAATTAATTAGAAGGGAGTGGGCCCGGTGATTTGGGCCCTAATTTGCTTTAAGGTCTTCTCCTTATGGAGATTTCTGTTTCTTTGAGTGGAGATATTGGCTGTGTCCAAATATCATAATCAAGGTTTATTATGACAGGAAGGAAGACCCTAGTCTTCCCTTAGGGGTCATGTGTTCCCCTCTCCTCTGGCAGTGCGGTCGCAGGGAGGAGATAGGGAGCTTTTGCTTCCGCATTCAATTTAACCCCAGTTCAGTGTTGTATCCAAACCTTAAAATGTGGTTAGTAAACCATGGTCTGAGATTAACTTGTTTTAACCAAACCATAGTTAAGACTTAACCAGGGTTAGTTGAGTTTGCACAGTACAGCAAGTTGTGGCTAATAAACCCCCCTGAAGAGAGCTTCTGAACTGTTCCTCGTGGCAGTGCTAGACAACGGGAATGGGGGAGGCTAGGTTTCTGGTAAATAATGGTTCTATTATATAGCAAAATCCATTTTTTAAAAAAATAAACACCTGAAATCTGTGAATACAGTCGTACGTTGGATCCTGAACGCCTTGGTACTCAGACGTTTTGGCTCCCGAACGCCGCAAACCTGGAAGTGACTATTCCGGTTTGTGAATGTTCTTTGGAACCCAAACATCTGACGGGCTTCCATGGCTTCCGATTGGCTGCAGGAGCTTCCTGCAGCCAATCGGAAGCCGTGCTTTGGTTTCCGAACGTTTTGGAAGTCGAACGGACTTCTGGAACGGATTCCATTCGACTTCCAAGGTACGATTGTACCGCCCTGTGTGGCTAAGTTATAACAGGCTTACTCATACACTTTGTCTTACTCTTGTTTAGAAGCATTCTTATTCTCACCTATCTTTGCATGAATAAATGTGACAGTTGAATTGTTGCTCGTCTCGCAGATCAGGTAGAGGTCCCTTTTGACTTTGTCCTCATTCTGGTTCTGCCAGTGACTCATTTTCGTGCCCTCAAGGGAAGTCGCTTAATATTCTCCATGCCTCTGTTTCCTATCTGAAAAGATCAGAACCCTCCCTTTTTACCTGTGGTTTCCTTAACGCTTGCTAGAATTCTGTGGGTTCCTGTATGTGCATTCAATTTAATTCGAGGGTTCTTCCTGCCAGATTCTAGCACCTGATTAAACACTGTATGCTTGAAGTGCTCCTGTTAGTAAGCACTATTCAGTTAACACAGAGAGAACCAACTTCTAAATTTTCATTCGCCCCTTATTATGAATAATAATATTTATTAGTTATAAAATGCCTCTTAAAAAAACAAGAGCAATTATTCTCCTGATTCTTGCTGTCCCTGGAGGCAGTTGGTCCAATAATATATATGTGAAATCCGCGCAGAAGCTTATTGGAGGAGTTCAGACAACCTGCCTCATGCATTAAGAAGAAGAAGAAGAGTTTGGATTTGATATCCCGCTTTATCACTACCCGAAGGAGTCTCAAAGTGGCTAACATTCTCCTTTCCCTTCCTCCCCCCCCCAACAAACACTCTGTGAGGTGAGTGGGGCTGAGAGACTTCAAAGAAGTGTGACTAGCCCAAGGTCACCCAGCAGCTGCATGAGGAGGAGAGGGGACGCGAACCCGGTCCCCCAGATTACGAGTCTACCGCTCTTAACCACTACACCACACCGACTTAAAACAAGGCGCTTCCCATTTTGTGTTGTTACGGGAAACAGCCGTAGCCGTAACTCGGTGGCACAAGGGACGTGGTGGCGCTGTGGTCTAAACCACTGAGCCTCTTGGGTTTGCCGGTCAGAAAGTCGGTGGTTCGAATCCGCACGACGGGGTGAGCTCCCATTGCTCTGTCCCAGCTCCTGCCAACCTAGCAGTTCGAAAGCACACCAGTGCAAGTAAATAAATAGGTACAGCTGCAGCGGGAAGGTAAATGGCATTTCCGTGCGCTCTGGCTTGCGTCCTATTGCGCCAGAAGTGGTTTAGTCATGCTGGCCACATGACCCAGAAAGCTGTCTGTGGACAAACACCGGCTCCCTCGGCCTGAAAAGCAAGATGAGCGCCACAACCCCATAGTTGCCTTAGACTGGACTTAACCGCCAAGGGTTCATTTACCTTTAGCTTAGCAGTGCCAGTACATCTGCCTTGCATGCAGAAAGTCCCAGTAGCAATTCTCAGAATTTCCAGGCAGGGGCTGTGAAACCCCCTTGCCTGAAATCCTCAATTGCTGCTAGTAATGAACTTACAAATGCAAAACTTCCTGCAGAAAATAAAGCAATGGAAAAGGTTTTCGTTTATAGAGTTGCCAGGAAGGGCTAGATAGGTGTGCATGAAACTTCTGCCTGTTGGTTTAGCTCCGCTTTCTTCCCTCTTTGTATCTGACAGAAAGGGACAGGTCAGGCTCTGGCGAAGGACAGTTTTTCCTCTGTCCCAGCTTGGCTTCTGTGTTCAGTAAGTGTTCAGTATTAGGTTGCTTTTGGGTTGTCTTCTCACTTTTCTGCCACACGATGGTGCACTTTCCATCCTCCTGTGTCCAAAACAGCCATAATTAGTTACCTGTTGCTGCTGTAAAAGATAAATTAATCATATTCTTGAAGCATTCCCCTGCTTTTCCTGCCCTGTACTAAGAAAAGGCCAGCTGGTCAATTAAACGTAGTGGTCAACATAGATGCTGCTTCCAGATTCTTACGTCGGATGGGATGAACGGTCAGAAGTGGAAGTTCTGAGAGTCCCGTAAATGCAAAGATTTTAAACATTTAGAATGCTACCCATCTGTGTTGCTCCGCACTGGTAAAAAAAAAATTAAAATTAAAATTTGAGTATGTAAACATATATGCATAGCATGGGAGAACAGTAAACAATAACTGCTTGTAGCATGAAAAAGGGTATTAAAAGTTATTTCTTGTGATGCTCCTCTTGGGACACATTTCTGCACCTGCCTGTTTACTGCACAATAACATGTCCTCCCCCCCCGCCCCCCCGCATTTCTATCTCTTAAGGCTTGTGTTTCACCTTGGGCAGTAGTACATATTCCCACAGTGCATTTGAGGGTGGCGTTTCAGCAGCCCACTGTGTGCATTTGCTGGTATGGCTGTAACTTTTGCCTATCCACACTGAGAGCCAGTGTGGTGTAGTGGTTAAGAGCGGTGGACTCGTAATCTGGGGAACCGGGTTCGCGTCCCCTCTCCTCCACATGCAGCTGCTGGGTGACCTTGGGCTAGTCACACTTTTGTGAAGTCTTTCAGCCCCACTCACCTCACAGAGTGTTTGTTGTGGGGGGAGGAAGGGAAAGGAGAATGTGAGCCGCTTTGAGACTCATTCGGGTAGTGATAAAGCGGGATATCAAATCCAAACTCTTCTTCTATCCGTTCATGCACGCATGTCAACAAATGCTCCCACAGTTGGATGAAGTGTGCTGCTGCGGTACTGCCCCGCACCCTGAACTTACGAAATGAGTGTATTTAGTTGGTGGGGGGGGTAGCCAGTGTAGTGCCCCCCACTGGTATTCGCTGGACTACAACTCCCATCATCCCTATTAGCCATGCAGGTTGGGTCTGATGGGATTTGGAGTCCAGCAGCATCTGCCAGGCATTTCCTTGGCTGTCCCTTTATTACACCAATGCCGCAGCAGAAAGTGCAAAATGAAAGTGCATGCAAACTTTCCGAGAACGAGTACTGTATCAGCTGTCCTCCTGCCAACCCATAATTTACTTCCCTGGCCCTGCCTTTTACCCTGGGGGATGGGGGAGGCGGCAGTGATATTACCACGGCTTTCCCGTTCTTCGGACTCCAGCGATGCTTTGCCAGATACCATTGTGCTGCATGCGGGTTTATGCCGGATTAAAGGAGATGAATAAGGAAATGGATAAAGCCTAATGCGCCGAGGTGCTTAGCTTTGCATTCAGGAGTACGTTCCCCTGTTGCTAAAAAAAAACCTGCCCTTGTTTTAATTATAACTCCATTCCCTTCTGCAACGAGGCGCGGGTGTGCCGTGAGATAATACAAAGGACCTACTTCACCAAACTCATTAGTTTTTCGAGGCATCTCACGGGTAAAAACTTGACCTTGTTAAATCTGAATCAGGCTTTCTGTGACAGTATGTGGGAGTAATACTTCATCCAGTCTTATTAGTTTCAAGGCTACTTGGGAGCAGTAATGCATAATGGGGGAGATAGGTGCCTGATAGGGAGATTTCCCCAGCCTCCTTGGCCTGGAGGGTGTTGGTTGGCCTCTGCTAGGAAGACGCCAGAGAAGCGGACACGGGGCAATGGATTCAAAATACAAGAAAGAAGATTCCACCTAAACATTAGGAAGAACTTCCTGACAGTGAGAGCTGTTCGACAGTGGAATTTGCTGCCAAGGAGTGTGGTGGAGTTTCCTTCTTTGGAGGTCTTTAAGCGGAGGCTTGACAGCCATCTGTCAGGAATGCTTTGATGGTGTTTCCTGCTTGGCAGGGGGTTGGACTGGATGGCCCTTGTGGTCTCTTCCAATTCTATGATTCTATGATTCTATGGTCAATGGATAACTTCTTTTTCTCGATCTCATTTGTGCATGGACTGGATGCCTGTGAGGGTATGGTTAGGACCCTAGGCGGTGTTGACCTGACTGTAATCAGTCTGGAAAAGGAGCATTGTAGGGCTGGGTGATATATCAAAACAGTCATACCCTGGGTTGCACACTGTAATGTCTCTGAGGAAACCCTGGACTTCGGCAATGAGGAAACAACGCTGCCAAAGCAGTCTTTACTAAGCTGCAGCCATTGTTTATTAGACGATCATACACAGCGACGGGATCCCCCACAAGGAGGGAGTAAAACACTAAAATGAATGCATGGGAGGGGAACAGATTACAACTTAAATACCTGTATCCCAGCTAATAGGATTCAGGTGTACACAATAAGATTCCACACTTAAAGGCACTTACATCACACCTCCCTTTTACACTGAAGTTAAGGAAAAGTCAAAATTACAATAGATGATGAGAAAGTAATATATGAAATAGGTGAAATAGTAATGCACCCTACAGGGGTAATAGCTATACAGGAAGCAACAAAACAAGACATACAGTTACAGGAGGTGGCATCTTTAATATCACGTGGATGGCCACCGCATTTAAGAGATGTACCATCAGCAGCAAAAGCATTTTGGGCCGTGAAGGACTTGCTGCGCTGTCAGGATGGTGTGCTATATGTTGATGAAAGGGTAGTTATTCCCGTATCTCAAAGACACATACATCACAGCACGCTCCGTGTTGCGTACGTTTGGGTTGCGTACTCCGCTAACGCGGAAGTGCAACACGGAGCGCGGACGCTTCTGCGCAGTCCGCACATGCGCAGAAGCGTTCTGCACAGTTTGCGCATGCGTGGAAGCACCGCCCAGGTTGCGCACTGTTCGGGGTGCAAATGGCACCCCGGAACGAATTGAGTGCGCAACCCAAGGTACCACTGTATACCGTATTTTTTCATGTATTAGACGAGGTTTTTTGACTCAAGAATCATGTCAAAAAACTGGGGTCGTCCTATACATGGATAGTGGCATGGGGGGGGGAAGCTGTGCGCTGCCAGCCAGCTGGTTGGCGGGTGCGCAATTTCCCCCCCCCCCATGTTGCTGTGGGAGGCGCGTGCTCTAGGGAGCATTTCCTGCAGCTGCATGGAGGGGAAGCTGCATGCCGCCAGCCAGCTGATTGGCGGCCCACGCTCTAGGGAGCTTCCCGCCCGCAGTGGCGTGGGGGGAGTGGCTGCCCACTTTGCCAACCCTCTGCAATGGCCCTGCTGGGGTCATAGCGCGTGTGCAATTTCCCCTTTAAAAAGCTCAACAACTTTGGGCCATCTCCCTTCATTTTCTTTAAATTTAGTCCCCCGAAATGGGGGCCGTCTTGTACATGGGGGTGTCTTATACATGGAAAAATACGGTGTTGCCCAAAACTGGTTTGAAGTGTTATATTGTAATATTGGTTTCATAATTTTAGACCTGGCAATATATCGTGGATCCTGGTGCGTGTGTCTGTGTGCTATGCAAAAATCACAATGCGGGGAAAACTGCAAAGTCGGCCGATGTCTCCTGTGATATATCTGTATAATCACAATGTTTAGTTGGTGATGGATCACGATGTTGAAAACCTGATATTGCCCATCCCTAGATCATATCTTAGCGGTAGAACACATGGCATGTATGCAGAAAGTCTCAGGTTCAATCTCTGGCATCCCCAGTTTTAAAAAGTCCAAGTAGCAGATGATTGGAAAGATGGTGTGTCTGAGACACTGAAGACTGCCAGTCACAGTAGACAGTTCTGGGCTGGGAGTACAGCCAGGGTTTGACCTGGTATAAGGGCAGGTTCCTGGGAAGCTGGTGGAACATCAAGGCAATCAATGGGGAGTCTGAGAGAAGCTTTGTCCCTGCCTGATGGTCAGTAAATCACACAGTTCAGAGCTGGAGCTAAATCTTTATTAGAAAGAACACAATCTTCACAGACTTGGCTGGGTTTCAGGACTAATGAGCATAACAGCTCATGCCCTGTAGGTCCTACAAAATGAAAAAGGTTGCTGAGACTATAAGTCCCCGACTCCCCACAGCCACCTGTCTTCTCTTTTCCAGGGCTTCTTTCAAGTAATAGGAGACTGTGCCTGTTTGAAGCTAACTTCTCCTTTGCGCTTTTCATGCCCCTTCTGGTTCTGGGAGACAAGTGGTGAGGGGAGCTTACGGTAGGAGGCAGAGACAGCTGCGACTCTTCACCAGCCAGACTCATGACTCTTGGCCTCCCTCATCCATTTCTCCTCCTTCATTCTTCTGCCTCTGATTCTTCTTTCTGTCACAGACTCTCTGAACTCATGGAGCCCTGTCACCCCCCTTCAGCTTCCAACACCTCCTCTTTCAAGTCTTTTACCTGTGATCATTGTCCCACCACTATCTTCGGGGCTCTGAATCTTCTTCCCTTGGTGGTTCCCCAGCTGGTTTCTCCCACCATTCATCTGCATCCAACCAGTTCATGACCAGTTCCTCAGACCGAGAAGCCAGATGATTGTTGGACCATTATACAACCAAGTGGAATCCTGTTGGGATGGCCAACAGGCTGACCTTCAGATGTTGTTGGACTACAACTCCCATTGGCCACAGCCAGCACTGCCACTAGTCAGAGATGATGGGATTTGTAGTTCAGCAATACCTGGAGGGCACCACCATGGCTGGCCTTGGTCTTGGATAATAGAAGCTGTTCCATGCCGAGAAAACCAAGCGATGCTGGGTTATCCTATCCCATGGCTATGCCCCAGATTTTTCTTGCAGTAGCACTGCTGGTTGAAGGAACAGCGGCTGGTCTTTAGAAAGAGATGAGAATGGATGTTGGCTTGGAAAATGCTTCTTCGCAATGTTCCCTCTTCTCTCCTGCTTGCACAGAAGAGTGGCCAAGAAACTCTAGGGGCTTTAAAAATAAAACATGAAGGGCCTTTGTTTTAATTGTGCATCTGTGCCCCATGGGTTTGCGAGCTTAGGCCCCTGTTTAGAAAACAGAATAAAGCAGAAAATACACTATATCTTCTGATGGGGCGTAAAGCGAACTTAACACTGTTAAAACTCAGATGAAAGCAATACTAAACATCTCCTAACGACCAAAGGGTGCTGTTGTTATGAAATGGTTTATAATTAACCTCTATAAGTCTTATTTAATTGTGTTGCGAGAGACCTAAAGCAGGTTTTTAATCGGTTATTACGCAGCCCAGCGAGATAAATAAAACAAATGGTTCGATGAGTGGGCCATAACTCTTAAGGAAAATGATGTTCGCAGAGGATGGGAGCTCGCTTCAGGTGTCCGAAGGGAGCAAGCAAAACCGGGCCTCAGCCAAGGATCGGATGCGGCAGGCAGATTTGCATAATGTTCTCACTTACTGGTTAAGCTCTCCTTAAACCAAACTGTTTTGAAGGAAAGCCTTGCTTTGCAACAGGTTTAAGTGGGGGACTTTGACCCTGGTGCAAAGTAAGTGAGGGTCAGATAGACCAGAGAGTCAGGTGAGGCCAGAGCAGGGGCCGGCAAGGTTTACCTCGCCTGGGCCGGTTCACTCCAGCGGAGATCCCTCTGTGGGCCGGATTGCGCGTGTGCATCCTGCGATTTCCGGCATCTGCGCAGCCACGATTTCCAGCGTCTGCGCATATACAGACATGATTTCCGGTGCCGCGGAAGTGAGCCCCCCGCGCCACGCTGCTCCGGTTTAGTGCAGGGACTCGCTAAGCAGGCAGCTTGGTTCGGGGGCGGCTCGGGGCCGGTTAAACGACCCCCGTGGGCCGCTTGTGGCCCATGGGCCTTAGGTTGCCTACCCCTGGGCCAGAGAGTCTTCTGGAGGAATTGGCTTGGACGGAAAAGTTGTCTTAAGGCCTGGGGTGTCTTCATTGACTTGTAAGTTCAGCTGATGGTTGTCAGGCCAGTCCTCTGACCTAGAGGGCACCTTCGACCCACAGAGCCTACTCTGTGCGACCAGAGTGTTGGTGATACAAAAGGCAGGATTATTTCAGCTCAGTGGAATAGCAATGGCTTTGCGTGGCGCAGGGGCACATCTTCAATTCGCAACGTTGTCAGTTAAAATAGGTCTGCAAGAGGGCCTGGGGAGGACCCCTGTCTCAGGGAGCTACTGCCAGTCAGAATGCACAGTAGTGGATTGAACGCTGTGATCCATTGTAAGCATACGTCCGTTTACCGTATGTAGAACTTGCTATCAGTTTTTAATCATGCCCTGGCAGCTGTTCTCGGCGTGATAATAGCCAGCTGAAATCGGTAGCCACAATCAAGAGTGCCTGCCAGATTATGTGCAAACATCTGGGTAACATTGGAAAAAACCGACTATGAATCTACAAATATGGGGGAGTTCGAAAGCGGGTGGTAGCCGCGGCTGCTGCAATACTCAGATGCTTGTTTATACCAGCCGGCCTCCCCCCCCCCCCCCCGAGAAACCTAGAAACTTTAGTTTTGGGATAGGAACTTGGGGAAGCAATAAGCTGCTTTGTACTATATCAGGCCATTTGTTCATCTTGCCTAGCATCGCATACTCTGACTGACAGCGGCTCTCTAGAAATCATTTACAAGGGACTGAGCACCCTTGCTGAACCAAAATTCCCATTTATTTTTTTTTGGCAGCTAAAATGGAAGTAGGAAACAGCAGCTATAAAGTTTCCCCATAATGTGTAGCAGTGCCCATAAAGCTGCTTTAATCCTGCCCCAAAGATACGATCCTTCCCACTCCAGTTCCTGCTACAGATTTACCAATATAATCCGGATTAGTTTATGGCACAAATCAGTGGGCATAAGAGCCAGGTTTAGCTGATGCTTTAAATCCTCTTTTTAAAACTGTAGTGAAGTTGGCAAAACTTGGCCAGCTCTCTGCTGCCTTTTAACCGTCTAGTGTGCTCCTTTTTCTAGGAGTGTAGAAAGTTCTTGTGGAATTCTCTTTCCCTTCTTAGAGTTCAGCAGGTGTTGCCCACACACGCCCAGGAAAAACTTAGTACCGTATTTTTCGCTCCATAGGGCGCACCGGACCATAGGGCACACCTCGTTTTTAGAGGAGGAAACAAGGGAATTTTTTTTCTGGTTTTCCTCCTCTAAAAGCCCTGTTTTTTTTAGGATCAGCTAAAAGTTTTGCAGCTTTTTTTGCAAAGGGAAAAGCCCCCCTCCCCTTTTAGGATCAGCTAAAAGTTTTGCAGCTTTTTTTGCAAAGGAAAAAGCCCTGTTTTTTTGAGGATCAGCTGAAACTGGTGCAGCTTCTTTTTGCAAAGAGGAAAAGCCCCGTTTTTATGGGGTTCAACTCACATTTCTGCAGCTTCTAAAGGAAAGGGAGCCTTTTCTACAGTTTCCAGACAGATAATCTAATCAGCCAGTCACATTTCGCTGGGGAAACAAACAACCTCCCTCTGCAGCACATTCAACAATGGAGGCCTGGGCAAGAGGGCGGGGCTGAAAGGGATCCGGAACTCTTCTTTCTCTCCCGATCTCTTGATGATCAGCTGCTGAGCGGGGTCCTTTCAACACCCCCTTTTCTCTTTGTAAAATAAAAAGCATGATCCTCTTTTGGCCCCTGAGCAATTCGGCTCCAGGCACCACTACTCGCTCCATAAGACGCAGAGATATTTTCCCTTATTTTTTAGGAGGAAAAAAGTGTGTCTTATGGAGCGAAAAATACAGTATATTGTGCAAATTTGTGCATTAATAATTTTTTTTAAAAAGAGCTTAGCTTCTCAGTCTGCTTAACTGCCAAACCAAATTCCATGTTCGATTGCACACTGCTGCAATGGAATAGCTACTACAGCCGTGCAGCTTTGTTTATGCAAAACTGCCAGTGCCTATTACAAATAATAATTGTCAGTGTTTCTAAAGCAAAACAAGCGACACGGATCGATTCCCTTCCTCCCACCTCCTCTTGCATTCTGCGCATGAGAACCCTGGTAAATTTAGGATCCATATTGCGTAAAGTTTGTTCTTTCTAAAAAGTACTGCTAGTACATTAGGTTCTGTACAGTAAGTGCAAATACAGATTGATCTTTTGATAGGCCACACCACAGACACCTAGAAATTAGAAAACCAGAAATGCTCTGGTGAGCATCATTTTGAAATTTTGTGGCTGGAATGTTGACACCGGAAGAATGCAGCGTAAGAGGCAATTATTTAATATTCTTCTTGTCTCAGTTGGGTTCTGCCTGTTTGTTTGCTCCTATATCTTGAGGATCTGCAGCAATTAAGCTGTTGTTTGATATGCTGAAGGGGTTTCAGGCAAGACTTCTCTCTCTCTCTCTCTCTCTCTCTCTCTCTCTCTCTCTCTCATATGAGAATCGTAGGTCACTGTTGAGTGGCGACTGCTTCATCTATTTCTCCTTTTGTATGATTTCAGAGATGTAGGACAGGCGAAGTTTTGTGTACGCTGCAGCTGTGATTCATTTGGGCCACGGGGAGGAGGGTGCCGGTTGCTTGCTACACAAATCTTCCTTGTGATTCATGAAGAGCAATGCATGTCAGCCTTGTAGGAGGTGCATTCACCTGACGAGGGTGGAGAGTTGCTTCCTAAAGGAGAAATGAGCTAAATGCCAAAAGTGCATTGGTTAGCGGCAGGGTGGGGTTAGGCGAGACGCACAAGGGCTGCTGGGGAGAAGGTGCTATCTTTTACCTGTCCTGACACTGCTGCTAGCCAGTTTGGGGGTAACTGCAAATTCCAGTATTATAAGAATGAGGGTCGAAAAGGGATCTCTCTCTCTCTCTCTCTCTCTCTCTCTCTCACACACACACACACACACACACACACACACGAACTCTGGATTTGAAGATTGAACAAATACTGGCTTATAAAAGATAGAATAGTTGGATTCTAAAGAATGAATACCATACGTAGCTGCAGAGAGAAGTCATTTTATTCTATCTTGCCTTTCTTTAGTTTTTCTTCTTTTCTTTCTCTCTTGCTTTCTCCTTCTTTAGATTTCTCCTTCCTTCCTTCCTTCCTTCCTTCCTTCCTTCCTTCCTTCCTTCCTTCCTTCCTTCCAACTTTGCTCAGTATATTATAAATGGGTATGTATTTCTGTATATCTTTGAATAAGTATCAACATTATTATTACTACAGTGGTACCTCAGGTTACAGACGCTTCAGGTTACAGACTCTGCTAACCCAGAAATAGTACCTCGGGTTAAGAACTTTGCTTCAGGATGAGAACAGAAATCGTGCGGCGCTGGCAGCGGGAGGCCCCATTAGCTAAAGTGGTACGTCAGGTTAAGAACAGTTTCAGGTTAAGAACGGACCCCCACAACGAATTAAGTTCTTAACTTGAGGTACCACTGTATTATTATTTGAAAGGGGATCTCTTTCTGCATTTCGCTTGTGGTTCTGTGAGTGGCATGAAGTTATAAGTTAGTCTGGTTTGCCGGATTCAGACATTCAAACAAACCATACATTTGTGAAACACACCATGGTTTAATGCAGGCAGTCCTCGTTTTGAGTGGAGGTTATGGTTCGGACCCCCCACATGCGTAAGCCCGTTCCGCCCCTGGCAGCTACTTCCGGGTTGAGCACTGTGCTTGCCTGTGCAATCGTACATCATTCAAACGCACCTAAGTTGGTTGTTGCCTGCACTTTGTGTGAATGTGGAAATGCTGAGGCTTGATTCCTAGGCCTTCTGCAATCAGAGCTGTTGCTCCACCACCGAGCTGAAACTCTTCCTCATAGTGTCCTCTAATTTTCTGGCATGAACCAGCCACCTGGACCTACACTTTGGGCCCACTGCCGTTTCCATAATGCAACCCCACCTAGAACGCATTTGCGGTAGTCAAATCTGGCAGCTGAGGCCAGGTCTGTTTTTCTGCAGTTCCTTTTTCTCTCTGAGAGGTACGATAGCAGCTGAAGAGCATGGCCTTCCAAGGTCAACATTATGCAAGTGGGGATTGCAGCAAAAACTAAACGCGGGTTGCTCAAGCGCATGAGGTAGTGTATTTCTGCATTTGGCATGGGCTGTTCACATAAGCCATCATCATCATTTGCCCCATAGACTTGTCAGGAAGGAATTGGCAGGGATCTAACATCATGGCCAGAAGAGGGCTTGCCGCTGCTGTCACACAACTTGTGTGTTTTGCTGAGGAAGGAGGTTGCACAACTGGCAGAGAGGTTAACTCTGGACTTTTGCACCATGTGCACATCCTTTCCGCGAAAAGCGATGCAGCAGATTTCATGTTGCGATGAAGAAAAGGGCAATTGGGGAGAAAGGTAAAAAGTCAAGATGGGAAGTTGGGCTGGGGAAACCCAGCCAGATGGGCGGGGTATAAATAATAAATTATTGTTATTATCATTATCATCATTAGATGGATTCTTAAAAGATAGAATATACTGCCTTTGGGGGGGGATGTGAGGAGTGAGCTGAAAGGGTTACACTCAGCTCCAAGCTGCGTCCAGCCCACAGGATGTGACGTTCTGTTGTCTGTATATGTTTTAGTACTGCTGCATTTCCCAGTCTTCTCCGTACATACCCAAAGACCTCATTGAGCTCAACCGCTCTCCCATGGCATCATGCCATCTCTGGGCTTCCTCTTGAGGCAACTGTTGAACCTTCTCAGGGCTCTTTGGTTCACACTGAACCAAACAAGCACTCATGCTAGTGGCCGTGAACCTTTCAGGTAGAATCCCTTCAGTGGACCGTGCAGACTGCTGTGATACCACCATAGGTTTCCCGTTTGCCTCACAGGATTCTGCCTGTACGTCCTCGACTGCAAAGGGGATAAAAACACAAATCTTTTGGGTTGCTAATTTCTGTGGGCAAGGCATAGCTTCTTGTTGGGGTACTTCCAGCTCCAAGCACATCTCCCATTTTTTTTTCCCTGTGGGTTAGAAAAAGCTGACTCAGGTTTTGATGTTGGAACGCTGGCATTTATAAGAATGGGGACTAATTATAGTCTAAAGCGTAGTTCGACAAGAGAGGGCATTTGTGTTTCTATTAAATATTTCTCAGGCAATGTGATGAGTCACTAAATATAGCTTCTGCACAAAATACCCTGATTGCCTAATGACTAGGTGTTGGTAACTGAAATTACACACAGACACACACTCTTTCCCCCTCTCTCACCGTCTTTCTTGCATAAAAAAAAAATCTGGGAAGTGTCTCTCTGAGTAATGCATTAGTTGAGGTTGCCCAAGAACTGCAGAGTGACTTTTGATTGCAAAAGCTGTAAAAACATAACTCAACGTTTGAAGAACCTGGAAAACATCTGTCACGTTGTATGACAAAATGTTTCTTCGGTATGTACGTTGACAAAGCTGAAGTGGGAAAGTGTTTGAAGGGTATAAATAAGATACTCTCGGTGGTGGTGGGCAGGAAAACAACAAATATTTTGGAACAAAACCATTATGTCAAACACAAATCCATGTTCCTTTCATAACAGATGGCAAATGTTTATGGAATATCTAAATGGTTCAGACTGTGGCAGGAATCCACCCAGCACTCATGGGAAAGCGTGGTGTGATCTCTTCAGAGTAATCAAACGAAACACATGCTATGACAAATGTCCGTCATTTTATCGTTCGTTGACTGCTGTAGCAATTGTTTCGTCAAAATTTATCTTCTGTTCCATGAAAATAAATAAAAAACGGTTATTTAGAATAAAACGGTTGTGGGAAACCAATGTGCTGTGGCGGTTAGAGAACTGAGGAGACGTGAGTTCAAACCCAGTTGGCAATGAAGTTTACCGGGCTAGTCCCTCTCAGCCCAGCCTACCTGGCACGGTTGTTGGGAGGATGAAATGGGGAGGAGGGTTTTAAAAGAGAGAGGGCCATATGTGGAGAACCCCTCATCCCACTTTAACCACTTGGTAAATTTATTTGGTGCCTCCCCACTAAGCGAGGAGAAATGTAAAAATATCCCCACCGCCCAGCAAAGTCATACAACTAGTCTAGCAAGTGATTGACATGCAGAGTGTCAAGTGAGCTGCCGGTAAATGGTTATCTGTATCCATGCAGAGTTGACGGCGATAATACTCTGGTGTTACCACCCTGAAGTGCAAAATATCTGCTAGCTTTGGAAAGTCGTCTTCTTCTTCTTCTTCTTCTTCTTGTTTTTCTTCTTCTTCTTCTTTTTCTTCTTCTTTTCTTCCCACTCATGAGGCCTGTACATCCTTCGTTTTAAATGTATGGTTAGAGCATAGGTAGGCAAACTAAGGCCCGGGGGCTCGATCCGGCCCAATCGCCTTCTCACTCTGGCCCGCGGACGGTCTGGGAATCAGCGCGTTTTTACATCGAGTAGAATGTGTGCTTTTATTTAAAATGCATCTCTGGGTTATTTGTGGGGCCTAGGAATTCGTTCATTTTTTCCTTCAAAATATAGTCCGTCCCCCCACAAGGTCTGAGGGACAGCGGAATGGCCCCCTGCTGAAAAAGATTGCTGAACCCTGGGTTAGAGTTTTAGACTGCAGCACAGCACTTGGAGAACTGCCGCCTTAATGGATCTACCTGTTGAAATCAATTTATTCTTTTCAGCTTTTTTCTTCCACCTCTCAAGTGATTCTTCTTCTTCCTCTCATCCTGTCTCTGTTGTTAGTCTGACTCCTTTAGAGCCATGAGCTCACTTGTCTGGAAGAACAAATGCCTCTATCTATCTATCTATCTATCTATCTATTTTAAAATACACAAAATAAATCGTTTATTTTGCAGACGACATGAAAGAGGTTGACGAAATGGAAAGAGTGATGTTGGAATACGCTGCAATGAGCAGAGAAATGAACCACTATATGGAAGCAGTTGAAGACACGGTGAATCAGGTAAGCGATAACCGTCGTGTTACATGTGGAACAAGTTGTATGACCCCGACATGGGCACACTGATTTGGAAGGTATTCCGACATACTGGATAAAACTGAAGCTTGGCAGTACAGAAGCTGCTTTATTGGCTCATCTAGCTCAGTATTTCCTTCACTGACCACCAGCGACTCTGGGGCTTCAGACAGGGGACATTCCCCGGAAATGCTGGGGGTTGAAGGTTGTGAGGTGAAGCAATTTTTGGGTGGATTTTAGTAGACACGTTCAGCTGACTTGTGAAAGATATGCAAGTCACTGTGAGATAATCTGCCAGTTCCTGGAGTTCAAGTATTTTTTTCCCTCTCTCCTGCCTCAAATAACCCTTTACCCCCGTGCTACTTATAAAACAATAAACATGTCCAATGAAAATGAAGGATTGTCAGTAATTCATACAGTTGCGTGGCTTTGAAAGCCGAGCTGTTGTTGACTTAAGCTGCTGTTGGAGCGAAACAGCAGGTGAACTGTACCAACATCCTCTTTTGATTGATTCAGCAACCCGCTGAGTAAGAAGTGAGCCATTGGATTACTGTGATGTTTCCAGCAACGGACTGTGGGAAACCCTTTGTTGGATCAGGAGTGGAAACTCCCTTCTGTGAGACATTTATCTCACCTGTAAAATGACTTACCTTGCGCTACTTCTCCTTTCCAGTACGTTTGAACTACTGTATTTCTCTCTCTCTCTCTCCCACTTCCAAGTTAACCAACACCCTTTTAAAGACCAAGAACATAAACAATGATGCCATTATTTGGCTTAGCTTTTAGGAAGAAAGCAAAAGACCAGATCCTCTTTTATATAAAGCGTTACCAAAGCGAAGCAAGCCGTAACAGGCAAGTAGAGAGGGGTTGTTGTTGTGTGTGTAATTGGTCTGTCCAATGGCAAAGAACAAACAAAACTTATTTCCTTATATCCACTTTCCTATTTGCTCGATCATAGGGTTGCACTAAGGGCACGATAAAGGTGTGAACAGAATGCACAAATATATCTGCTATGTAGCTCTTTACATGCCAGGATTGTTGTTGTTTAGTCGTTTAGTCGTGTCCGACTCTTCGTGACCCCATGGACCAGAGCATGCCAGGCACTTCCACTGCCTCCCGCAGTTTGGCCAAACTCATGTTGGTAGCTTCGAGAACACTGTCCAACCATCTCGTCCTTCTCCTTGTGCCCTTCATCTTTCCCAACATCAGGGTCTTTTCCAGGGAGTCTTCTCTTCTCATGAGGTGGCCAAAGTATTGGAGCCTCAGCTTCAGGATCTGTCCTTCCAGTGAGCACTCAGGGCTGATTTCCTTAGGTTTCATCTTCTTGCAGTCCTCCAGCACCATAATTCAAAAGCATCAATTCTTCGGCGATCAGTCTTCTTTATGGTCCAGCTCTCACTTCCATACATTACTACTGGGAAAACCATAGCTTTAACTATACGGACCTTTGTGGGCAAGGTGATGCCTCTGCTTTTTAAGATGCTGTCTAGGTTTGTCATTGCTTTTCTCCCAAGAAGCAGGCGTCTTTTAATCTTGTGACTACTGGGAAAACCATAGCTTTAATTAGGATTAAAGGTAAAGGTAGCCCTGACTGTTAGATCCAGTCGTGGATGACTCTGGGGTTGCACACACATCTTGCTCTATAGGCCAAAGGAGCTGGTGTTTGTCCACAGACAGCTTCCGGGTCATGTGGCCAGCATGACTAAGCCGCTTCTGGCGAACCAGAGCAGTGCACAGAAACACCATTTACCTTCCTGCCTGAGTGGTACCTACAGGTGAAACTCGAAAAATTAGAATATCATGGAAAAGTCCATTTATGTAAGCAATTGTTTTCATTAGCTACTGGAGTTTAATATATGAGATAGACTCATGACATGCAAAGCGAGATATGTCAAGCCTTTGTTTGTTATAATTGTGATGTTTATGGCGTACAGCTGATGAGAACCCCAAAGTTGAAATTGTTAATTTGGGGTTTTTATCAGCTGTACGCCATAATCATCACAATTATAAGAAATAAAGGCTTGACATATCTCGCTCTGCATGTCATGAGTCTATCTCATATATTAGTTTCACCTTTTAAGTTGAATTACTGAAAGAAATGAACCTTTCCACGATATTCTAATTTTTCGAGTTTCACCTGTATTTACCTACTTGCACTTGACATGCTTTCAAACTGCTAGGTAGGCAGGAGCTGGGACCAAACCACGGGAACTCACCCTGTCGTGGGGATTCGAACTGCCGACCTTCTGATCGGCAAGCCCTAGGGTGTGTGAGATCACAGCGCCACCCGCGTCCCTTTAACTAGGATTAGCTAACAACAAATTGGACAGATCTCAGTTATCTTAAGAACATAAGTAGAGCCTTGCTGGATCAGGGTAATGGCTCATTGAGTCCAGCGACCAACCAGCTGCCTCCTGTAGTTTCAGAAGCATGCTGCCTCTGACAGCAGAGCCCACAACAGATACACATCATGGCTAGCAGCTCCCATCCATGAATTTGTCTAATCCCCTTTGAAAGCCAAATCTCTTTCCGAAAGCCACAGTTTTACTGCTCAAGAAGCCAACTCTCTTCTGAGGGTGTACAGTTCAGAATTTGCAAGCTTCCGTAGCACACACACGCACAAACACAGAGAACTTAGGTCTGACACCAGATTTCTGTTGCGTAAGAATTTGTCTCCTGGATTTTGCCATCTGACTTCCCCAAGGCTGTAACTTGTCTGCTTGGCTGGTAAGGAAATTTTGCTGGCTAGAAATGTGGTGGGCTGGTGAAGGAGGAACAAAAGTGCTCCGATTCTCCCTTTCTGTTTGCATGTTGGTTATGGGAAAAGCACCTGGAGGAAATTGCATGCATTTGCTCGTGTGGAGTTAATAGGGGTGGTGGAGAGATTAGTTGGGTCTGCATTTTAATGCCAACCTACAAGATTTGCACTTTGCAACCTGGCACGTGGACCGAAACACGGCTTCTGGAACGTGCAAGTTTTTTACGAAGACAGAAGGGGGTGTTGAAAGGAAGCCGCTGAACAGCTGTTCAGCAAGTGATCAGGGAGAGAGATAAGGCTCTCTTTCCAGCCCCGCCCCCTTGCCCAGGCCTCCATTGTTGAATGCAGAGGGAGGCTGTTTGTTTCCCCAGCGACATGTGACTGGCTGATTAGATTATCTGTCTGGAAACTGTAGAAATGGCTGTAGGACTAGAAGCTGCAGAACTGTGAGTTGAACCCCGTAAAAACGGGACTTTTCCTCTTTGCAAAAAGAAGCTGCACCAGTTTCAGTTGATCCTCAAAAAAAAAAAAACCAGGGCTTTTCCCTTTGCAAAAAAGCTGCACCACTTTCAGCTGATCCTCAAAAAAGCAGGGCTTTTCCCTTTGCAAAAAAAAGCTGCACCACTTTCAGCTGATCCTCAAAAAAGCTGCACCACTTTCAGCTGATTCTCAAAAAAGCAGGGCTTTTCCCTTTGCAAAAAAAAGCTGCACCACTTTCAGCTGATCCTCAAAAAAGCTGCACCACTTTCAGCTGATTCTCAAAAAAGCAGGGCTTTTCCTTTGCAAAAAAGCTGCACCACTTTGAGCTGATCCTCCAAAAAGGGCTTTTCCCTTTGCAAAAAAAAAGCTATACCACTTTGAGCTGATCCTCAAAAAAACAGGGCTTTCCCCCTTTCCTCCTCTAAAAACCATCTTATGGAGCGAAAAATATGGTAGGTACCACTGCGGCAGGAAGGTAAACAGCATTTCCATGCGCTATGGCTTCCATCACGGTGTTCCATTGCACCAGAAGTGGTTCAGTCATGCTGGGCACATGACCCGGAAAGCTGTCTGTGGAGAAACTCCAGCTCCCTTGGCCTGAAAAGTGAGATGAGCGCTGCAACCCCGTAGGCGCCTTTGACTGGACTTAACTGTCCAGGGGTCCTTTACCTTTTTACCTTTACCTTATAATATGAAACAAATCACGTAATTTCAAACATAGCAAAAGTAGTCATAAACAATAGATAAAGCATCAAAAAGTACACAGCCAAACTGAACCATTTCAACATGAATCATAATAAGATCTAAAACAGAGATGCAAAATAATAATAATATCAGTAACAGTAACCAGTGTGTGCCCCCACCCCCGAAAATACCCCATCTACTTGCAGTTTTTGGGGTTGTAGAATGAATTGGACTGATGCAAGAGGCTAACTGATTGCTGATTGGAGGAGGGAGGGAGGGAGGGAGTTCCCTGCAATGATTAACTTCTTGTGGGAAGTGCTAGAGGTGGAACGCCTTCCTTCTCTGCAGCATTTATTATATAACAGTTTGAAGCAGGAAGATTTGCGAAATGCATCCTGATGGGAATCTCTCTGAATATTCAGGATCAAGACAAAGAGTTGCCCAAGAAGAATATTCAGGTTGAAGATCGATTAGTTGCATAATATGAGGAAACTTAATTTTATGGGTACGAGAACAGGTCGTGATGTCCTGGAAGAATATAGCCCATAAAACTTCCAGTAATGCAGTTGCTAAGTGGCACTTTCACACAGCGTCGGTGAAAACATCATTACCCTGAGCCTTGAAAAATAGCTCAACACACACTTCCTGATCGGTTGTTTGTAGGAATGGCTACACCAGGATGGTAATTTGGCATTTTCACACAGCCACAGGTAGGGAATATGTTAGAGGGGAACCTGAAATTCACCAGTAATCCCAACCCATAGCCCCCTTGATTTGACTTCCCCTCCCAATGATCTTTGTGTTGCCATAGCTTTGCAGATTAGCCCATAAAAGGTATTATCGCCCACAACAATGTTTAATAACCTGCTTGTCTGCATATACCTGAGTCAATCACCTGTGCCACGTCAGTAGCCTGAAAGGGAGAGAAAATAACCAACCCCCCCCCAGCTTATTTATAGTAGTTCTTGCCCCAAATCAGATTACGTAATGACTTCTTGGAACAGGGGTGAGGGACTTTTGACCCTCCAGATGTAGCTGAACTACAATTCCCATCAACCACATTAAGGCCAGGGATGATGGGAGTTGTAGTTCATCTACATCTGAAAGGGCAGTGGTCCCCACCCTTGACTTAGAGGTCCATCAATTAGATGGAGGGTGGGGAAAGTGGGGTTCCAGTTCTTCCCATTACTTCCTTTCCTAAGCTTCTCGGCATCACCCCATCCGTCATTCAAACCATTGTTTTAGGAGCCATTCTTGGTTTGCTAAACTGGCCTGTCTGGTGATTTCTCCAAACTAGAGATGAAGACTGACTGTGACTCTATGAAGGACCACATACTTTGTGCACAGAAGGTGCTTAGTCATGGTCTGGGGAATCAAGCCATTACATTAGTACAAAAAAAAATATTTGGGGGGGGGGGGATGAAATACAGTACATTCCAATGAGGACGGAAGATATTCAGTAGCCACAAAATGCTAACTGGATTGCTAAGGATGTCTTCTTCCCCTGGAAAAGCAGTGGGGAGAGGAAATTAAATGGTGTACAGTGGTACCTCTAGTTGCGGTCTTAATCCGTTTTGGGGTGCCGTTCGCTCCTGTTTTTCTTACAGGAGTGGAAAAGCAACCATGCAGTTAACATGGCTGGAAATAAGGATGTTGTAGACTGAGCTGAGAGGCCCTCTTTTTAGTCAGGCTGTAGCCGTTCGGGGGTGCTCACCTGTCAACGGTCACAGTGAGGTTGCATTTCCTCCAGCCGTGGAGGCAGAGCCAGGGGCATAGCGAGGGGTGTGTGTATGGGGCGGGCCGCCCCAGGTTCCATAATGGAGGGGATGACAAATTATCAAGGAACAATTACTGCCCTACTAGGGCGGTTCATAAAAAAAAACACTTTTTTTAAAATGCCTGCTCCAAAGGTCTCATTTTACTATACTAGGGATTATATAGCTATATATGAAATTTCATGCATATTGGTTAATATCTTGACCCTCCTCCACCAAAATAGCTGTTTACTTGGCTGTTTTCCTATGTCGTGAAGGCTGAAATTTCAGTTCAGTGGAGCACTTACTGTTCCCAACCCTAACCCTGTGGAAAGCCATCTAATTAGACTTTAATTTGATTTTGAGATGTTTTTAGGAGGTAATTTAATTATTGTTTGATTTTATACCAATGTTATGTATCTGATGTTAGCCACCCTGAGCCCCACTTCAGCTGGGGAGGGTGGGATATAAATAAAAGTTTATTATTATTATTACTTTTTATTATTCCTTTGTAAGAAAATATGAAATAACGTAAAACCATTTTTGCAGGGGGGGGATCAATGGGGGGGGCAACAAGAAATTTTCCGCACCAGGTACCACCTGACCTTCCTACGCCTCGGGGTGGGGGTGGGGGGGACAATTTTTTTTTTTTTGCCCCTGGGTACCAATTTACCTTGCTACGCCCCTCGGCAGAGCACAGCCATCTTGGCTAGTAGCCTTCTTTTCTGTGATTTTTTTCTAACCCGCTTTTAAAGCTTTCCAAGTTGGCGGCCATCACTGCTTCCGGTGGAAGCAAATGCCATAGTTTAGCTATTTACTGCACGGTTAAAGGACCCCTGGACGGTTAAGTCCAGTCCAAGGCGACTATGGGGTTGCGGCGCTCATCTCGCTTTTCAGCCGAGGGAGATGGCGTTTGTCCACAGACAGCTTTTCCAGGTCAAGAGTACATCGCTGTTGGCGCACAGAGAACCGTGACGAATGCCAGAGCACACAGAAACGCCATTTACCTTCCCACCGCAGTCATACCTCCTGTATTTACTCAAATCTAATGCTCACCTTTTTTAGCCAAATTATGTCGCGAAAATTAAGGTGCTCATTAGATTCGATTGCACATTTACATTCGCCAGCAAATACCCTTTTTTGGGGTGGGGTTTCAAGGTTCTGAAACTTGAGGTGCACATTAGATTCAATGGTGCATTGTTGTTGTTGTTGTTCAGTCGTTCAGTCATGTCCAACTCTTCGTGACCCCATGGACCAGAGCACGCCAGGCACGCCTATCTTTCACTGCCTCCCGCAGTTTGGCCAAACTCATGCTAGCTGCTTCGAGAACACTGTCCAACCATCTCATCCTCTGTCGTTCCCTTCTCTAGACTCGAGTAAATGCAGTATTTATCTACTTGCACTGGTATGCTTTCGAACTGCGGGGCTGGCAGAAGCTGGGACAGAGCAATGGGAGCTCACTCCGTTGCAGGGATTCGAACCGCCGACCTTCCGATCGGCAAGCCCAAAAGGCTCGGTGCTGCGTCCCCCTGTGCTGAATCCTCTGGCGTTCAGCTTCATTGGGCACCCCCAAGTTCTAGTGTTATGGGAGAGGGAGAAAACCTTTTCTGGACCCACTTTCTGTATGGCATGGGATTACTCTTTTAATGTGACAGTTATTTCTCTCCACCCCCCAACCCCCATTTCTTGTTGATGTTTCGAAGGCTGAAAAACGTAGCTAAATTCACTTTGCATCCTAATCGTAATTGTGGAAAGTGAGAGAGGGGCACAGTTGAACTCCTTTTTGTTGCAACTCCCCCCCCCCCTCCACGGGAAGCATAGGAAACACAATGTTTTTTAATCTTCCAGTTATAGTATTTGTGGCATTTTGCTAATCCTTCCAAGTCTGGGGCAATAAGCTTCTCTCTGAATAAATCGAGTCCTGTTGTGAGCTAAAGCTCTGATAAGTTTCATTTTCCATGATAAGTCTGCATTTTTGAAGTGCTAAAACTCTGAAATGGGTAAAAATCCTTTCCTGCATTTTTATATGGTAATCTATTAACATCCCAAGTATTCCTTCTTTTCTTCTTTAAGCAGATAGGGAAAAAAGTACCATGCAAGCTGATAACCTGTATTTTGATTTTTCCCAATGCCGGTTAAACATTTCTAAAATGTAACTGGAAATGGCACAATTTGCTGGGGAGCTTTCCTGAACACACCCCCTTTGAAGCGAATGACAGATGGCAATTTAGTTCATCGAGCCAATATGCCTTCAGAATGAATGGGCAATCCTAACCGAAATCACAGAAGTCAGGCTGAATAAGACATCTAGCGGTGGCGGGGAGAGAATTGAGGACCCTCAAACGTTTCTTACACATCCCAAACTGCAAAAGAAAAATTAATAGGGAAAACAATAATGTGCAGAATTAATTATGCAAAACCAAGAATTTATTATCCCCCCCCATTTTGCATAATTTACGTCACATGTGGCAGACTTCAGCCTTACAGAATCTGTGGCTTCTAAAATTACAGATGTGGGGATGCTGTGGCCTTCCAGATGTCGTTGGACTACAGTTTCCACCATCTCTGTCATTGCCTATGCTGGCTGGGTCTGATGACAGCTGGAATCCAGCAATATTTGGGGTCCCCCCCTTTTATTAGCTCCCCAGGGCCCATGAATTCTAGCCAATTGCAATATGGTGGCCCAATGTGCAGGGCCAATTTCCTGCTATGCTCTGTGATGCACACACTGTGATGTTCCAAAGGTAATGTGCAATTTGTAGCTGAGTTTCTACGGACCAGGGATCCTAGCTGTCTAATTTAGTGGAGTGGGGGGAGCTGTTGTTGTTCAGCAAAAAGTGGGAGTTGGAAATCCTTGCAGATCTACTGTGGTGCTCTGCTAGTGATCTTTCTAACCTTTTTTCTACCTACCCCTAATGTATACAGGTTGCATAATCCAGCTTTCTTGATGCAGAATTTGGATTGTCAGAGTGCAGAATTGCTGGTGTTTTTTCCCCAGCTTGGCAGCCTTCCTAATAAGAGCGGTGGACTTGTAATCTGGGGAACCGGGTTCGTGTCTCCGCTCCTCCACATGCAGCTGCTGGGTGACCTTGGGCTAGTCACACTTCTTTGAAGTCTCTCAGCCCCACTCACCTCACAGAGTGTTTGTTGTGGGGGAGGAAGGGAAAGGAGAATGTTAGCCGCTTTGAGACTCCCTCGGGTAGTGAAAAGCGGAATATCAAATCCAAACTCTTCTTCTTCTTTCGTACAGTAAGTGTGAGGTGCTCTGTGATGTGCCTCTGAGCTGCTGTGCGAAGGGGGAAGCTCAGCTGTGGTCTCTTGCACTGCTTGTCATGTAGAGTTATTTTAGCTTGTGGCTTTCAGGGTTAAGAGCTTTGGCCACTCTGAAAGAGTACGAAAATGACTAAGAGGACAACAGTGGCTGCATACACAAGGACACACAGAACCTTCTCTAGCAGCTGCCCAAGAGTAGGAAGGTGCCAGAAGGTTGCAAAACAATGCCCTCTGTAGCTGCTTGGCAAGCACATAGCCATTTGGGTTGCTTTGAAACTCTCTTCCCAAGATAGCTAACTGGGGAGGGAGAGGAGGATGAAGCTGTGGAGAACATGCAAGACTGGTTCCAGATTTTGGTGGGGGCCTTCAAGAAGACATTTCGAGTGTCTCTCCTCCTTGTGTGCAACCACTCTCCTTCGACCATTGTTGCTACCATCCATTTGCTTTCTTCTTGCTGTGGGGCCAATCCTCAGTTACCTATCAGCAGGGGAAGACAAGGAACATGGAAGTCATTGCACCTCCTCTTTGATCTTCTCATGGTTCACTTGCTCATCATCATCATTTTTAATTTGTATACTGTCTTTCTATCTTACAATACTCAAGGCGGTTTACAAGCTGAAGAAACAAAAAATGTACATCTTATAACAAATCTAATGCAATACAAAAATGTGATAATAAAACATAACTTTAAAATAGGCAACCTACATTAAAAAAGTAACATTCAACAATCATTAGAATAGTATTAAATAATAATAACATATAAAAGTCCTGTGAAGAGGAGTTCTGCAAGGTTTCAGGAACAGGCGTTTGACCATATACAGTTGTACCTTGGAAGTCGAACGGAATCCGTTCCAGAAGCCCGTTCGACTTCGAAAACATTCTGAAACCAAAGCACGGCTTTTGATTGGCTGCAGGAAGCTCTCTCGCTTAGACTACTGCAATGCGCTCTATGTAGGGCTACCTTTGAAGGTGACCCGGAAACTACAACTAATCCAGAATGCGGCAGCTAGATTGGTGACTAGGAGCGGCCGCCGAGACCACATAACACCGGTCTTGAAAGACCTACATTGGCTCCCAGTACGTTTCTGAGCACAATTTAGAGTGTTGGTGCTGACCCTTAAAGCCCTAAGCAGCCTTGGTCCAGTATACCTGAAGGAGCGTCTCCACCCCTATCGTTCAGCCCGGACACTGAGGTCCAGTGCCGAGGGCCTTCTAGCGGTTCCCTCACTGCGACAAGCCAAGTTACAGGGAACCAGGCAGAGGGCCTTCTTGGTAGTGGCACCCGCCCTGTGGAACACCCTCCCACCAGATGTCAAAGAGAAAAACAACTACCAGACTTAGAAGACATCTGAAAGCAGCCCTGTTTAGGGAAGCTTTTAATGTTTAACAAATTACTGTATCTTAATATTTTGTTGGAAGCTGCCCAGAGTGGCTGGGGAAACCCAGCCAGATGGGCGGGATATAAATATATTATTATTATTATTATTATTATTATTATTATTATTATTATTATTATTATTATTATTATTTTATTGGAAGCCCCGTTGGACATTCGGCTTCCAAAAATAGTTCACAAACCAGAACAGTCACTTCTGGGGTTGCAGCGTTTGGGAGTCAAAACGTTAAAGAACTAAGCTGTTCGAAAACCAAGGTACAACTGTATTCCATTTGCCGGGGTGTGGATCTTTGCAAATACTGAGATGCAAGCATCGAGCTCATCAAACATGGCAAGTCTGAATGCTACCAGAAAGCAACACAGTCAAGCTTAGACTGAGACTCATATAAAAGCAGCAGTTCTGCACCTTCAGTTGAAAGGGCCCCAGCTTTTGCTCCAGGAGTCTTTAACTCTGGCAGAGTGTGGGAGGCTCTGGTTCGACTGGGACTTCCGTAATCGAGTCCTCAGACTTAGAGGGTGGCAGTGCAACCTCCTTGGACTGGAGGGGCACTGCTGCAGTGGGCCCATCTTGTGGACATGTTCTTGGGGCTAACCCTACATGCCATCATACGTCCAACTCAGAAAGTCCTCAATCTCATCCCTCAAAGACAGGAATCTGACCCTAGGTGCATGACAATGCTGATATTTCAGTTACCTGAGCTGCTGGCTCTAGGACTCCTTGAAAGCTGAGTGGGAACTGATGTCTGCAGGCTGGAAAGCAGGAATGGGACCATAAAGGGAAGGCACGAAGGAAGGCAAATGTGTGGATTAGCGAGGAGATATACGGCAAAGCCAGGTAGGGTAGTGAGTTGTATAGACTGCTTGCAGCTAAAGGATTGTAGATTGGTAGTAACAAAAGCTGTAAACAGTAGAACTTGTTGAAGATTCATTCCCCGTGTGCAGTCATGGTTTTATTGTCTATCACATGACTGGGTATGTGTTTTGTTTCCTGAAGTGGGATGTGACGTAGACAGGATGTTTGTCTTACTGTGTTCCCTGAAGTGGGACTGTTGTCCTTTGCTCTTTCTCTTTGCTGTCTGGTGCTAGAGAGAGAGGGAGCCATGATGGAGTGTTCCGTGTGTGTATTATTTGTTAATAAAGTAGGTTAGCCAACATGCTGAGTTGCTGTGGTATGTCACGTAAATCAGTATACAATCAGCAGCACAGAAACGGCGCACACAAATCTACTAAACCCTTCCACGTATAGAATTCTATATTGGTATTCCAATCAACAAGAAAGCAATGCAAAAAGACAAACAAAGAAGCCACAAACAGAAAACTCATTCAAGTTGGTACAAGTTGGTATTCTATACGTGGAAGGGTTTAGTAGAATTCTATACGTGGAAGGGTTTAGTAGATTCTATACGTGGAAGGGTTTAGTAGATTCTATACGTGGAAGGGTTTAGTAGATTCTATACGTGGAAGGGTTTAGTAGATTCTATACGTGGAAGGGTTTAGTAGATTTGTGTGCGCCGTTTCTGTGCTGCTGATTGTATACTGATTTACCAGGAGTATTGGCAGCATAGGCTTATTTTTTCAGTGGTATGTCACGTAAGCTGCGCAAACTCTGCGGATGCTAAGAGTGTGCTGATGTCTTCTGGCATCAGCCGCTGTGATGTTCGGGCTGAAGAAGCTTAAGAAGCTCCCGAACGATCGCCCAGGAGGAAGGGAACATGCCAGTTGGACATGTGTCTCTGCCAGGGTCCTACTCGCGAGTAGGCCGTTTCCTGACAGAACTGACCTCTAAATCTTCTCTCCACAAGTGGCAAGAGTGCCCACCTGCTGCTTTTGCACAGGCTGACCCAAGCAAGCACATGGACAGAAGTTGACGCATGAGCATGCATGAGAACATGTATGCCGCAGACCATCTCACTTCAGGTTTCTTAAATAAGCCTGATAAACTCAAAGGAGATACTCCTTCCTTTGCCCCGTGTGTGGTCAGTTGCATCCTGTGTTGAGACCTTCTGCTGTGGCTTTCCACATGCACTAATGTTAAGCTAGTAGAAAACCTCTCCTGAGAGTGGAGTCTACCTTTTCTTCCTGAAGCAATCCTCCCCACATTGTAAAATATTCCAGTGGCTCCATCAGTTCAAGTGGGATGATGGACAGGCCTGTTGGCCATTATCATTGCCCCATATGAACCACGGGTACACCTCAGAATACACACAGTCATCTTCTCTTACATTACTGGGGAAGATTGGTAGTTTCAGGAGAGCTCAAGGCCATTCCCACCTCTGATGGCTCTCCTTTCCAGAATTCTTGCTGGTGGACCCCCTTTTAAGTTGCTGTGCCCATTTTGGTGGCAGCGGAGGTGGGCAACAGCAGTGGCACTCCCACAATCCCCGGGCAGCTGAGTCTAGGAGCTGCCGTAGTTTCCCACGACTCTACGCTTGGGGGCATTGTGGGAAATTAAAAATGGCAGCTCTGGGTTTCCCAGCGGGTGCTGCTATTTTAGTTTCCTACACCTCCCCAGAACAACGTTCAAGGGCACTGTGGGAAATTAAGATGGCGGCTAGTTTCCCAAATGCAGCTGCCCAGCACAGATTGTGAGGTATCAGGAAAATAAATTGTTAAAATGAGCTCAGGTACCCTGTTAGGCTGCAGAAGTTGCCTGAGTGTACTTTGTGCAGGCCTGGGGAAGTTCTCCTTCAGGGAGAATAATGGATGCCATTATTGATTTCTCCCACAAGGAATGGCGGGGCTCGTTGGAACATTTTGAAAGCAACTGTTTCGGAGGAAGCCTGGGCTAGGGTGACACTGCCTACCTTTGGAAAGCGATGAAGTGCCAGTATTGATACTTGTGGAGAGTGGAAACCTGCATTTCCATGTGATTTCGGCAACCCATTGGCTGGGCCTGCTGAATTTTATTTTTATTCTCCTTCTCAAACATGTTTTCTGTAAACTCTTGGTGCATTGTTTGGTCGCATGACTAATGCGTGTTAGCGGATTTGTGTTAGGTTCTGAGTCACTGCTTTGTTGTATTATGACTTACATCCCTATGGAAATGAAATATGGCAGAGGACTTTAACCTTTTGTTCCAGGGATGTGTTTTGACATAGCCGTTCTGTGTCAACACAGCCTCTTGTTATGGGACAAACATTTTGGCTGGTGAAAGCCTTTTCTTTTCTTCTTCTCCTTTTTAAATAAAAGGGCATATTATTCCCGACTGCTTTTAGTTTAGAAAATAAAGCTGAGACAAGCCATATGGAATACCCACCCTGGAATGTGTAGTTGTTTCTGCATTAGTACTCGCCCTGGAATCCAGCCTGCTTCTGACACCATTTAAATTTGTAGGGCAGTATCCAAAGAACCGCATGGTTAATTCCATATGTTCTCTGAAGCTTTGTATTTGTATTTCTAGAATATCAGCCCTCCTCTCCCAGGGAACAAACTGCTTTCATAACTCAGCAAGCGTTTCAAAAGCAGTCTGTAATATACCATGTCAAATGTCATCATCATCATCATCATCATCATCTTCAATAATAGGAGTTGTGAGCAAGTCCCCTGGTGCACCTAACTCATTGCCTTTACAAGGTCTTAAAAAGGGTAAAGGGGACCCCTGACCATTAGGTCCAGTCGTGTCCGACCCTGGGGTTGTGGCGCTCATCTCGTGTTACTGGCCGAGGGAGCCGGCATACAGCTTCCGGGTCATGTGGCCAGCATGATAAAGCTGCTTCTGGCGAACCAGAGCAGCGCACGGAAACGCCGTTTACCTTCCCACCTGAGCGGTACCTATTTATCTACTTGCACTTTGACGTGCTTTCGAACTGCTAGGTTGGCAGGAGCAGGGACCAAGCAACGGGAGCTCACCCTGTCGCGGGGATTTGAACCGCCGACCTTCTGATCGGCAAGCCCTAGGCTCTGCGACCACCCGAGATGGTCCAGAAATTGTTGAGAACTCTGTGCCCCCCCAACTCAATTATTTTAAAAAAATAACACTGTCCAAAAGAGAGAAACGGGAGCTTATACCCAACATGGCACTATGTAAGCTTTTTGTCAGCACAAGGACTTACGCTTGTGGAATGGGACTTCTCCCCTCTCCCCCCCCCAGTGCACCCCATGAATCTTTACTGGGGGTTTATTCAACCCTCCGGAAGAGACTTGGGGAGGGCGTGGTGTTTACACAGGGAAAATCCCTTTGCACAAGTGAAAATTTGCACGCTGACGGGACCCTGACATTTGATGCGAGACATGATAACAGGTTTCAGTGTTAGAAGACATATGAAAGCAGCCCTGTATCGGGAAGTTTTTAATGTGCGATGTTTTATTACGTTTTTATATGTGTTGGAAGCCACCCAGAGTGTCTGGGGCAACCTAGCGAGAATAATAAAATTATTATTATTGCATGCTTACCAGGAAGCAAACCCTATTGAACCCTGTGAAATCTGCTATTGCATTGGCATGCCTAGGAGTGAGATAATTTAGCAGTTACTCCCTTAACCGGAGCTGATCGTGAGTGTCGACAAAAAGTCGAAGACAACTTTTACACACTTGAGAGAGAGTCCAATTCTTCGCTTTGCTTTTCATTGTCCCTCTCTGTGTCATGCTTTCATTGTCTTGCTAAAGTCTTTGAAACCTCAGTTTCTCCGGAAGGAGCATGCAATAAATTCTGCTGCAATAGGACATGCCCAATGCTGAACCGTTCTGGGGAACCCTTGGTTTCCTTGGAAGCTGGTAAGGGCTTTTGTAGTGAGAGGATCACTGACAGCGGACAAGCTTCTTTGAAGGACCGCTTGCTCAGCTCTGCCAGTTAAGTGCCCACCCACCGTCAAGAGTTGGGTGGGTTTATGGGCACACATAACGTGATGGCGAAGTCCATCAAACCCGGACAACAACATCCCACACAAATTGGATGCGTGCCCTGTATGAGCCCAATGATTTCCTTCCAACGTTTGTTTTGCCATAGCTCATTTGGTTATTAGAGCATGGTGCTGATAATGCCAAGGTTGCAGGCTTGATTCCTGTATGGGGCAGCTGCATATTCCTGCGTCGCAGGGGGGATGGACGCAGATGATCCTCGGGGTCCCTTCCAATACTACAATTTCAGAGTTTTGAGAGGACCGAAGAAGAGAGTATTGGTGTTGAGGCTCCAGTACTTTGGCCACCTCATGAGAAGAGAAGACTCCCTGGGTAAGACCCTGATGTTGGGAAAGATGGAGGGCACAAGGAGAAGGGGACGACAGAGGATGAGATGGTTAGACAGTGTTCTCGAAGCTACCAACATGAGTCTGACCAAACTGTGGGAGGCAGTGAAGGATAGGCGTGCCTGGCATGCTCTGGTCCATGGGGTCACGAAGAGTCGGGCACGACTGAACGACTGAACAACAACAACAAAGCAGGTGGAAAAGGCACGAGAGAGATCGAGAGATCAGCTCTGAAATACAGCACAGTGGTACCTTTGGTTGTGGACAGGATCAGTTCCGGAGCTCCAGTCGGATCCCGAGGTTTTCGCAAACGGAGGTGCCTGTTCTGCGCATGTGCGCGGCATGGTAGAGCGCTTCTGCGCATGGCGAAACCCAGAGTTGCGCATAAGTAGAGGTACCACTGTAGTGGAAAACAGCAAGAGGAAAGTCAGCCACCTCGACAGCTCCTTGGCTTGTGGTCTCAAGCATCTGGTTGCTGTTTGAGTAAGGCGGACTTTGCTTCTCTGAGATGCTCCCAATATCTTTTATCCTCCCATTATGAAACAGGTCTAAAAGGGTGTGTCTTCGCTGGAATATGAATGCAGGGGTAGTGGTGCTTTGAGAAGTTGTCAATGTTTGATGTTTTACTATGTTTCATATGTGTTGGAAGCCACCAAGAATGGCTGGGGCAAACCCAACCAGATGGGTGGGGAATAATAATAATAATAATAATAATAATAATAATATCCTGATGCTGCTGGACTACAACTTGCACCATCCCTGTCCATTGCCCACATGCTGGCACACTAATAGGAGTTGTAGTCCAACAGCATCTGAAAGGCACCATGTTGGGAACTCCTGTAAATACACAACGGGGACAAAGAGATTGCTGTAACTCGGGGAAGAAGAATCTGCCTCCCCACACCCACTTATGGCCCTTCATCCCTGACCATTGCCCTGCAGCCTGAGGTGAGGGGAGTTGTTGTTGCCGTCCGTCCGTCTGTCTCGAGAGGCAATGGAGTGCGCTTCTGGGGGTGAAATCAGAACTGCTGTGTTAGCAGCACTGAAGTGACCTCCTTGGGGTGCAAGCCTGGGCAGTGTGTCTGGATGCCCAGATGACAAGACCCCCCCCCCTTTCTCGTCTCGCTGATGTGGTCCGAAGGAAAACAGAGCAACACATTTGGCACCAGGTTTGCTGCAGGAATTGCCGGAAAGGGGTGCCCAAGATGCCACTCACCCATTTCTCAACTGGGTCAAAAGGTGGAGCCGCTTCGGTCCTGGCAGAGCCAGCTTCGTAATGCTGCAGTTCTCTTTCAGGCCAGGCGACACTTAGAAATAATGCATTGGGGCAAGGCAACTGCAGTGGGGAGTAGCTTGGAAAGAGGAGTGCCTTAGCAAATTGACCTTGACTAGCTGCTCCCCCCTCCCCAAAAAACTGTATACCTATTGGTCTGGTTACACCTATTGGTCTGGTGTTTTTAATGCAATTCTGGGCTGCATCAATAGGAGTATAGCGTCTAGATCAAGGGAAGTAATAGTACCACTATATTCTGCTCTGGTCAGACCTCACTTGGAATACTGTGTCCAGTTCTGGGCACCACAGTTCAAGAAGGATACTGAAAAGCTGGAACGTGTCCAGAGGAGGGCAACCAAAATGGTCCAAGGCCTGGAAACGATGCCTTATGAGGAACGGCTTAGGGAGCTGGGTATGTTTAGCCTGGAGAAGAGAAGGTTAAGGGGTGATATGATAGCCATGTTCAAATATATAAAAGGATGTCATATAGAGGAGGGAGAAAGGTTGTTTTCTGCTGCTCCAGAGAAGCGGACACGGGGCAATGGATTCAAACTACAAGAAAGAAGATTCCACCTAAACATTAGGAAGAACTTCCTGACAGTAAGAGCTGTTGGACAGTGGAATTTGCTGCCAAGGAGTGTGGTGGAGTCTCCTTCTTTGGAGGTCTTTAAGCAGAGGCTTGACAGCCATCTGTCAGGAATGCTTTGATGGTGTTTCCTGCTTGGCAGGGGGTTGGACTGGATGGCCCTTGTGGTCTCTTCCAACTCTATGATTCTATGATTCTACACTAAATATGCAAATTTGCAGCACTTCCTTATTCTTTCACACAGAAGCAATGGGATTGCAAAAATGCTTGGGTCTCCTTGCAGTTTTCAGTGGAGCCCAGTAGGTGGTGGAACACGACTTTCAGAACATCCTGCTGAGCAGGTTATGCGTAATAAGCTTAATAAGCTTCTGTCTTGCTGCAGTGGCCTTGGCATCTGGGAGGTGAAATGAGATCAGGATTCCTAGGTGGTGGTGGAGGGGAAGAGTTGCGTTGAAATGCTTGATGGGGCCTGCCTGGTGTTTTTTTTTTTTTTTACAATAAATATCCAGCAGGATAAACCAAACATTGGGAAATGTGGTGATTAAGAGTGAGGACTTCGCTGTGTGTTTGAGATGAAGGAAAAGGCTAGACGCCGGAAATGTTGATTAGGTTGTGGGGAGGGAGGGGTGGTATTTCCGATGGCACTTTCCCGGTTGGTGTCCGAGCATTTATTTTTATTTTTTTGACCCTGCTGCTTTCCCCAGGAAAACCAGCTCTTCAACCTTGAATCAGAACAAACTGCAATTTGGGTTTGCTGCAGAATTGTTTTCAGAGGTAAAGAGCGGTTTTTTGGGGGGAAAGCACCGGGACAAAAAGAAAAAAATGCTCAGATATAGAGTTTTAGAGAAGAGAAGAAGAAGAAGAAGAGTTTGGATTTGATATCCCGCTTTATCACTACCCGAAGGAGTCTCAAAGCGGCTAACATTCTCCTTTCCCTTCCTCCCCCACAACAAACACTCTGTGAGGTAAGTGGGGCTGAGAGACCTCAAAGAAGTGTGACTAGCCCAAGGTCACCCAGCAGCTGCATGTGGAGGAGCGGGGACGCGAACCCGGTTCACCAGATAACGAGTCTACCGCTCTTAACCACTACACCACACTGGCACCTGTGCTTAGAAATGTATCACAAAAGGTAGTCTGGATGAGCTGGAGTCTGGACGATGCTGAGCTGATGGACAGCTCTCTTAAGACCTTAACCTATATTTCAGTTGTTCCCATTAAATTCTTCAAAAGCAAGCCTCTTTGTTTTTAAAGTGGCTTCCTAGCTGTTAAAGTTTTCGAGAACAATCTTAACAACATGGGATCTGGCTTTGATTAGAAACTACTGGAATGCTGTCACACACACACACACACACACACACACACACACACACACGTGAGCCAGGCCTTAGTTTGCCTACCCATGGGTTTGGGTGTGGTGTTGATAACGCCAAGGTTGCAGGTTTGATCTCTCTATGGCAGCCTTTCTCAACCCTGGGTCCCCAGATGTTTTTGGCCTACAACTCCCATCATCCCTAGGTAGCAGGACCAGTGGTCAGGGATGACGGGAGTTGTAGTCCAAAAACATCTGGGGACCCAAGGTTGAGAAAGGCTGCTCTACGGGATAGCTTCATATTCTTGCATTGCAGGGGTGTTGGACCAGATGATTCCCTAGGGTTCCTTCCAACTCGACAATTCTATGATTCTAGACCGTGGCTCCTAACGTGGGGCACATGCCCCACAGGAGGGCAATTTGATTTTTAAGTGGGGCAATTTGAGAATGAGTTATTAACAGCGAATGGCCTTTTAGGCTTCCTCTACCTGAATAGGAGTTCACTTTTTGAATAATAAGAATTATATGGCACCGGGGGGGGGGGGGATCAGGATTTTAGAGATGCTTATGTGGGGCATGGCCAAAAAAAGATGGTAACCATTGTTCTAGAGTCTTAAGTGTTCAAAACTCTCTCACATGAGCTTTCTAGGCCTCACATGTGAGAGGCCTAGGTCACCCAATTCAATATCCCCCCCCCCAGTTCATAGTGACAGTTAATTGATTAATTAGTTAGTGCATTCATTCACATTTGAATGAAACAATGCTTCTGAATGGAAAGAAGCATGGTTTGTTTTTATGGAGGATGCAGATACAAAATGCAAAGCATGTAACATTTTCTGCATGCTGTAGAGATGTTTTCTAAAGGACATGCCTACTGGAGATGATCTAACCTGGTATTAGCCTTTGAAGACACAGGCCTTCCCCAAGTGTGAGAGCAGCCATGTATAACCAGCCAACAAAAGTTGGACCTTCAAATGCAAAAGTTCTGGTCACTTCATCTCAAAAGGGATATTGTAGAGTTGGAAGAGATTCAGAACAGAGCATTGGATTTCTCATGCTGGATGAGGGCAACAGATTGGAATTCTGGAAACCCATAGCACCCATGCAAGAGTTTTGCTTACCCAGCAAGTTGAAAAACTGCAAAGCTTTCCCCGTGTCTCTTTGTGCCATGTGTAGGCTAAATTTGCAATAAGAAAAGATGGGGAAAGGCTAATTCAGATAAAGGCTGTTGAGGAGATGGGAAAGAACGAAGTAAGGAAATGATCTTGGAATACCAGGTAGGTTTTTATTGCAGAAACCTGAGGAGCCAAGATCACAATCGGATGAGTCATTATTTTTTTCGTGGGATGAAAAAGGAGACAGACTTGTAGATGATGAGATGTGTCTTCATTTATCTTTTTAATTTTCCTAAAAGAAAAAAAATCTCTCACCTAAAAAAATTCAAACAGTTCTACCTTCATGTTCTCTTACCCTTCAGCCAGCTAGTATGGGCCTAGCTGCTTGCACAGATATTCTTGCCTTCATAATTAGATAGAATAAAGCTGAGTAACCTTACTTAATTGCAACTTGTGGCAACCACTGTATGAGTTGTCAGGGAGGTGTAACTGTATAGAGGGGAATGTTTGGAGAGAGAAGGGAAGAATTCAGGAGATGTGTGTTTAATAAATATATATATATGTTTTTGTGTGTGCTTTTACTTGGTATTATTTTTGGGGGGAACTGCATACCGCATACCCCTGTACAGTCAAACCTCGGATCCCGAACACCTCCATTGTCGTATGTTTCAGCTCCTGAATGCCAAAAACTCAGAAGTAACTGCTGTGGTTTTTGAATGATTTCCGGAAGCCGAACGTGCTACATGGCTTCCGTTTCCAGTTTCCCTATTGCAAAGACATCACCTTGCCGACAAAGGTTCGTATAGTTAAAGCTATGGTTTTCCCAGTAGTGATGTATGGAAGTGAGAGCTGGACCATAATGAAGACTGATCGCCGAAGAATTGATGCTTTTGAATTATGGTGCTGGACGAGACTCTTGAGAGTCTCATGGACTGCAAGATTAAACTTATCCATCCTTAAAGAAATCAGCTCTGAGTGTTCACTGGAAGGACAGATCCTGTAGCTGAGGCCACCTCATGAGAAGAGAAGACTCCCTGGAAAAGACCCTGATGTTGGGAAAGATGGAGGGCACAAGGAGAAGGGGACGACAGAGGATGAGATGATTGGACAGTGTTCTCGAAGCTAGCAACACGAGTCTAACCAAACTGTGGGAGGCAGTGGAAGACAGGAGTGCCTGGCGTGCTCTGGTCCATGGGGTCACGAAGAGTTGGACACGACTAAACGACTAAACAGCAACAAATTGTATTGAGGCTTTCGCTTTCAGTTTTCAGTTGTTGAACGTTTTGGAAGTCGAATGGTCTTCCGGAAGGGATTACGTTCGACAACCAACGTTTGACTGCATATTGAAAACCTTGCCTGACTTTAGATTTGAACCCAACCAAATCTAAAATATAGTACTTTTCAGTGGGGTGCTCGAAATGGTGGTTCCACCCCCTCAACAGTTCCCCATAAAGTGTGTTACAAACATTTGGTGTACTCTACAGCTGAAGCCACAGAAGTTCAGTGCTATTAACATGGGGCCAGACCCACCTGCAGTTACCCGAGAGGGTCAGGGACAGTTGGGATTTCTGAGAAGGAGCAGGCTGGGGCCGGGCCCTTTGTTAACCAACCTGCTGCTTCTCTCTTCAAAGCAGAACAAAACAAAACACCCATGGAACGGGATGCTTTTGAGAAACCTAACTGAGGGCCCCACTGCATGTCAACACGCTTGTGAGAGGCAGACACCCGGCATGGGAGATGGGAAAGCGAGGGAACTCGGGTGGCACCCTGCTCCTTGGCTCTTCCCCCTCTCAGATTTAGACACTTATATTTACTACGGGATCTATAATAAAGGCCAGATCCAGTAGAATTAATCTGAGTCTTGAAAAGCACATAGAGCTGAAAGGGGAAGTGGGAAAGAGCATCACTTCGAACATCACTTCCTCCTTCCCTTCTGTGTACTTTTCGGGGGAGAAAAGGGTAGCCACACTCGCCATCTCGTGACCAAGGGAGCATTGACTGGGGGGTGGGTCTCAGGTGCTTTATGGGCCCCATGGGTGCCACATTGGCAAGACTTAGCTTAGACCAGGCATAGGCAAACTCAGCCCTCCAGATGTTTTGGGACTACAACTCCCATCATCCCTAGCTAACAGGACCAGTGGTCAGGGATGATGGGAGTTGTAGTCCCAAAACATCTGGAGGGCCGAGTTTGCCTATCCCTGGCTTAGACCTTCTGGGTTACCAGCCATAACAAAGAGTCACGTGATACAAATTGTTGTTCTGTGGGGTGAGCCCATATAATCCCTTCCTTTCCCATGGAGAAATAATTTGTGGGGAAAGTTCAGCACTCCCTATCTGTGTCGCATTTGACCTTAAAATTCAATTCAGTTTGAGCCTCAGTTGTGATTATAATTGTTGTGTTCTTAGAAATATATGCAGACTCTGAATATATTTATTTAATAGTTCCCTAACCACAAGCAGCCTTTTCATTCTTCCATAATCCTCCTTGCCCTACCAGTCTGGTTATAAGTCCTTATAGAATCATAGAAATGTAGAGTTGGAAGGGATCCCAAGGATCATCTAGTGCAGGCATGGCCAAACTCGGCCCTCCAGATGTTTTGGGACTACAATTCCCATCATTCCTGACCACTGGTCCTGTTAGCTAGGGATGATGAGAGTTGTAGTCCAACAACAGCTGGAGGGCCAAGTTTGGCCATGCCTGATCTAGTGCAACCTCCTGCAATGCAGGAATCTTGGCTGTAGTCCATGATATCTTAAGGTCTGCTTGATCCCTTACATCTTGACTCAATCACTGGGATCTTTGGGGCAGTCTCTCTTGGTGGCGTCCTATGGCTCATGACTTATTAGAAGCCATGGCTCATGACTGATTAGAAGCCATACATTCAGTACAGTGGGCCCATTCCTGTCAAATTCTCCCCTACAATTGAGATTAGGCAGGCATCCTCTTTTCCGAACTTCAGGACTATGACGTTAAGTTTTCTTGTTCCGGCAGGCATTTTAAGGTTGCGTTTTATGATGAATTGCTATTATTTTATTGTCCTGTTTTCTGTGGGTTGTTTTTTTTATACGCACCGCTTAGAAATGTGAGCAATTAAGTGGTCTATAAATGTCTTAAATAAATAGTCATTAGCCTGTACAATTTTAATATGCTTGTTACCGTCTTTGGGTTATTAGCGACAGGCATACGTTTAAATTGTGAGCTGAGCTGCTTCTGTACGGTAGGCCTGCTTGGAGTTTGTAGCAGCAAGATTGAACAACAAGGAGGAACATGTGTAGGTTAGTTTGCCAAGACACTCTTAAAAGGACGACCTTGTGAGAAGGCTCTTATCGGAAGATCTTTCCTTTATGAGTGTCTTGGCATAATAACATACACATCTTCCTGATGGCTGTTCCTCTTGTTGCAACCCTTGCTGGATCTCATCAGATAATTGTTGAAAATGGTTGCAATGTAATTAAGATAACTGGAGAAAATGTGTCTCAGTCGAGACATCCCATAAAAATGCAGATATAATTACATCGCCAGCCATCCGCATGTTCTGTCCCAGAAACAGGGAACCTGTGGTCCTCTTGATGAGGTTGGACTACAAGTCCCAACATCCCTGGCCATTGGCCATGCTGGTTGTGGTTGATGGGAGTTGAAGTCTCAACAGCATCTAGAATGTCACAGGTTCCCTATCCCTATCCCTGCTCTATCCAAACATAAGTTCTGTACGATGGGAGTTGATCTGTGGATAACTTCTGCCCTGCCGTGAGGTATTTGGTTTGTTGAGGACCATTGGATCGTTCCTCTGACTCAGGGATTCTAGGTGGATTTCCTAGGCAAACGTCAAAGAAGAAGAAGAAGAAGAGTTTGGATTTGATATCCCGCTTTTCACTACCCGAAGGAGTCTCAAAGCGGCTAACATTCTCCTTTCCCTTCCTCCCCCACAACAAATACTCTGTGAGGTGAGTGGGACTGAGAGACTTCAGAGAAGTGTGACTAGCCCAAGGTCACCCAGCAGCTGCATGTGGAGGAGTGGAGTCGCGAACCCGGTTCACCAGATTACGAGTCTACCGCTCTTAACCACTACACCAGACTGGCTCTCTTAACCACTACACCACACTGGCTCTCCAGTGTGTCTTTGCTTCTAGGAACTTTGTAGAGATACTGCAGAACAACAGGTTAGCTCCTTCTCTGGTTCTGCAGTATGCTCCAGCTTTCTTGACTCAACCCCTTTGCAGCACAGAGTTGGACCTTAATTTCCTTCTGGGCCTCTTCCAGCTCCGAGACTCAAATAAGCCAAATATTCCCCTTGAGAGATGCAAGGAAGTTTCTGAACTTCTTTTCTTTCTTCCTCTAGTAAATTTAAAGCAATTATTCAATTATATTTAATTGGAAAGCAGTTCCCCTCCTATTCCCCTCCTTCAGACTTACACAATTCACACCCCTCCCCCCGCCCCGCACAAGAATCCAGCAATAGCTTTCACATCAGGTTGCTGCGATCTTACGTAAATAAAGAGTTATTAGCTTTGCTGCTCCAGTTCCTCAGTTTCTATCATAATTATAACACCGGGTTAGAACATAAAATACACTCCTTTTAAGTCTGCTCTCTTCATTTGCATTCATTCGTCCAGCTTACTTGAAAGATTGCCTCTTTCCACATTTATGTACCTGAACCTTAAGATCCTCTAAGAAGGACATGTGCCACTGCACACATGACTTAATCTTTGAGACAATCATGTGCTTACTGGCAGGTGGGTGGCTATTAAGGGAAGAGCCTTCTCCGTGGTGGCACCTTTGCTATGGAAGCAATGAACCTTTAATTCATCCAGGCTTTTAAAATGCGGTTCGGTATAAACCCTGGGCTTTTGCTGTTTTAACCAGGTCTTAAGTAAACTTTATCTTCTCTTTTAGAGTGACTTTCACCTGAGCCGCTATTGGTTTTATTCTGTCTCCACTGGGGGAAGTTTTATGTTACTGTTATGTGTTCTAATGAAAGTTATTGATTATTGTTGTTTGGATTATTGCATTTTTAAATACAGTAAGATGTTTGCTTTTGTTTTGTAAGCGCCTTAGAGAGTTTTATCGATGAAAGGGCACCAAAATTATTTATATATGCACTGGTGTGATCAGGTGCCTGAGGCCAGTAGCTAGATCTGCTTTTTAGCTAATTATTCAAGGTGGTAAAAATAAATAGAATAAGTAAGGAATAGCAAAGACTCTTTCTCCAAACTAGACAAATAGCAATAAAGTGGCATATTATGGTTCAGTGTAGTTCAATGTAAAATAATGCAGATTCTTTAAGCTTTGCATATATACAAAACAGAAAATGATTTGGTGGACAGCAACAACAACTATTTTATATTTTATTTTATTTTATTTTATTTTATTTTATTTTAACCCCCTCCCATCTGACTGGGTTGCCCCTAGCCACTCTGGGCTGCTTCGAAACACATATAAAAACCATAAAATATAAAAACACATATAAAAACATAATATAGCACCAAAGGTTAAAATACAGGGCTGCCTTCAGATGTCTTCTAAAAGTTGTGTAGATTGTGACAACGTTGGTCCAGCTTGCGGCAGCTGGGAAGGAACTGCATTCCATGCTAGAGATTAATGGCCAAGGCATGGAAAACAAAGCTGTCAGTATCGCAATGCCTTTATACAAATCTACCTCCACAACCCAGCTGTCTTTTATAGAAGCTGGGCACACGGTGGCTCATCTGTAGGTGTGCAATGTGTTTCTGTTTGTTGACTGTACCCTCCAAGGCTCAGTTTTACGATATCAAAACTTTCTGTCTTCACACATCCTGACTGTCAAAATGATGAGCCTACTGCTAGGTTTCGGGAAGCATCGCCAAACTTCACTGTATTGCCCACGTATATCACCTTGAGTTTGCTTTTCGAAGCGGATTTCAGCTGTGGGCGTGCGTTTCAATGAACGTAATTTCAGAGGGAATGTGTGTGCAGATCCCATTGTGTTGTTGTTGTTTAGTCGTGTCCAACTCTTTGTGACCCCATGGACCACTCCCGCCAGGCACTTCCACTGCCTCCCGCAGTTTGGTCAGACTCATGTTGGTAGCTTCGAGAACGCTGTCCAACCACCTCGTCCTCTGTCGCCCCCTACTCCTTGTGCCCTCAATCTTTCCCAACATCAGGGTCTTTTCCAGGGAGTCTTCTCTTCTCATGAGGTGGCCAAAGTTCTGGAGCCTCAGCTTCAGGATCTGTCCTTCCAGTGAGCACTCAGGGCAGATTTCCTTCAGAATGGATAGGTTTGATCTTCTTGCAGTCCATGGGACTCTCAAGAGTCTCCTCCAGCACCATAATTCAAAAGCATCAATTCTTTGGCAATCAGCCTTCTTTATGGTCCAGCTCTCACTTCCATACATCACTACTGGGAAAACCATAGCTTTAACTATACGGACCTTTGTGGGCAAGGTGATGTCTCTGCTTTTTAAGATGCTGTCTAGGTTTGTCATTGCTTTTCTCCCAAGAAGCAGGCATCTTTTAATTTCGTGACTGCTGTCACCATCTGCAGTGATCGTGGAACCCAAGAAAGTAAAATCTCTCACTGCCTCCATTGTAGTTTCCCATAAATTTCGATGGTTACACTTGGCCTTAACGAGAAAGGACAATGTGAATCACCCTGCCAGTTTGCGCTTAAACATATGGCGATGAGGCTGCAGCTGGTGTAGAAAAACCGTCGGGAGAACCAAAATCTCAGCGAGTGAATGAAATAATAGTTAATTTAACCTACGGGAGAGGGAGGAGGAGGAAGAAGAGTGGCAGTTGACTTTTGGTGGCTTTTGCTGGGTAAAAAAAGAAGGCAAAAGAGAATTGCATTTCTTTTTTTCCTGTTGAGCTCTTTTTAAATAAATAAATAAATAAATATTTATTTGGTTTTTCAGATTATAATTTTACAGTCACATGTCTAACATACAACAAGATTCTCTTGGACTTCCCTCCTCCCCTTTTTAGGGTCCTATTGTTAATCATTTCCTCCTGCATCTTTTATAGTAATCCAAATCTTTTATCTCTCCATTGTATCCAAAAATTAACCATTAAACTACAAGTGATTTTTTTTCCAATCCTGCTAACGATTTTAACTGTTTACAATGGTCCTTAAGATAAGTTATAAATCCCCCCCCCCCATTCCTTATTAAAATTTTGGTCTTCCTGATTTCCGATTCTTCTGGTCATTTTAGCCTGTCTTTCTTCTCTGGTAGGGACTTTTATCTTCTTCTTGAATTGCATTTCAAGGAGCTGATGTTGCCGTGTAAAAGCGAAATTCTGCAGAGAGTGCTCTTGAGCTCAGGTCCTGTTTGCAGGTTTCCCATACGTGTCTGATTGACTGCTGTGAGAATAAATGCTTGGTTCGATGTGTCTTCAGCCTGATGCAGCTGGGCTTTGCGTTGTTCCCATACAGCCCTGTGCAAATTGATTGAAACAAAGCATGTTTTCTATGCCGCATCGATCAGTCTTTTCAAGCACCCACAAAAGAAGATATTTTGGGGGTGCTTCAGTTATTATGGTGTCGGAAGCCTGCAGCCAATAGAAGGAACGATGCGCTCTCCACAATATATTGAGGTTCTACGATAGAGAAACAAAATAGAAAATTCTTTCCAGTAGCACCTTAGAGACCAACTAAGTTTGTTCTTGGTATGAGCTTTCGTGTGCATGCACACTTCTTCTGATACACTGAAACAGAAGTCACCAGATCCTTAAATATAGTGAGGGAGTGAGGAGGGGTATTACTCAGAAGGGTGGTGGGAATGGGTGATCAGCTGAGAGGTGTGGAAAACCTGTCGATGACTCTTAACGGCTGCAATTAGTCTTGCAGGGAAAGGCAAGGGGTGAGATGGCTAAAGATAGCTTTGTTATGTATAATGAGATAAGAATCCAATGTCTTTGTTCAGACCAGGTTTCTCCATGGTTTTAAGTTTGGTGATTAGTTGCAATTCAGCCACTTCTCTTTCCAGTCTATTTCTGAAATTTCTTTGTATTAAGACAGCTACTTTGAGATCTTTTATAGAATGTCCTGGGAGATTGAAGTGTTCTCCTACTGGTTTCTCTGTCTTGTGATTCCTGATATCAGATTTATGTCCATTTATCCTTTGGCGTAGGGTTTGGCCTGTTTGTCCAATATACCCACCTGTAACTACGATAGAGAGTTATTCCAGAGCTGGAAAAGAGGTATCCTGACAGTACTGGGATATTGCAGCAGGAGCTAGCCCCTTGTCACACATCGAAAGTGGTGAAGAAATTCACAATAGAGCAGGAAATACAGGTACTTGATTGGCCAGGGAATTCACCGGACGTAAATCCCATTGAGAATTTGTGGGCTATATGCAAAAGTCGCCTCCGTGCTGTAGGCTGTACGACTATGGAGAAGCTCATTCAGGTGCTGATTCAAGTGTGGTGCAGTGATCCGAAAATCAACAGTGGCTGTTTGAAATTAGCAGACTCCATGCCAAACCGTGTTCAAATGCCGCTTAAAAATAGCGGAGGTCGTATCCGTTACTAATGTACGTATATGTGAGTTTTGTATAATAATAATAATAATAATAATAATAATAATATTTATTATTCGTACCCCGCCCATCTGGCTGGATTTCCCCAGCCACTCTGGGCGGCTTCCAACAGAAATCAAATACAAAATATCACAGTTTAAAAACTTCCCCAAACAGGGCTGCCTTCAGGTTTTTTCTGAATGTCAGGTAGTTGTTTATTTCCTTGACCTGTGATGGGAGGGCGTTCCACAGGGCGGGCGCCACTACCGAGAAGGCCCTCTGCCTGGTTCCCTGTAGTTTTGCTTCTCGCAGTGAGGGAACCGACAGAAGGCCCTCGGCGCTGGATCTCAGTGTCCGGGCTGAATGATGGGGGTGGAGACGCTCCTTCAGGTATACAGGAATAAACTACTGTACTAATTTCATTGTTTGTTTCAATTAATTTACACAAGGGTGTAGGTGCATTACACATCGCCTTGCTGGGCAGGACACCTACTCCAGCATTCCGCTTCCAGCGCTGGCTGTCAGGCTGTCTCTAGGGCAGATGGGAGTTGTAGTCCAAAGCATTGGGAGGGCAACAGATCAGGGATGGACCCTGGGGTAGGGAAGCCAACGTTCCATTTTGGCTACCAAGACCTTGTTTTTTTAGGGATCCATTTGGTGCCTAGCTATTTTAACATTTGTTGGAAGCCGCCCAGGGTGGCTGGGTACAAATAAATTATTATTATTGTTGTTGTTGTTGTTGTTGTTGTTGTTGTTGTTGTTGTTGTTGTTATTATTATAGCTTATATATCCGAGTTTCTAACGCTGCTTGTGAGCTAAGAGCAGGGGAGTCCTTCTGTTTCCAAATATCAGTTTAGGTGAATCAGGTTTCATGTTCAGCTGCTAGTCATTAAGTGCATTAAGTGATGGCCAGTCTAGTCATTGTGGGTGTGCACTTGAGTGTTCGAGCCATCAGTGAACCTGAAAAAAGGTGAACAGTGATTCAGAAATCACCAAAAGGTTTGGACTGTGCAATTCAAGCTATAAGCTTTGTTGTTGTTGTTTTGCTTGGCCTGTAAGATTGGCGCCTGTTTCAAATGTTTGAATTCTCTGATTCCCACCCACCCCACCCCCGGTTTTATTTGCTTTTAAATTCCTGTTTTATTCTTTTTAGGTTGTGTTCTTACTCTTGTTTTCGCATTTGCTTTTTAAACTTGCACACAGTGCTTAGAAAATGTTTGAAACAGTAAGTGCTTTCATCATCAAGAAAAGCTGCAACTTGTTTACATTACGCAAATTGGGTAAATACGCACAATTTGATTTTTTTTTTAACTATTTTGCATAATTGCAGGTACTACCAAATCCCCTTTCCCTAATTACTGGAAATCTTTATCAACTTCTCTGGGATTTTGTGCACATATATTTTACATGAGGGCTAGAAATTTGCTTTGGAGAGAAAGAGATCTGAGACTTTTCAGGTAGCTGAATTCTGTCTCTGGTGCCAGATTCTATATACACACACAATCCCCGCTTCTCTTTCACCTCTGCATAATTGCAGCAATTCACACCGTGGGCATTTAAAGATGATCCAGTCAGTTCCTTAATAAATTTCCAGACTTTTCATGAGTATAACCGCTGCTAGATAAACTGGTCTGGCAGCTTGGTAGAGACAGAATTCTGATTCTTGTCATGTGCTGTTGAAACAAAGCAGAGCTGATAAGTGACGATTATTAGTATTAATACGGTACTGGTGTTGACAGCACTTGTTTTAAATGTAAAATAAAATGCCCAGGGCGTGATAATGGCTACAGCTCTTCTGCAGAAATTAAACTATGAATGCATCTTTGGAGCACAGAAGTACTGTATGGTGATTACTGGAGAATATAATGGATGAAATGAATTTACAGGCTCCTTCGTTCTCTTTCTTTTACATATCACAGAGAAACTATCCACCTTACAGTTTTCTCTTGAGGGTGGCAAATTGCTGGTAAGCCAGTTCAGTTCCCTTGCCATCAGTGCCAGATTTAGGTTTGACGAGGCCCTGAGCTACTGAAGGTTTGTATGTGTCCAGCTGTCCTTTGTCAACAACAAATTGCCGCTGTTTTTTGTGTTGAATATATGCTATATGGTAATTTATGGACCTAATAGGTATCTAAAGCCATTTGCACATAACAAAATGTGTATTTTATCAAAGTAATTGATGTAGAAATGAGCAAAACAGTGATATTTTAGGGAGCAGGCTAGCAGGCAGGGCTCATTACTTACATCACAGGCACTTATACAACATAAAACACTGTTGCTGTACATAGGTTTTATTTTTATTTATTTTTATCTTATATTTTGGAAATGTACATCCAGGGTTTTTTTTCCCCTTTAATTTTTTTGGGGGCCCCCAAGAGAGTGGGGCCCTAAGCTATAGCTTGTTTAGCTTATACGTAAATCCGGCACTGCTTGCCACCCAGGAGTCTCTTGCTATCTTAAAACAACTTCACCACGACTCTCTTGTTTTCTATGGGCATCTCTCACTGACAGCTTCTGTCCGTTCTTGAAGCCCATATTTCCCGTGAGGCCTTTGGCTTCCCCTCTTAATTCTCATCTTCAGCAGCAGCAAAGCCTAAAGTTACGCATTTGCATTTGATAGTCTTTCCCACCAGGTCTTCTTCGCCTTTCCACTATCGAAATTTAGCTTTCAAGCTCCTTTTAAGGGAAGAGGTCTTCCTAGTAAGACTAATCTTGTGTTTTTCTGCTTCTTTTGGGTCCAACGAGATGTGACATTAAGTACATCATTGAACCTTGTGCCTTGGATTCTCTGCTCTCCCCCTGAGTAGCCTACAGTCTAAATCAGGGGTCAGCAACCTTTTTCAGCCATGGGCCGGCCCACCGCCCCTCAGACCATGTGGTGGACCGGACTGTATTTTGAAAAATAAATAATAATGAACCAATTCCTATGCCCCACAAATAACCCAGAGATGCGTTTTAAATAAAAGCACACATTCTACTCATGTAAAAACACCAGGCAGGCCGCACAAATAACCCAGTGTGGTGTAGTGGTTAAGAGCGGTAGACTCGTAATCTGGTGAACCGGGTTCGCGCCTCCGCTCCTCCACATGCAGCTGCTGGGTGACCTTGGGCTAGTCACGCTTCTCTGAAGTCTCTCAGCCCCACTCACCTCACAGAGTGTTTGTTGTGGGGGAGGAAGGGAAAGGAGAATGTTAGCCGCTTTGAGACTCCTTCGGGTAGTGATAAAGCGGGGTATCAAATCCAAACTCCTCTTCTTCTTCGGAGATGCATTTAAATTAAAGGACACATTCTACTCATGTAAAAACACGCTGATTCCAGGACCACCCATGGGCAGGATTGAGAAGGCGATTGGGCTGCATCCAGCCCCCGGGCCTTAGGTTGCCTACCCCTGGTCTAAATAAAGTGCAGAACTTTATGTGAGACTCACTCATATGCACAGCAGCATACCCAGGCAGAGGGCAGGGGAGGCCGCACCAGGTGCAGCGGAGTACGGTGGCACGGGGGTTGCCAACCTTTTCCGTCCCATGGGCAGCACCATCCAGCCCTCTTCTCTCCCATGGGTCAGTGCCCCCCTGCCCTGAGAGACAGAAAGAAAGTGTACATGCACAACAGGCGCCATTCCCCCATGGAACCTGGGCAAAGTCAGAGCAACTGGATTGAAAAGCACATGGAGCTGAAAAAGTGTTAGACACTCCCCAGGCGCCGGGCACGTTTTGCGACTGGCGCGGGTTCAATTTGTAACCACACAGAAATCTCCGGTTGTCAGGTTGGTGACTGACATCTCTATTAGGCTGGCCTCTAAGCCGAAGAGTTTTATTTATTGCATTCATATCTCACCCATTTCTCCAAGGAGTACATGGTTCACCCTCCTCCTCAGTTAATCCCTACAACCACCCTATGAGGTAGGTTAAGCGGCTGGGACTGACTCCAAGGTCACCCAGTGAGCCTTCATAATCGAACCCTGATCTCCCAGGTCCTCGTCCGACACTCTAACCCAGGCTTTCTCAACCTCGGCCCTCCAGATGTTTTTGGCCTACAACTCCCACCATCCCTAGCTAGCAGGACCAGTGGTCAGGGATGATGGGAACTGTAGTCTCAAAACATCTGGAGGGCCGAGGTTGAGGAAGCCTGCTCTAACCACTATGCCACCTTGCCTCTCTAGAGTCCTCCTGCTATGGCGCAGCTCTATAAATTGAGCAGGTGAACAAATATGGGGAAAGCAAAATGTCACCGAGAGAAGGATCTGGAAAGTTTTCCTTGACGCTTGAATTTGTTTTATACTGGATTGTTTTATTTGATGCTTTGATGTGTTGTAAAACCGCATATGGTGCTGGAGGAGACTCTTAAGAGTCCCATGGACTGCAAGAAGATCAAACTTATCCATCCTTAAAGAAATCAGCCCTGAGTGCTCACTGGAAGGACAGATCCTGAAGCTGAGACTCCAGTACTTTGGCCACCTCATGAGAAGAGAAGACTCCCTAGAAAAGACTCCCTGATGTTGGGAAAGATGGAGGGCACAAGGAGAAGGGGGCGACAGAGGATGAGATGGTTGGACAGTGTTCTCGAGCGACTGGCATGAGTTTGGCCAAACTGCGGGAGGCAGTGAAAGATAGGCGTGCCTGGCGTGCTCTGGTCCATGGGGTCACGAAGAGTCGGACACGACTGAACGACTGAACAACAACAAAACCGCATTGAGATTCCTCCCCCCTCTTTAAAATATAAAGCGGTATAGAAATGAAAGCAACATAAATGACAGCAATAATCAATCCCACCTAGACGCTCCGCCATGGCGACTGCAGCCTAGGTTTTCAGGTGTCATTTGGTGATTAGCTCATATATCTGAGTTTCTGATACGGATGCTGAAAGAGACCTTGAAAAAGGCGTCACTCTTTCCACTTCCTTATTTATCTTTATGTGGTTTTCGGGGGGGGGGGGTGGAGTACCACTCTCGCCATCTCATGACCAGGTGGGCAATGCGAGTGGGGACTCAGAGGCTTTTGTGGGCACCAGGCAAACACCTCATGCGTACCATTGTGCTCACAGGACCTGTGTTCATGAAACCTGGTGTTCTCAGATGACAGACCGGGTTCTCAGACGACAGACCGGGTTGACAGCACATGGCATCCCTTGGCAGATGCCGAGGCCCCACGGCTTTTACAGTCACTGTTGTTGCTGCTGTCGCTGCTGTGGCTCAGCCAGGTGGCTTGGACTGGGTTTAGCAACAGCATCGAGTGCAAATGTCAAAACAAAATATAAAATAATAATAATAATAAAATCCTTCCAGTAGCACCTTAGAGACCAACTAAGTTTGTTCTTAGTGCAAATGTGTGCAGGGGGTGGGGGATGGGAAAACAATGATTTTTCAAAAAAAAAAATCGGATTTTTTTAAATTTAAATGGGATTTTTAAAAATTGAAATTGGATTTTTTTAAAAAAAATTAAATCGGATTTTTTGGAGGAAAATGTTTTTGGAGGAAAAATCTTTCTAGAGATAGTTTTCTATTTAAGTTACATTATAGTCCAAAGGCTATTCATCAGGAAATAAAGATCTAAGTTTTTCATGTGTGCTAAAACTTTTTTTTTTTATCGTTTAAACCACTTCAGTTAACAAACATGGATACATATGCTAAAATGTTATTGTTTTAGTTAAATAAATTGTTTAAATTGTTATTAAGGAAATGATTATTTTTCTCCTTCCAATAAAGTACAGCAGAAAAGCTGTCCAAATATAAACAATCATTTCATAATTATCTATCTATGTATTTCTAATAGAGTATAACCAAACCAGTAATTTTTGATGTAATTGTAAAAGCCACTCTGAAAATTTATTATTCCAAAAATGAAACCTTCATCTGGTTGTAAATATTAAGATTATACCAGCAAGAATGAGTCTTTCTGTAAAAAAAAAGGTTTTAAATCAAGTCTTACTGACTAGTGATTTAAATCAAGCCTTACTGACTAGTGATTTAAATTGTGATTTAAATCAAATCGGCCCTGCCACAGAGTGCCTGACTTCACCAGGGCCACCACCTTAATCACTCTTGGCTCCCGGTGCATGGTGGCAACGATTGAAATTTGCCAGGTACCAGGTGTATTTTGCACCCGGCTGTCGGCCACTTGCAACCAAGTGAAGATGTCCTGGGCACCAGGATGGTGCCTGACTTCTCCACCATCAGGATACGCGTGCCTGGGGATCACTGGATCTTGCCTGTTTTTGCACACTAGCAACACACCCTGTCGAATCCGAACTGTGATATTTTACCTGCACAATCAGAACTAATTTCAGGAACTAAAAAGTTGCATGGGTGTGTGGGGGGGGGGAGGTGCATTGGAAAATACAACTTTTGAGCCATCCGGCCCCAAAATGGCAACGAGACGTTCTGTTCGGGCGACCGTAACCCTGGTTTAAGGAGCCATTTGGCGCCTAACCTACATACAGTATCTGAGTTTCTAACATTTGCATTGTGCCCTGGTGTGCAAAAATGTATGCCCTAATAAATTTTAGTTACAGGTAGGTAGCCGTGTTGGTCTGACATAGTCAAAACAAAATAAAATAAAAAATTCCTTCCAGTAGCACCTTAGAGACCAACTAAGTTTGTTCTTCGTATGAGCTTTCGTGTGCATGCACACTTCTTCAGATACACTGAAACGGAAGACACCAGACCCTTAAATATAGTGAGGGAGTGGGGAGGGGTATTACTCAGAAGGGTGGTGGGAATGGGTGATCAGCTGATAGGTGTGGAAAACCTGTTCCCTTACAGGGAAAGGCAAGGGGTGAGATGGCTAAAGATAGCTTTGTCATGTATAATGAGATAAGAATCCAATGTCTTTGTTCAGACCAGGTTTCTCCATGGTTTTAAGTTTGGTGATTAGTTGCAATTCAGCCACTTCTCTTTCCAGTCTATTTCTGAAATTTCTTTGTATTAAGACAGCTACTTTGAGATCTTTTATAGAATGTCCTGGGAGATTGAAGTGTTCTCCTACTGGTTTCTCTGTCTTGTGATTCCTGATATCAGATTTATGTCCATTTAACCTTTGGCGTAGAGTTTGGCCTGTTTGTCCAATATAGAGAGCCGAAGAAGTGTGCATGCACACCAAAGCTCATACCAAGAACAAACTTAGTTGGTCTCTAAGGTGCTACTGGAAGGAATTTTTTTATTTTATTTTGTTTTGACTAATAAATTTTGTTACTCGCCGCCGCCATTCTCCTTGGCATTTTTGGGGGGGCATTGTATATTTTCTTTTGTGGGGTAAAAATCGGCTAGGGAGTTTCAGCAAAAGAAGTCCCCCTCCCCCTCCCCGGGATCCCCCTGTCTTCACCCAAGAGTACATTGTCAGACCCAGCTCGGTCTCACCTTGTTCAGATAACTCCTTCAGTGAAACAAACTCTGCATAGGTGAAGGAAATTGGCACGTGCATTTAACCGCGGACCAGATCTTGGGCACAATGCAAAACCTTGATTGCTTTCCCATGCTGCTATCCCTTGCTGCCATGCCACTGTCAACATAACAACATTCGGGTTCAAATTCTGCAAACACCCCCCGCCCGCCCGCCCGCCTCATGGTACAGGCTGAGTTTGCCCAAGTAATGTGTCATATGTGTGAGTCTACACCCACAGGCATGCCTCATGGGGCGTTTCCCAATCGTCTGGGAGGTTGTTGCTCAACCCTAGGTTCCAGCTTTCCTAGGTTCCAATGCCTGAGGCACTGTGTCCAGCAGTCTGTTCCATCTCCTGGATCAGATGTTAGCCCTGCGGTGATTCTGGCTTTGGTGGATGAGTTGGTTTCAAATCAGTGGAAAATGCAGCTAGCTATTTTGCTGATTAATCGGCCCTTTAGCTTCCCAGTTGCAAATCTCCCCACCCCTTTCCTTTTTCTTTTCTTGCACACCGCAAACCGGTTTTACGCTGCTCCGTTGTTGGAATTTTTAGGTGGCGCTTCGGCAAAAGAAGAAAGGCGGCGAACAAATGAGTGTTTTTAGTTGGTGGAGGTTCTTTTTTCTTTTTTTAATTCTCTTTCGAGAAGAAACTTTGCAGCCTGATTTCAGTTAGCAGAGATGAGTCACGCCAAAGATTTGGTTCTCAGATGATTCAGAAAGGCCACGTGTGACTCAACTTGCAAATTTGCTTTGCTCTCATGATTCTCTCCCCCCCCTCCTCCCTGTGAAATAATGGTTATCCAAATATAAATAAATTAATGATTGCATGAGGAGACTTTTTGACTATGCCCTGGGCCCAAAGCAAATGCAATATGTCAGTTGACTAATTTTCCAGGAGGATTCTTGAGAAAGAATGGTGAAATAATAGTACTATTATTATTATTTTTAAAAAACAAGATTTTGTAGCACCCTATTAATGCAAACTTATTTCCTTTATACTTTCTTTATATGTAAGGAATGTGTCGGCTTGCAGTTTTCCGTTTTTCTGCAGTAGCAATTTCTAGGCACATAGGCTTAGTGAGGCACCAAGATTAAGTGGCCATGTGTCCTACTTTGCAGAGGACTGTCCTCTGTTGGAAGCAGTCCTTTTTAAAGCGCTGTCTGCTTTAAAGATAAAGAGCCATGAGAAGTTGCCTATCAGTGTTTAGCACCTGGACAGCAAGACTGAGCACATGGTCCTAGTCTAGCCTGCCATAGTGAGATGCCTTGAATTTCTATTTTAATTAGTAATATTAGTAATATTATTCTATTTAAATTATAACTATTATTGCTAAAATTGCCTCTACACATACAAATGGGCACGTAAAAATTTAATGCAGATTTTTTTCGCCTCTGTTTTGGCGATACACGGGTGGCTACTGGATTGCATGCTGTGATGCAATGATGCATCTACCCAATGGGATTGCAAGCTGTGATACTGCTTCTTTTAGGTGTCTGTTCAGGACTGTCTCAGAGGCTCACAAATGCATGCATTGCTCTCTTTTTAGAGCCATTTAGCATCATGCTCTTTATTCTAGAGAAGGATTTATTTAATTAACTGGGACTCGCTGGGCATTCTAGCAGCATCTGAAGCTACAGTCCTGCAAATAAAAAGGCTGTGTGGATCCCACAGTCAGTTCACCATCTTAAATTATCATATGAATGGCTTTAAGGGGGGGGGAATAAAGCCAGGAGTTCCTAAACTGTGCGGGGGAACCGCCCACACTGCCCTAAATCTGGCGCTCATGTTGCCCACCAGTGTAGACAATACTGTGAACCCGATGGACCTCATGATCCGACTCTGTGCAAGATTCCTATTTTCTTAAAAGCACCACCAGTTGCCCCCAAAGCAAGAGCTTACCATTCCAGCACCCAAGCTTGGCTCCTGCCAGCCAGTTGCAAGAACGTCTTCTCTCCTCCATTCCCCAAATACAGTGGTACCCTGGTTCCTGAAAGGCTTAGTTGTCGAACAAATCGGCTCCCAAATGCCACAAACCCGGAAGTGAGTGTTCCGGTTTGCAAACATTTTTCGGAAACCGAACGTCCGACGCGGCTTCCTCAGCTTCCGACTGAGTGCAGGAAGCTCCTGCAACCAATTGGAAGCTGCGCCTTGGTTTCCGAACCATTTCAGGAGTCAAATGGACTCCCGGAATGTATTAAGTTTGAGAAGAAGAAGAAGAAGAAGAAGAGTTTGGATTTGATATCCCGCTTTTCACTACCCGGAGGAGTCTCAAAGCGGCTAACATTCTCCTTTCCCTTCCTCCCCCACAACAAACACTCTGTGAGGTGAGTGGGGCTGAGAGACTTCAGAGAAGTGTGACTAGCCCAAGGTCACCCAGCAGCTGCATGTGGAGGAAAGGAGACGCGAACCCGGTTCCCCAGATTACGAGTCTGCCGCTCTTAACCACTACACCACACTGGCTCTCTGAGAACCAAGGTACCACTGTACTGGCTTCTTTCCAGACAGCAAAGCGGTTTTTTCCAACTCCCTTCTTCTGCTGGTGTGCTTTTCTTTACACACACGACAACCAGTGACCATTAGCTAAGACTTTTTAAAATAAACAAGTTTTTGGAAGCTACGCATAGCTGTCAACCCTCCCTGCTGTTTCCCAATGCTATAATAAGGGAATTTCCCGCAAAAAAGGGAAAGGTTGACAGCTATGAAGCTATGCAAAAGCTTAGGGCTAAGGAAACCTCTTCCTTTTTTTGGTCATGATGTAATGTTGTCCTCTGTTGAGATACCTGGCAAGATTTTTTCTCAACTTCTTCTTCTTCTTCTTCTTCTTCTTCTTCTTCTTCTTCTTCTTCTTCTTCTTCTTCTTCTTCTTCTTTTGTTTGCTTGCTTGCTTGCTTGTTATTTTAAAAAGTAGTTCTTGAAGCATCACACCCCAAATGACTAAAAAGCAGTAACAGGTAGGTAGCCGTGTTGGTCTGCCATAGTCAAAACTAAACAAAATAGAAAATTCCTTCCAGTAGCACCTTAGAGACCAACTAAGTTTGTTCTTGGTATGAGCGTTCGTGTGCATGCACACTTCTTCAGATACACTGAGACGGAAGTTTAAAGATGTAAGTGACTTAATGGTTGTCACTTCCTCCGTGGTTAAGCTGAAAAGCCCTAGTAGGCAGTGACAGTGTGTTTCATGGGACATGTTACACACAGTTGCGCTTTCTGTCTCCCGACAGTTCGCCTCCCACCCAAAAAACTGAAATGCAACCCAGTGGGCTGCGGCTGATTGCAGAAGAGCGTGGCTCAATTTGGCTGCTCAAAATTGCACCCTATGTAACTCCCCCCCCCCCCCGTGGTGAAAAGTATATTTTCCTGGAAGAGGGGGGAAACATCCATCTGGGGTCAATGGGCTTGCTTTGCCCTTTTCGTTCCTGCTATTTGTCTACTAAAAATTGGTAAAACCTGGGGATTGCGTATGTCCCAAACCCATGGGTGCGAAAGCCACTCCGAGGTGTGTTGTGTTTTGAGTGGAAATGTGGCATAATGTTAAAGGGACAAATATATATAAAAATAAAAGAATTGTCCAGTAGCACCTTAGAGACCAACTACCGTAAGTTTGTTCTGGGTATAAGCTTATATGTGCATGCACACTTTTTTCAGATACAGTGGTACCTCAACTTACGAATTACTCGACATATGAATTTTTCGACACGCCTACAAATTTTTCGACATCCGAAGGACATCCATTGGCGGTTTTAGATGGGGTTTACTCGACTTACGAATTTTTCCGAATTTTTAGTTTCCAATGCATTCCTATGGGGAAATCGCTTTTTTCGACTTACGAATTTTTCGACCTACGAATGTGCATTCGGAACGGATTAAATTCGTAATTCGAGGTACCACTGTATACTGAATCAGAAGTCACCAGACCCTTGTATATAGTGGGAGGGTGGGGTGGATCCCCCCCCCCGGAGGGTAGTAGGAGGTGGATGGGTATGGTAAACCTGTTGACGACTGTTAAGGGTCCAGTGAGTTGTGTTTCAGTGTATCTGAAGAAATGTGCGTGCACACGAAAGCTTATACCAAGAGCAAACTTAGTTGGTCTCTAAGGTGCTACTGGACAATTTTTATACATATTTTGACTGCGTCAGACCAACACTGCTACCTACCTGAAGTTAATGGGACAGGCAGCCTTTTCTTCTGACAGTCTTGCTCTTGATAGCTGTCTCAGAGACTCCTTTCTGGTTCTCAAAATAACCCCAGTACTAAGGGGTTGGGGAAGGGAAGATGCACATTTGTGGATTTCCCCAATTATTCAGCGTTTTCTTTTATAAAACAAAATGATTTTATCAACATTTTACAAAATCGTATGGCAAAGCACACACACACACACACACACACATACAAAAGGCAAAGAGAGAAAACTAAGAGAGAGGGAAAACCCTCACACTTTTACGTATCTATATACTTAAACATACAGACAATTAGGCTAAGCTGTCAGGAAGTGAAAATGAAAAGTCGGTTTCTAGAGAAGTGAAAAGATATTGTCCCAGAATTCAGCACAGAGGTACTGCTTAAAAAGATCTTAGTTCGTTTCTCTTTTCCTTCGCATTTTATTGATATTGCTAATCTCTTCTGAGTTACATCTTAATATACAGTTCCTCTGTGCAGTTTTCTTTTCTATAGAAGTTCCATATAGTTAGTGGGTGGCTTTAAGTGCCCCCAGTTCTGGGAATAGACTCCCCCTCCTTGGGTTGTCTCCCAGGAAATGGGTGCTGAGTTTCTATCTGACTTCCTTCTTTGCAGAACAAAGCTAGTCTTTCTTGCCGGAAACCTTGAAATGTCTTATGTTAGTTACCTCGTGGCTCTGGTGTTGATAGGGAGCAAGAGCCCGTGGGAATAATGGGAAAGGAATTGGATTGTGAGGTGTTGTGAGCATTGATGTGCCAATGGCTTCTTTTGATTATATTATGTATGCATTCAGGTTATCACAGTTTTTCTACCTGTTGCAAATAATTCCTCGTAGTTCTGAGGTCGCAGTAGTACCAGGTAGGATGTTGTGATGTCTTTAGGACAAGTTCCTCAAGATTTATATTGGCATGTAGGTGTTTACATGCTTTGGAACTGTGTGGCAGTTTGAGTAATCCCATTCATTCTTGAAAATGAGGTGATGGCGGAAAATAGAACAGGGTTTGTTTTTAGCCAGTGTTACCTCCTTACAGTAATTATCATAATGTGATATATTAAGAGTTGGCCATTGCCAGCCATGGTCATGGGCAGGGTGGATAAAAATAAATGATTTTTTTTAAAAATCGGATTTTTTAAATTTAAATCGGATTTTTTTAAAAAATAAAATGCTTTTTAGGAAAATATATTACCATCCAAAGGTTATTCAATCATGAAATAAAGATTAGTTTTTTTATTATGTAGAATAAGGCTGTATATGTTTGATTTTTTTGGTAAATAAATTCCATTAATCCATTCACAATGTCATTTATGCTCTTCCAGAGGTTTTTGTAAAATTATTGGGCAGTTTCTCTGCCTACAAGATATTATCACAGATGCTTGGTTTACTTTTGCAGTTCTCAAAACTGACTTTGTCTCAGCAGAGATCACATGCCTCTTCTTCACAGCAAAAATGTTATAACATGAAGAGAGTTGAGAAAAAGACCTTAATCCTATTGTTCTACAAACCTATGAATACGGAATCAACCCCTTCAGTGTTAAGTTTCAAGAAGTTCAGTGAACAGAACAGAAACAATATTTTTCTGATTGTTTGGAGTGGAATGGATCTAATAAATCTATTTAAATTGTTATTATTAAGGTAATGATTATTTTTCTCCTTCCTAAGTACAACAGAAAAGTTGTCCAAATAGGAATGATTAACCTATTAAACTGGGGATAAAAAAACTAATATGAAAAGTTGTTATTCTAAAAATCTTCATCTACTTGCATATTAAAGTTATACCAGCAAGAATTAGTGTTTATGTAGAAAATTGTGATTTAAATCAAGCCTTACTGACTAGTGATTTAAATCAGTTTGATTTAAATCAAATCCACCCTGGTCATGGGTATGTGTTTAAAGAAACAGCTAGATTGTTGTTGTTGTTTTTTAACTTTGTAAATTAACCCCTAAATAGTGGAACTGAATGAAGAATGCACAACTTCCTCAGTTATGTTGCTGCGTATTAGCAAAGGAAAATAAAACAAGATCTTACTTTTCAACTAACAGGAACCGTTGAACTGTAATAAAAGTTATTACCATGCTTGACGCACCGAGTACCCGTCATTCCTATAAATGGTCTTAATATTTTTTTTTAATAAAAGAAATTCATTGGGTAGCACTTTTAATTTTCTTTAATTATACTTGCTGTTGACATCCGTCTGCTCTGCGTGTCTCTTCTATGAAAGGAGCATAGAATAAGTTAATAACAGTTCACTCATAAAACTTACACATAGCTTTCCCATTAATTCAAATGTTCAATGCAACATGCGTCGTAACGTCACGATTTTTGAAGTAAAGAAATTAAGTGTTCGCTTTTCTAGTGCACGAACCCTTTTCTTTGTGTGAAATATATATATATATGTTCTGGCTGAGTCATCTCTTGTGAAGTGTGTAGCTTCCCTCATGACCTCCCTAAACAGTGATCCTGCGAGCAAGAAATCCTGTTGTTGGGTTTTTTTTTAGTGGCTGTGCTTCGGTCAGAAACTAATACATAGGACGGCATAATTTTCCACCCCAACCTGAAACTGTAAATTGTTCTGACTAATCCAATTATGAATCACAGCATTAATATAAAGCATTAGAAGGAGTTTTGTGGTAGGTACAATAACAACTATTTTATCACAAAAAATGATAAGCAGCCACAAGCTACTGTACATGTTTGTACAAAACGAGTCAGCCACATATATTAAACACTCTCTCTCTCTCTCTCTCTCTCTCTCTCTCTCTCACACACACACACACACACACACACAGAGTGTTTTTAGACGAAACAACAATAGGGAAAATAATAACCATCAAAGCTACCAGGCCGCTATTTTAACTGTGCTTGCAGTATTTCAGCCTCGGCAATGCTGCTGTCTTCATGCGTAGTCTTGAGTCACATGGCTTTTATATAATTTAGCTGAAATGATTATATTGCAGGGCTCAGAGTACGATTCACGGGTCACCTGCATTTCTGAGTAGTTACAGAAGCATACCCAGAAGGGGCTTTGTGAGCCGCCTGGTCTGATGGTGGACGCCAGAAGACTTCCTTCAATTTAAATCACACCAAACACAATTTAAACCACACCTTTAGTTGTCTGTATGTAGCAAGCAAACGAAAAACCTGGAGGAAAATGACATTTCACTGCATACCCGGACAAATGGTTCTCATGGTTTGGAAGTGTTCCCCTCAATATATTTATTGGCAGGGTTTGTAAGGGGCAGGTGGGGCTTGTCAACCTAGGAAGGTAGCCCACCTAGAAGAAGGGAAACTCTGATCTCCGCTGCCATGTGGGATATTTTTGTGATGAAAAAAAGGGTAAGGAGTAAACCCATCACAAATCTGGAGTCCCTAAGATGGTTGGATGGCCCCCTGTATACCCCCTGTAGCCAAGCTGGTGCTCTGCTTTTCTTTGGACCACATCAGCGAAACCAAGAGGGGTGAGGGTCTTGTCTGAGCAGCCCAGGACCTCTGTGCCCACTGCCTGGGCTTGTGCCCCAGGGAGGTCACTTGGGAGCTGCTAATGCAGCGGTTTGACTTCATCCCCGGAGGCGCACTCTATTGTCACTCAAGACAGACGGAGGCCAGCAGCAGCAGCAACTTGCATTGTAGGGGATTGGAGCAGATGACCCTTGGGGGTCCCTTCTGACTCTATAATTCTAAGATTCTATTAACCAGTTAGTTAACTCTAAAGTGTTTATGTGTGTATTCCTAGTGCACATAGCTGGATTCACTAGAGGCCACATCAAGCTTTTGCATTTTATATGCTACTTTAACGGATGAAACGGCACAAGGCTTACCTGTGGATTGTCACATGTGGCAGTCACAACTATGTATGTGCACATACATGCTGATGACGATGTAGTGTGTGTACACTCAGAGGATGCCCTCCAGACCTTCCTAAATATCTTCTCAGAAGCGTACGAAAAACTTGGCCTGTCGCTCAACATCCAAAAAACCAAAGTGCTGCACCGACAAGCACAAAACAACCCCCTCTGCAGCACCAAAATCCAGCTCAATGGTGTGATGTTGGAAAGTGTCGATCACTTCTCCTACCTTGGCAGTTATCTTTCCACAAGGGCCGACACTGATGCCGGAATCCAGCATCGCCTGAGGTCTGCGAGTGCGGCTTTCTCCCGATTGAGGACCACGACATTCGCAGGGAAACCAAAATGCTTGTTTACAAAGCTATTGTACTACCAATCTTACTGTATGCATGTGAAACGTGAACCAGTTATAAAAGCCATCTCCAAGTTCTCAAAATACTCCCATCAACACTGTCTCCAAAAAAATTTACACATCACTTGGGAAGACAGGCGAACCAATGCCACTGTACTGGAAGAAGCAAAGACCACCAGTGTCAAAGCAATGATTCTTCAACACCAACTTCGTTGGACTGGTCATGTTGTGCAGATGCCTGATTATTGTCTTCCAGAGCAACTACTCTATTCCGGATTTAAAAATGGAAAGTAATGCTGGTCAACAAAAGAGGTTTAAAGATTCTCTGAAGGCAAATCTAAAAAAATGTATAAACACTGACAACTGGGAAACACTGGCTGCAAGCTCTCCAATTGGAGAACAGCCTTTACCAAAGGTGTCATGGTCTTTTAGACACTCGAACTCAGGATGAAAGGGAGAAACGTGCTAAGAGGAAGGCACATTTGGCAAACCCTCCCTGTGATCACCTCCCATCCAGAAACCTATGTCCCCACTGTGGAAGGACACGTGGATCCAGAATTGGCCTCCACAGTCACTTACGGACTCAATGTCAAGACCATGTGCATGGAAGACAGTCTTATTCGGCTACGAGTGATCGCCAAATAAGAAGAAGACATGCACAAGGAAGCTATGATCAGCCACAGCTTCCCAGTGTGTATTGCATGTGCACATACGGTATAGCATATGGATGTGGCAATATGCATGTGGCTTCACACTTCTTCATACGCAGAAGGGCTTTTCATTCAGGAAAAACATTGTCGGAAAAGCAAGTGTCTCTTGGATAAGTTATTGGCTCTCAGCTTCTGTGCCCCTGCTGGAAGGATACTTCCCTACCTCCGTTCTCCATTACCTTCAGTAGTAAAGTCGTCATGAACTCCCTGCCTGCCAGTTCCATGTATTCCCCACTGAGTCGGCAGAAAGTTAGTGGACTTCCGAAACTTATGCAACAAGGGGAGAGAAGACTGCTTTGTTTTGCAGGTGAGGGACGCCTGTAGCAGAGGAGACATTTTGGGGTGTGCCTTGCAGGATTGCTAAGAGGACAATGAAGCGAAGTGTCAGAAAGCATGTTGCACATTTAAAAGCTCTAGGTAAACAATGACCAACAATAGCTGATATATAGCTGACACAATATCTCAAAAGTATGTTTGCCCAATATTGGTGGAGAACAAGTGCTGTCTCCATGAGGACTGCCGTTGCCAATGTTATTGTCAATAAGTTTTGGGGATTGACCCATCTGCCCGTGTATGTTTTGGCCGCTCCCTGCTTCCATGACTGTGTCATTGGCAGGTGTTTTGGATACATGCTGTGCCATCATCCCTGGTTCAAAACCATGCACGCCTTTCAGGTGGATTGCCCAATACTTTTAAGGTGCTGTATTGCTATTTCTTAGCTGAGGTAATTGCTGCACAACATGTTCCTTTACCTGGGTTGCTGTGTTCCTGCCTTTGAAGCACCATGAGCCAAGAAGGTGTTGCTTGATTTAACCTCATGTTTTTGTTGAGATAACAAACATATAAACACCGCTGTGGTGCTCCATAAGGGACCCAGATGGCGCTGTGGGTTAAACCACAGAGCCTGGGGCTTGCTGATCAGAAGGTCGGCAGTTTGAATCCCTGCCACGGGGTGAGCTCCTGTTGCTCGGTCCCAGCTCCTGCCCACCTAGCAGTTCGAAAGCACATCAAAGTGCAAGTAGATAAATAGGAACCGCTCCAGCGGGAAGGTAAACGGTGTTTCCGTGCGCTGCTCTGGTTCGCCAGAAGCGGCTTTGTCATGCTGGCCACATGACCCGGAAGCTGTCTGCAGACAAACGCCGGCTCCCTTGGCCTATAGAGCGAGATGAGCGCCGCAACCCCAGAGTCGGACACGACTGGACCTGATGGTCAGGGGTCCCTTTACCTTTACCTTTTATGGTGCTCCATGATAGCCTAGGCTGAATTGTAGCGCTCAAATTACCCCATAATTGGGCAGGGGGTGGGTGCATCTGGAAAGGTACCACAAATTTGATTTTCATAAATGTCCTAACATAATGAATTGCCCAATCTGCTTCCAGAACATGTTCCAAGAATACACCTTTTCTCTTGGAGACACTGCCCATATTAATTCATAGTGGGCTGTGGAAGCTGTAGTCCTCTAGATGGTGTTGGACAACTCTGACAACAACGGACCATGTTGGCTGGGCACTGGCTGGAGTTGGAGTCTCCATACGCTCTTAGGATAGGGGTTCAGACTTGACTTTATGCAATATTTGTTCGTTCGTTTGCAACCCGCAATGTACTTCACAGAATCAACAAAAACAATGTACATTCCTTGCAGCCATGAAGACTATACAGAACCCAAGCTACAGAGAACCTGGGAGCCAGCCAGATATTAAAATGAAAGGAGTGGGAAAGGGGCTGAATCAAGCAAACTACCCCCCCCCTTTTAAGCATTTCTATGGCAGTAGGGACACAAGTGGTGCTGTGGGTTAAACCACAGAGCCTAGGGCTTGCTGATCAGAAGGTCGGTGGGTCGAATCCCTGCGACGGAGTGAGCTCCCGTTGCTCAGTTCCAGCTCCTGCCAACCTAGCAGTTTGAAAGCACGTCAAAGTGCAAGTAGATAAATAGGTACCGCTTCGGCGGGAAGGTAAACGGCGTGTCCGTGCGCTGCTCTGGTTCGCCAGAAGTGGCTTAGTCATGCTGGCCACATGACCCGGAAGCTGTACGCCGGCTCCCTCGGCCAGTAAAGCGAGATGAGCGCCGCAACCCCAGAGTCGTCCTCAACTGGACCTAACAGTCAGGCTTCCCTTTACCCTTTACCTTTATGGCAGTAACTACATTAGCCCATTGCAGAAAAACACAAAGAAGACCTGTGACACCTAGAGGACTAACAAGTTTTATTATGGCAAGAAGAAGAAGAAGAAGAAGAAGAAGAAGAAGAAGAAGAAGAAGAAGAGTTTGGATTTGATACAGTGTATTCTGCTTTATCACTACCCAAAGGAGTCTCAAAGCGGCTCACATTCTCCTTTCCCTTCCTCCCCCACAACAAACACTCTGTGAGGTGAGTGGGGCTGAGAGACTTCAGAGAAGTGTGACTAGCCCAAGGTCACCCAGCAGCTGCATGTGGAGGAGTGGAGACACAAACCCTGTTCCCCAGATTACGAGTCTACCACTCTTAACCACTACACCACACTGGCTTTTGTAGACCAGAGGACCGTGCATGCCTTTTTTGAGAGTGGGGAAAATGACGTTTGTGTGTGTTGATCCACAAAAGATTATGCAGCAGTACATTCATAAAGGCTTTTTTTTTTAATTAAAGATTTTCTTGATTTACAAATGTGTGTGCAATGTCTCTCTCGTATTTTTTCCATGTAACATATTTACAAATCAGTTTTGGTTTTTGAGACATTAGGGAGAGAAGGGGGAAAGAGGTGGGTGGGGTGGGGTGACGATGTTTCTATTTTCCTTAATATATGTAGGGTTTTAAGGTGACACAAGACACTCTATTGTCTTTTCTAGAAGGCTTTAATTTTCTGAAGCAACCTGCCGACTCTCTCTACAGTTTATTGTAATTTCTCCGCTGTTTAAAAATTTTAAGAACCGAGGTACCCATTCGGAAATACTGCTGGGTGCCGCCCTCACAGGAGCTGGCGTTACATGGGCAAATGTTCCCTGATGAAACAAAACCCCCTTCCTATAGAAAATTCAGCGAGAAACCTAGGCCCGAACCTGGGCCTAGCTAGCTTTCCGCAAGCGGGGTTGGTTTGTTTTTGATGTGTGGAAAGCTTTCAGTGATGTTCTCTTTTGAAGAGCAGCGCCACATGGTATTTCAGAACATATAGCGTGGTTTTTAAGTCACCTTCCTATAATTATAAAAGCAGGTTTTTTTTTCTGCCGTGAATAGAACTCAAGAACATCTGTTCCTTCTTGTCTTTCTGGCATTCTTCTAACTTGCCAGATTCCTCCCTCACATTTTAATCTTTTTTTTGAAAAAAGCAAAGATTTCAGATTATTTCATTCTATAGATTTTGCCTCCCAGAAAATCTTTGTTCTTATGATGTAATCGCAGATTCATCACCCTCCATGTCTGCTTTTCGTTTCCTCACTGCCTCCTTCCCCTGTCGGTGCTCTTCGACGCAATTACTTTAATCATAATTCTCTTGGAGAGGAACTTGACACCGAGAGCTTTCATGAATGGCAGTGTATATAATACTTCATATGTTTTTCAGGTTTTTGAAGTTGGGGGAGTTGCTCCCAGATCATGAGAAAAATATAAACGCATGAAGCAGTAATTTATGTGTCTCACCAGTGTTGCTTCTCACCCACGTCTGGAAGAAACGTGCCGCAAGATGGCATCTAAATTCATCTATTTATTTATTTAATTTTTATGCCACAGGGCGGTTCACAAGTACAAAACAGGAATACAAAAATTGTCCCTTTATAGCGTTTATTATCTGCTTTTATGAGTTGAGTTTGTATTGGCATGTGCGAATCTTTCCAAATACTTGAAGGACAAGTTCCTTGGGTGGCCTGGTAAATTAATTGATTTCGCAAAATGTCTGTGCCGTTCAGTTGTTCTAAAACCTTAAAGGGTTTTTAGGATAAAAAAACAAAACTCCAAAATGCTGCAGTTATCGATAAAAGGTAGCTTAAAACAGGTATTCAAAGAACATCCAAAAACTAATTCAATTCACCAGCAAGTTTAAAAAGGGGTTAGAACTCATGTAACTTGTCCATGTCTGGATACCGTGCCTAAACCAAAATGTGCTGAGCAGGTTCCAGGAAGGGCACAGCAAAGTTGCCACCTGCCTGTTGTCAACAGTCAGGGAGTTCCCAAGGTTCATTGCTGCCACACTAAAAGGTTGATTTCTTACAACTGTGAAATGGGCATTATGCGGCAGCTCTAACGGTGCCAGTTATGCCAATCAAAGCAGTTGAACATTTATTTATCACTCCCTCTAACAGTAAACTCTGGTGTAGCGAGGGTAGACAGGATTGTAGCTGCAACGGGACAGCTGAGAAACAAGGATCTGTTGGCATGCTTAGGGGAACTCTTGACACTTGCAGTAGTATATGTTTAAACAACACTTTTAAGAGGCAACTTCCTCGGCTGAACACGCTCAATAGCCAAGAAATGTTGGCTTTCAGGTGGAAATGTAAAATGTGTGTGTTTGTGTGTGTGTACAATTTCTGGCTTGAGTTGCTTATAATATTATGGGGCATAACCAGCTGGAAGGAACCTTGAGGTGTGAGTGCACTGCAACATTTTGTTGCAGACCTCGCTCGTCTTTTTACAATGCTTACCTACTACTTTTCCACAAATAGGTTCTCAGAGTGCTTTACACAGGACTCACGTACACTGGTGAGTTAAAGCGTTAAAAATGCATTATAAACATGTGACACCGGAGAGCGCTGTAGCAACTCTTCGATGTAAAATTGCATTGAGAGCCAAATAACTTTTTAAAAGCATTTTTACAATCGGTGTAGATCCAGCCATAGAAAGGTGGTTTACGATCATGTTTGAGTAACGCTGTTTGTAGTCTCTGGAGATGCAGTGTAAGGACTCCTACCTTACTTCCTTGTTGGCCCCAAATGCCTTCAAAGCACCACTGTATTCAGGAATAATAAATAAGGGGTTGGCTTTATTGGCAGCCTTGCACCAATAGAAATAGTTCTTATTTACCTAAAGCAGAGCCTCTGGATTTCATCAATTCCCCCTGTGCGCTGCAGATCCTGTGCTCTCTTGAAAGCTGATCCTGATGGAGGACATTCCTGAACGATATGGGGGGGTGACTCACAGAGCTGCAGTGGATGGGGGAATTGGCAGTTAATAGGTACCCAGCTTTGTGGTAGAAGTGCTTTCCCCTTGTGCAAAGCAACCACTGGATAGAACCCAAGCTTATATATTCTCACCACGCCCAAAGTGTTTCATATACACTTTTCTTGATTATCCTAATGCTAGCCCTGTAAAGTGTTGTTGTTGTTTAGTCGTTTAGTCGTGTCCGACTCTTCATGTCCCCATGGACCAGAGCATGCCAGGCACTCCTGTCTTCCACTGCCTCCCGCAGTTTGGTCAGACTCATGTTAGTAGCTTCGAGAACACTGTCCAACCATCTTGTCCTATGTTGTCCCCTTCTCCTTGTGCCCAACATCAGGGTCTTTTCCAGGGAGTCTTCTCTTCTCATGAGGTGGCCAAAGCATTGGAGCCTTAGCTTCAGGATCTGTACTTCCAGTGAGCACTTAGGGCTGATTTCCTTAAGAATGAAATAAAATAGAAAATTCTTTTCAGTAGCACCTTAGAGACCAACTGTGTTTGTTCTTGGTATGAGCTTTCGTGTGCATGCACACTTCTTCAGAAGAATGCACAGGAAAGCTCATACCAAGAACAAACACAGTTGGTCTCTAAGGTGCTACTGAAAAGAATTTTCTATTTTGTTTCGACTATGGCAGACCAGCACGGCTACCCACCTGTAACTGTTCCTTAAGAATGGATAGTCCATGGGGCTCTCAAGAGTCCCCTCCAGCACCATACTTCAAAAGCATCAATTCTTCGGCGATTAGCCATCTTTATGGTCCAGCTCTCACTTCCATACATCACCACTGGGAAAACCATAGCTTTAACTATACGGACCTTTTTCGGCAAGGTGATGTCTCTGCTTTTTAAGGTGCTGTCTAAGTTTGTCATTGCTTTTCTCCCAAGAAGCAGGCGTCTTTTAATTTCGTGACTGCTGTCACCATCTGCAGTGATCATGGAACCCTGTAAACTAGCTCAGCGTTATTCGCTCTGTATTGCAGGTTGCAGTCTGAGAGAGTTCATCTTGGCTTGCCTAGTGACTTCTTAGCAGAGGTGAAATTTCATCCATATGTGAACATAGACACTTAGCTCCTGCACCGTTTTGGATCTCAACAGTTGTGTAATACTCAGCCCCATCGAATGTTTGCATAAAACTCCTACTTCCACCGAGATGCACCGTCAGATTCCTAGTCTTTCATTACTACATAGCCATTAAAATACTTGCGGCTAGGCTTGTGAAAGAGGTCCAGACTACTGCTTGCCAACAGGAGGTTGTTTGTCTGAGTTCCTGATAGTATAACTCGGAGAGTTCCTTTGTACCCATGCAGTATTCCAGGTGTGGTGCCCAGCCTTGGCAGGTGAGAATTCCAACGCCTCCCTTTGACATGACCTTGTAGCGTGATCATGATTATAACTGCCTAGGTGACGGACCGGGAGCACCCATGGTTGCAGAGGTAATTTGGTCAAAGTGGTGACATTGTTTTAGAAATGATTGGTTGCTCTCTGGAGATTTAGGGAGTGTGTGCATGTGTGTCACGTGTAAAGCAATGTGTATCTGAAACTGGAGCAGAGGAGGGCCTTGGAAATTTGTTTTGACAGATGAACTTTACCTGCATACGAACCTAAGGAGAGCTCTGCTGGATCAGAGCGAAGGCCCATCAAAGTCCTGTTCTCACAGGTGCCAACCAGAAGCCCACGGAAAGTGTGCACACAGGATTAGTTTCTCTCTGATTATGTTTTGAGAAATGACATCCTGTTAACACTAGCTAGGGTTCCCAACCAGAGAAAGGAATTTTAGTTGACTAATACAACGCCAATCCTGGTCCGACTTCACTGGCTTCCAATTAGTGTCTAGGCCTAACTCAAAAGTGCTGGTTTTCACCCATAAAGCCTTAAACCACTCAAGAACGCAATATTTCATGGACCACTTTCCCCCATATGAACCAACCTGGACCCTGCAATTCTCATCTGAGGCCCTTCTTCGTGTTCCTCCTCAAGAAGAGGCCCAGAGGGCAGCAACAGAAAAACGGGCCTGAAGCTGAGGCTCCAATACTTTGGCCACCTCATGAGAAGAGAAGACTCCCTGGAAACGACCCTGGTGTTGGCAAAGATTGAGGGCACAAGGAGAAAGGGACGACAGAGGACGAGATGGTTGGACAGTGTTCTTGAAGCTACTAACATGAGTTTGACCAAACTGCGGGGAGGCAGTGGAAGACAGGAGTGCCTAGCGTGCTCTGGTCCATGGGGTCACAAAGAGTCGGACACGACTAAACGACCAACAAAACTTTTCAACATGCTTCCCCCAAAAGTGTGTCCATCCCTACTAATCTTCCCCTGCGCTGTGTAGCCACAGACAAATGTTTCTAGGAGGTCCCAAAAGCCCTGGCAGTGCTCCACATTCATTCAAGGTGCACCCTAGAATATGCCTCTGAAAATGCTTGAGTCGGTCTTATACTGCCAGAGCTGGATTTCTGTTTGTTTTTTCTTAAATATTTTTAAGCCCACTCTGTAGCTAGAAAGACAGCCCCTTTGATTCTCCCTGGAGCTGTGTGCAGGCACCCTTGAAACTCAGGATATCTTTGCTAAGACTTCCTTCTTCCATCCCATCAGTTAAGGACTCAGGGATGTGATTGTGCTTTCCAGCCAGAGATGGTGCTTTTGGGATGCTCCTGTACCTGCAAATGTGTACCTATACCTGCTGAATCAGGCCATCCTTTTTACTCACTCATGTCTGACAAGTCCCTGTCTAAATGCTGGCACAGAGAGAAAGAGATGAGAGTCAGGACCACACTGGACCTCTCCAGGGGAAGGAGGGTGGTCCAGCCTTTCCTATTGACCATGCTGACTGGGAATGATGGGAATTAGTAGTGCAACAACCTATGAGGGGAGCCAGATTGATGAAGGCTGAACATGGTGGATTCATCCAATACATTGGCTTTCCCTTTCCCCCCAAGCAACACTTCCAGTGCTTTTTTTTTGGCATTCTAATGTGCTGTGGTGCACCCAGTTTATAAATTACTATTGAAAATATTTCATTTCTGGTAACATTTTCTGATACGTTCTGTTCTCTGTTTCACCTTTAACAGCCTTAAGGTGTGCATGCACCTGTAATGCTAAGCGGGTCTCTTAACACCTTTATGTGCCACCGTTCTGTGTGCAGCTAAATTTTACTGTCTTATAAGAATTTTCATTCTGATCAGGAGCCGGTCTGTAACTGTAATGCAGTAATCAGATTTTAATGACAACTGCAGAATATATAAATAACCACTTCTGCCCGCTTTCAATCCCAGAGTTTAATAGCAATTTGGTGGAGCTGAATACAGGGAAAAAGTCTCATAAATTTACCAATACTTGAAGTACAGCTGCTCCCTCTCCTCTTTAAAATGGGACGAGAAGCATGGTGTGCTCTGGCGAGTCACAAGATTACGGCTATTTATTAATTAATCTAATTGTTTATTTTATCTCTTGTTTTTCTACAGCTAAAGCGAGACAAGCCGGAAACATTGCCAGATTTGAAAAACGTAGTTGAAGAGAAGTTTAAAGCCTTGGAAAGCAGAAACAGTGACCTTGACTTGCAAGGGAATGAGAAATTTGCCCACTTTAAGGAGCAGCTCAGGCAGATGAAGGCTCAGTGTAAGTCTTTTATTTATCACCATGCTTGGAAAGTTCTGAGAAGGTACAAACAGCTGATCCCCTCTCTTAGCTCTGCCTCTCACTATGAACCTTGAGCAGGGAAGCGACTCTTAGGTGAGGTTCCCAGCAAAAAAGGAATTTAATCTCCCTGCGTCGTTCCCACCAGGCTGCCCTTCAGGATGAGCTAAGGTGAAACAGGATATTGCCAAAAATTCCCGAGCCGCATTTTGTGATTGGTAGCCATGCTGGAGCTTCTTTTTCCCTGTTTGTTTGTTCGTTCATCTCACCCATTTATAAAGTGTGCCAGAGATTTAAGTGATATGCTTAGTTTGAATTAATAGGTAAACTTAAAACGCATTCTGCAGAAGCCCAGTTTTCTTTTTCCTTTTTAATCTGCTAGTGAATTGTTTAAAGTACAAAAGGCAGCAATTGGGGAGCAGTCTGTGATTTGCATTTCTGAATGAAAGTTTTCACTCCATGCAGCAAAACGGTAACGCAGTAGGTAACAAGCAGTGATTCCACACACCCCCTCTTGAGTCTCTCTCACGGTGCTCGCCTTATTTGCATGCATATGTAATGCAAATCTTGCTTCACATCCCTTTTTTATGTTTGAAGTTGAGCTTTTTTATTTTACACTTATGCTATATTCTCGTTTTGATAGGATCTTTTAAAGAAGGATTAGGTAAGCTGTTTTCATTTTGTCACTCTTAACAAATTGCTCCAGTTTCACAACCCAGGATATGTTGCAATCCTAAGGAGACCTTTGCTTTAATCATGGAACTATATTGTTGGAAAATGCTTACAGTGTCTGTTCCCAGGTTTTCGGATTGGGCACATGGAGCATGTAAGGCTGCAGCCTATTAAAATCCCTTATGGCCTAATTCAGCTTGCTCTCAAATTGTGCTCCAGGGAACTCCAGGTTCCTTTGTAAGCTTCTCAGGGGGATCCCCTGAGAGAAGACAGGCCAGGGTTTCTCCAAACTCCGGAGTTTATTGAGCCCTTCATGAGCTTACATAGTTGCCATGGACCCCAGCCCAAATTCTTCGGAATGCAAATGAAATAAAGTCAGGAAATACCAATATACGACCAGCATTTGTTAACCATCCATCCCTATTGCTAGCAATCGTAAAATATATCTTATTAAATGGAGAGGTTCCTCCTTCTCGTGGTAAGGCACGCTCTCTGTATACCTTGCCCCCATGCCCTTTATTTCTGAGGCTAATTGAATTCATCCCACTGTACCTCACAGACGTATTCCCCCCCGCCCTAGTCCTTTCCCACCCCTAGGGCTTTATTCATCTCCTGCAGAAGTCCCATCCACTCCAGGGGGGTTGATACCGACAGCTCTAGGAAGCCCTGATATAGACCTGCAGAAGGCAGCCTGACCATCAGGACTGAACCTTCTTGTATCATGCAGAGCTGCAGGGGAAGTCCCAGGATGAACTCCCAGTTCACAAGGTGCAGTTTGGAGGCCCAGTTGACTTGGCTGGCATGTCATGTGAGGGCTGGATTCCTCCTCCTCCTCCTCCTCCTCCTCCTCTTCTTCTTCTTCTTCTTCTTCTTCTTCTTCTTCTTCTTCTGGCTGGATTCCTCCTCTTCTTCTTCTTCTTCATCATCATCAAAAATGTCTCAGAAACCTCCACAACATGATTGGGATATCTGATGGGTGGATTCTTCCTTGTGTGGAAGGCGTTCCTAGAAGGGAAATTGTCACTGAATTACAATTTCTAGCTCAGAGCGTGAAGGGGCAATTGCAGATTCCGAATACTTATACGCTTCTTTATGCTGTGAGAGGTTCTCATGGCGGCTTGCGAAAGAGCCTTGTAATCGCATTCAGATCTGGTGTCACGAAGAGGAATGTGGTGCCAGGATTATTTAGGAGTCATTTCAGCCTCCACTTTACTTACTAGGCAGCATGGGAGCTCCATGGGATCTGCCCTAGTGCAGCTGGATCTCAATTCCTCCTTGCAACTTCCACCCCTTTCTTTACATACGTTCTTGGCAGCATCAGCAAGGAGGCTTCACTGGTGGCCTCTTGTCATGGCATCACCTCCTGCTCAGTTCCTTCAGTGGTGCAATGGCAGTAACGCGGGTGTAAGGAGACCTGGGATTCTGGAGTTCCCAGGGCACCAGATGCCCTTAACTATAAGATGAAGATTCCACGGCCCTTTGCACATCCCAGAGCCCACACATGAGTGTTACAATATAAGGGAAGCCCCCCTGCTGCCATTGCTGTCTGTCTGTGCCTTTGTTGTGCTCATCTTTTAAGTGGGGTGGGTGGGTAGGACTTGTCCCCTTTAAATATGTTGTCAGGTGAGCATTCTCGTTTCTGTGTATTGCTGCTTTTACATGTTTTTGCTTTATTATTTTTGCACACATGCGACTAATAAATATGGCAACTAGTAAAATTATTGCTAATAATATATAGGTTAAATCAGTGTTTTTCAACCTTTTTTGGGCAAAGGCACACTTGTTTCATGAAAAAAATCACGAGGCACACCACCATTAGAAAATGTTAAAAAATTTAACTCTGTGCCTATATTGACTATATATAAAGTAATTTTTCAATTTTTCCCACGGCACACCAGGCAACATCTCGTGGCACACTAGTGTGCCGCGGAACAGTGGTTGAAAAACACTGGGTTAAATTTTATAATAAACTATTTTTAATAATAAAGTAATAATATGCAGGGTCTTAGGGGACGGGTAGTAGCTTTGGTGGGAGACACATTGTGCTCGTACTGCGGTAGTTCGTTCACCTTTGGTCGTCATCCTGCATTAAGATCTCACCTGTGGCTCCTAGAAGATGTCAGCATGTGACAGTGTCCACAATCTAGCTGACTAAACCTCATGAGCGCAGCTGATGGGTCTCAAAACCTTGGTGAATTAGGGACTTCCCCTACATGAGAAGATAGGCTCTGGTGGGTTGAGTGGAAAAGGCCAGTAGTGGGTCCAACGGTCAAGAACGTGGTTTCTGCACATGCTGTAGAGGGAAGTGAGGGGCAGATGGGGACTATCACTCTGTGAAGGTAGATGGAAACCCATCCAGGAGAAGGAAATTGTGGGAATACGTTTTTAAGGTGCTCCTGCACCTGTTTGTTTATGTTTATTTTAAGGTAACCTTCCGCGCTAGGAAGAAAGGGCAAAGGATCCAGCAGGGAGTTTGCTGCATGGATCCCTCCGCGTTTGGGGCAAAGCGCGCCAATTTAGCCAATGTAACGGTCAGTTGATAGTTTCCCGCCCAGAAACTAGCTTAGAGACAAGGTTGTGATTGGTTCTTGTAAATGTTGTGACGACGTTTGATTTCCTAATAAATAGCCTCCGCTCTCTGTAGCGTGGGTGGAGAACGCGCAAGACAAGCCAGAGAGAACATCAGTGCGAGACAAGCCAGAGAGAAACCGAAAGCAAAACCAGCCGCACAGAGCAGTTGAGAGCTTCTTCACCATTGACTGCAGTCTCTTAGTTTTTATTTCTTTTATTTCAAAAGCGTTTATTTGGCCTTCTAAGTTTTGGCCGCTACCTAGCTTAGCCTATCTTTCTATCTGGAGACCTCCGGAATCTCCGGAACCTTCAGATACCTGCAGAAAACCTTCGGAAACCTTCAGTAACCTTCAGAACTCACGACAACTACCTTCAGATCATAGCCAGCGGACCCTTTCACGACGCAGTGGGAGCAGGAACTCCGGGATTACTGGTCGTCCCATCTGCTGGCTATCCCCACAGGAAATATCTGACCCTAAACCTCCACTGCCTTGCAGGATATCTTTGGGAGAAGAAAAGGTTAAGGAGTAAACCCTACACAAAAATGGGATAGAGTCCCTAAGGCGGTTGGATGGCACCTTGTACGCTTCCTTCCAGCAGCTCCTGCCGCCAAGCTGGTGCCAAACGTATTGCTCTGTTCTCTTTTGGACCACATCAGCGAGGCCGAGGGGGGGGGTCTTGTTGCATCTCCAGACCTGTGCCACTGCGATGATGTTTTTGTGTGCTTGCTTCATTGGGTTTCATGTGAGTGATGCTAGCAGTTAAGAAAATGGCCACAAGGAAAAGCTTGGGAATGTGGCTTAAGTGAGGAAGGGGAAAGGATCAAGAGGGCAGATACTGCCCTTCCTTTGCTCCTAAATGTGGTTGACAGTGTATGTGTGCACAGCCCTGTGTTTGTGTGCCTCCTTCATGGCCCAGGAGCAAAGGGCCCTCACCCCTTGCCACTGCTATCAGATGACCCCATGCTGTAATCAATGCAAAAGGAAGACTGCTTACTTACACAAGGACTTTCTTAACACTTCGTGGAATGTTTCACAATAGATAACTGGCGGTCAGTGGACTGGTCGGCGTCCCAACTCCAGCTGGAAGGGCGACTCCCAGCATCCTCTCTGCGGTCACTCACGTGCCACCAAGTCCCTGGGCTAGCCAAAGCTGTCTTTCTGCTCCCTAAAAGCAGCAATGCTGTATCTTGTAAGTTGGAACTGATTGGGCAAGTTTCTCCGAAACAGTTGCATTCTCAGGCAGCAACTCGGAGAAAACCCATCTAGCTGGAATGCAAGGGGCCGCCAACCCCTTCACCGGCAGCGCTGTGACTGAGTGACTTTTATTATCCTTGCACAGAAGAAGCCTTTGGGAACTTCTCAGCCGAGCATTATGCTTGCTGAGTCTTAGTGGTGGAGCAATTGCATTTCCCCACCAGCACCACTTCATCAGATCATCCTGTTCCCAAAGTTCTTGACTGTATAAGTAATTCATTTGTGCAACTTGGTTGGGTTACAAAATCATTACCTCTTGTGACCGGGCTGGCTTGCACTCACCAGAAACATCATACATATTTCAGATACTGGAGATTGCATCTGAATTTCTGATAAGCTTAGAAGATCTGCACTCTGAAACTTTTTTTTTTAAGTGTCATGTCTCTCAAGGTGGCATGTGATGTCCAGTTTTAAGGAACATACAAATTTGTACAAAAACCCCAACACTTGAGTATTGAATGGTTCTTAGCTTTCAGTTATTTTAAGAGTCTCAGTCTGCAGTCAGTTTCTAAGTCATTTATCAGGCTGCATTTCCTCCATCTGGTTGGTTATACAAAGGCGAGTTCCATTTCTGTTAAAGATATTTTAAAAATGTGTATAATTGTGCATAGGGTGGCTGCCTTGGGAAATATATGGTTGGCTCATTATATATGCTTTGTTCAAGGGAGCTCAGATTGCTTGAGGTTATGGGGCCAGGGAGATTAAAAATTAGTGCAGAATATTTGGCCATATTTTTGCATTGCTTTGCAGGAATGGGTGCTCACAGAGACATTCTCCATTTTGGGGGATGCAAGCAAATGGAAGGAGAGAGTGGTGTGTGTTTTTAAAGCCCTTTTTTGCAGAAAGTTTCCCATATACTCTATTGGAGTAAAAGAATGCTGGGGCAGGCTGGGCTCCCTAAACCATGGCTAGGCAAACTAAGGCCTAGGGGCTGGATCTGGCCCAATCACCTTCTAAATCCAGCCCACGGGTGCTCTGGGAATCAGTGTGTTTTTACATGAATAGAACATGTGCTTTTATTTAAAATGCATCTCTGGGTTATTTGTGGGGCATATGAATTTATTCCCCCCCCCCCACAAAATATAGTCCGGCCCCCCACAAGGTCTGAGGGACAGTGGACCGGCCCTCTGCTGAAAATGTTTGCTGACCCATGCCCTAAACTGAAGAGGCATCTTTCAGTAAAGGCAGGGCTTGCAAGAGACGTAATTGCTGCTCCTAGACATGGCTCACTTGAAGGCAGGCTGCTGCTGAAGCAACATCCATCCTCTGCTCTCTTATAGCTCATCCTGAGCACTGCACAAGGTCTTGCCTTAGATGAAGTCAGAGTGCTCACATCATAATACCGGGTGGGCTTTGCATTTAGCGGGTCAAAAACCCTTCCCTGACATGCTCAGCTTTTTGCCTTCCTTCTGCTTTGAGGAGTAATGATGACCGTCCATTCAGAAAGTCGCTGGGAGGGGGGCATCAGAGAGTGGGCCTCTACCATCTAGAGGACATCTGTAAAACCCAATGACTCCTGGGATAACCTGGAAGTAGAAATAAAAGAAATCACTATAAAAATGGAGCTGTAGACTAAAACAGCTAGTGTATTTTTTGCTCCATAGGGTGCACCGGACCATAGGGCGCACCTCGTTTTTAGAGGAGGAAACAAGAAAAAAAAATATTTTTCTGGTTTTCCTCCTCTAAAAGCCCTGTTTTTTGAGGATCAGCTAAAAGTTTTGCAGCTTTTTTTGCAAAGGGAAAAGCCCTGTTTTTTGGAGGATCTGCTAAAAGTTTTGCAGCTTTTTTTTGCAAAGGGAAAAACCCTGTTTTTTGAGGATCAGCTAAAGGTTTTGCAGTTTTTTTGCAGAGGGGGAAAAGCAAAACTTTTGCAAAGGGGGAAAAGCAGAGAGGAAAAGCTCTGTATTTATGGGGTTCAACTCACATTTCTGCAGCTTCTAAAGGAAAGGGAGCCTTTTCTACAGTTTCCAGACAGATGATCTAATCCGCCAGTCACATGTAGCTGGGGAAACAAACAACCTCCCTCTGCAGCACATTCAACAATGGAGGGCGGGGCTGAAAGGGAGCCGGGGCTCTTATCTCTCTCCCGATCTCTTGCTGATCAGCTGCTGAGCGGGGTCCTTTCAACACCCCCTTTTCTCTTTGTAAAATAAAAAGCATGGTCCTCTTTTGGCCCCTGGGCAATTCAGCTCCAGGGACCACCATTCGCTCCATAAGACACACAGATATTTCCCCTTACTTTTTAAGAGGAAAAAAGTGCGTCTTATGGAGCGAAAAATACGGTAATTTAGGAATGCAGTATAAAACAGTAAACCAAACATCAAATCATCTAGCAGTTGCAAGAATAAAATCAGAGTTACTGTTCCTGGGAGGGCTGTTCACCAAACAATTCAGGCAAATAAAACGGCCTTCATCTGATGTAGAGATGGGACCTCTCTTAAAAGCTCTTCCTGTCATATGGCACAGCAGGAAGGCAGAGTAATGTGTACTGTATTGGTCCAAATATAACCCGCACCCGAATATAAGCCGTACCTTTAAAATTGGAGGGGAGGGTGGGAAAGAAAAAATACCCAAATATAAGCCACTCCATTCCTCGCTGCTCCTGGCTGCATGCTGGGCTGGGGGGGGGGGAGCTGCGCTGGGTTGCCAGCGGCTTTTCCCCTTCCTCGATCACTCCCTTCCGGCCTATGTGCGGGGCGGGCACCGCTTTGCTGCACTCCTGGAGCTGTTTGCCCCACACTCCTGGCTGCATACCTTAAGGCCGCAAATATGCAGGTGAAACTCGAAAATTTAGAATATTGTGGAAAAGTCCATTTATGTAAGCAATTGTTTTCATTAGCTACTGGAGTTTAATATATGAGATAGACTCATGACATGCAAAGCGAGATATGTCAAGCCTTTCTTTGTTGTAATTGTGATGATTATGGCGTACAGCTGATGAAAACCCCAAAGTTGAAATTGTTAATTTGGGGCTCTCATCAGCTGTACGCCATAATCATCACAATTATAACAAATAAAAGCTTGACATATCTCGCTTTGCATGTCATGAGTCTATCTCATATATTAGTTTCACCTTTTAAGTTGAATTGCTGAAAGAAATGAACCTTTCCACGATATTCTAATTTTTTTGAGTTTCACCTGTAAGCCACACTTTTAACTTTTCACGGTCGGAATTTGGGGGGAAAGTGAGGCTTACACTCAGGCCAATACAGTACAGGTCGGTGCTTAAATAAACAATCTCTTGGCGCTTCTGGAAAATAGTGACTTTCAGTTGCCCTAAATCTGAGTACCATAAATAGAATTTGGAGAGGGGCAGGATTCACTGCCCCCTTTCTTGCAGTGCATGTTTACTCAGAAGTAAATCTCCCTAATTTCAACGGGGACCCGCTCTCTGGTACGTGTGCATAGGATTAGAGCCTTTAATTTACGTCTAGACTCATAACCAGAAGTTGTGTAGGAAGCTTCTTCCCACAGTCAGAAGAGCAATAAGCAATAGCTGCTTGATTACTTTATCTCACTCTAGGCTGCAAATAATAATTACTGGAGCTTAAGTCTAATGAATAAAGGCGGCGCATTAGCATGCCAAGCAAGAAAGCACTTCTTCAGCTGGCATTCGTAATAATGTGTAATTGTTTGGCAATCTAGTTTAGCTCTGGTAAATCTATCTACATAATTACCTTTTGGGTTTTTTGTCTAATATCCACCCCTGAGCTGGTGGGATATTGCTGCAGTAAAGAGATGGGAACAAGCAAAATTTGGCGAGATTTCACCCCTGCGATGTGTATCATGCTCTCTCTTGAGCAGGGGTAGGCAACCTAAGGCCCATGGGCCAGATGCGGCCCAATCGCCTTCTCAATCCGGCCCAGGAATCCGCGTGTTTTTACATGAGTAGAGTGTGTCCTTTTATTTAAAATGCATCTCTGGGGTATTTGTGGGGCATAGGAATTCATTCATTTCCCCCCCCCCCAAAAAAATATAGTCTGGCCCACCACATGGTCTGAGGGACGGTGGACCGGCCCACGGCTGAAAAAGGTTGCTGACCCCTGCTCTTGAGTGTGTCGACATCCTCAGATGCTCCCCATGCACGCACCTTTCAGCCACTTAACTGGCCGCATGTATAACATGCCCCCTATTTTGGGGGGACTCAAAATTAAGAAAATGGGGAGAGAGATTACCCAGAGTTGTTGAGCTTTTTGGGGGGAGGATTGTTGCCCAGGATTCTACAGCTTTTCTTGGGTGGGATTGCCCAACTTTCTTGGGGGGGGGGGTGACGAAAACCGCTAACCTGCCTGCCAAACGCTACCGCACGCACCATGGGAGGCAAAAATACTATACCCTCTCGCTGCCAGCAGCCCACCCAATTGCAGCAACAACAGCCAGTCCACAGCACCCCTTGCAGAAGCCACCAATCACTCAAACAATCGCCACTTACAATATCATGCTTGCGGCATCAACCGGTCACCCGTCCCCACTCTGCATTGTCCATTTATATAAGGCAACCCCCCAATTTTTCAGATTAATTTATCAGGAAAGAAAACCCTCGTCCGATACACAGAAAAGTACGGTAACTTTAAAATGCTGCTCGGAAAGGTAATTACCGCCCCCGCCCCCCCCCTTTCTTGCTCATTACTGACGTTCATTTAGCCGTTTATTTAGTGCATGTAGTAAAGTACATGGAGTATACTATTAAAGTACATTTAAGCACCTTTAAGGGCTCTGATGGGAAGAAGGCAAACCACAAAACAAGGAAAACACATCCTCTAGCAGGATAAAAAAAAAGAGGAAAAGCACCTACAGGTACTTGAAATGAAATTTATTCCAACCCTGACACGTTTTTTTGGAACAAATCCCTCCCAGGGGCAAAGGCAGTGCATTTTTAGCAGCAGTTCTTATCAAATGTGGGATTTTTTTTTATTTTTGTCTTTACTCTGATGGGAAGGTAGGTTATAAATGTGTTAATAAGTAAGATACGCATTTAGAATGTTGTTTTATTTCTATAGTTCCATTGAATATGCTTGGTGCTTTGCAGGGGCAAATTCCCTGCATGGAGGAATGTGCATTGTAATATATAAATAACAAAACAAACAAACAACAACAATAAAAATTAAAATTAAATAAAAAACCCATAGCTTTAAAAATCTGGAGACCACACTAATCTCTGCTGCATTAGACAGGATCCCCCTCCACACAACGAGGCAATTTTAACTGATGCATTTTTTGCATATCACTATTAGTATCTGCAAGCCAGTTGCATTTCTAGCTTTTAGAAAGAGAAGCAACATGCATGTGTTGCCCGCCTGCATTATGGTGTCATTCTTTGACCCAGCCCTCCTTTCTGGAAGAGTTGGGGTTGCTGCAAGTCTGTCGCACCATACTTCCCCTTATAGCCTGAAGATACCTTTGGCAGCCTTGACTAATCACGATGTTGCTTCAGGACGTGAAATCAGATGTTCAGACATAGTGCTCTTTATAGAAATAAAATGACGTGTAACTCAAAAACGGATAATTGCCGCGTAGTGGCTATGAATTCATTAACCCGTAAAATTCAATTTGCAGCGTATCTCAGTACTCTTCCAAAGAGGGTACATGGCACACAGAAAACCTTTAAACCAGTGGGTTTTGGGTCTTGGGTATTTCCTAGCCCTGCCAGCAGAAATCCTTTTAACTGGGGGTGACCTGGGATTTTCTGTGAGCAAAGCATGTGTTCTGTCACTGAGCCCAGGGCCTCTCTCCAAAGTGCTGCTTTCCCTCCCAGTTAATTCGATTTCGGTTTCCAATGAAATTGATTGGCAGTAGATTCAGGACAGACAGAATGTCCGCGCTCTGATGAAATACATAATGACTTTATGGGCATTCACCGCCCCAAAAGGTGCTGATAGCCACTGCTAGCTCAGATGGCTTTTAGGTGGCGCTGTGGGTTAAACCACAGAGCCTAGGGCTTGCTGATCAGAAGGTCGGCAGTTCGAATCCCTGCCACGGGGTGAGCTCCCGTTGCTCGGTCCCAGCTCCTGCCCACCTAGCAGTTCGAAAGCACGTCAGAGTGCAAGTAGATAAATAGGTACCGCTCCAGCGGGAAGGTAAATGGTGTTTCCGTGCGCTGCTCTGGTTCACCAGAAGCGGCTTAGTCATGCTGGCCACATGACCCGGAAGCTGTCTGCGGACAAACGCCGGCTCCCCCGGCCTATAGAGCGAGATGAGCGCCGCAACCCCAGAGTCGGACACGACTGGACCTGATGGTCAGGGGTCCCTTTACCTTTAGACAGACTCAGAGAGGATGCGGCTGTTGATGGATCTGCATCCTAACAACACGGCTGCAGCAAAACGTTACAATGTGAAGTGCTCCTTTTCAGTGAACCAGTGTGTTCACTGTGCCTTCCTCCATGATTTGTTGTTGTTGTTGTTGTTGTTCAGTCGTTCAGTCGTGTCTGACTCTTCGTGACCCCATGGACCAGAGCACGCCTGGCACCCCTATCCTCCACTGCCTCACGCAGTTTGGCCAAACTCATGCCAGTCGCTTCGAGAACACTGTCCAACCATCTCATCCTCTGTCGTCCCCTTCTCCTTGGGCCCTCCATCTTTCCCAACATCAGGGTCTTTTCCAGGGAGTCTTCTCTTCTCATGAGGTGGCCAAAGTACTGGAGCCTCAACTCCAGGATATGCCCTTCCAGTGAGCACTTAGGGCTGATTTCCTTAAGCATGGATAGTCCATTGGACTCTCAAGAGTCTCCTCCAGCACCATAATTCAAAAGCATCAATTCTTCAGCGATCAGTCCATGATACGTACTTCATTTTGTGGTCACTGAACTCGCTCGTTCTTCATTGCACTGTTCAGCGTGTCTCCCCTCCCCAACTTCGCATTTCAGATCCCATGGCTGAATATTGCAAATGTAGAGGTTTCCCCAAGCCTTTTGATAGCCCCCTCTTCCATGTGAGTGGTCCCATTTAGGCTACAAAAGCAACAGCCATTATGCCTGAGCGCCAGAAATTGAGGGATTGATGGGAATATGGAACCATCATGCTCTCAGAGCAGAATGCCAATGCCTACCAGTAGCTAGGAAGCAACAGCTGTTGCCTTCAAGCCATGCTTGTGGTCCTCCTGGAGGCATCTGATTGCCCATTAGGAAAGCAGGATGCTGAATTGGCTAGACTTTTCTCCCAAGCCAGCAGAGTTCCTTCGTAATTCTCTTTTCTACATGTTTGCCTTCTGGGCCATTCCATTGTCATGGGTGGGACACTTTGACCATGTTTTTTGGTATTCACACATGTGTAACAATGTAAATATACAGAAAAATTAACAACCAAAATTTAAACTATGTTCTTAATAAGATACTGAACATTTTACTAATGTTTTATTATTTTTATGGATATTTTTGACAATTTTATTAAATGTTAAAAGTGTTGTCACGGGTGGGACAAAAAAAGGACATGGAGCTTGAGATAAGTTTGATTTATGGAAAAACTCTGTGAGTTGGGAGGTGACTCAATGATAAACTCAGCATATCTGTTTAAATCAATGATTATTGGTTACAATTATGCAATCAGGAATTAAGTTTAAGAAATTTAATGATACAAAATTAAGGAAAAAATGCTGTCACGGGTGGGACAATCATCGGAAAACTTTTAATTTGAACACTTCTGTGAAGACTACGTGGGTGGACTTTTGAAAAGAAGGTCCATAAAATAAACTTCTTTTGTCTTTAGCTTTTAAAAAAATGGTTAGACTGCACGTTTGGAATCTTCCTCACCAAAGTCCAGTGCTCATCTAGCATTCTTATCAGGCTCATTTTTCATGGAATGGCCCTTCTCCCATCTCCCCTTATCCCCAGGGTGTTGCACCATGCAACCGCTGCTCATGAAACCGAGCCCTGGCTTCCAGGTTCCTCTTCTGCCTGACACTTAGAAGACACACAAACCCTAAGAGGCAATTTACATGATGAAGCTGTAATCCTTCCTTCCTATTTTCCTTTCCATGTGCACACACATTTACAGGGTAGGAAAGGTCTGCCTGCTACCAGCTTATCTGTGACGCCTATTTCTTGCAGCATCCAAGTTAGCATCCGATAAACTTGATAAGCGTCGTTGTGTTAATTGGTCCTAGTTCCACCCACAGCTGGGTGATTGGTGCACAAGTCATATGCTTTGGTCCAGCAAAAAAAAGAAGAAGGCTGTGTTGTGTTGTGCTGTGCGAAGCATATTACTAACAGTAGTTTTATGGTACTCTGGATCAAGAGAGGCATGTTGTTGATTTCATTTTATGGAATTGGAGAAAAGTAGAGAAAGTAGCCAAGTGAGTCATGAAACCCAAATGTGTCAAAATTTGGAGGGTTTGTTTGTTTTTTGTTTTGTTTTTTTTTTAATGAAAAAGGAATGTGTCCCCGTAATTTATTTGGCTTAACTCTTTTTGCGTATTGGTTGCACATATGCACCATAAACATTGCTGAGGAGCAATCATGGAAACTCTTGTTTTTCCTGCCATTGCTAAATTTACTCTGGGTTGAACATTAACACTGTGCCTGGCAATACTTTCAAAGCAAAAAATAGCTTTGGAGTGACTCACCGTGACTCATTTTACTGCTCGGCCTGCTATAATGCCTGAAGGTTGACATTGAACGAGTTGGCAGCCTGCATCGCTGCAGGGTTTTTTTTTTCCTTCTTCTTCTTCTAGGAACTCTGAACACATTTCATTCTTGCGAATTGCCGTCTTGTGCAATAATACGAAAAGCAGCAATGTGTTTGTTTTGCTTTCAAAGTCAATTGAATCAGAGAGTGGTGAAAGACACACACACAGAGAAAGAGAGAGAGAAAGACATGATTCTGGAAAATGCACGCACGTTCTCTGAATTCAGCTTTTGGCTCCAGGAACAGGCTGATTGCATTACAAAGCTGAAACTTCATGACACTTTATACCGGTTATGCAACCTGTTGCGTTCAAATAGTTTTAGCATAGCTTGGAGGGGGCCGTTCAAGGAACACTTTCTTTTCTTGTTTAATGGTGGGGGAAAAGCTGAGCCACTCCATGCCTTCCTTTCTTCCTTTCTTTTTTAAGTGTACAGTTTCATTGCAGTTTCCCTGGGAATTTTACAAGAGAAATACAGCCCAGTACAAATTAAATCAGGGGGGGGGAAAGGAAAGGGTAAGGGGGGGCAGGGTGTAGTCATCTTATAGGAAAGGAAATGGAACGTTCCTACAACTCCAAATTCATTCAACTAGTGATGATTGCGTGTATTAAAAATTGGTATATGTCAGAGGTTCCACCTGTGAGCATCCATTTCCTTTCAGAGGCCACCTTTGGTGTCCATGTAGTTCCTCCCCCCCTTGCTCAAATTAAGCTTTAAAGAAACATTTTATTATAGCCAATAGAATGGTTTCTAGTTTGTGCTTTGGTTGAAATGTGTGTATGTGGTGGAGCACAGAATGGGTTTTCCCCCGCTTTGCAAATGTTCCCATGGGTCCCAAAAGGTTAGTGCAGATGTTACCTGTATAGCTGGGTTGGTATCTACAGAGACTCTCCATGACATGAAGAAGAGTCTGCTGGATCAGGCCAATGTCCCATCTAGCCCAACATCCTGTTCTTATAGTGGTCACCCAGATGCCTGTGGAAATCTCCAAAGCAGGACCCAACTGCAAGAACACTCTTAGCATTCGGAAACATTGCTTCACCTGGCTGTGGCTGCAGAGTGTAGCCATCTTAACCAGTAGCCAAGATAATAATGGCAGGGAGTACAAAGAGGCAGAGATAAGGATGAAAGCGGCCACAAGATATGAGGCTTTCTTCTTCATTTAACGCTGAAGGCCCCGACGCTCCCCTGACTCGTATCTAAATGAAAATCAATTTCCTTAAATCTTGATTCCTTTAAAATATTTAGGTTAAAGCAGGGTGCTTTAGGCTAAAAACTAAACTAAAAGGTTAAAAGATAAGTCAATATAAAAACAGTAAAAATCAAAGTAAAACAAACCGGGAAGGTGCGGCAGTCGGAGAGAGATGTTACTCCCTCGACTTCCCTGGAAGTCACTCCGAGGAGGAGTACGTTACTTTATCCAAAGGGGTACTGTTATCTCCCCCACTTTCTAACTACCAAATTGGGTTTCCTTACGTACCACACGGCACTCCGTCGTTCACAGTAGACATCACTGCAATCTGGAGACCTCTGCAACCTGAAACCCTTTTTTTGCTTGTAAAAGAACTTCTTGACCCGTTATCGAGAGCCAGATTAAAGCTCTACCACGTACCTCTTTTTAAATCCCTTGGGTGTTTCATTTTAGGAGGATCCAAAAGCCAAATCTGCATTGTGAAATTTCACCTGGCTAAAAATTGATCCCATTACAGTAGTTCCTGCTGATGATGGACCAAGCATCATTGCTTTTTAAAAAAGGCTTGTCGGGCAGAGTTATTCCATAATGCATGCTCTTCGGCAATATCTCCTGATTTACTGTACGTCATCCGCCCCTCCAAATTAGATATTCTGAATGCTAAAATGTGCTTTATTCATATGTTGTGAGATACTGCCCTGCGTAGGAGGTGGAGTCAGGTTGCTGTCACCCTAATATGAAAGAACAGGTACAGTTTCTGCCTACATCAAGAGTGGGGATCCTCAGACCCAGGCCTCTCTCCTTGGCTTTCAGGACATTCTTTGGGCCACACCACTCCCCAGACCTTCTCCATACCCTCCTTGAGTTCTTTTTTGCCTGTTTGACATGTGTTCTTGAAGTATGACTGTTGCTCCTTGTTTGCCTGGATGGAGGGTAGTGCTGTACAAAGACACGTTCATTGATTCACCTACTTTTGCCTCTGGCACGTAGTCCCTGGCAGGTTACCCAGATAGAAGAGTCTTCTCCACTCCTGGCCTACATGAAACACACTTAGTGCTAGACAAATCCCATCCGCTTCATGCTCAAGGGCTTCCCAGACACCTCCATGTTGGCCATCTTCTTCATGTGTGAAAGGGGTGGGGCGAGGGATACAGATTCCAGTTTAGGGTCTTCTTCACTGTTGGGATAGTTGCCTACTCTTTCAGCACATGTACGGGCACATTGAAAAATGGCATCCCCACACCTGCAACCCAAATGTTATTGGTAGCGACCATTTTGGGCGCTTCCTGTTGACGTGCAATTGCTGACACGCAGGTCCTCGTGGACCTGGAAGAAGGCGGGATGGGGACAGAATGGAACAGGGCAGGGTCCACCTGGTTATACGCGCTCAAGAACTGTGTGAAATGGTTGTCGTCTTGCGCTGAAGAGGAATGAGTGAATGAGAAAGAGACTTGGGGAAGCTTCCCTAGTAGCCCCATCTTTCCTCCAACTGCCACCTCAAGGGCGTATGAGGGCCATATTGCCCCGAGGAGTGGGGAGAAGAAGCAATGGCAGCTTTTTCTAAACAAACAAGTTGTCTTAGCCATTACCTTGTAACTTGGATAAAAGCCACGATGCTTATTGTTGTGATTATTCACTTGGTGAGATCCATGTGAAAACCAGTGTATAAATACTGCAAATAAATGTACCCCCACCCTATCACCTCAGAACTCCACCACCTCATCCCGCTGGTTACACAGATGCTGCTTTCTTTATCAGCCTTATTCATTCATGGAGGGAGAAAGGGAGGAGGTAGACAAGGCGCCCACCAATATGAAGCAGATGGTTGTTGATTTACTCCATACGTGGGAGGAGCGATGGTTGGTTTGCTTTCTTCCGATCTCCATTGTGCGAGGGCTAGAGCGCACATGGTGGTCACCATGGAAATGCTGCCCAAAGCAGGCTTCTCGGAGCTAACAGTCTATGCCTCACCAGGCAACTCCTCCTCCTGCAAGTTGTTGCGAGTTCTTCCTTCTTGCCCCCTTCATCAACTTGACGTGAGCGCGGAGCAGGTTGGGAAAAGCTATTCTAAACACGGAGGGCGCTCAATAAACGTTCTGACTTTTGTAGGGGTGCCGCAGAATTCTTTTCCAAAGAATTAATAGCAAGAGGAGGGCGTCGCTGACAGATTTCAAGGCTGTTAAAGGGTCCTCCTCTGCCGAGGGGAGGGACAAGAACCCATGGCTTTTAAACCACAAGGAGGTAGATTTGTGTAGCATATCAGGAAGAGCCTTGCAGGTGCCAGGCAAGTTCATAATCATGTGAAAAGAGCTCTGCTGGATTAGGGGAATGGTATGATCTAGTCCAATATTTTGTTCTCAGCCAGTGTTTTGTTCAGAGCCAGTGTGGTGTAGTGGTTAAGAGCGGTAGACTCGTTATCTGGGGAACCGGGTTCGCGTCTCCACTCCTCCACATGCAGCTGCTGGGTGACCTTGGGCTAGTCACACTTCTCTGAAGTCTCTCAGCCCCACTCACCTCACAGAGTGTTTGTTGTGGGGGAGGAAGGGAAAGGAGAATGTTAGCCGCTTTGAGACTCCTTTGGGTAGTGAAAAGCGGGATATCAAATCCAAACTCTTCTTCTTCTTCTTCTTCTCAGGGTGGCAGACCATTTGCCTCTGGGATGCCTTGCAATCAGAATCCCCAGCAACTGGTATTTATAATACTTCTGATGGCCAAAACCCATAATGACTAGTAGCCACTGATAGTCTTATCCTCCATCATCTTCTCATTTTTGGCCAGGGGCAAGAGGTTTTCAAAAGAAGGCTTAACAGCAGTGCTGTCAAGTATCCTGTTTTCCCCGGGAATCTCCCTTATTTCAAGCAGTTTCCCGCTGCCATCCCTTATTTTTTATATCCCTTTAATTTCCCATTTTTTCAAAGGAAGCAGCACCTCTCCCTCCCCTTGCTGGCCAGGGACTGGGAAGACCTCGCCTCCTTGCAGCCTCAAAGCAAGCGGGAGCCATTTCCCGCGCTTACAGGGGGGCGTATTTGGCCCCCTGCATCAGCCCCTATCAGCTGCTGCTGAGCCCCTCAGCTAGACAATAGGGTTAGCCGGGGGGGGGGGAGCCTGGCTGCCTTTGAAAATGGGCGGCTGGTGCTTTGAAACGTTACAATACGACGGAGCGGCGCGTGCTTTGTAACTTTTTATCCGGAGCTCGCTGAGCAGCTGAGGCGTCGTAGCCCACGGGCAGCGTTTCCAAAATACAGCAAGCCTACTGCACGTGTTCACACCAGTGCCGCCCACTTTTGCTTCTGGCTCCGCCCACCACTGCCATGTGACTGTCCCCGGGATAGGTGAGGCTGCTGATCCCTTATTTTCAAATCCGAAACTTGACAGCTATGCTTAACAGACACCTTCTGTCCCTGCAGGGAGCTTGAGGTGGCATGCATAATTCTCCCCCATCTCATTTAATCCCCAGAACAACCGATTAAGGCTGGTTAGGTTGAAATGCAGTGACTTGCCCAAGGTCACCCAGTGGGTGTTATAGCCGAGGGGGGTGGGGTTTGAATCCTGGCCTCCCAGGATCTAGTCTGACACTAGCCACTTGAACCACACTGGTTCTCAGATGCTGTTGTTGTTTTTGCTAAATCTATTCTATGCCATCCGCCAGTAGAACCCGCGGAGCAGCTTTTTAAGGTAATTAAAAACCAGGAGTATTAAAACAAACGAACAAGCAAACCCCGGGGAACATTATAACAATAAATATGGAACCAACAATAATTGAATAGATAAAATAGTAGAGAGTAATGGCTGGAAACAGCCAGCCGCACTATTTAGCTGGGTTTTTAGAACAAACTTCAGCTAGCTTTCAGCAGATCATGGATGCAAAACCTTTCCCCCACTAGAGCAGGAGTAGCCAACATGGTGCCCACCCTCCAAATGTCACATGATAGCCATTTTCAAATATTTCAAGGACTGCCTCATGGAAGAGGGAGCAAGCTTGTTTTCTCCTGCTCTGGAGGGTAGGACTTGAACCAATGGCTTCAAGTTACAAGAAAGGAGATACCAACTAAACATCAGGAAGAACTTTCTGATGGTAAGAGCTGTTACACAGTGGAGCTGTCTCCCTCGGGAGGTTGTGGACTCTCCTTCCTTGGAGGTTTTTAAGCAGAGGTTGGATGGCCATCTGTCATGGATGGATTCCTGCATTGCAGTGGATCGGACAAGATGACCCTTGGGATCCCTTCCAACTCTATGATTCTATGATTCCATCACCCTCCATTGTTGGTCATGCTGACAGGGCCTGATGGGAGTTGAAGTCCAACAGCATCTGAAGGGCAACACTTTGACTGCTGCTGCTCTAGATAGTTGTATTTCGGGGACACATTCCTATAAGGCTGAAGCCTGAAGTGGGCGGGACACACACACACACACTCTTTGCAACTTCCTCTCCTTTCCACCTGTTTCCTCCTTGCCACCCATAGCTCCCGTACTCTAGATGATAAAAAGGCCAGGAAAATAACAACATGTTTGAGGATCCACCGAGGCTCTTACAACTCTATAACCTTAGCTTTGAACATGGTTCGTTAATTTTCGTTTCATTTTTTTTATCAGTGCAATATAGGCACCGATAAAGATTGGAGGTTGTTGCACGGTAGTTGGGGAGCATGCATTTCTAAAACCTGTTTTGTGGTTGTGCAGAGGATTTTGGTGCTGGCAATACCAGCACCAATTACAAACAATTTATCTTTCAATTCAAACTGATGCTATCAAGTGCCTCATTATCTCAGGAACTCATCAATTCATATACAATGGATGGAAGATTTAATGTGCGATTCTAAATCTCCTAGTAATTATATGGTTGGCAGTAGCCAGTTTCTGCTGTGACACTCAAAGAGTTCCTGTCACATGGTTCAAAAGCAAAACCAAACTTTGTTAATCTAAAAGTAAGATCAGAGCCATTTGATTACTGCGAACTCTTGTGAATCACAAATGGTGTCCATGCCTTTGTCTCCTAGTGCAATATGCTGGTTAAGTGTTGCTTAACACAGTATAATCTTTTATCCCCTTACTTTCTTATTTTCCTTATGGAAGAAATAGAATATACACTCTCACATAAATATACATGCACAGAATAAATATGATTCTTCTCAAAAGGGTGAAGTGACTGTAAAAGGAAAGATATTGGGAAATGCTTTACAATCTTACTCATGCCGCCATATAAAATAATATTTCAGATCCAAATTTAAACAGAGAAAACAAAGATAATGGGGGTTCACTATCTTAATAATCATCACCAAAAAAAAGGAATATAATCCATTTTCCAGGAGGGGGAAAATCACTATTCTTTGGGGTATGAAGAAACTTCAAGATTTGCCTTGTATTGGTATCTGTGGTTTTTTAAAATAAAAAATCCAGTCTCTTTGTAAATCACTCTGTCCTCTCTCTACTTTCATTTGTGTTTTGGGTTCTGAACCGCTCTGTGTAAAGGGAAGTTCTGTGCTTCCCCATTCACTATAATGGATAATATAAAAATGCCTAGAATTTTCCTCCCTCTTGACCAAAGCGGATGAAATTTATGGGCACAGGAGCCCATATACAATTGATTAAGCCTTCCAGATCACATACAAAAAAGCGTGGCCCTATGTGTCAGGGAAGAGGAAGCAGATTGGCCCCCTCTCCTCCATCCCTCCTGCAAAGTGCACATCATCACCATTGGGGAGTGGGATGAACTTTGAACAGCCAGGAGGAGAGGCTGAACAGTAAGAGAGAATGTCAGAGCTGGAGAAAGGCTGGAGACAGTCTTGTCACCCAGAACCAGGTGCTGCCTTCGTAGGAGACACCAGTTGCGCCTGTCCCGAGAGAGTGTGCATGCAGCAGACTTAAAACTGTCAGGACGTCATAATTTCTGCTCAGTTGTGAAACTCTTGCTTTCTAATATAGCTTGAAATCTTGACTCTTGGACCTTGTTCTCATTGCTGAGCCTGTTCTGCTACTAGCCTGAATAATGCAGCTTTTCCTGACTGTGAAGTTAAGTGCCACTATCATGTTTTGGGACAGGAGCCTGACAATGTCCTAATAGCATAGGGTGGTAGCTGTATCAAACATGGTGGCTATGTGTCAAAGCACATCATCATCATCATCATCATTTCAGCCACTGTGGGCACCCCAGCACAGAGTTTAGGAATTGTGTAAAATGGTCCAAAACTGCTTAATTAGAATATATATACAGTATATTTTAAAAAAATATTATGGCATGTCAGCAGTTTGAACCTTTCCCCTTCAATTTAGATGCCTACTAGAGTATGGGAATCCGTGGGTTCCTATCAGCAACTAGCAGGTAAACAAGAGATTTATTTCCCAATGGCTTTTTTTTTCTCCCTCGTTCATATGATCGTGACAAACTTGATTGCACAAGAATGGTCACATTCCAAAGTTGCAATCAGGTTCTGGAGGGCTTAGTTGCACAATTGCTTACTGTGTCACATTGCAGGACAGTGACCTTACAGTGGGGAAGGAAAATTGTTTTCTTTTCCCTAACGCAGTGTTAGTTTTCAGCTCTGCAGGCTAAATACTCACGTCCTGCTATGTTCAATCATCATGAACCTATTAATTGGCTGACATGATTTTTTTTTGTTACAATTATTAGTCACTCTTTCCACAAAAGAACTTTAAGGATCCTTCACAATCTGCAATATGTATACTGAAGGCAAGATTCCACTTTCTCAAAACCTCAGCCTGGAGTCGGGAGCCTTTTCAGGTTGGACTACTGACCTTTTCTGTGGCAAGACTCACCTTGTAGGTGAGATCTGTCAGGCCCTGACACTGTGCTGTTAATTACACTTAGCTGCTCATTTGTCTCTTCTCCTGGCTTGTTATTTTAATAGTCTTCCATTTCTGGATGTGCTTTATTATATGGTACCTTGGTCATTTTATTTCTTTCATATTACAGTGAAGCTGTGTCTTGAGTAATTCAACTTCAGTTCATCTGGTGGGAAAATACGGGTTATAAGTTTAAGGAAACAAAGTCTGCGAGATCGGTGGCTTGGCCCTCCGTCCCTTACAGCCAGATGCTGTTATGGGGAATTGCTGCGTGATTGGATGCCCTGACATTTTAATCTTCACTTAAAAGATACAGCAAGAAACTCCGAGCTTCATCAGAGCAGCACCACTGGGGAAGGGCAGATTAACCACTCACCGGTCGGTACCCATATCCCTCCTCTAAATTGACCCACCCCAAGTTGCTTTTCCCCCCTGGGCAGAACAGTACAGGCACAACATAGTAACTTGCATTTCCCCCCTCTGGAACAAACATCAATTTGGGATTTGGCTATTTTAAAAAAGGACCTTCAGTTGTGGATCTCCCTTGTAAGTTTGGAAATTAGATACCACCACCTTATATACCATGATTTTTAATCTCATCCGAAAGTGGAGCCTTGTGTGTGTTGCTAGCATGCCAAATTTCCAGGGTGAGCTCATTATGGAGGGTGAAATGATGAAATTTCGTTTCTGCTGCTCCCAGACTTGAGGGAAGAGATTGCTTGATTAGGCATAGAGTTCAGTGTTTATGAAAGGAACAGATCCCAGTGCGGGTCTATTCAGATAGAGACCGGGACTGAGCCGAAATTCACCTCTCCCCACCCCTAAAATTGGACTCGAAGCCTTAATAGAGACTTGTACAGTTCTCAGTTTCACCCATTGGCTTTCACTTTACCCGATAGAAGTGAATGGCTGCCATTCCCTCATATGGAGGGAAATCTGACAACAGTATTTTATTTTGGGGGCAGCGTTAGCATGAAGGAAAAACTGTGAGTGGAAGCTGCCCAACTAGCTATGTGATGCAATTCAACGTAGCATTGTTTTGTAAACTCTTTTGCAACTCCATGTTCATCTGACCATGCCAGTAGCACCTCAACCTTACAGGAGCCAAAACAAACATTTTATGCTGAGGTTCAAAGCAGCTTCCTTCATATACAACATCAGGTTTTAAGCGAAAACCTAACAAGTAGAACACAGAACTTCATGTCCAAGACCCACAGTGGCCCAGCCAGAATAATATTCCAACTAATATTCCAGGAACGAAGGCTGCTTATTGTTTACCAATCTGGATTTCCATAATGTAAAATAGTCAATTCAAACTCATAATTTATCACTTCCGCATTATCTCAGACAGCCCAAGGTAAAATACAGTGTATAATTAACTTTATAGAACCCACTTCCTTGAGATGTGGTGATAGCTACTGCACTAGCTTATATCTGTGTGATGAGGTCTCACATTCCCAAATGAATACATTTTAGTGTCTTCCAAGTGCCCCCCCCCTTTTAATCATAAGTTTCTATCCACTGGGACAGTCTCTTCCACAAGCCACATTGAAATGAATGAGAACTGTGCAAGCTATAGGTCCTATTGGGTACCTTCCACATTTTTCAGCCAAGTGGGGATTGTGCATGATAAAAAGGGTTAGATATTTCACAAGGACGAGCTGTGTTGTTGGGTACTAAGCAAAGCAGTGGAATGGAATTAGGGACGATGTACCTCTGAGTAACTAGTACAGGAAGGGAAAAGGGGAAGGATGTTTGTCTTCAAGCACTGCTTGTGAGTTTCCCCAAAGCATTTGTTTGTTTACTGTTGGAAACAGAAAGGTAGATTTAACAGACTTTGGTTCTCATCCAGCAGGGAAGTTCTTAAGGACACAAGTTGTGGAATAATTTACTTTTTCCACTGCTTTCTAGTGGAAAATCTCACAGATGCTAAGTACAGTTTCTGAGTTTCTGTCAGAGGTGTGGAACAGGAATTGCAAAAGTCTCTCTACCCCAGTCAATAAATTTGTTTCGTTTCGTTCCATCTGCCTTCTGACACACCATTCACAAAGAATCAGCTAGTGTGGTCTAGGATGAGGTCTTGCTGGTATCATCTTAATATTTACAACCAGATGAAGGTTTCATTTTTGGAATAATAAATTTTCAGAGTACTTTTTACAGTTATATCAGAAATTACTGATTTGGTTATACTATTAGAAATACATTGACAGATAATCATGAAATTATTGTGAGGTTGAATAAGTTAACTGTTTATATTTGAACAGCTTTTCTGGTGTACTTTATTGGAAGAAAAATAATCATTCCCTTAATAACAATTTAAACAATTTATATAACTAAAACAATAACATTATAGTGTATGCATCCATGTTTATTAACTGATGTGGTTAAATTTTTAAAAAACAACAAACACCTTAAGACTGAATTTTAGTACACATGAAAATCTTAAAACAAATCCTTATTTTCTGGATATACATTATATCCTTTGGACTATAATGTAACTTAAATAGAAAACTATCTTTAGAAAGATTTTTCCTCCAAAAACATTTTATTTTAAAAATCCAATTTAAATTAAAAAAATCTGATTATAAAAAACCCTTTAAAAAATAACCATTGATTTTTATCCACTCTGCCATTCAACACATGGAAAACAGGAGCCAGTGGCACGATAATGGAACCCAGGCACTCTTAATGTTTTGCAGTTCAGCTCAAGCGCATATTCTCTCTCCTGGCTGAAAATAATTGCATTTGATTGAAATGTGTTGCATTTCAATCCGTTCTGAATAGTAGTAAAAAAAAAAAAACCTGATAATGCCTACTATGGGATCTGAGTGGGCACTGCCACATTGCAAAGCCCCCAAATGGTCCTTCTTCTTCTCTTCTTCTTTGGCAATCACTCGTAGCTAAGTAAGATTGTCTTCCATAAACAGTTAACAGTGAGTCCGTAAGTGACTGTGGATGCCAATTCTGGATCCACGTCATTCCACAGTGGGAACATGGGTTTCCGGGCGGGAGTTGATCATGGTGAGGGTTTGCCAAACGTGCCTTCCTCTTAGCTGTTTCTCCCTTGCGTTCTGAGTCCGAGTGTCTTCAAAGCCCATTACACCTTTGATAAAGGCTGTTCTCCAACTGGAGCACTCGCAGGTCAGTGTTTCCCAATTGTTGTTTCCCAATTCCCAACAGTGGTCCTTCGACTTAATACTCGACACCCGATTTTTTTGACTTACGAACAAAAAAAGTGGCTGCACGCCAACAAATTTTTCAACATCTGAATGGAAATCCGTTGGCATTTTAGATGCGGTTTCCTCGACTTACGAATTTTTCTTTTTAAAACTGCTTCAATGCATTCCTATGGGGAATTTACGAGTTCGATTTATGAACTTTTCGACCTACAAATGTGCTTTCGGAACGGATTAAATTCGTAAGTCGAGGGACCACTGTACATTTTTTAAAAAATTTGCCTTGAGACAGTCTTTAAACCTCTTTTGTTGACCACCAGCATTACACTTTCCATTTTTAAGTTCGGGGTATAGAGTAGTTGCTTTGGAAGACGATAATCAGGCATCCGCACAACATGACCAGTCTAACAAAGTTAATGTTGAGTGGGCGCTGCCACATTGTAATGCCCTCATATGGTCTGTGACAGTGGTGGCTGAAGAAAAACTGTGTGGGGAAGGGAGCCACAGGTAAAGCAGCAGTCCACGACCTCAGGTGGCTAGAGCCAGAGGAAACCCGTCCTCTTGAGCAATAGCCTACCTTTGGCCTACTCGCAAGCAAAGCAAGGGAGTCAAGAAGCAGGTAGGACAGGAAAGCTACACCTAAAAGGCAGGCGGAAGTGGCAGGCCAAGGAAGGAGGAGTTCTGCGTTGTTCCGGAGAACAGGGTGGCCATTTAGACATTGCCAGGGCTGGAGGAATGATGCCACCGAAAAAGGATTGCATCACCAACCAAAGAAGACATAGATTTGCATAACACTGACAGATACTACTTCATATTTACAGGCACACGTTTAGAAATAATGGCTATAGATTTAAATTAAACACATCTCACTCTTAAGTGGGGAAGACTTTGACCAGGTGGCCTCGGTGTGTTGCCCGGGTACTGCCAGTTGAGGGCACCTTCAAGGTCCCTGTGGTTCTTTTATCTTTAAACCAGACAATTCTGCAAAACGAAGAACTGACCTTCTTCACCTTGGAGAAGAACAGGCCTCCCCCTGGGTGAGGCTAAAGTGAGCCTAAATTTTAAACTTTCATCGCAGGAGGTACCATCTAATAGAAGAGTCCCTCTTCTAAGATGACACTTGCCATCTGCAGCCCTTATGTGGGGAAAAAATATCTTGTTTTACAAAATATTCCTCATTTAACCAGAGGCACTGCTTTAAATGACCAAAAAATTATTAAGTTGTTAATTGAGTCTCTTGACTAAATACTTCATTTAATCCTCACAACGATGATTCTCATCACAGTGATCAACTAGAGAGTTGATCTAGGCCATCTAGTGAACCTCATAATTAGAATAGGAAATGAATCCAGAATTCTGGTCTAACTTCTGCACTCTTGCATCATATTGGCGTAATGCCTATTCGGTTTATTTCCAAGACCATGTAGCAGCACAGGTGAAGAACGCTGCATGGGGGGGGGGAACCCTCTAGTTTTTGCAAGAGTCTGTAAGTTTTATTCTAGGAATCGGCATGAAACACAGAAGCTTTTGGCTATGTGTATAATAAAGCATATCACTTTTGGAACGCCTTATCTTGTGGGTAAAGTAGTGAAACATGAAGCTTCAGTGATACTGGGAAAGGTTTAGGGAGTAGGCAACTTGGGGCAGACTTGGAGTTTCTCAAGTTTTGAATCCTGAGGCCCTTTCGCCTGTGTTGCTAGGCTTATATTGAGATGTTAAACCAGATTCGGCTTCACTCTTTTGCTCCAAGGCTTTCCACCTCTGCATAATGCAAAGGTAAGGAAAGGTTGAAAACCTGGAATAAGGAACCAAATGTGCTACTATCAGCATAGAGGCAGGGGACACTGACATTCATGTGTCCACATGTACAGGTGGACAGATCAATCTGTTTTTTCTGACCCATGTCCATTTCACATTTGTTTATTCTTAAGCTTGTCCAGTCCCTAAAATACACAACTTTATGTAGTTTGTTGTGTTTCTTGAGCCAAGAACTATACAGTGGTACCTTGGTTCTCGAACTTAATATGTTCTGGGAGTCCATTTGACTCCCGAAACGGTTCGAAAACCAAGGCACGGCTTCCAATTGGCTGCAGGAGCTTCCTGCACTCAAGCGGAAGCTGCGGAAGCAGCGTCGGATGTTCAGCTTCCCAAAAAAAATTGCAAACCGGAACACTCACTTTGCTGAATTTGGGAGCTGATTTGTTCGGGAGCCAAGCCGTTTGAGTACCAAGGTACCATTGTATTGCAAAATTCAGAGAAGTGTGAAGGATAATTACTACGTTTCGATCCGTGTATAAGCGTGGGAGTTGCGAATTACGTCAGATGGCTTAAAAAATGCAGGCGAAACGAAATTCTCCATATCTAGCCAGGTACGGAATCTCAGAATGTCCTGTACATCACAGTACATTAAGAAACCCTGAGTCTATATAGACCTGCTTGTTCCCAGCCTTCCCGGCCATCATAACTCCAGCTTCACAGAACATGGGGTGGTATCTAAGTGGACTCAGCAGGGAGATCGAAGGAGTGGTTTTCTTGTATATTGCTCACCAAAGACCAAATCTACTGAGTAAAAGGGGTTTCCCACCTTGCAAATTCTGCAGCATAACCAAGCTTTCATTCCTATATGAATGCATTTACCCAATAATCTCTGCCAAATTTCAAGTTGTTTCGGCACTGTAGTTGTTGGCAGAACCTGGAAGAGACAGCGAAACTTTGGGAGGATCGACATCTGTACCTTGGAAGGAGTCTTGATTTTTCTAAACTCCTGGCTGTGAGCTTTCGTCTCTCCCTGTTGGTTGTCTGCCCGGAGCCAGTCTCTAGCTAGTGGCATCCTTGCCAGTCCAGTTGCCACCCGTCTCGCCCAGAAACTGGAACCTTTCAGCTGAAAACTTAGCATCCTCAACCAACGAGTATTGCTCCCCTTTTACTTGCCAAACTCTAATTGCCATTTCACACCTTAGTTCTTATGACACGGAGATTACCCTACAGTGTCATTTTGACACCTCAGCCGCCTTTTCTGCCGCATCGATTTGGAAGTGGATGTGCACCGCAGTGAGTCAGGCCGTGTATCTCTAGTGGAAAACACACTTGCCTCGCTATCGGGAAAGGGAGGGAATGGCACCTGTGACAGGACTTGCCTCGAGCGGTTTCACAGATGGGTGCCTTGTGCAGCTCTGGCTGGTGTTGTCTTGGAAAGCAGAAGGTGATGCTCTGCAAAGCAGTAGGGTACCAATCTTTGGTGAGGAGGATCAGTGTGGAGGGTAAGCTGGCTGGGACAGAAGCTCCACAAACACTGGGCCTGTTCCAAGGAACCTTGCCTCGGTCCACAAGACCACAAAAAAACCTGAGCAAGCTAAATTAAATAAGAATATAGGAAGCTGCCTGTTGTTTTTGTCCATGGAGTTTTCTTGGCAGGGATACTGGAGTGGCTTGCCGGTTCCTGCTCCAGATGGATCACGTTTAGTCAAAACACTCCACTATGACCTGTCCATCTTGGGTAGCCCTGCATGGCATAGCTCATAGCTTCTCTGAGTTTTCCACGACAAGGCAGTGATCCATGGTGCTGGAGGAGACTCTTGAGAGTCCCATGGACTGCAAGAAGATCAAACCTATCCATTCTCAAAGAAATCAGCCCTGAGTGCTCACTGGAAGGACAGGTTCTGAAGCTGAGGCTCCAATACTTTGGCCACCTCATGAGAAGAGAAGACTCCCTGGGAAAAGTCCCTGGTGTTGGGAAAGATTGAGGGCACAAGGAGAAGGGGGCGACAGAGGATGAGATGGTTGGAAAGTGTTCTCAAAGCTACTAACATGAGTTTGACCAAACTGCAGGAGGCAGTGGAAGACAGGAGTGCCTGGTGTGCTCTGCTCCATGGGGTCACGAAGAGTCGGACACGACTAAACGACTAAACAAAAAAACCAAACATAGGAAGCTGCCTTATGCTGAGTCAGACTATTGATGCATCTAGGTCAGTATTCTCTGCACTGATGGTCAGCGGTCCGTCCTCTAGGGTTTCAGACAGTAGACGCTCCCAGCCCTAATTGGAGATGGTGGGGATTGAACTTGGAACCTTCGCCACAAAAAGCCAACGCTCCACCACTGAGCTATGGCATTTCTCCAGTGTGGGACACATAATTCTCTGCCTTGAACATCTACAGCTGCTTTTTTGAAAGTCTTAAGTTCCACCCCCCCCCATAACGTTTTCAGATCCATGTCTTTTCCATAATTGATTTGGTCATTTTATCGTGTAATTGTTCATATAACAGAGATTGTGTCACGCTATGTGCAAGTGCTTTTCTTAAATGGCAAGTGTATGCTGAGAGAGAGAGAGAGAGAGAGAGAGAGAGAAACTTCCTTCTTTTATTCCCGGGCTGTCAAACTGCTTGAAAACGTAATATAACCGAAAGTGAAAGTTTGAAGGATGTGGCATTTCCTCCCCCCTCCCAAATTAGTAACCCTGTTGAAGAAGGAAGTTGTGCTATGCTGTTAGTCACTTGTCCCTATTTTAAAAGTGTTTCTCCATTTAAGGGAATGATCACATTTCCTTCCGTAACTGTGGCAGTCACCTATAGGTGAGTGAAGGGTGCATGAGTCCCTGCAACCTTCAGCACTACACTGTTGGCTGTTGGAATATTTCCTCAATAAATTTTCTACATTCTCTCTCCCCCCCCCCCTTGAACCTTTAAGGGCTTCATGATGCATTAGATATTTTTTGTGTGTGTTTGTTTTTTTGTTTAAAGTTAACATTGACAAATGGAAGGTGCAAATGCATCAAACCTGTGTGTGCAAACTCATGCTTATACAATTGCCAGCGGAGTCGGAATGGACTCCAGCTGCATATTGAGAACACAGCGTTGCAAACTTGGATTGGCTGCTGTGTGAAATGGCCCTAAAACATGCTGCTGCTAAATAATTGTTAGATGTTGCCCAGGTCTCACAGAAATGGAATATTTGGAGGGGCTTTGTAGGGGGAAGATTTTCAGTGGACGTTGCATGCAACTTCACCATTTTAGTGAAATAAAAAGTTCAAAACTGCAGGAGTCCCATTACTCATCTTCTGTTGCCTCTTCAGAATTTAGCTAGCCAGAGTGAGATGTCTAACTGAATCCTAAACATTTTAGACCAGTGTTTTTTTTGATGCAGCCACACAGGTATGCCGGGATTCCGTTTCAGATTTTGTGCTGAGGCTCAAGATTTGCTGAGGTTCAGGTTCATTCAAGGCTGAATTTCCCCCCGTTGTCTGCAATCCTTTCCGTTATTGCTGTTTTCTTTCAAACCCCAGAACTCATTTTTTTCTCTCCCTCCAAAGCACTTTTCAGTTGGAATTGCTATCTTTTGCCAGAAGTTGGCACTCAGCTTCCCTTACGGAGCGATTCCAGTTCAACATTTTTTCCTTATTTCTCACACCCTCTCCAGCTTTTCTTCATGTCAAGCTTCTAACAAGATGAGAATGCAAAAAACTCTTTGCTGTATCTTTCCTCCTCCTCTCAAACCGGCCTGTTCACTGCTTAGAACAGGAAAGTGCAGGGACCCTGATGGGCTAAAAGCTGTGACCTGCTATTAACATTTTCCTAACCTGACAACTCTCCTCCTTCATCCCGGCCAACTTTGATTTGCATCATTCTTCCTCTTTTGTCTAAATCGGGTATAGCCAACCAGTGGCTGAATTAGACGCTTCAATCAATTTGAATGAATTTGAATGAGGATGCAATAACAGACCATTTGTCGTGGCGCTGTCAGGCATGGAATGCCCAGAGTGAGAAATTAACACTTTATTGTCAAAAGTACACTTACAAGTTAAGGGAAGGCATGTCCATCAGTCCTATGTCTCTCAGGTATTCCTAGGTGTGCACCCGATGAGGTAGATGCCCTGTCTTTGAATTCAACATGTATTTCTTCCCCACCCAAGCTGCACACACAAAAATAAAATTAAAATAATAAAATTTAAAAAGCAGGCAAAGACTATGCCTGCATGCCACCTTCTGTTCCTCCCACTTCAGTCCTCTTATGGTCCTGGGAGACAGTGGAGCAGGACTCCAGCCTGACCTCTTTCTTCTCCTTTTACACCTGTTCTCCACTCTCCTATCCTGCAGTCTTCTCCTGCCTCTGACTCTCGTCTCTTGGCGGTTACAGTCTCCCCCAGATCACTGATCCCTTCTTCTAAGTCAGTCTCCAGCACCACTTCCCGCAGTGCCCACTCATCAGAACCTAGCGACCACCTCCCAGCATACAGCCAGTCCCTGACATCTTCGTACCATTTCACATGTAAGGCCAAGAGGGAGAGGAACAATGCTGGGTCACGGAAAGAACAATGCTGTCCAGGGTTGTAAAGACTGCGGAGAGAATAATTGGGTGCACTCTTCCCACCTTGGATCAAATCTATGCCTCCAGGTGGCAAAAGAAAGCTGCAGAGATAGTGCAGGATAGTGCGCACCCCGGAAATGATCTCTTTCAGCTTCTGCCTTCTGGAAGAAGGTACAGGGTTATAAAGACCAGGACTAGCCGCCTGAGAAACAGTTTCTATCCAAAAGCGATTTTGGTTTTAAACGCAGTGTAAGGCAGTCTCTAAGGGAGTATCTGTATTTAGTTGTGGGGCATCAGAGTTTTTAGGGGGCTAACCAGGTAGGGTATTAAAGTTTAGGAGGTTAATTATGCATAGGCAGGATGGGGAATGAGTCGATAGGCATTTTCAGAATAGTAGGCTTGTCGGTTTTTGCATGTATGATGTAGATTTTTCAATTTCGTTGTTCTGTATGGGACAATGACAATAAAGATTATCGTATCGTATCGCCCCCCCCAAGTTTTGTAAGAAACCAAGCTTTTAATGCAACACCCAGTGGGTAGCAGATAAGGCAATTCTGCAGCAGGAACAGCTGGAGGGAGGAGAGAGAACTTCAGTTACTGTGAGAAACTGACAGGGAACGGCGATGGGAGGCAGGATTGGCAGTGTTTGCTGATTAGCTAGTCGGTTTCCGTGCAGGAATGGACTGCTGACATCATCAGGGACAGCATGACATCAGTATACCTGAAGGAGCGTCTCCTATCCCCCTCGCAGAGCTATAGTTCTCAGAGTTGTCTGTGCAGAGGGATTGGTTGTTAAGCGATTCCAGAATTGTAGCTCTGGGGCAGGGATAGGGGCCTACTAAAACCTATCAGCACCCTGAACAAACTACAGTTTCCATGATTTTTTGCGGGAAGCCATGGCTGTTTAAAGTGGTATCGTAGTGCTTTAGATGGATGGCGTGAATGAGGCCTATGAAGGTCTCAGTTTTGAGGCAAAAGAGGTCTCTAGCCTCCAGGTTCGTGCCTGGAGTATAGAGGTTCCCATGATAATTTTGCTGCTGTTGGCGTCCGTCTGTCTCGAGAGACAATGGGGTGCGCCTCCGGGGGTGCCGGAGAATCACAGCACCTGATGTGGCTGCAGAGAATGGTAACTCCTAACTGCTGCCTCCCGCGTTGTGTTTGCTGTGTTAGTGACCTCTCCAGTGCGCAAGCCTGGTCAGTGTGTCCTGGGCTGCCTAGATGACAAGACCCCCTTCGCAGCCTCACTGATGTAGTCCAGAAGAAAGCAGAGCAACACATTTGGAAACGAAATTGGTGTGTGTGCCAGGAATCACACCCCTGTCCTTCCATTCGCATAATGGCAATTATGCTTCATTTTCTGAGGTACAACATTCTTTAAAAACAACAACAACAACAACAACAACAACAACAACAAATCAAAGTTTGGTTCCATTTTGGAATCTCTCTTGCCATAATACATTTGTGGCCAGTTCTCTTCCAGAAAGAGACCACAGTGCAAATATTTTGTGGTTTTTAACTTTGGGCCTAAGCTTATACCACACACATCTAAGTGAGTTCTCTTGGCACTGGCAAGAGCCAGAGGTGGTTTTTTGTTTTAGTTTTTTTAATAAATGTAATTTAATCAACGGACTCAGTTTAAACTGCAGAACTTCACCGAGCTTAAAGAAACGCAGACTTTTCTCATGACAAAATGCCTAATCCCTCAAAGGTTGCATAACTTTGGGATTTGTGGATTAGTCGGTTGGACGGCTTTGCAAATAGGTCAGCAAAAAAACATTAGATTTGGTTAAAAGCTGATAAGGGGAAGCAAAATAATAATATTTATTATTATTATTTTTTTAACATTTTAAAATAGCTTTATTTAATTTCAGACTTCTAAAATACAACCATATCAAATCAACCAATAGAAACAAACAAACAAACCCCCTAAGAAACATATAATCTAAACATTATAATCCACAAAAAAAATATTTGAAAAAACAAAACACACAGAAAAAAGCAAAGAATTATAAATAACAATTAAAAATTGACTTCCAATTGTCTGTATATCGCTTCCCTTAATAATGAAACAAAACTTGCTATATCTTATACATTGATTGTAAAATATATAACTAAATAAATAGCTCACATTTTCATATAAATCTCCCCACATATATCTCAATCTAAGCAAAATAATAATAGAAAATCTTTCGAAGTGGGTTTTAATAGAAAGCCTTTTTTTTTTTACGAAGAGAGTAGTCTGGGCTTTGTTTGCATGTCATGGCTTTCTAGGAGCACAGGAAAGCAGCAGAGTATGGAATTGCTTGAAACATCCTGAGAAGTGCATTTTATTTAAAAAGGAAGTTTCCATCTGTTGTTAAGAAGAAGAAAAAAACCCTTGAAAGTGTGTGTGCAATGCCTGATGCAATATCAGCACCTTAATCAGTTCCTGAATGCCAGTTGCTAAGGAGGCAACACTTATGGCAGGGCTGTTGTCTTTATACACCGTTTATGAGCTTCCTGGAAGCATTTACTTGATTTCTGGGGAAAGCGGGATGATGAAATAACTGGACCTTTGCTTTGATCCAGCAGGGTTTTTCTAATGAATATAATCTCCGGCGGTGGGGCTGTAGACCCCTGTTCCAGCCTTTCAGCTCCTGGGCACAGTGAAAACAGTATAAATCAGGCTTCCTCAATCTCGGCCCTCCAGGTGTTTTTGGTTTGCAACTCTCGTGATCCCTCGCTAGCAGGACCAGTGGTCAGGGATGATGGGAGTTGTAGTCTCAAAACATCTGGAGGGCTGAGGTTGAGGAAGCGTGGTATAAATCATGCAAATTTAGTAAGATTGCAAAATGAATTCTGCAGAATTAGAAAAGTCATGCAAATTTAAATAATGTATGCAAGTAGCAGCATCCCGCTTTTTCTTGTTGCAGAATTTGGGCTATCCTGATTCTTTCTTCTCTACCTGTCTTTCTTGCTTAGCTCAGATAATGCCTGGTCTTGACAATGAACATCAATAGGATATCAAACTGGGTTTTTTAGCACATGTACTTAGGATGGTGTTGTCTCGGAATGAAGAGCAGCTGCTTATGACTAGGCCAGATAGTTTCCGTTATTGGCTACCCATGTACAGTTGGGTGTAATTGATTTCAGATTTGAGCCAGTGCAGTGTAGCAATCGGAAAAAAGGGTAGCTCATGTGATGTTAGATTCAAGCTCCCATCTGCCCCAGCCAGCATGGGCTGTGATTTCGGATGATGGGAGTCATAGGTCATCAAATTCTGCAGGGCACAATTTTGGATATCCTTGGGTTAGACTCCGTTAGAGAGCCAAACTAGAACTGATCAAAGCTAGGCTGAGATTCCTGATCAGCCATGGTCCCTCGATAATATTGGGATCTCTAAGCCTGCTCACGGGGTTGGGTATGGATAAAATTTAGGGGAGAGGTGGACCAAATTTTTATTCAAGCTCCTTGGTGGAAAGGCAGGATAATAATGTTACAAATAAAACTAAACTGGAACGTCCCAAGCATTGCTGAGCAGCTTTGGGGTGTCTGTGTGTTCTTGCAATAGCCAGGTCTGCTGTTCTGCAAACATGCTTAAGTAGGGCCAAGACCCAGCCAGCCACTGACATTTCTACATAAATTTGTAACATTGCATTCTTCTTTGGTTCCAATCCTGAGTCCTGATCAGTGTTTTGGATGCCCATTGAAACAATTATTTTCCTCTGGATTAATTATGGAATGGACAAGGAATGAGTCACTCGCCCCATCACTAGTCAACAGAGATCTGGATTTGAGTTTCTCAAACATCAGCCCTCACCATGCCTTGTGCAATGTAGCTTTTCCGTGGAAGGGAGGTGTCATGACACGGGAACAGTCATGGTCACAAAATCCTCCTGGATGCAAGAGTGAGTCTGGGCACAACCAAGGTACCTCTTTAGAAGCATCCCAGCCATTGTTTTGCATATCACCTATGTATCCTTTGGGGGGGGCGGGGAGGGGGACATCTGGAAAAAAGCCCGAACCATTCCCTTCCATTCTCAGCCATCAGACCCCCATCTGTTTAGTCAAGCCAGACTTTGTTTACCTCTAATCAGGGTGGATTTGATTTAAATCAAACTGATTTAAATCACAATTTAAATCACTAGTCAGTAAAGCTTGATTTAAATCACAGTTTTCTACATAAAGACTAATTCTTGCTGGTATAACTTTAATATGCAAGTAGATGAAGATTTTTAGAATAACACCTTTTCATATTAGTTTTTTTTATCCCCAGTTTAATAGGTTAATCATTCCTATTTGGACAACTTTTCTGTTGTACTTAGGAAGGAGAAAAATAATCATTACCTTAATAATAACAATTTAAATAGATTTATTAGATCCATACCACTCCAAACAATCAGAAAAATATTGTTTCTGTTCTGTTCACTGAACTTCTTGAAACTTAACACTGAAGGGGTTGATTCTGTATTCATAGGTTTGTAGAACAATAGGATTAAGGTCTTTTTCTCAACTCTGTTCATGTTATAACATTTTTGCTGTGAAGAAGAGGCATGTGATCTCTGCTGAGTCAAATTCAGTTTTGAGAACTGCAAAAGTAAACCAAGCATCTGTGATAATATCTTGTAGGCAGAGAAACTGCCCAATAATCTTGCAAAAACCTCTGGAAGAGCATAAATGACATTGTGAATGGATTAATGGAATTTATTTACCAAAAAAAATAAACATATACAACCTTATTCTACATAATTAAAAAACTAATCTTTATTTCATGATTGAATAACCTTTGGATGGTAATATATTTTCCCCAAAAAGCATTTTATGTAAAAAAAAATCTGATTCAAATAAAAAAATTGATTATTATTATTATTATTATTATTATTAAAAAAAATCATTGATTTTTATCCACCCTGTCTCTAATTCCTGTTCTCAAGAGCTGGAATCTAGCAGTTCCTCTTCTGCTTTCGATTCCGCAAAGGAAAGCTGCCATTCTTAAGGAGTAGTTTTGCCACTGCCTCCTTCAAGCAGGCGGAGACCAACCTCTCATGCAAGAAGGCATTAATCACCTCCTTGGCCCAGCCAGCTTTCCCCTCCCTGCTAGTTTTTATGAGCCAGGAGGAGCAAGGGTCCCGAGCTCAAGTGGTCACCCTGACCAGTTCAAGCACCTTGTCCACACCCTCGAGCCTTACTGACGGAAACTCGTCCAACACAACAGGACTAGTTACAGGTGGGTAGCCGTGTTGGTCTGCCATAGTTGAAACAAAATAGGAAATTCTTTCCAGTTGGTCTCTAAGGTGCTACTGGAAAGAATTTCCTATTTTGTTTCGACAACAGGACTAGACAGTGCTCTGGACAGCCCTTGAGATTCATCTGCTCTAACAGCTGGGTCAAGATCCCGGTGGACGCAAGTCATTCTGTCCTCAAAATGCTTTGCAAACAAGTCACAGTGAGCTGACATTTGTCCGTACTTTCGGCCAGACTGTAAGAGACTGCGCAATGCCCAGAAAAGCTCTGCCAGACGGCGCAATGGAGTCAGCAAAGTATTCCTTCTTTGCTACCTTCACTGCCACTAGGTAGGCTCATTGATACACCCTTCAGTTGCATTCGGCCAGTTTCCTCCACTCATTTTCAAGCTGCCTTTCAGCTTGCTTGCTCATCCTCAGCTCTAGCCAGATGGGCTCCACAAAGTGGAAGAGGGCGATCATGTCAACTGCCCGATAAATTTTCATACATTCTAGAGCTTCTGAAATTGCATACAGCGTGGGTTTAGTTTTGGAGGTTTGGGTGTGGTTCATCTTATGAATCTTTACAGCTCTTTCTTTGTTTCATTGTACACAAAACACATTTGCTAGTGCAGCTATTTATAGGTTGTTTTCCTTTGTTGGTACCTTATTCTGCAAGCACCCTTCTTCCTCTCCCTCTCACCTTTTCTTTTTAAGAAGAGAGGGTTCATTCCCTAGGAAGATGAAAGAGGGGCACTGTAATAATTTGCCCCTCTCGAATTATTCTATGTAAACCCACTTGTTCCCCACCATGGCTTCCCTCTGGCTCGGCCACACCACTGAAAGGTTGCTCAGAGAGAATATGGCCCTCAGCCTGACATAGGCAATGAAGTTAAGAAACAGCAGGTAGGACATGAAAGCGTGAAAGCTGATGCACATGCCAATATGCTTCTGGGCCACCCAGAGGCCTGTTTCAAGTGTATTTATTTACATACACTGCTCACCTTTGTCAGTTAGCATTTCCATACCCCACTTAACCTCACTACAGCTCTTTTGAGTCTAGTTGTGTCTGCTTCTCGTTTTGCATTCAGGGAAAGGACTGGAACTGTTTGGAAGGGCACATTCCTTTCTGGGCAACCTTCCAGGGCCCACATGTTGGTGTGGGCAGAGTCGGAGGCAGAAGTGGGAATGGAATCATAGAACTGTAGACTTGGAAGGGACTCTGGGGGTCATCTAGTCCAACTTCCTACAGTGCAGGATTTCTCAACTAAAGTGTCCATGACAGATGGACATCCAACCTCTGCTTTAAAACCTCCAATGTGGGAGAGTCTTCAGGAGCAGGTGGCGCTGTGGTCTAACTACTGAGCCTCTTGGACTTGCTGATCCGAAGGTTGGCAGTTCGAGTCTGCACAGCGGGGTGGGCTTCCGTTGCTGTCCCAGCTCCTGCCAACCTAGCAGTTTGAAAGCATGCCAGTGCAAGTAGATAAATAGGTGCCGCTGCAGCGGGAAGGTAAATGGCATTTCCAGGTGCTCTAGTTTCCGTCACGGTGTCATGTTGCGCCAGAAGTGGTTTAGTCATGTTGGCCACCTGGAAAGCTGCCAGTGGACAAACACCGGCTCCCTTGGCCTGAAGCGAGATGAGCGCCGCACCCCATAGTCAAGTTTGACTAGACTTTACCGTCCAGGGGTCTTTTACTTCCCAAGGGAATCTGTTCCACTGTCAAACAGCTCTTACCATCAGAAAGTTCGTTCTGATATTTTGTCAGAATTTACTTTCCTGTAACTTGATTTAATTCATTTGGGTCCTACCCTCCAGAACAGGAGAAAACAAGCTTGTTCCCTCTTCCATGCAACAGCCCTTTAGATATTTGAAGATGGCTAGCATATCTCCTTTTATTTTCCAGCCTAAACATACCCAGCTCCTTAAACCGTTCCTCCTAAGGCTTGTTTTCCATACCCTTGATCATCTTGGTTGCCCTCCTCTGCACACGTTCCAGCTTGCCAATAACCTCCTTATACTGTGGCACCCAACCCAAAACTGTGCTCAGTATTCCAGGTGCTTTCTGACCAAGGCAGAATAGTGCACAGCAATGCAAGGACATTTAATGTTTTAGGGACTCCAGATTTGTGTGGGATTTGCTCCTTAGCCTTTTTGTCTCCCAAAGATATCCTGCAAGGCAGCAGAGATTTAGGCTCAGTGTTTTCCTTCTCCTATATGGGCTACCTTCCCAGGTGGATGAGCCCCATCTGCCCCAGGCATCCCATGTAAGTCGCTGTGAATTCCATGGTGGAGGAAAAGCAGAAGATAAACATAACAAATAAATGAGAAATGCAACCTTGGAACTTGAAGAAGTTTTGCAAAAGGGAGTGTCTCTGAGTATGTTCAGTGAACCTTTCCCTCTGCAATGAGCAACCAGAAAAACATACCCTGGGAATTAAAGGGAAGGCATTGCAAGACTAAGAGCAGTACTTCTCCCATTGCTTTGTAACTCTCCTGTCTTTCCCCGTTAATTAATTAAGCAGAGTCTGCTGAACCATATCTGTCTCCTTTCACACTGATTTTTGACTTTTCTTTTGTTCCAGGCTCTGAAGTTGTTCTAAGCTTTTCTCATTTTAGTGTCTTTATAACCCTGATTGACCGCCAGTTTTTGACAAGGGCCCAGCTTGGCACATGCCCTAGTTTGCCATTATAACAGTCATGAATTGCAGTTAAGAACAAAAGCATTGAGCTAGCAGGAAGAGAAGGAAGGAAACTAGCAGAATCGGAATTAGTCACTGCTTCGTTATGTAACATGTCATATATTGTCTGTTTACTGCAGGAGTGGGCCGCTTGCTTTCTGTTGAGTGCCACATTCTCTCGCAGGTATTCTGTTTGGGGCCGCATTCTGACTGCGGATGGAGCTGAAGCAAGCAGTGGGTTGAGCCAGAGCAGGGCTATTCACCTCCCTTTTTTGCTACCCCTCTTTCTCTTTCCCAGGAAGGCTGCTGGGAGAGAGACAGATTGCTCTTGCTAGAGGTCTAACTAGATCCAAGGTTTTCAAATTAGGCTGAGGGTCCCAGGTTGCCCATCCTGGTTTTGCTGAGACCACTTAAAACCTCGGTTTTACCAAGACATGCCTTAAAATTATGATAAAAGATATTGACCCCTTGACATTTTCTAGGTAACATCTCTTTCTGGAGTTTACTGGCGCTTCAGAAGTCTTAGACAGTGTTTTCTTCTCCTGCTGCTACCTTGAAAAAGATCAGCCTGCGGAACATTTTTGCTCCCAGGCACTGTCAGATGTGTTAATATTTTAGAGGCAAGCACATGGATCTGCAATTTAACCTGGTTTTTAGTTTTTCAAACTGAGTCCATTTCTGATAGCATTACCTGTTGTGTGTCAGGAGATCATTTACAGTGTTTGAGGCCTGGATATCTCTGCAAGTGTGGAAAGAGCCTGCCACTAGGTATTTGCTGTACTTTTCTGGAAAGGAAATACAGTATCAAGTTATCTTACCTGCATATTTGGTCTGCAGATAGAACTAGTAAAGGACAGTTGGCAAAAAAGTAAGTGCAAATTTTCCAGCTATTTGAACTTAAAAGCAACAATGACCCTCCAAGCAAATTGTTTCTGGTTCCCCATCAAGGACCTTACTGATTTTGGCAGTAGCAGAAAAAGGAGGAGAAAATGTACAGGATGCAAATTGCTGCTTCCCTGTTCATTAGATTGATCATCTGATCTGCTGGCATACGGCCCCTCGGAGGGTTATCCAAGAATGGCCCATTTGGGGACCAAAAAGGGGTTATTCCATGTCTGACCTATAAAAATCCTTTTCAGACAGTAGGCAACTCTCATTTCTTTAACATTTAAACCTGTCTGTATTGGAGAGGCAGTTAGCAGATGGGCAATTTTCCTCACATGTGATGGAAGTGCAAGCCTGTAAGAAAACATTTGGCTTAATATACTTATTGGCCACATCATAGGTGCTGAGTGCTCCCTCCCCCTTGGATCTAGCTTGTGAACACAGTGATATCTAAGTCACCTTCTGCCCTTGCATCACATTTAGCTTTAGCAGCTCAGTGAAGCTAAGACCTGTGTATTGGACACGGTAGCTAGGAGGGGAGCAGGATTGTGCACCTTTGAACCACCTTGATCTCTGACTCAATCATATTGTCTGCAAAAAGCTCATGGGTGTACAAGCTCTTACCAGGTGTCTTGCATAGGTTGCTCATGAAGTACATACTGTTATGAGTTTGTGGGTGTCCCAACCATCTCATCTCTGGATCCAGGCTAGCTTCCTGAACCCTTGGATCCAGCAAATGTTAAAATCTAAGCCAGTCTAGCTTCCTGTTGTTGTGATTGTCTGGGTGATGGACTATTAAGAGAGCAAAGGAAAGGAGGCTCTGTGCCATATGAAAAATGAGTGGAGCCTTAGATAGTTAGAAGGACAAAGCCCGAGTTTTAGAGTTTGCTGTGTTGTGAACTAGAAGCAAAGCAGCAAGCAGAGGGTCAGAGAGCAATGTTTGATTTCTGTTTGAATCCAAGGCTGTGGCTATGGGAGAAGCAAGACTCTTTTGGGGTGTTGAGCTTGTGCCTCCATCACAAGCTCAGGTTGTATATATGTGTAAATAAGCCATATATCATAAAGACAGCAGGGTCTCCACTGTGCCTCATTTCCAAACACAAATACTGGAATCCCTAGAATCTTGCACCCCTCGTAGATTGGAGTGGTGTGCAACAGCACAGACTGCATATTACAAAGAATACCTTGTAACTTGGAATCCAGATTATCCCCGTTAATACTTTGTGGTTACGACAGCCCCGTGACCAACTTTGAAACTTGATCTGTTTGCCTTGTTGCATCTTAATTAATTACTCGTTTACTTTTGGTCTGAAGTTTATTTCTTTGGTACTGAATCTGTAGATGTCGATCAACTTTTACTTTCGTCTCTGTTTACATAATTATCTTTTTTATGTTTTGATTACTTTGTCTGTGTTAATAATGCCTGAATTTAATTTGTGTTCATTTTTAGAAATTAACTTTGCAAGAGAGAGAGAGAGATTCATGAATAAAAAGAAATAAAAACAGGAGTGATATGAATTGAACAAGGTCTAAAAACCTATCCATATTGTTTCACCTGTGACTTATTCCTCCATGATCTACGGCAGAGTCAAATGCTTTGAACCCCTCTCAATAGGACTTTTGGCAGGTAAATTCACTGCCTGTGTTTTGATTCTTTCATGAGAGCCAGCAGGTACATATTGGTAGAAATACTGGCAAAGCCTCTGTTGTTATTTCTTCTTATGGAGAAAGGAGAAAAGGCTGTGTATATTAGGGATGGGGTGGTGGTGGAGGAATTTGATTCAGTTCACATTTGAAGCCAATTCTATTGAGTTCACATTTTCCAAAACAACATGAGAACCAATACACAGCCATCCTTCAGAATTTGCACTTTTGTGCACTCTGAATTTTGTGGCGCAGTTCTCCAACCAAATAGTGCTCACAAAAATGCGCATATTAGGAGGAAGGGTGCATAAAAAGGGATGCATTCATGAGAACATACCTCTAGTTACAAACTTAATTCGTTCTGGAGGTCCGTTCTTAACCTGAAACTGTTCTTAACTAGAGGGGTGCTTTCACTAATGGGGCCTCTTGCTGCCGCTGCACCGCCGGCATACAATTTCTGTTCTCATCCTGGGGCAAAGTTCTCAACTCGAGGTAACTCTTCCAGATTAGCAGAGTTTTTAACCTGAAGCGTTTGTAACCTGAGGTGTTTGTAACTGGAAGTACAAGAATGCTCTGTATTGAGGAAATTTGCTTGCATGAAAAACGTACCTGAGTCAAAACAGCATGCAAAAAATGTGTTTAATCAGGAGAAATTCGTGTGAAAAATGCTGTTGGATTTTCACAAGGCATGGCAAATCTCTGCAGAACTGAATTAAAAGCTTGGGGAGGGGGAGAAAAGAGAAATGGAGAGAACAAAAATTCCACCCCTAGTTGTACACGTGACCAGCTTAAAATGCAGCTAGGTTGTTCCTTTTCTCAAGTTTGGATTGAACCTGGTTTGGCAGAGGTGAACTCATGAAAATGCAATATTTCATAAGAAAGTGACAAGATGGACCCAGGGTAGATAGGGGTTGTGGGTAACATAATCAGCAGTGGGAGCGTGCTGGGTGCAGCATAAACTGTGGTGTGTTTGCAGCCAGAGAGTCGCTTTCGCCTGTGACTTGGAGCAATTAAAAGAGAGGGCATTACCAATAAAGAGAGAGTTGCAGGTGGGTAGCCGTGTTGGTCTGCCATAGTCGAAACAAAATAGGAAATTCTTTCCAGTAGCACCTTAGAGACCAACTGAGTTTGTTCTTGGTATGAGCTTTCGTGTGCATGCACACTTCTTCAGATACACTGAAACAGAAGTCACCAGATCCTTAAATATAGTGAGGGAGTGGGGAGGGGTATTACTCAGAAGGGTGGTGGGAATGGGTGATCAGCTGATAGGTGTGGAAAACCTGTTGATGACTCTTAACGGCTGCAATTAGTCTTGCAGGGAAAGGCAAGGGGTGAGATGGCTAAAGAGAGAGTTTCACTAAGGTCCCAGCTGCTATTTTCACTGAGGCGGACAGAACTTAAGAGCCCTTTGCTGGCATCTGGGCACAGACACATTCTGGGGATGGAGTCGGGGTGCAAAGTAGGCAAGAGTGTGTGTCTTGGGGTTATGCCAGTGGCCATAGACGGCGGCCCCAGGGCTTTCAAGCACCTATTTGTAGCACACCACCCACAAGCTAAAAGCATCTGTATTTGGAGACAGAGCAGCTGCTTCTAACGTCAAGCGAAGCAGATCCGGGTCTCTTTATTATCCTCTTTAACAAATATGGGAACGTAATCGAAATCAGAGGGGTCAGCCATAGCCAAATACCTTCCACAACATAATAGTCATGTTACAGTAAACTTTTTTTTATACTGGTTGCGTCACCCCGATTTATGGAAGAGATAAAAGTGGTTATGGAAAACACAGTGTGGTAACGATGGCAACGGTTATTTGATCTCACAATAATTAGCTAAGCATTCGGTTGCACAACCCTTTCACAATACCTCCATGGTTAGTTCATTAAACCAAATTAGCTTTTGTTTGAACTCTTCATCATATGTTGTCCTAAGATTGGCTTTCTTTCCAAAGTACCAGGGCTTTTTCTGTAACCCCCTCTTGGTTTTTTTTTTAGTTTTTTTTTTTACGCCCTTTCCTTTTCAAACTTCTCTCTGTTTGAATGAAACAGATCTTGCAAATGCAAGTATTTAAATCTTAGCAGCCAAGAATGCAAACAGACAAGGTAGTTTTAAGTCTACCTTTTAAGAGAGAGAGTGTGTTTGTGTGTACATAGTCTTTGATACTCAGAGAAATCTCATTCATCTCAGTATTGTGGGGTTGTTGTTTTTTTAAAAACCTGGCTTTGCTCCTGTAACTTTAACCGAAGTCCGGTTGCTGAAATTGAGCAGGTGAAACTTCTTTGCCCTTATCTCCATGTTAGGAAAAGCTTCACTTGCTGTATTACTACAGAGGCATCTCCAGATGTGGTTCAGCTGCAACTCCAAATCAGCCAACGCAGTCAGGGATGATGTGAGGTGTGGTCCAGCAACATCTGGATGGCCACAGGATCCCTATCCCTCCTGTTAAAAATATAGATAGCTCTATTGAGCAGTCTGTTGGACATCTTGGAAACTGTTAACGGTCAGTTTACTGGCACAACCTGTTGCAGAAGTAAGATCTGTGCAGTAAAATGTAATGCTAGTGGTGGAGTCCACTGGGTGCATGAGTAGGATATTTGGACGACAGGAACTGAAAGTCCTGAAACGGAGAGTTGCTTGCACAGCCCTAACTGTCATGGCCTTCTCCAACAAGGAATTTGTTCCTTAAAACATTCTCTTAGGCCTTGGGAGATATATTAGTTATTTTGACTTCGGCTTGTGTCTAAAGTCTCGGTCTTTGTCTGATCAGCTGCTGTACATTGGGTTTTAGTTTATTAACATTGTATGGTTTGATTCATTTGTATTAATTTTTATCCAGTGCTACATCTCCACTGGTACAACAGACTTCTGTGCATGTTGTAGAGCAGGGGTAGGCAACCTAAGGCCCGTGGGCTGGATGTGGCCCAGTTGCCTTCTCAATCTAGCCCACGGACGGTCCGGGAATCAACATGTTTTTACATGAGTAGAATGTGTCCTTTTATTTAAAATGCATCTCTGGGTTATTTGTGGGGCATAGGAATTCGTTCAACCCCCCCCCCAAAAAAAATAGTCCGGCCCACCACATGGTCTGAGGGACACTGGACTGAAAAAGGTTGCTGACCCCTGCTGTAGCGCTTCTTCAGGCACCCTCAAAAACCCCCGGAGTCGATCGAAGCTGGTGCTGCAATAGGTGCATCCCTTATATGTTAGACTCTGCATTTCCTATGTAATGAAGGGTGATGTACGCCATTGTGGTTAGCGTGTTGGACTAGGACCTTGGGGACCAGGGTTCGAATCCCCATTCAGAAATGAAGCTCACTGGGTGACCTTGGGCCAGTCACCGTCTCTCAGCCCTAACCTGCCTCACAGGGTTGTTGTGAGGATGAAATGGGGACGAGGAGAACCATTACAAAAACTTGAGATCCTTGGAAGGTAGAGATGGTATCTGAAATAAACAAACAAACACATAAATAAATAATAAACTTTGTGAATGAACGTGTGAAATGCTAGTATTTTAAGAATACTGAGAATCTTCTTCCTAGCCCTTGCAAAAGTATTGCAATCCATAGAGTTCCTCAGTGGGGAGCCGGGACAGATGTAAAATAAACAAACCCTGGAAATTGAAAATGTGTACGTTAGACATCTAATCGCCGAAGAATTGATGCTTTTGAATTATGGTGCTGGAGGAGACTCTTGAGAGTCCCATGGACTGCAAAAAGATCAAACTTATCCATCCTTAAAGAAATCAGCCCTGAGTGCTCACTGGAAGGGCAGATCCTGAAGTTGAGGCTCCAATACTTTGGCCACCTCATGAGAAGAGAAGACTCCCTGGAAAAGACCCTGATGTTGGGAAAGATGGAGGGCACAAGGAGAAGGGGACGACAGAGGACGAGATGGTTGGACAGTGTTCTTGAAGCGACTGGCATGAGTTTGGCCAAACTGCGGGAGGCAGTGGAGGATAGGGGTGCCTGGCGTGCTCTAGTCCATGGGGTCACAAAGAGTCGGGAACGACTGAACAACAACAACAACAACTTTAGACATGCCTTTTTAACTGTCCGTAAAACAAAAAACAACACCCCCAGATTAGTGTGGCCCATCAGTCAGGACCTGAGCATAGCAGCACGCTCCCTTCCTGTGGTTTCCAACAATTCAGAAGCATTCCTTTCCCTAGCTGTGAAGGCAGAGCATAGCCATCATAGTTACTCACCATTGACAGCCCCCTCCTCCATGAATTTTGCCCAACACTGCCTCCTGTGGGAGGGAGTTCCGTAAGTTCGGTGATATGCTGTTTGAAGAAATACTTTCTTTCATCTGTCCGGTAAGCGAAGCCAGAGCCATTGGTGAGCAGAACCCATCCTTTTCTCTCCTGAGTTGTGCTCAAGGAGCACAGAGGCTAAGGAGGTGGTAGCTGATAAGCTGCGCCACACCTTGGGCTGGCTGCAAGAAGGCAGAGAGGTGCGGGCTATCTGAGGGGCAGGATCAGCCCCATTGGTGGAGCTCTGCCCCATTTGCCCTAATGTCCCACCCTCCACCACCCACCTTCCGTAGCAAATTGGCTACGGATGCAGCCGGGGCAGAGCAGGTTGAATATGGTTGCTCTTTCCATCCCCTTTCAGAAGGCGCATCCTAGCATCCTGCGCCACCTGAAGCATCTTAGACGTGATTGTGGGCAGCCCCGCCAAGAGTGCATTGCAGCAGTCAAGCCTAGATAGTATGAAAACATGGATTTGACCTATGAAGAAATAGGGGAAAAGAAAAAAAAAAGAACATCCTACTTTTCAAAATCAGTGCTGGACCAGGAAATGCAGGATCTAGTATTCTACCCAAAAAGCATTATTATTCATTTTTTTGCCTTACAATTGGAGCAGAGTCTATTGGTGTAGAAGTCTCTAGGCCTTTTGTGTTCTTGGAACCCTTTGTGATAGTGCATCTGCGTGTCTAATGCGATACACAGATGTTCCTCTCATTGTACAGGTCTAGCACAAGAGATGCGATAGCAATCAGTTAATCCGAAAGATAAATGTAGCTGCCGCCGTATCTCAATTAGAATGTGACAGCAGAATGCTCACACATGTTCCATTTTGTTGCAGATTGCTAGAGGGGGGGGGAACGGGCGACCCACACACGAATACTAAACTGAACTGTGCTTTATGAGAACTGTAAGAATGTTAGCGCTCAGAAAAATGCCAGCTTGTCTTTTGTGCAGCGAGAGGATGTACAAGAAATGCCTTTGTTTCCTTCTTTCCTTTCACGTCTTACGCATGACTCTGCCCACCGCTAGCTGAAAAGGAGTGTGGGCCTGGAATTGCGATTCAGTCCAGGCATGCTTGAAGAGCTGCTAAATTCAGCTCTCGAGTCATCCAGCCTTTAGCAGCCGGAATAAGGGGCACCCTGGATATAGCCCTGTGCAGATCTTTGATTTTTGCACCACCAGTAAATACAGCGGGACTTCAGGATTGTACCTATTGGTATAGGGTCCCATCTGCACGGGGATCTTTACTCATATATGGATTTATGGGCGAAGTGTGGTTTCAGGACTGGATCTTTAAATTTGAACTGAATCAAACTTCTCCCCAATCCCTACCTAAGAGGTTTATGGGGGTCCTTTGTGGGTCTCTAGTTCAGTGCTGACCCTAGGCTTTGACAAGGTCTCCATGGGTCCCCTTCTTCTAAGCACCGGTGCCCACTCACATTCCCTCATCTTCCGGCTCAGTCTACACAACCGTTGGCCATGGTGGTCCAAGGTGGCTGGCTGGGACAAGGCAGACGAAGGGTGGTGCTGTCTCACTGTCATCACTACTAAATCCAGACCTCGAGTCATCCATTCTTTAGCAATGGGAATAAAGGGCAGCTTGTGTAGCCTTGATTTTGGGACCGCCAATGGGGTTTCAGGATTATACCGATGGGTTGCACCAACCCATCATTGCTTGGGCCCCATCTCTGCACAGGGATCATAGAATCATAGAGTTGGAAGAGACCACAAGGGCCATCCAGTCCAACCCCCTGCCAAGCAGGAAACACCATCAAAGCATTCCTGACAGATGGCTGTCAAGCTTCTGCTTAAAGACCTCCAAAGAAGGAGACTCCACCACACTCCTTGGCAGCAAATTCCACTGCCGAACAGCTCTCACTGTCAGGAAGTTCTTCCTAATGTTTAGGTGGAATATTCTTTCTTGTAGTTTGAATCCATTGCCCCGTGTCCGCTTCTCTGGAGCAGCAGAAAACAACCTTTCACCCTCCTCTATATGACATCCTTTTATATATTTGAACATGGCTATCATATCACCCCTTAACCTTCTCTTCTCCAGGCTAAACATACCCAGCTCCCTAAGCCGTTCCTCATAAGGCATTGTTTCCAGGCCTTTGACCATTTTGGTTGCCCTCTTCTGGACACGTTCCAGCTTGTCAGTATCCTTCTTGAACTGTGGTGCCCAGAACTGGACACAATATTCCAGGTGAGGTCTGACCAGAGCAGAATATAGTGGTACCAGGGGCGTTCCTAGCCCCTCGGCTGCCCGGGGCGGGAAGCCAAGGGGCACCCCTGGGGGGCGGGGCATCGTGGCGCGTGCGTGCGTCATGACGTCATGACGCACGCACGCGCGGCGACGGCCCGGCATCCCCGGGGGCAGGGCATCGCTGCGTGTGCGTCATGACGCACGCACGCGCGGCGACGCCCCGCCCCCTGGGGTATGCCGGGCGGGGGCTTGGGAGCATCGGCGGGCTACAAAGAGCCCCGAAGCCGCAGCCATAGCGCAAAGGGCTGCGAGGCTGCGGCTTCGGGGCTCTTTGCAGCCCACCGAGGCTCCGGAAAGCGGCGCCCCGGCATCCCTGGGGGCGGGGCATCGCTGCGTGTGCGTCATGACGCATGCGCGCGCGGCGACGCCCAGCCCCCTGGGGTATGCCGGGCGGGGGCTTGGGAGCATCGGCGGGCTACAAAGAGCCCCGAAGCCGCAGCCATAGCGCAAAGGGCTGCGAGGCTGCGGCTTCGGGGCTCTTTGCAGCCCACCAAGGCTCCGGAAAGCGGCGCCCCGGCATCCCTGGGGGCGGGGCATCGCTGCGTGTGCGTCATGACGCACGCACGCGCAGCGACGCCCCCGCCCCTGGGGTATGCCGGGCCGCCACTTCGGGAGCCTCGTCCGTGCAGCGCTGCTGCTCCCGGGGTGACGGAGGGAGCGGCGGCGCATGGGAGTGGTGGGACGCGCCGCCGCTCCCTCCGTCACCCCGGGAGCAGCAGCGCTGCACACACCCACCTAGGGGCGGCACCAGGGGCGGCCCGCCCCCACCGCCCCCACCCTACGACGCCCCTGAGTGGTACTATTACCTCCCTTGATCTAGACGCTATACTCCTATTGATGCAGCCCAGAATTGCATTGGCTTTTTTAGCTGCTGCATCACACTGTTGACTCATGTCAAGTTTGTGGTCTACCAAGACTCCTAGATCCTTTTCACATGCACTGCTCTCGTTTACCCCAGCAGCTCTGCATGTTTGGGTAATGCTCTTCCTTTTGGCAGGGTATAGATCATAACACATGTTGGGCATGACCTTGCAATATAAAAAAATCAAAAAAGGCAGGCTCCTGCTTAGAGGTGTTCTCCATTCTAGGCAGGGGCGGCACCACTTTGCGAGTTGGGGGGGGGAATACATCCTCGTGAATATTCACCAGCCCTTTCATGTTAATTTCTCCTAATAAGCAGACTTTTAAATGCGGTGATTGCTTATTAAATACTACGTTCAGATGCATTTGTTGCACCGTCTCCCCATAGAGCCCAGACAGAACACAGCCCCTCCCTCCACACCGTCCCATCATCTACAGTGACTGGCGTTCTGCCACCCTCGTATAAATGTGAGCATACTTCCAGCACAGGCATGTCAAAAGGTAGGCGATGAATCGAGAAAGGATTGGGGGGGGGGGATTGCTCTGGAAGCAGCCAGCGAAAGATGCTTGGCTCCCCAGGGGTGGTAGGAAGCGCATCTTTCCCTAGGAGAGCATTGTCTGATCTGTGGAGGCTGAGTCAGTTTGCAGGCTCCAGTTTTCCAAATTTACGCCGGGAGTGGATTTCGCAAGATAAGCAATAATGGGCTTACCTGTACATCAAAAGAGCTGTCTCCGGGAACCATGTGTCTTTCCACTCCCCCCCACTCCCCGCTCCATTCGGGCCGCCACTATTGTAAGCTATTAGCAACATGAGAAAGTAATGAGAAAGTAACCCAAGGACGTGCTTGGGTTTTATCATGCTTAGGTGCCTTTCTGTCTTGGTGGTTGGTGCGTAATGACGACTGGAGGGAGTCCAAATGAGCCATAATAGAAAGCTCTGGTGCACAATGAAGCAACTTTCGGAAAGAAGCAGTTGCCTTCAGCAACAGCAACAACCGTGAACATGTGGCTTTCCAGCAAAACTAGTCTCAAATGTACTGCATCCCTTTTTTCTTTTAAGTGGGTGACAATATCCATTCTCTTAAACTGACAGAAAAAGGAAGCAGGAAAAACCCAGTGTTTTCAAAGTATGAAGCTGATCATATTCTTCTCTTTCTTGAGATATTCTTTGGATTCTGTCTTACCGTCAGGAATGCGAAAGTGGAAATGTTTTTGCTGGGTTTCCTGAGGTTGCGTAGGGTCATCAGTTGTGGATAGTAGTTATTCCCTGGACGTCTCACAAGTACTGTGGATTTTGTTCTGAAACACGTCTCTTGGAAAAAGATGTGGGTATGTCCTAGTCATCCGTAAAGGTTCACAGGGTGGTCATGTTGGCATGTCCCCAGTGAAAGGTCTCATTTATGATGCATTAGTGCAGATATGGGAAACTGCAAGTCCTCCAATGTTATTGGACTCCACCTCCCATCTCCAACTACTACCGTGGCTAATGGTCAGGGACGATGAGAGATGTGGTCCAGTAACATCTAGATGGGCCTATTTTAGTGGATTGAAGCTTTCTTGACCTCTGCCTATGGACTTCATATTGAGATTGGTCTCTCTTCCTTTTTTTGGCTATGTGCCACCTCTGCTGGTTGTTCTTCAAAGATATGTGAGCCCGCTGGATCAGGCCAGTGGCCCCATCTAGTTCAGCATCCTGTTCTCACAATGGTCTCCCAGGTAAAGGTAAAGACACCCCTGGCCGTTAGGTCCAGTTGCGGATGACTGTGGGGTTGCGGCGCTCATCTCGCTCTATAGACCGAGGGAGCCGACATTTGTCTGCAGTTAGCTTCTGGGTGATGTGGCCAGCATGACTAGGCCGCTTCTGGCGAACCAGAGCAGCGCACGGAAACGCCGTTTACTTTCCTGCCGCAGCGGTACCTATTTATCTACTTGCACTTTGATATGCTTTCGAACTGCTAGGTTGGCAGGAGCTGGGACCGAGCAACGGGAGCTCACCCCGTCACAGGGATTCGAACCGCTGACCTTCTGATCGGCAAGCCCAAGAGGCTCAGTGGTTTAGACCACAGCGCCACCCGCATCCCTGGTCTCCCAGTTACCCCTGGGGAAAACCTCAAGCAGGACCCAACCACAAGAGCCTGCTGTGGTTCCTGGAAACTGGAGTCAGAGCACAGCCATTGTGCCTAGTAGCCCCTGATAGCCGTATCATCCATGAATTTGTCTAGACCTCTTTTATAGCCTTCCAAGTTTGTAGCCATCATTGCCTCCTGTGGGAGCAAGCTCCATCATTTAACTATGTGCTGTGTGAAGTTGTCATGGGTATGTGGCAGTGGAACTGTACGTTGACGGTCCGTAGAATACAGGACATGGACTAAAATAACCCATGTAAGGAGGTTCTCTTAACAGTTGCTGTTCTTGGTTCTTCAGTTTCTGTCTGCATCACTGAAAGTCTGCCCGGCCTGTAAAGAAACAGTCAGGTGTGTTACATACTGTTATTTCAGCTTGCCTTGTGAGTAAACTGGCAACCCTTTATATAGATTCTTCTTATCTTCAGTTTTTAAGAGATAAAGTGAGTACATTGCCAGATAGTCACTTTAAGCCCAAGGTGGCTTCTCAGTTTCACCTCCCTCTGCAGATACTTTGCTATCTCTCCTCCCTGCCTGCCTGTTTCAGAGAACGAGTGGGCCATTCAGTTTCCAGAGCAGGGGTGGAGGAGTTTTTTCCAGCCTGGGGGACCACACTCTTTCATAATATTCTGGGGGGCCATATGCAAGTGGTGGTAGGGTCTAGAGCCGTGGTTCCCAACGTGGGGCACACGCCCCACGGGGGGGGGGGAGCAATTTGGAAGTTTGTTTAAACCAAGTTAATGGCCTTTTAGGCTTCCTCCATGTGAATAGGAGTTCACTTTTTCAATAATAAGAATTATATGTCACGGGGGGGGGTGGTCATCAGGATTTTAGAGATGCTTAGGTGGGGCATGGCCAAAAAAAGGTTGGGAACCACTGGTCTAGAGGCAAGTGATGGGTATGACTCTTTCCTTTTGTACATCTCAGCCACACCAAAACCTGGTTTCCATGTCCAGGAAATAGGGCTGGGTGATATATCGATATATCACCCAAAATCGGTTTCAAGTTCATATGATAGTGGTTTCATAATTTTTCTCCTGGCAATATATTGTGAATTGTGTGTGTGTGTGCTATGCAAAAATCACAATGTGGAGCCAACGAATGCCTTCTACATTGCTCCATCCTTATTTTAGACGTTGTTTTATATCAGCATATCACGATGTTTAGCTGGTGATATATCACAAAGTTGAAAACCAGCTATTGCCCCACCCTACTGTTCGCCTCTACATCATGATACATCATGATCGGTACGTCGCAATCTTTAGCTGGGGATATGTCATGATGCTGAAAACCAGATATTGCCCAGCCCTACCAGGCAATCAGGAAGCATTGTCACTGTTCAAAGACATGCTTATTGGCATCCTTCTGTCTCAGGAGACAATGGAGGAGTGTGCCTTTGGGGATGAAGTCAAACTGCTGGAAGGCTGCAGCGCCTGCTGTGGCTGCAGAGACCAATGCGGGAGAGAGTTATGTTTTGTTGCAGCTGCTGCAGCTGCGCCATGGCATGTCTTCTCCCTGCACTCCTCCCAGCAGTCATTCCTCCTCTGGTCTCTGCTATGGAACGTGTCCAGAAGAGGGCAACCAAAATGGTCAAAGGCCTGGAAACGATGCCTTATGAGGAACGGCTTAGGGAGCTGGGTATGTTTAGCCTGGAGAAGAGAAGGTTAAGGGGTGATATGATAGCCATGTTCAAATATATAAAAGGATGTCATATAGAGGAGGGTGAAAGGTTGTTTTCTGCTGCTCCAGAGAAGCGGACACGGGGCAATGGATTCAAACTACAAGAAAGAAGACTCCACCTAAACATTAGGAAGAACTTCCTGACAGTGAGAGCTGTTCGGCAGTGGAATTTGCTACCAAGGAGTGTGGTGGAGTCTCCTTCTTTGGAGGTCTTTAAGCAGAAGCTTGACAGCCATCTGTCAGGAATGCTTTGATGGTGTTTCCTGCTTGGCAGGGGGTTGGACTGGATGGCCCTTGTGGTCTCTTCCAACTCTATGATTCTATGATTCTATGGATGCATGACCTGACTGTCTCCAGGACAGACCTACTATAGCCAGACAAAAGTCCTATAGAATATGGTGTGGAGCAGAACTCATGAGGGGTGTGGCCTGGGGAGACTCCAGATTGTGAAGCCTAGAGAGCCACATTCTGCCACCAGTTCCATACCCTTATCCTAGAGCATATCATCATGCTTTCACCTTTTACATGGGTAGAACAAAATCCTCCTCTGAATCTGCTTCTCTGCTCATCGCTAAGGCTTTTCCCTAATTAAGGCTGCAATAAGTCGGCATTGTTGCACGTCGCTTGCGAAAGCAATTTCCCAGTGTCATTCCACTTCTCTGGTCCTCTTTCCACACATTCTACCCTGTCCATCAAAAGGATTCTCATCACTGACCTGTAGAGTGGGCGCCTACCCTGTCTGCTCTTTCAACCCTTTCTCAGACATGGTGCCTGAAGCTAACAGGAGCTCATGACGTTTTCACAGATCAGTTCTCCACACTCTCTTCAGCCCCTCTTGTGTGGGGCACACCAGAATCTTGAAGAAGATGCTTACCCACTGCTGTTGCTCTTGGAGTGGGTATTCTATGGAGTCCTCATATATGGGAATACAGTGGTAACTCGGTTTCCGAACGTCTCCGTTGACAAACATTTCGGTTTTTGAACGCCGTAAACCCAGAAGTAAATGCTTCGGCTTTCGAACACGCCTCGGAACATGCCACGTAGCTTTTATTTTTAGAAAGCAAATGTCTAGTTTGCATGATTAAGAAGGTATTTTAGGAGTGTGTGTGTCAAGACTTGCCGAAATCATGCAAGTCATGTGTTTGGATAAATAAGAGTTCCAGGAACTGGGGGTGAGTTCAGTGTCTAAAATACTGTTTCCCAAACTTGGGTCTCTAGCTGTTTCTGAACTACAACTCCCATCATCCTTAGCAGGCAAGACCAGTGGTCAGGGATGATGGGAATTGTAGTCCAAAAACAGCTGGAGATCCAGGTTTTGGAACCACTGGTCAAGAACAAGGTTAACCTATGTGTTGCCCTCCAGATGTTGCTGGACTACAACTCCCATCATCCCTGACCATTGGCCAACCTGTCTGGGCCTAAGAGTTGCAATCTAGTGTAATCTGAAGGGGACCATATTGGCTTCCCCTGATTTAGTGCTTCTTGGCTTCCCCCTGTTGACAACCAAGATGAGAAGGGATCATGAAAACCTCCAGAGCATATTATGCAAATATAAAGCAAAATTGTGCATTGGGTCGCTGAATTTGGCTTTTGTTGGTTCAGAAATTGAATTCCTCATGTGCATCATTTTTCCTTTCCTTTTCCTTTTTTGTTTTAAGCAAAGAGAGCACACTGTTGGCCATTAGGAAGGATGACAGCAGCAGCACCCAAAATTATTCCTTCTCATTCCACCACCACCCGAAACTAAAACCCTACTTCCTTTTTCTAGATAAGCTACGGGTTTGGAGTTGGGGTTTTCTGTACTGGGAAAAATTCTGCTTCCCTTACTGTTACACAGAAGGACATCTAGGGATACATTTAATTTGACCTCTGAAACGTTTTTGTGTGTGTTCATTTTTTTCTTTTCTTTTCTTTCTTTTTGCAACAATGGAAGCATTTAGCTGTGGCTCGAAATCCTAAATTGGGATGCATATCTGATAGCCATAGTAGGTGTTGTACAGTTCATGTAGCTGTGGAGGAGGGAGATGGTATGAATATCTCATGCAGAGACAATGGGGGACATTGTCCTCTCCCCTTGCAGTTACTTGAGCGAGGAGATTTCATTGCACGTTCATCCAACTAAGTAATGGTTATCTTGCCCAACAGGATTGGCTGTGGCTTGCTTAACCTTATCTGACCCTTCACTGAGAACTGCTGGGAAATGGGGCTTTTAGCAAAAGAGCTGAATTACAGTGACAGTCCTAAGCAGTCTTGCTTAGTACCATTGAACTTGGTGGGACCTACGTAGGGTTGTACTGTAAGATAGCCCAGATTCTGGCTTGTTATCGGTTGGTATCCGTCTGTCTCAAGACACAATGGAGTGCGCCTCTGGGGGTGAAGTCAAACCACTGTGTTAGCACCGAAGTGACCTCCCTGGGGTGCAAGCCAGGGCAGTGTGTTTAGAGGTCCTGGGCTACCCAGACAACAAGATCTCTCTCTTGGCTTCACCAAAGGAAAGCAGAGCAATATGTTGGCTGACAGCTTAGCTACAGGAGTTGACAGAGGCATACAAGGCAACTTGTTTTATTGTACTACTAACCTTGCTATATGCTTGTGAAACATGGACCACTTATAAACGCCATCCCCAAGTCCTCAAAAGATTCCACCAACGGTGTCTCCGAAAAATTTTACACATCACTTGGGAAGACAGGCGAACTAATATCAGTGTACTGGAAGAAGCAAAGATCACCAGTGTTGAAGCAATGATTCATCAACATCAACTTTGTTGGACTGGTCACGTTGTGCGGATGCCTGATGATCGTCTTCCAAAGCAACTACTCTATTCCGAACTATATTGTCCACATTCTAGCCAGGCGAGAACACTCAGAGCACAAAGCAAAGGGAGTGAGGGGTGTGGCCTGAGCACAGGGGGCGTGGCCTGGAGAGAGTTCTAATGGAAGCCTCATTTGGCTCAGGGGCGTGAGGTTCCCCTCCCCTCCTGTAGGGTTGGCTGTTGTTGCCTTGCAGAAAGTGACTGCAAGAAATGACTCCATGCCACTGCTTTTCTACTTCTGCATACTTTATTGGGCACCGCAAAGTACCCCCTTTGCCATCCAAAGCGGCAGCTGCAGCCGTCAACGTTTTTGACTACTGGGACGGGTTGTGCCTGCAGCGGGAGGCTAAGCTCGGGTGCGCAGAGCGCATTGGCAGTGCGCACAGCTCAGCCAAACTGGAAACCAATTGCGTAAGCATGCCGAAATGCAAAGTGCTTTGGCAGCTGCATCCAAGAAGCTCATGCATGTAGTTCTGTTCTGCGGGGCAGCTGAGGAAGAGAGCACCATACCCCCATTCACTTGCAAATTTCATTGCGGGAGACATTTGGGAACATTCCTAAATATTTACGAACCTCGCAGTGTACACATTTACTGTGGGAGTCATCACTTGTGTAACCGTATGTGACTCAGCACTCGAGAAGTTTAAAGGGCGCCCGGATCCCACCCAAATACACATGCTACCGTAATGACAACGAGCTTTGGCAGTAACTGGTAGAGCTGCTTTCACTTTAACCATAGGTCCTTTGAGCATTTCCCTAACCACGTGGGAGCTGATTTTCCATGGGCTTCCGTGTCTTTGGAGTCACAGTTAAATGACTCTACCATGTGGGCAGGGGTTTGACTGCACGAATGCTTCTCACACTATTCTCTGCTTTAATTATCGGGACTGATGCGATTCGCCCCCCCCCCCCCCCCCGGTCCACATGGCTGGCCCTTTAAAGAATGCCTGGAAAAGTGAGTCCTGTGTAGTTTTGATATGATTTAAAGGGTCTCTCAGATATCGTGGACAATGTTCTAGCTCCTAAACATTCCTGCGTGAAACATTATCTTTCCATGATTTATTTATTTTTTTAGAAGGAGAGGGATAAGTGTTTGAAGTCCATCTCTTGCCAAAGTAATGAAGTGTCCAATATATCGTTGTTAGCACTCTCCACCCTGGTTTATGAATCCTCTGGGCCTTGTATATTCTTAGCTAAACAAATGGAACAGTATCAGCAGATAAGCAGCAAAGTAAATGTCCTTACAGTTGAGTAATCGAGGAGGTATTTTTATGGCATTGTAAAAACTGGAACTTCTTAGGTGATACGAGGCAAGGAATATATATATATATTTATATATAATACATGCGATCAGCTCATATTGCACTACTACATCATAAGATGTTTTATAAGATGCTTAAAATATTTTTCTGCAGCTTTCCCCAAGCTGTTGGCCTCTGGATGTTCTGGACTACAACTCCCATCATCCTTCACTACTTCCCACGTTGGCTGAGGCTGATAGGAGTTATAGTCCAGAACATCTGGAGGGTACAAGTTTGGAAATGGCTGTTCTGCTGGATTGTAGTGGTTCTAGGTGCTGCTATTGTTCATGGGAAGCAGCTGTAGCTCAGTAGTAGAGAATGTTCGCATTCACAAAGCGGCTTCCAAACAATAAATAACAATAACACGATGGAACATCACAAATACAGCGTAAGTCATATAGAATAATAAACAAATTGCCTGTAAAACAATAACAAGTCAGTAAAGCATCTGTAAAATAATCTATGAAACACTTTTAAGAAAACAGCTTAAAAAGTAAGCTAAACAGGCACAGTCACAACAAAAGTCATATTATAGGATTCACTTAGAACCTTGTTACAGGTAGTCGAAACAAAATAGAAAATTCTTTCCAGTAGCACCTTAGAGATCAACTGAGTTTGTTCTTGGTATGAGCTTTCGTGTGCATGCACACTTCTTCAGATACACTGAAACAGAAGTCACCAGACCCTTAAATATAGAGAGGGAGTGGGGAGGGGTATTACTCAGAAGGGTGGTGGGAATGGGTGATCAGCTGATAGGTGTGGAAAACCTGTTGACGACTGCAATTTTTACAGAGTCTTACAGGGAAAGGCAAGGGGTGAGATGGCTAAAGATAGCTTTGTTATGTATAATGAGATAAGAATCCAATGTCTTTGTTCAGACCAGGTTTCTCCATGGTTTTAAGTTTGGTGATTAGTTGCAATTCAGCCACTTCTCTTTCCAGTCTATTTCTGAAATTTCTTTGTATTAAGACAGCTACTTTGAGATCTTTTATAGAATGTCCTGGGAGATTGAAGTGTTCTCCTACTGGTTTTTCTGTCTTGTGATTCCTGATATCAGATTTATGTCCATTTATCCTTTGCCAAAGGATAAATGGACTATGGCAGACCAACACGGCTACCCACCTGTAATTGTTACAGGTAGGTAACACGAAAGCTCATACCAGTAACAAACATAGTTGGTCTCTAAGGTGCTACTGGAAGGATTTTTTTTTTTTAAAAAAAAATTGTTTTGACTAAGAACCTTGACATTCATAATCTACAAAACAATATTACCAACATCAACAAAATAGCAACCAAAAAGTAAACTAAGCCCTGTTGAATTCATATGCACACACTCCTCCACCCACATGGCAGCACATAATCTCTTCCCCTTCCCAGTTCTTCCTCTGCAAACAGCTCCCTAGGGCTGTATGATAGGGCAAGGCAGGTGGAAAAAGCCATTGCCTGATCTCCAGTAGATCTCCATCTCCCCCACATCTCTCTCCCCACGGGGTGGCAGAGCGCAGAAGGAGCTTTCTCTGCTTGAGACCTTTGAGAATAGACATCGCTAGATCTGATGGACCACAGGTCTGAGTCATTTAAGGAAGTCACGGGCCCACACACACTAGCCCTGCGCTTTATATGCCCATTGGCCACGCATACCTCCCACCCTCCAACAATTGGAACACATGGAAAGAGGTTCTAAGCATGTAAGTATGTAGACCTCCTCATTGCGAGGGGGATTCTTGTTGGGTCACGATTCTCCTCCACGTGCAGCTAGTTGTTGGTACATACACAGAGCTCCTTCTCATGTTCACCAAACACGTGGATGGTACCAGTTGTGGATCTTGTGGCTTACTGAAGTGCATTTGTGATAATATAAACTATGAATAGGGAACCTGTAACCCTCTAGTTGTTGCCGGGCTATTATGCCAAAGGCTTGGTTGAAGAGGAATGGCTTCACATAAAGATATAACAGCTCTTTGGTGTAGGTTAAACTGAGACCAAATAGTCCTAAGTCACTGAATTGCCCTTTAATGGTGGAGTCGGAATTTGAATCCAGATCTGCTTGATTATCTGCCGATAACCACAGCACCAATATTAAGCATGCTTAAGGTAAAAGTAAAGGGACCCCTGACCATTAGGTCCAGTCGCGGACGACTCTGGAGTTGCGGCGCTCATCTTGCTTTATTGGCCGAGGGAGCTGGCATACAGCTTCCGGGTCATGTGGCCAGCATGACTAAGCCGCTTCTGGCAAACCAGAGCAGCACACGGAAACGCTGTTTACCTTCCTGCCGGAGCGGTACCTATTTATCTACTTGTACTTTGACGTGCTTTCAAACTGCTAGATTGGCAGGAGCAGGGACCAAGCAACGGGAGTTGACCCCGTCACGGGGATTCAAACTGCCGACCTTCTGATCGGCAAGCTCTAGGCTCTGTGGTTTAACCCACAGCGCCACCCACGTCCCTTAATTGAAAGCAAATCCTGCTCTTTCGAAATGGAAATTACTCCCATATAAGACAGCATAGTTAGGACTGTAGCCTCAGACGGGTGTTTCTCAAGCGGCGATTGACAGCATTTGACAACCTGGCAAACTTGTCATCTGTGTGTGTCCTGTGTTTTGATGAGGAGCTTAAAAAAATAATCTGCTTTTGATCAGGTGCAGAGATGTGGCAACATTCTCCTCACCACTTGGCAAGATGGTAGACCAAGTGGTTAGATGCAGTCCGTAACGTGTGCTTAGTTGCAGTGCTGCGAATCTCGCAGTGCTGTGTTTCTCAGTTATGGACTGCATCTTGAGGACAGCTAAATGAGAATCCCCTTTATATATTGTTTGGAATTCCTACTGTGGAGAGAGAGAGAGAAAGAGAGACAGAGAGCTCTTTGTATCTACTCGTTTAGCTTTTTCACAGGGCTCTAATTTGCCAGCTGGTGTGAGCAATGAGAAACAGCCTCAGGCACTGTGAATATTTTACATGTCATCCCTGAGAAACACAGGGCATGCCAAGAAAGTGCTTGTCCTCAGGGTGAAGAGAAGCCAGGGACAAATTTGGCATCCAGGGTTTCTCACCTGCCTCTCTTTCCAAAGTAGGAATTGGGTAGCGCTGCACCTCCCAGAAAGGTGTCCAACATGAAAGAAGTGGAACAACATCAAAACAGGACTGCGAGATTCGCAGCACTGCAACTAAGCACACGTTAATTGCAGAGCCAATGGGAAGGCAAAGTTGAGCAGATAATGACTTATTGCACAGTGGTGCCCCGCTAGACGAATGCCTCGCTAGACAAAAACTCGCTAGACGAAGGCATTCGTCTAGCGGAAGGCTGCCCCGCAAGACGAATTTGTCAATGGGGCTGCCTCGCTAGACGAAAAAAAAAAAATTTTCGTCTAGCGAAAGCCGCGGTTTGCATTGGTGCTTCGTTAGACGAAAAAATCGCTAGACGAAAATACTCACAGAACGAATTCTTTTCGTCTAGCGAGGCACCACTGTAGTAACTTGTTACGGACTCTCCACAGTAGGAATTCCAAACAATATGTAAGGGGATTCTCATTCAGCTGTCCTCAAGGAGAGATCTTCAGGGAGTTCGCTGTTGTCATGCTATGGAGACAACATACAGGTGAAACTCGAAAAATTAGAATATCGTGGAAAAGTCCATTTATGTAAGTAATTGTTTTCATTAGCTACTGGAGTTTAATATATGAGATAGACTCGTGACATGCAAAGCGAGATATGTCAAGCCTTTGCTTGTTATAATTGTGATGATTATGGCGCACAGCTGATGAAAACCCCAAAGTTGAAATTGTTAATTTGGGGTTCTCATCAGCTGTAAGCCATAATCATCACAATTATAACAAAGAAAGGTTTGACATATCTCGCTTTGCATGTCATGAGTCTATCTCATATATTAGTTTCACCTTTTAAGTTGATTTTGCTGAAAGAAATGAACCTTTCCATGATATTCTAATTTTTCAAATTTCACCTGTAAATGTTCTGCAGGGACAACAGGGAGTGCAGTCCTCTCCACCAATGAACCATAATCCCTAGATCAGGCATAGGCAAACTCCGGCCCTTCAGATGTTTGGGACTACAATTCCCATTATCCCTAGCTAACAGGACCAGTGGTCAGCGATGACGAGAATTGTAGTCCCAAACATCTGGAAGGCTGGAGTTTGCCTATGCTTGCCCTAGATTCCCAGTTTTGTTTTTTAAAAGGTCAGCTGCACAGGTAACGTTTGCACCGATTAGAGAAGAGAGGCACAGGATCTTCAAATTAAAGTAAATCATCAAAACGAGCCGTATTGTTCTTTGTTATTATTGGGTGCCGGCTACTTATTATTTCTTCTTCTTTCTCCCCAAAATACTTCCAAGTGTTTATTGCATCAGCACATGACAAGGTGGTTGTGACAAGGACATCACGACTTCCTTGCTGGATCAGAGCAGAGTTTAGCTCAGCAGCCTTTCCCAACCTGGACTTTGCCAGATGTTGGTGAACTACAACTCCCACCTTGCCTGGCTGTCAGTTATGCTTGCTGTTGTTGATGGAAGTTGAAGTCCAACATCTAGGGCCCCAAGGTTGGGAAAGCTATTAAACACAGAGTTCTGTTTCTGATAGAGACCATTCAGGTGGTTGTGTAAGACCATAAGGAGATTGTGAAGGTCATTGCTTCTCTTTGTTTATTATTCCCAGCATCTGTGATGGAGAGGTGCTCTCTCTCACACACATGTGGAGGTTCTCTTTAGCTATCCTGGGCGATGCATACATACATAATTTTATTTCGTATGCTGCCCTTCCGTATTATCAAGGCAGCTTACAGTATGAAAGAATCACATACGTAAACGCAAACATAGTCATTGTTTAGTCATAAACAATAAATAGAACAACAACAAAAATCACAACCAAATTGAACAATTTCCATAGAAATAATAATAGCGAAAATAAAGGAACAAAAGATTAATATCAATAACAGCAACCTCCCCGCCCCCCACCAAACAATGTCTTAGCCCAAGAGTCTGTTCAGCAGTCTCACCTTTTGTAGCTGGAGTCAGTCAGGGTCCCGCTCTCCCAGGCCAGGTGGGAAAAGGTCTGCATGGCAGACAGCAGGTCTTCTAGGACTCATGGCAAAGAAGGTCTCTGGCCTCTTCAGCAGAATCAGCTTTTGTAGCTGGAGTCAGTCAGGGCCCTGCCCTCCTAGGCCAGATGGAAAATGGTCTGCGTTTTGATAAAGTCATCTGCCTTTATCTGTACTGCTCAAAGCGGGCATCCTTTTCGTCAGGTTTTTTTTTCTGATAGGGCAATCGTCCGTATGTTCTGTCTCAATCGTGTGAAGTGTAGGTGTTCAGGTCCTTTCCAATTCTGTGCTATAAGAAGTCATGGTAGCGCAAACCTATGTTAAGACTGGTTTTGTACACAAGGCTTGCCAGAAATTACCGTATTTTTCGCTCCATAAGATGCACTTTTTCCCTCCCAAAAAGTAAGGGGAAATGTCTGTGCGTCTTATGGAGCGAATGGTGGTCCCTGGAGCCGAATTGCCCAGGGGCCAAAAGCAGATCCTGCTTTTTTTAAAAAGAAAGAGAGAGAAGGGGGTGTTGAAAGGACCCCGCTCAGCAGCTGATCAGCAAGAGATCAGGAGAGGGATAAGACTCCCGGCTCCTTCTGGGCCCCGCCCCCTTGCCCAGGCCTCCATTGTTGAATGTGCCTGCAGAGGGAGGCTGTTTGTTTCCCCAGCCACATGTAACTGGCTGATTAGATTATCTTTCTGCAAACTGTAGAAAGGGCTCCTTAAGAATCTGCAGAAATGTGAGTTGAACCCCATAAAAACGGGGCTTTTCCTCTTGCTTTTCCCCCTTTGCAAAAGCTTTCCTTTCCCCCCTTTGCAATAAAAGCTTTGCTTTTCCCCCTTTGCAAAAAAGCTTTGCTTTTCCCCCTTTGCAAAAAAAGCTTTGCTTCCCCCCCCTTTGCAAAAAAGCTTTGCTTCCCCCCTTTGCAAAAAAGCTGCACAAATCTGAGCTGATCCTCAAAAAACCAGGGCTTTCCCCCTTTCCTCCTCTAAAAACTAGGTGAATCTTATGTTCAGGAGCATCTTATGGAGCGAAAAATACGGTAATCCTGCCCACGTTACCAGCATGCCAGTGGTTGGACAGGCCATGCCACCTTGCCATAAGCTGCAGCAATTTTATGGAGCTGGCTTTTCCATGTTGCTGCTTTAGTCATGAGAATAAGTGCTCATGCCATGACACCTGGTGACCCATTCCCTTCTTTGGAAAGCATTTGGCTTCCACTTGAATTTAGTCCCATGTTTGACAGGCAGCTATGATGCGCTTTTACCCCTATAAATCCCGACAAATCATTTGACTTGGGTAAATTCCAGTGGTGTTCTGGTTTGGCTGTTTTGGGGAACTTTGGCCAGAGATCATTGTCCAGTATTGGTTCTAGTAGCACCTGAGGTCTTCCGACCACTTTTATGAACCCAAAACATCTCAGCAGGGCTTCTTTTCAGGCAAAGCTTTTGAGAAACGCAGGCATGTCAATATCCATCCGTACCTAGAAGGAGGATCTTCTAGGTGGTGAAGAATTGCACATAGCCCACGAGGATTTTGAAATTCAGCAGCCCTCAAGGCCATATCCTATCTCACCTATTGCTCAATATGTTTGCAATCTCTAGATTTAAGATTAATCCTATATGTAGAATAGAAGCCCCATTAACAGGCTGATGATATACATCAGTACAATTCTTTCCCAATCAGAACCTGTAAATTCATTAGCTGCTATGAAGAAATGAGTGGAGGACATTGCCAATTAAGGTGCCCCGTTGGCTTGTTCTCTACCATGAGAAAGCTGAGGTGCTTGTATTGAGAGTGCCATTGATATGAGGCAGCCAGCTCCCTGTTTCAAATCATTTGTACAGAGGTAATGCAATAGAGTTAAGACCATGCCTTTCCCATAGGAAACCTTTGTGTGTTGGCTGTGTTATGAAACATTTTTCTCTGCCTGATCCTATGCACTTGTTTCTTCTCAAGATCTCATCAGAGTAATGTCACCTCTCTCATGACTGCAAGGCTAAGTTGTTTTGATTTTCCCTTATCAAGAATCAATAAATTTCCTTGATGTATTTATTCTGGAAGTTAACGATCCAGCTGTTATCGTTGCTTTCACCCTGGTTTTGAGATGGGGTGCAAATAAAATGACCAAATATGCACACTGTTAAATAAGGGCACTTTCACCCAAGGCAGAATCAGGTGAGAAACCCTGGAAGCCAAAGGTTAATATATATAGTCTTTAATATAAATTGCCATGGAGTTTTCTGGCCAGCCGGTTGGAGCCAGAGCTCCACTGCAGACCATTTTGACAGGTAGGTGGGGCATCTCACCTGCCAATTGCCTGGTGTCACCATGACAACAGGTGTCCCAACTGCAAAAAGAACAAATCGAGAGCACACTCCTAAGTTATTTCCTTTCTTCCTTTACAACCCAGCTTGAGGTAAAGCTGTTGATGCAAAGCAAAAGCCATTCCTTTGCAGCCCAGTTTAAACTCAAACTGGGTTTCAAAGGAAGGTGACTGCCAGGGCCCATCAGTTCTCAGTAGTGATTGGCTGCACTTGGGAGCTCCCGCCTGGAAACTCCCCCCCCCTTTTTTATAAGAATTTATTGGTATTTCAAGAAAATTAGCAAACGAGTAAGAACAATACAAACATACAAATTACAAAAAAGTATACATACATACTACAAAAAAACCTAAAAAATACATAGAACACCTATTTAACTATCTTGATCTTATTTTATATCTTAATTAGGGGGACTTCCTCACGCCCTCTCTTCTGCGTTCATTTCAAATATACTTTAGTAACTTTGTAACTACTTTAAATCTTCTTTACAACTTATCTTAAACCTTATCTAACAACTTATATATAATACCTTATTCTTACCAAAATTCCAAAAAGAATTCAAATATATCACTAACTTAACTTCTTATACACTCTTTTAAACTAACATTGTAATACTATCGCCTATAATGTCCTCTGATTTCAATTTCAAATATCTAACTTTTCACGTTGTTTCAAATATTGTTTAAATTTCTTCCATTCTTCTTGCACCTTCTCCTCCCTCTGAACTCGGAGTTTCGTGGTCAGTTCAGCAAGTTCCATATAGTCGATCAGTTTCATCTGCCATTCTTCCACTGTAGGTAATTCTTCTGCTTTCCAGTTTTTAGCTATTAAGATTCTAGCAGCTGTTGTGGCATACATAAAAAATGTTCTATCTTTGTTGGGGATATGATTGGTCATGCCCAGCAGAAAGGCTTCTGGTTTCTTAATAAATGTGTATTTAAACACTTTTTTAAGCTCATTGTAAATGTTTTCCCAGAAGACCTTAACCTTTGGGCACGTCCACCACATATGATAGAAGGTACCTTCTACTTGTTTACACTTCCAACATTGATTACTCAATCCATGATACATCTTAGCTAGTTTCACTGGTGTCAAATACCATCTGTAAATCATCTTCATAATATTTTCTCTTAACACATTACATACACCTGGAAACTCCCAAGGGCAGCCAATCCCAACACCAGTCAGCTGATTGACACTGACTGCAAGCCATTCTCGCCAAGGAACAATCAGGAGCACACTTTAAGGCTCCCATTTGTTCCTTTGAATCTTCACCTGCACCACACCTGACTTTTGACAAACATCAGGTGTAGGGCAGAGAGGCACTCCTTGGCGAGGGAATATGTTGCAACATCTTGTTTTAATGCCCTATTTGTTGTATAGGTAAAGGTAAAGGGACCCCTGACTGTTAGGTCCAGTCGCGGACGACTCTGGGGTTGCGCCGCTCATCTTGCTTTATTGGCCGAGGGAGCCGGCGTACAGCTTCCAGGTCATGTGGCCAGCATGACTAAGCCACTTCTGGCAAACCAGAGCAGCGCACGGAAACGCCGTTTGCCTTCCCGCTGGAGCGGTACCTATTTATCTACTTGCACTTTGTGCTTTCGGACTGCTAGGTGGGCAGGAGCAGGGACCGAGCAACGGGAGCTCACCCCGTTGCGGGGATTCGAACCGCCGACCTTCTGATCGGCAAGCCCTAGGCTTTGTGGTTTTGTTACATAGTTAGACATAAAAAAAATACCCATCATTGGAGTGGAGAATTGAGGGAGGGGGGCTTCATTGCGGTAGGGAGTTGAGGGAGAAGAATTACAGCTATTACGAATCTCTGGGCCATGGGCCAAATTAGGCATCCAATAAGAACAGGATACTGAACTTAGTGGGCCTTTTGGGTGATCCAGGAAGGCTCCACTCCCGTTCAGGTACTGCATCCTTTGAAGAATAGGCCATGGAGACAAACACTGGAGCAGGCTGCTTCCTTTGTGCTGTCCTTGTGGGCTCATGGACTGCTTGGCTGAATCCATCAAAGCTTTTCTAAGGGACGCATTCCTCTCCCTGCACCTATCATATGAATGCACTGGTGCATTTCATTTGTATGTGGACCATGTATTGCATCAGTCTAATCCCTTCCTAGGGTGATGTCAGCGAATTACCACAAAGTGAATTTATTACTGCCCATCTACAAAGTCGGTGAGGTGTCTCAATGGAACCTTTGGAGAAGGCGTCTGATTCAAAAGTCACGTTGACCTTTGGACGTGGCAATGCTTCACGCTGTCACTGACTTAATGCATTGCACATCTCTTCTGGCTTGCCAGTTGCTCTATTACCTAAACACCAATTAGATGCTCAGTGTAGCCATTGCAACAGACATAAGTCTGCAATATCTTCACCTCTAAATAAGAACGCATCGCTCTCCTTTTTATCCCCTTTTTGCTGCCGTTTGCTGATATGCTAATTACGGTAATTTCAGTACGGCACTGCCCGTGTAGCACCTTTTAAAAAATTCAGAGTAGCTGCCACATCTGTGAGATTCCTGGAAGCCTAAAGTGTGTAGAGCTGAACATGTGTCAGCAATGAGGTGCAAAGCTGATACTCAATATATAAATAGAATTAGTTCTCGATTGCATATTACGTGCGCACAGTCGTACTGAAACTAAGTTAGCTCCAAAGTGTCTGTTGTGGTACTGGTGCTACTCCTCTGAAAACCTGGTCCAGCCGTGTCCTTCAACTTTGGGTCTCCAATGTTGGACTTCAGTGCCCATGATCCCTGCCCAGCTTAGCCAATGGTCAAGGATGATAGGAGTTGTAGCCCAAGAACATTGGTGAACCTGAGGGTGAAGAACACTGAGCTGGATTGAAGCCATGAAGTTCCAAATAATTCTAGTACAACATCACCCTATACTGAAAGCTGGTGGGTGTGGGGGTTGAAGTTTTGGAAGGATTTGGGTTTGCTACGAATGGGTATGATTAACTTTTAAATTATTACTTCAGAAAGAAAGGAGGGCTGGCTTTAGGTTTCAGGGGGCCTTCAGCGAAGTTCTCTCTGGTGGGCCTCTCCTTAATTCTCAGCTCTCCGGCAGAAGTGGCAGGCCGTCACAAGCCTCCATTTTAAATATCCCAGCCTCTAGGGATGGGAAACCTGTGATCTTCAATAAATTGCTAGACTCCAGCTGCCATCAGCTCTAGCCATCATGTCCCGTGGTCAGAGATCATAGGAGTCATAGTCCAACAACATCTCGAGGGATGCAACTTTCCTTTCCATGGTCTAAAATGCTATAGAAGCATGAATGTTATATAGTGATGTACTGTGTGCGTCCTTTGAGACTAGAAGTAGCAACAAGATTCCCTATCTGCCTAGCTCTCCATTGGAGTACAAACGCAGGAGATCTCATTGTTAATCTCACAAGACATGGACATTTCACCAGCATTGTCTAAAGCAGAGGTAGCCAAGGTTTTCCCTTCCATCTGCTGTTGGGTTAGAGCTGTCACGATCCATGTTAGCTGAAGCTGATGGTAGATTGATTAGTCACCTGGTTGGCATCGTGAGAACATGATGCTGGACTGGGTGGACCAATGCCCTTTTATGTTTTAATGGAGTCCCGCAGTATCGGGAGGCCACCATCTTGGCGATCCCAATCCAGAGAGAAAACAAAAAGTGAAAGAAACTCTCCAGTCTTTGTAGGACACAAACACAATTTTTGCAGCCAAAGCAGCTGAAAATTGGGGAGAGGGTGCTATTGGGTGGTGAGAAGTTCATTCCTCACCTACCACGTCCCCCCTGCTCCTCTCTAGCAGTCCCCGCACCCCAAAGTAGGTGGTGCTTGTCTCCTTTCAATGGGTGGGAGAGCTCAGTTGGCAGAGCATGAGACTCTCAATCTCAGGGCCATGGGTTTGAGCTTCACATTGGGCAGAAGATTCCTGCATTGCAGGGGGTTGGACTCAATGACCCTCGTGGTCCCTTCCAACTCTGTGATTCTATGATTCAAGCTATGATTCAAGTAATTTGGGGGCAGGTGCCAGCTTAAAAAAGGAGAAGCTCCCCTCTCTCCCAGCTCCCACTTCCCCTGTTCAGATTATGCCCTCTGCTGCTTTTTCGTTGTTTAGTGATCGGTTTCTTAGACCTCGTTCTGCAGCCGATTGTCTAATTCAGCCCTTTGCAATGACGTATCAAAGTGTTGGCCATCATGTGAAAATGTTCTGATCCACAGCACCAGTTGTGCTTTGCTGGGTACCTAGGAAGCTGCCTTATCAGGTCATTGGTCCATTTAGCTGAGTGTTTGCCAACACTTGCTGGTAGCAGCTCTCCAGCTTTTCAGACAGGGAATCTTTCTCAGCCCTCTCTGGAGATTGAACCCAGGGATCTTTTGCATGTGATATCCCAATGAGCTACAGCCCTTCCCATGCAACTGATAGTCTCAGGTAGGACTGCAAATCTGCCATTCAGTGGGAATCTCCACCAAGTTCTGCGCAGACCAGGAGTGCATTCTGGCTTATATACGCATGCAGATAGCTCATATGAGGGTGAGAAATTGATATAACAAGTGTGATTGCTGACACTTCATTCAGATGACTAGAAACAGTACAGTGTTTTGGGAAAACACAGTGATAGCCATTCATTATTATTTTTTGGTGGCGTTCTTTTGCGTAATGGGTGCCGTTTCTACTTGCAAACGACCTCCATTGAAATCTGTGAGCCCTTAGTTTGGGATTTTGTCGGCAAAGGTAACAGAAGCGAACTTCAATTAAGGAGTTCCATCACACCGACTCCTCCAAATTAGGCAATAACTGATTTAAGAGGGCAATAAAGTTGTAAGACGTTTTAAGAGAAAGTTCATTACCATTTTCCCTTCTCAGGAAATGTGTGATTGAGTGATTAGATGTGGTGTAACACACACACACACACACCCCTGATGGATGCCCTGTGGGTATTAAGTTAAATCAGTAATGTGGTCAAATTTAAAAATAGTTCTTGAAATGAAACACAATTGGATTCTACTGCCTCCAGTGAGTTTCGGCAGCTGTTTCAGTCCTTCAGTCCTATCGAAAGTGAAATTTTGGACCTGAGAGTGTGGTTTGCATCCAACCAAGTATTGCTCAGAGAAGAACCATTGAAATTAATGGATGTACAATAGTTATCTCCATTAGTTTCACCAGGCCTATTCTAAGTAGAACTTTGTTTGATACAGCCTCATAGCTATGGATTGGTTGACTGCTGTTACCCATTTGCCTTGGGAGACAATGGAAGGGTGTGCCTTCAGTCAAATCATTGGAGGCTTGCAGCACCTGCTGTGGCTGTAGAGACCGATACAGGAGAGACATGTTTTGTTGCAGCTGGGGTAGACTAAGTTGTTTGGTTGTGCTGGTGCAGGTTAACGAACAGCTTTGATTCTCCGTGAAATAAACGAATAGAAGTCTTCGTTTACAGTTGCAGTTGAAATTGCTCAACCCCCATTGAAAACCGGGTTTATTATCAAAATCTGCAGACTTTTGGCTGTTTACAATGAGCAAATCAAAGAAAAGCAATCGGAATAGCTCAACACAACAGATGCTTCAAGTGGTTCCCCCAAATTCATCTGAAAATGCAATTTATACTGGCTTCTGCAGTCTTACTGTGACTCAACCCCTGAACAGAAAACCTCACAACAGCACAAATACAACCAGTGTCGTCTCAAGCACACCTGATGCAGCTGATCAAGGGCTGGATTAGCTGCACCAGGTGTGCTTGAGCTGGAACACATGAAATACCTGAACTGAACCCACCCCCTCCCCTTTAATGGCAGGCTACAGTTGTCATTTAGTTAGGCAAGGAATCTAAATAAAGTTGTTCCGATTGTCAGGAATTGCCAGAGCCAGAACTGAGTGCATGATTTGCCCTTAGTGTAAGGGATGCTATAGTTCAGTGGCAGAGCATCTCGTTTCAGGCAGAAGGTCACAGGTTCAATCCCCACCATCTCCAGGTAAGTAAGGCTAGGAGAGACTCCTTCCTGAAACCTGCCATATATAAGAAATAAAGGAAACATTAAAACACAATAGAAAAACAGCATTGAGCCCGGAACGTTATAATTTCTATACAGGCAAGGCCCTCAGCAATTTTCAAGTGGTCTGTGGGGGGAGCTGGGAGTCACTGCTCTAGAAAGGTACCGTTTTTGGTGGCAAACGTAACACTTTTTGTTGTACGCCCTTCCGCTAGAGAAAATACACTGCACATGCTATTGAGCACCACAGACACCCCCCCCCCGCAAAAAAATACCTCCCAGAAATGAAGTCCATCAATACACCTTTGACTGAAAAGTTCAAGGTGGTTGCCTCATTGACAGTATCATAGCCTTTTGGTTCTAGCCGATATAAAGACATCTTGTTCTCGTGAGTCCAGCTTAGCAGAGACACTATGAGAATACATGTGAATTTCAACACACATTCAGTATGTATGCTCTGTACAGGGAAAGTGTGTGTGTGTGTGTGTGTGTGTGTGTGTGTGTGTGAAAGGGCGGAGGCTTCTGGAGTGCAAAGGGTTGTTTTTGTGCAACAACTATATGAGTAAGAGAGCAATAAAGCTGTTTTAAAAGGGGGTTAGGCACATTCAGGGAGAATATCAATGGCTGTTACCTGTGACAGGTATAAAGAGCCTCCTGGTTTGTACCCGTGAGTACTGATTGTCAACAGAAAAATAACGGAGGATTGCGGCCTTCCCAGATGCATCTGATTGGCTGCTATGAAAAGCAGGGCGCTGGACTGGATGGATATTTGGCCTGATCTATGAGGCTCGTCTTAAACCCTATAGAAAAAGAGCCAGGGCTTTATTTATTTAATTTATATCCCACTTTCCCTCCGAGGAGCTAATAGTAGTATACAGTGGTACCTTGGTTCTCAAACTCCTTGGTTCTCCAAACAACTTGGAACCCAAACACTGCAAACCCAGAAGTAAGCGTTCCGGTTTGTGAACTTTTTCGGAAGCCGAATGTGCTCCGTTTTGAGTGTTACACTTCCGATTTGAGTGCCACACTTCCGTTTTGAGTGTTACACTGAGGTCTGTCTGTTTTTGCTATTTATTTTGTGTTTTTGTTTTTGCGGATCTCTTGTTTTTGTTTTTGTGACTGTGTGGAACCCAGTTCAGCTACTGATTGATTGATTGATTGTGTGACTGCAGTACATTGTTTATTGCTTTCATTTTATGGATCAATGGTCTCGTAGGACAGTGAAATTCATGTTAAATTGCTGTTTTAGGGGTTGTTTTTAAAAGTCTGGGACGGATTAATCCATTTTGCATTACTTTCTATGGGAAAGTGTGCCTTGGTTTTGGAGCGCTTTGGTTTTGGAATGGACTTCCGGAACGGATTAAGTTTGAGAACCAAGGTATCACTGTACGTGGTTCTCTCTCTCCCTTTCCCAATTTTATCCTCAAAGCAACGGTGTGGGGGTAGGTTAGACTGAGATAAAGTGGCTGGCCAAAGGTTACCCCGTGAGTTTCACAGCCGAGTCGGGGGCTAGAACCCTGGTCAACCAGGTCCGACACTTCTAACCACTAGTTAGTGGCCTAGGAAATGATATGATGCTTATCCTGTAAACAATATCTTAAGGTTTCGTTCCTGACAGGGTTGGAGGGAGCAGCTATACATAGAATCATAGAATCATAGAATTGGAAGAGACCACAAGGGCCACCCAGTCCAACCCCCTGCCAAGCAGGAAACACCATCAAAGCATTCCTGACAGATGGCTGTCACTTAAAGACCTTTAAGTGACAGATGGCTGTCACTTAAAGACCTCCAAAGAAGGAGACTCCACCACACTCCTTAGCAGCAAATTCCACTGTCGAACAGCTCTCACTGTCAGGAAGTTCTTCTTAATGTTTAGGTGGAATCTTATTTCTTGTAGTTTGAATCCATTGCTCCGTGTCCGCTTCTCTGAAGTAGCAGAAAACAACCTTTCACCCTCCTCTATATGACATCCTTTTATATATTTGAACATGGCTATCATATCACCCCTTAACCTTCTCTTCTCCAGGCTAAACATGCCCAGCTTCCTAAGCCGTTCCTAATAAGGCATTGTTTCCAGGCCTTTGACCATTTTGGTTGCCCTCCTCTGGACACATTCCAACTTGTCAGTATCCTTCTTGAACTGTGGTGCCCAGAACTGGACACAAAGAGGTCCTAGCGCAGTCCTGGGTATCCTCCTCTGCCCCATCTCAGCCTCTACACCATAGAGTTCAAGTATTCTTACCCCACTTTAAAACAGTCATGACATCCCCTCATATATATATATTGGGAATTGTAATCTGTTAAGGGTGCTCACTTCACAAAACTTGGAACGGCCAGCTTCCTTAGCAAACTACAGTTCCCAGGATTCTCCAAAGTTGGTGTAAAGAGTGCTTTAAATGTGTCATGTGGATGTGAGCCAGGTCAGGTCTCCACCCTAATGGGCCGACAATCTAAAGTTCAACATGTTGATTTTATTGTATTTTAAGTGGAAAACCTTCAGTATAAAATTGAATGAAAAATAAAATGCAGCACGTTGAAAGGGGAGGGAATGGTGGGGAGAGTAAACAGGGGCTGGGGATTTATTTGTTTCATGCACTTAGGAATGGGAGCCGGAAGCAGGAGTACCCAACATGCTGCCCTTTAGAGGTTGTTGAACTACAGCTCCCATCAAGCCGAGTCACTGGCCACTCTGCCTGGGGACGCTGGGCTTTGTAGTCCAGCAACATCTGAGGGTACCACGTGACTGAAATAAATGCAAGATTCCCTCCGTTTACTCTTCCACCAATTCCTTTCCCTTTCCATGTTACCTCCTTGTGTGCTGAATTTTAGTTTGCAAGCCTCTCACGGTAGAGACCTGGCCTTGAATTTTGTAAATCACTGTGCACATGGCTGACATAACAACAACAACAACAACAACAACGATAATTATTAGTTCCACGTTTGGAAAAAATAGCTAAATGGACCGTTTTATTTTATACAAAATAAAATAAAAAATTCTTTCCAGTAGCACCTTAGAGACCAACTAAGTTTGTTCTTGGTATGAGCTTTCGTGTGCATGCACACTTCTTCAGATACACTGAAATGGAAGTCTATTTTATGGATTTTATACATTGAGAATTTCTGCACAATGGGAAAATCAGTGGGAAAACGAAGCAATATTGTGGTTTAAGAACTTGCAGCAATGGCTCTGACTTTCCCTGCTTTACATTTGGAGTGAGCTGTGCAGTCAAGTGCTTTATCATGTGGCACTGACTCATCCAGTTTCACTTAAGGAGAACAGGTCGCTTCCCTCCCCCCCCCCAAAAAAAACAAAATTCTAAGAAGCAGGCTTTCTCTCTGAGGACACAGAAAAGCATTTGAATATCTGCTTCCAAGAATCTGCAGTGGTTTTGCGGCTGAGGCACCTGACATATTAACTACGGTCTTCCTAAGTATTTTTGACTGGTCTTTCATCATGCCCTTGGGTCCTCCGGGCATACCAATTCCCCACACCCCCATTTCCAATATGGGTTGTAAAATAGGTCTGTGCGTCAGGTGAAGGCAGCCTTCTGGCAAGTCGCAACAAATGGATGGTAGGCTGCAGGGGCGGCACGTCCCGTTTCACCACTCGCCCTGCCACCAGCACCACCACAACAATCACCCATTGGCCCGTTGTGCTGCCGCCACCACTGGCAGAGAGGCAACTCTAGTATCAGAGGCAGGAGCTCCTGCCGCCCAAGGTGGCTGCTTCACCCTGTTTCATAGGTGGGCTGGCCCTAACAGGCTGCATTCAGCATCATGTAAAAGGCGCAGTGGGTTAAACCACATAGCCTAGGGCTTGCCGATCAGAAGGTCGGCGGTTCGAATCCCCGCAACGGGGTGAGCTCCCGTTGCTTGGTCCCTGCTCCTGCCAACCTAGCAGTTTGAAAGCATATCAAAGTGCAAGTAGATAAAGAGGTATTGCTTCGGCGGAAAGGTAAGCGGCGTTTCTGTGCCAGAAGCGGCTTAGTCATGCTGGCCACATGACCTGGAAGCTGGACGCTGGCTCCCTCGGCCAATAGAGCAAGATGAGCGCCGCAACCCCAGAGTCATCCGCGACTGGACCTAATGGTCAGGGGTCCCTTTACCTTTACCTAAAAGAAGGTCATCTTCTGAGGCCCTTCTTGGTCTCAGAAGGTCCGGAAGCTGGCAACACGAGAACGGGGCCTTCTCTGCAATGGCTCCCCATCATGTGGAATGCTCTCCCCAGGGAAGTTCGCCTGGCACCTACATTATCCACCTTTAAGCACCAGGCAAAAATGTTCCTTTTTAACCAGGTCTTTGGTTGATCTTGTTGATATCCAACACCCTTTTAGAATGTGGCTTTTTGGGGGGGAGGGTTATTGGGTTATTGCTTTTGGTTTGATGTTATATGTTATGGTCTTGTGAACCGCCCTGAGGCCCTGAGACCTCCAGGTATAGGGTGGTGTATAAGTTGAAATAATAATGAAATGAAATAAAATAAAATAAAATAAACATTGAAAGTGTTCCCTGAAAAGGTGACCTCTGCTCGACAGTGCCTTTCTAAGTAGGTCTTAATGTTCTGGTCTTAATGTTCTGTTTTTCCTTTTAGCGCTTGTGGAGTAAAAGTAAAACTGCCACCTGAGTTTATTCACTGGTGTCAGAGAACCATATTACTGCACATACTTATGCAAACAATTGAGGAGTTCAAATGGTTTTTTTAATTATTATTAATGAGAGCCAGCAAACAACCATCCAGAGTTGAAAAGGTAGCTGAAAGGTTCACTGGATGTGTAAAATCAAACCGGAGCTTTGCGGATCTCTCTAGGAAGGGGAAGTATATCTAGTATAATCTATATAAAGCTTATTGATTCATGATTCATGGATCATAATGGCTGAGAAGCAGAGGCAATGCCTTATCCTTACTTTATGTTATTGTTATGAGCCGCTTATTAATTACACGCCGTGTGGTTTTGTGGGAGTTTTAAAGCCAGGGTATTTTTTACAAGGCATTTTTTTGACTCCCCAGCCGTGTCTCTGAGGCGTTGCTTTATATAAGAAGATTTCTTGCGCACAGATCAGCCTCCCGAGGTTTGTTTAGATCATAGCAATCCCAGGTGAAATCTATGGGTTCTCATATTGCACTGGCTCGTTCAGGTCCGCTCTGTGCATCAAGCGAATGATGCAATGCTGTTTAACTGGGGATTTCCCTTCCGTTCCTGTAAATTGTGATGCTTCACGTAAGCTGCAGTTGGACAGCCCTTGAGTGCTTAATAGGAATAGTCTGGATTTCCCCATGTGTTCTGGAAGAGCTGTACGGCAGATGCCAGCAGATGGCTTCACTGTTTTACCCGGAGAGAGAGGATGGTGCGATGCAGATGGTTCTCTAGAACCAGATGCTTAAGTGATCCTCGCGGTATACTTCCATTAGAGGGTTGTTTGTAAAGGAAGGAAGGAAGGAAGGAAGGAAGGAAGGAAGGAAAACGAAAGCTTTTCCAAAAGGAAACAGTAAGAAGGCATGAAATCAAAACAAAGACACAGTTGTCGTGAACCACCTTTAAAGCAGCCCTTTGCACTCAAGGAAGTTCAAGTGGCTTGCAGATTTAGTTTTATTTGCTCCTTCATGTGCTTCTACCCTGCTTCTTAATGGAAAAAGTTCCAATTTATTGCATATATTTTGTGCACCTGTATTTCCCCCTCCTGCCAAGGATTTCTTTACTTGGGGGGCGGGGCGGGAATAATCAAGCATATTCTCTTGGCCTTTGAAAGAAAAAGGGTCAGAATTCTTACATTCTGCCTAAGCTTTCTGGATTTGAAAAGAGGGAGATGCAGCTGGCCAGATAGATGGATAAGGGCAGGGAGCTGCAGGCATGGGGATCTGCAGAATAGAAGGCATAACAGAACCAGCGAGAGGAGGAGACAAATGAGAAATGAAATTTGCTAATTGGGAAACGGCTTTGCATATGTTCTAAATCATTTCCTTTTAGGGCAAAGTATCCATGAAGTTTGTATTCATCTCTATTTCGTCAAATCTATAAGCAGCCCCAGATATATATATTTTTTTGGATATATTTTTTTTAACATCTTACTCATGTCATGAATCACTGGTATGTCAGAGGCTCAGCCTTACGAAACCTCTGAAGGGATATAAGATTTGCAGCTGCCTTCCTCTCTCTGCAGCCCACGGAAGCAGTGTGCACCTTCTATTATAAGCAAGAAAGGTTTTTTATGTTGGTGATTCCTGGAAAGCCAGTGCAAAGGGTTACAAAGGCTTCATTTCTCTTTCTACCCCTCTAGCAGGGGTAGGTAGCGTACCTCCAATTATTTGATGAGGCAGTACAGCATTTCAAGCTTTGAATGGGGAAGGAAAGTGATTTTTTGCTTCCCTCCTCATCAGCTGATATGTGGTAGGGAAAGGGGAAAAAGGGGGGGTAGCAGCTTTTTGCAAGCATCGGCTGTGCGAGGGAGAAGTCCCTCTCGCAGTTCATGCTTGCAAAATGCAGGATTCTACACTCTTCAGCTGATGGTTGGGGGGCAGAAATAAACTATTTTGCCAGCTCTAAGGGCTGGCAGTGCACCTTGCCCTTGGGAAACCTACGCACGGGATTTTGACAGGTGAGCGAGAGAACCCACCTCTCAACTTATGATATCGTAATGACACCATGTGATTGAAAGCCCATGGGGTGGGACCTGATAAGGACCTGTCCGTCCCATCCCCGTCCCCCCTGACCCAAAAGTGGACCCCTTGCCTTCCATCTATCTATTAAAGGGCAGATTCCTCTCTTGGTCACACACACACACACACCCTTTCAATATGGAGGTTAATCACAGTGTTGGAGGCATCATATGAATTCGGAAACATTTTTAATTGTGGGTGAGTTGTGTTTTCCTCACTTATTACCAGTACCTTCGGCATCTTCCGAAAAGACAATTGTGCCACTGTTCAGACTTTACAAAGGGCACTCTTCTTGTGACACAGAGATTAACAAGAAGAGGAGGAGGAGGAGGAGTTTGGATTTGATATCCCGCTTTATCACTACCCGAAGGAGTCTCAAAGTGGCTAACATTCTCCTTTCCCTTCCTCTCCCACAACTAACACTCTGTGAGGTGAGTGAGGCTGAGAGACTTCAGAGAAGTGCGACTAGCCCAAGGTCACCCAGCAGCTGCATGTGGAGGAGCAGAGACGCGAACCCGGTTCACCAGATTACGAGTCTACCGCTCTTAACCACTACACCACACTGGCTGTCATGGGGGGGGGGGTGCATAACCATGAATGACCCACAGAGAAGCCTAGAGTTGAATTCAATCTCCCAAAGTGTCCTTAGAAATTTTCTAAGCCTACCTCCTCCCCACCTGGATTGGAAATCCCAGATGCCTAAGTAAACCTATAGGAATGGCTGAATCTGGAGGATGGATTTGCATATAGAGCCGAGATGGGGAGAGACACCAGGTGTGGAAGTGACTTTTAACTCTGAACACATCCCCCCCCCCCCCAAAGAAGCAGTAGGCTAAGTTTTAATGACAAGCATGGCTTTGTCTTGTCTGCAAGGGGGGCATGACTATTCTGTAGGCTGTTGGTGTTTATCCTCAGTCTAAGAAGCCCCCCCCTCTTTTCTCAGAAGCTGCTCATTTCTCCTCCTCCTCCTCTGTCTGAAGCTTCGTTGATTCATGAAGACAAAAAAAGAAAGAAAAAGTGGTGAATTTCTTTGTAAGGCAGGCTCCAATTTATTTCCCCCCCCCCCCCATGAGATAAAACCAGAAGATGCTTTGTGTGTCTGTGCTCAGCAAACTGCTTGGACCCCTTGACCCCCAAAAGAGAGCGCTTTATTTTATTTTATTTTTATTTTATTTTTAAGTCCTCAAAGTTTCCTGAGTTGTTGTGCAGCTGCACTATTTTTAAATGTTACACAGAATGAGAAAGTACCCAAAGGTTCATCTAGAATAAATCATACCCCCCTCCCAGATTGTTCTTTTTGTTGAAATTGCACAGCTATGTTTCATTGTTGGGCTATGAGCTATGTTTTGTTTTTGGGGGGTGTTTGGTGTGATGTGTGGGGCAAAACCAGCCTGTGTGGTAAGAAGGTGCCATATTGCTGCCCTCCTGACAATGGCATCACCGCCACTTAGCAGGACAGGACAGCAGGGAGGTCAGGCCACAAACAGGTGTGCAGGGCAGCCCTGAACTCACAGCCACCTGTCCGGGAAGCAGCATTTACGCCGGTGTTGGCAGGACACCTGGCACTCGTGGTGTGTGGATACGTTACTCCAATGAAGGTGCACAAATTTGACTTCAATGAAGGCACACGAATTTGGTTCAGGGCTTGAGTGAGTCTGTAGGTGTGAAGAAAAGTAAATATCCAGTCATGCCTTCTCCCTTGTGATGCACAAGATATCTGGTTCAGGTTTGCCAAAACAGAACGTATATGAAGAAGAGTAGAAGAAGAGTTTGTATTTGATATCCCGCTTTTCACTACCCGAAGGAGTCTCAAAGCAGCTAACATTCTCCTTTCCCTTCCTCCCCCACAACAAACACTCTGTGAGGTGAGTGGGGCTGAGAGACTTCAAAGAAGTGTGACTAGCCCAAGGTCACCCAGCAGCTGCATGTGGAGGAGCGGAGACGCGAACCCGGTTCACCAGATTACAAGTCTACCACTCTTAACCTCTACACCACACTGGCTCTCGGCATTCACGCTTGAAGCCTGAACAGCAGGAAAACAAAACGGAAAGGGGAGCAGGAGCCAGATTTGGGGAGGAAGCAAGTGCATTCCCTGTATTATGAAGCCCCCAGCCCCCAAAAGTTCAGGAAAATGCAGGAAGCGGGAATGTTGGTAGGATACAATCCCATTTAGTAAGCAGAAGGTAGAAGTGGTTGCTGCTAATGCTAGCTGTGTTCTATATGCTATAACTCCTAGGTTGAAGTGTGCACGGGCCTTTAAATAGGAATACGGGAAGCTGCCTATATTGCTCAGTATTGTCTACACTGACTAGCAGCAGCTCTCCAGGGTTTCAGGCAGGAGTCTCTCCCCAGCCTTCCTAGTGGTGTCAGGGATTGAAACCTTCTGCATGTGATGTTCTACCACTGATCTACAGCCCTTCCCCAAATGGGGTAGGTTTGCTGCCATTTCTGGACTTTTTCCTCCCTGAGGATCCCAAATTGCAGAAAACTGATGGCGCTCGGACCTGTTTGTAGTATAAATGAAGATGAGCAGGGCATATAGATGATTGCTGGGAGTGGTTTCTGTGCTTAGGAGTGTGTGTCTCTTCAGAGTGGGAGAGACTGGCCTGTCTTTCGACCTGTGGGAGCACAAGGGAAGACTTAACATAATCGCTGCACCATTAGCTGAGTTCCATAAATTGTATTGGATTATAACCACTCTGTAATTACTCCACATCCGATTTGCAACAGAAGATAATTATAGGCCCAGCTTGGAGCAAGACTTATTATAAAACTGAATGAACAGTCTGATTCATCTCACAAGGAGACCCACCCACCCATTCAAACGCAGAGATTTCTCCTGCGTTTCTTTTTTCCTTTTCTCAAAGGAAGGGAAACTCCTGAGGCCTGTCTGAACAGAGACCTTTTAAAGAATTTCAATCCAAGTTATAATAGTGTTTTGATTATAAGGTTTTGCCTACCTGAAGTACAGTTTCCAAAGTCTCTCAGCAGATCCCCCCCTCCGTCCTTGCGAAATCCCCCTTGGTTGCACCACTCTGCCTCTCTGATGTTGGCTGAAGATAAGTCAAAGTTACTTTCTATAAAAAACTGTTTTTTTGGACTCCTTCAGTAATTGGCTATGGAGTCATGGTTGTGTTTTTCTGTTCCATCAGAGGCACAGCTTTGGTGTCTTTGAAAGGGTGTGTTCCTCTGGGACTGTGTACACACCATACAGCTAAAGCATACACCTCCCGCCAGTGAATCCTGGGAGCTGTAGTTTGTTAACTGTGCTGGAAATTGTAGCTCTGTGGGGTAAACTACAGTTCCTGTGATTCTTTTAGGGGGGTTGCTTCAAAAGTGTGGTGTATATGCAGCCTATGTCAGGGTAGCCAATGTGGTCTGACACCATTGGAGGGACACGATCCTATTGGCTGTCCCTGGTCTTGAGTAATCTCAGTTAGACTTACTCTACATAGGCAACATAAGGAGATGACTGTACCACTATGGATCAGGAATGCGCTATAACTGTTTGTTTGTTTGTTTTTAAATCTTCCTACAAGCAGAAAAGTAGCATCCTGGCCAAGCCTAGAACCATAATACCCTACATACTTATTCATGGAGCATTTAAACCCTACCTTTTCATCCCAAAAGTTCTGCAACATGGTTTACAACCAAGGTTGGCATCAGCATACAGTTTCCTTGGGCAATTGCCATGGAACCTGTCCTGTTGGAGGGGCTCCTGTGGATGCATGCCCTGTGGGTCGCCCCCCCATTTTAATTTTTCCATGCCCATCACTTCAAGCAACATTAGACAGCTGGGTCCAGCCACCTTTTCAATTTCCTACACCAACCCTAGCTTAGGGAAGGAGGATCAGCAAAAATGGCCTCTCCTCTACCTCTTCTTCCAGTGGGAATATCCTTTTGATCTCAGTACTTCCTGTTCAAGATCTAAAAAGATCTAAACTTATGTGGTTCGCCCTTCAAGAATCTTATGAGCTTTGCTAGTATGGCAACTGAAGGGTAGAAGTACCAGCTGTTACCATCACATTTTCAGATATATGTCCACAACCGTCACAGCTGAAATATATATATATATATATATATATATATATATATATATATATATATATATATATATATATATATATATATATGACAGTGAGGAATGTTAGGAGAAACAGAATTAACGAGAACTCCTGATCGCAAAGCTACACATTGGGCAGTGTAAGCTGCTCACTCTAGCCAAGGATGTAGGAAGCATTGAGTCAACTATTTCAGGATTCTGCCAACTCACTTCACTGCACAACTGGGCCAGGCCTTGCCTTTGAGAAAGTTGTGGAATAGGTTCTCCATGACCTTTCAGTTGTATCTTCAACTTGCTTTACTGCTAGAATAGATTCTACAGTCTCAGGGTTGCAACCAATGCTAGCCTTAACACAGAGCAGACGCGGTTAAAGCTAATGAACCTACGGTGGTCACGCATATTAACTTCAGTGGGTCTACTCTTGAGTACAACTTGCACTGAATGAAAGCTACGAATAATAGGGGAGATGCCACAGACCTAGTTTGAGTGAATGAATAGAACGATGGGTGAATACCAGAAATTTATGGGTTTATTTCCTTGTCCGTTAACAGTAATTAACAGGGTGGTCAGGCAAGTCAGCTGGAGTATTAGATGCTACTAAAAGGCTTTTCTGTGCGTTTTATATGCGTTAAACTCCTACTCGTATCACAGTGAGCATATGGTGAAATGATCATCTGATTGATTGCTTCACCATGCCTTCAAAGGGCTGGTGATGAGAACCGGGATGCTGTTGTATTAAAATTCCGGGGAGGGAAAGAACCCTAATGCAGTGTTTTTCAACCTTTTTTGGGCAAGGGCACACTTGTTTTATGAAAAAAATCACGAGTCACACCACCATTAGAAAATGTTAAAAAAATTAACTCTGTGCCTATATTGACTATATATAAAGTAATTCTCTTGAATAGGAATCAAATAAACACAATTTTTCCCACGGCACACCAGGCAACATCTCGCGGCACACTAGTGTGCCGCGGAACAATGGTTGAAAAACACTGCCCTAATGAGCCCTTGTTGTTCAATGCAATAATTTCTTCGGAACCGTAAAAATAAAATGGGGTAGAGTTAGATTGTTTTGGTTCGTGGTGGTTGCCAGTAAAATTAAAAGGGGGGGGGGTCTGAAATAGTTGATGTTGCAAGACTCACTGAAATATCAGCATCCCAGCAATATGACAGATACATAGGTACAACATAATATGCATGTTAGATCTGGGGAAAATATAGACTCTTGATGTGGTGGGATGTAACTAACCAAAATCTCATCTTTTGACTATTTGGGCTGGATTCAACAACTAAATAGTTTCACTAGAAATGTTTGTATTGCTGGGACAATCGTACTGTACATATTAGCACCATGCTGAGTTCCACCTGATGTCTTCCAGAGTCATGTTTCCATGGATGGGATCATCCCAGTTGCTTCCTGTTGGTGGACCATAATTAAAAAAGCAAGAGGCTTGAGGCAACTGCAGTGGGGAGTAGCTTGGAAAGAGGAGTGCCTTAGCCAATTGACCTTGACTAGCTGCTCCCCCCTCCCAAAAAAACTGTATACCTATTGATCTGGGTACACCTATTGGTCTGGTGTTTTTAATGCAATTCTGGGCTGCATCAATAGGAGTATAGCGTTTAGATCAGGGGAAGTAATAGTACCACTATATTCTGCTCTGGTCAGACCTCACCTGGAATACTGTGTCCAGTTCTGGGCACCACAGTTCAAGAAGGATACTGACAAGCTGGAAGGTGTCTAGAAGAGGGCAACCAAAATGGTCAAAGGCCTGGAAACAATGCCTTATGAGGAACGGCTTAGGGAGCTGGGTATGTTTAGCCTGGAGAAGAGAAGGTTAAGGGGTGATATGATAGCCATGTTCAAATATATAAAAGGATGTCATATAGAGGAGGGAGAAAGGTTGTTTTCTGCTGCTCCAGAGAAGCGGACACGGAGCAATGGATTCAAACTACAAGAAAGAAGATTCCACCTAAACATTAGGAAGAACTTCCTGACAGTGAGAGCTGTTCGGCAGTGGAATTTGCTACCAAGGAGTGTGGTGGAGTCTCTTTCTTTGAAGGTCTTTAAGCAGAGGCTTGACAGCCATCTGTCAGGATTGCTTTGATGGTGTTTCCTGCTTGGCAGGGGGTTGGACTGGATGGCCCTTGTGGTCTCTTCCAACTATATGATTCTATGATCTTACAATGCAGAGGTGGGGAAACTTAGGGTTGTGGGCCGAATGCAGACCTCTCCATCCATCTCTCTTTACTCTCCCCCAGCCATGCTCACTGGCCATGCTCCATGCTGCATGCTGGCATATAGGGCAGGGGTGAGCAAACTTTTTCAGCAGGGGGATGGTCCACTGTCCCTTAGACCTTGGGGGGGCAGACTGTATTTGGGTGGGATATGAATGAATTCCTATGCCCCACAAATAATCCAGAGATGCATTTTAAATAAAAGGACACATTCTACTCATGTAAAAACACGCTGATTCCTGGATCATCCACAAGCTGGATTTAGAAGGTGATTGGGATGGATCCGACCCCCAGGCCTTAGTTTGCCTACCCATGATATAGGGGGTTCTATGATGATGGTGGGAAGGTAGCTAAAAAATGCAAGCATTTCTTACATTGGAATGATTGACTTGGGTTCGGCACATGTGAATTTCAGGGTCTCTGTGTCCCATGCTCCTTTTGCATCATGTTCTGCCATTCCCACGTGGCTTCTGCCTTTGTCTCTTCTTCATCCAGTTCTGTTTTAGGCTCCTGTTACAGAAAGTGCGCTGTCAGAACCAGCCCATGGGACAAGCCTAAGATAGCATTCTCTCTTGTTCCCAGCCCAAGTGGGTGAAAAACCAGCCGCAGATGTTATTGGGACTGAGGGAGGCTGAAGCATGCTATAAAGTCCCCATGAGAAGATTCCCAGGAAACCAAGAGGCTTGCATAATACAGATCATGAGTGTCCCCATCAGTGTTAATTAACGCGAGGGACAGGGTGTGGGCATATTGCTCCTTTCTGCTGACTTGGTGTAAGACACCTGCGCATAAGGAGAAGGGGACAGGGAGGGGTTCAAGCTTCCCCGGATAGTTGTCAGCATCTTATTGGAAATGCGTCGCCATTGGAGAATCGTCAGTGTGGTGATGGAGGGGGAAGGTTTGTGATCCGGCTACCACTGGTGATTATCCATACATTATGTCTTCCACTTTCAAGCCACATTTCCTAGATCAGAACAGAGATTGGACCAATACGAAAGCGTTTATGGATTCGGAGAAGTCTTTTGATGAATGAAATCCTTGCAACTGCCTTACAAGGCTGAGCAAAACTTATTTCCCGTATTGCACACACGGGTTGGGGATTGAGGCTGTGGAAGAGTCTCTTGGGGAAGGTTATCTAGTAGGTTTCATGGCTGCAGTTAGGTTTGAAACAGGTGTGTCCCTGCTCCCGTTCCTACCCTAGCACTTCAAGAGATATAATACGTTGTAAATATCAGCTCACTAACATACATAGCTTTATTGGGTGCAAGTTTCCTTCTCTCTGGCAATTGCAGATAGAAAGTTAACTTCATAGGGTTCCCCCTCCTGTCTCATTATTGATGCTACCTTTGACTGACAAGTTTCTGTGTCTGCGTAAAACTTTTGTACTTCTCTCCTCATCTCCATCCCCACCCTTTCCTTACCGCTTCTGAACTTCTGTTTCCAGCTCCACATCTTAAGCAATCGCTTTTAAATTAACTTGGTTTCCAGTAATTTATTCTCGTCAAAGAACTTACCAGCATTAGATGGTGCTCCATGCTGGAGCTGGATCTGTTGGGAGGTTTATGTTCCATTAATTCAGGATGCAAATTGAGGAGCAATAGTTTATATTGTGTCATAAAAGTTGCATGGCTTTTTTGTTTTTGTTTTTGAACACCTCTTGAGAAGTGTATGGAACATCCTTTTGCCCTAAAGGGCTTGAAACCCAAGATAGCCAAGTGCACAGCCAGGTAATGGGGCCAACGCATCGAGGGAAAAGGAGAGGCTAGTCAAAACAAGACACAGATGAGATTCCAAGATTGATCCAGAGATGACTGAACGTGGTAACCTGCAAGGACCTTCACAATGCAAGCCCTGCCCTTAATCTAAATCCATTACTGCTCTATCAGCCACCCTTTCACCCTTAATGTGATGCTTGCCTTGATTGCTGGCATCTCTTAAAGAGGCTCTGTGAAGCTTAACTCTGTTCCGCCCTGTGTCAGCAGGATGTGACCAAAGGCCAGAGGAATCTGGGGAGCAAGCAATTCCTTTGTCCTCCTTTCCCTCTTACAGTGAGGGGGGGAGTATTTGATCCCCTGCTAAATTTGCCCGTTTGCCCTCTGACGAAGAAATGACCAGTCCATAATTTTAATGGTAGGTTTATTGTAGCTAGGAGAGACAGAATAACAACAGGAAAAACCCCAGAAACCCAGAAGACGAAAGTCAGAGATTGATGTACAGTATAATGAGTGAAATAAGTATTTGATCAGCTATCAACCAGCCAGATGTTATCTGGTATCTTCACTGTATGTAATGAGCTGAGATTAGAAGCACCTGCTCTAACGGAGACGTCTTACCTGTAAACCCAGCTCATTACAGTACCTGTACAAAAGACACCTGTCAACAGAAGCAATCAATCCAGCAGCTTCCAAAGTAGCCACCATGACCAAGACCAAGAGATGTCCAAGGATGTCAGGGACAAGATTGTAGACCTGCACAAGGTTGGACTGGGGTACAAGACTATTGCCAAGCAGCTTGGTGAGAAGGTGACAACAGTTGGTGCAATAATTCACAAATGGAAGAAAAACAAAATAACTGTCAACCTCCCTCAGTCTGGGGCTCCATGCAAGATCTCATCTCGTAGAGTTGCAATGATCATGAGAGCAGTTGATGAAGCAGCCCAGAACTACATGGGGGGGGGGGGACTTGTCAATGATCTCAGGGCAGCTGGGACCATAGTCACCATGAAAACAGGTGGTAACACACTACGCTGTGAAGGACTGAGATCTTGCAGAGCCCGCAAGGTCCCCTTGCTCAAGACAGCACATGTACAGGCCCGTCTACAGTTTGCCCATGGCATGATCCCCCCTTCTTCTTGTCCCGTATGCTTTTCTGGGGGTTCTCCTGAACACCCCCTGCCTGAGGCATATGGGGCGACATGGGTGGGTGCCCTCACAAAGGACTTCGGCTTATGGGGCTGGTTAGGCGAACCCTGCTCATTTTATTCGTTTATCTAAGCAATTTCTACCCACCCACCTTCTTTAAGCAAAATTTTCCGGGGGGGGGGGACATAGCAGTGACTCAAAAGTCACAAAAGAAATCATCAGTATAAAAGAAATTGGAAGTTCAAGATAAATACAATATTAACAGCAAAGGGAGGGGGCATTGGAAAACAGCAGGAATCCATTTATTCTGAGTCCTTTTAGAAGCCTTGGAAAATAAGGAGATCATATTTCAAAGGGTGCTAAAACGTTATCCTTTCCATTGTAAATCTTGTGTGACACTGTTGCTTCTGCTGAAAAGAACTCATCTGAGTTCAACTTGCATTCTGGGCGGGGAAGCTTTAAAATTAGCCAATTAGTGCCTAACTAGAAAGAAAAAAAAACATCTTAAGTGCAATCACTATATCATCTCCTAGAAAGCAAAGGAGGCAACTAGTGGATGGGAGTACATTTATAATCTCACAGAGGTGGCGCTGCCCTCTTGCCCGTAAATCACTTTTCATAATTTACGATGGCTTCCAAGTCTCTCTCCAGACTTGTTTGCTTTTAGGCACTTAACTGAGGTCTACATTCATGTTTCTGTCCAGCAAAATAGCTAGATGAGAAGATGCAGGTCTGTAGCCAGTAGTGAGGCACAGGCCTGGAATAACACCTCTATGAGGAAAGCTTTTGAGGGTTGGTTTTTTTGTGTGTGTGTTTTTTTGAGGGGGGAGACGAGTAAGGGAAAGACATATTTTGTTGCAGCTGGGGCAGATGGAGGTGTCTGGTTGTGCTGCTGCAGATTCACCAAGGCGTTTCTTCTCTCTGCTCCTCCCAGCGGTCATTTCTGCTCTGGTCACTGCTGTGGACTCATGACTTGACTGCCTGTCTCCAGGCACTGCGGTCATCTGCAAGGGATTCCCACATGGCAGGGTTGGTGTTGCCAGCCTTTGTGTCATGTTTGCACGTACATTGTACCATACCCTGCCTATTGTTATGATTATTTATTAAATTCATATGCCTCCTTTCATCTGAAGATCACCTGGAATACTGTGTCCAGTTTTGGGCACCACAGTTCAAGAAGGATACTGACAAGCTGGAACGTGTCCAGAGGAGGGCAACCAAAATGGTCAAAGGCCTGGAAACGATGCCTTATGAGGAACGGCTTAGGGAGCTGGGTATGTTTAGCCTGGAGAAGAGAAGGTTAAGGGGTGATATGATAGCCATGTTCAAATATATAAAAGGATGTCATATAGAGGAGGGTGAAAGGTTGTTTTCTGCTGCTCCAGAGAAGCGGACACGGGGCAATGGATTCAAACTACAAGAAAGAAGATTCCACCTAAACATTAGGAAGAACTTCCTGACAGTAAGAGCTGTTCGGCAGTGGAATTTGCTACCAAGGAGTGTGGTGGAGTCTCCTTCTTTGGAGGTCTTTAAGCAGAGGCTTGACAGCCATCTGTCAGGAATGCTTTGATGGTGTTTCCTGCTTGGCAGGGGGTTGGACTGGATGGCCCTTGTGGTCTCTTCCAACTCTATGATTCTATGATTCTATGATCGCAGGGCAATTTACAACATAAAAACACAAAATACATAAGATAGCAACAACAAAAATACGACTGCCCCCCACCAGTGCTCCCTGTGTTCAGTGAATGCACTTTTCTGCACTAATTTATCAGGAACTCTACCTTCATTGCAACTTTTAAAAAATAAACAAATCATCAAATAGCATGATATTTAACATATAATAACAAAAAACCATGCTTCCTAACTTCCTGCTTAGCTTATTTCAAAATCATACCTCCCTTAGAAGAAACGATATAAGGAAAAGAAAGGAAAAAAATATTTCTACATGTCGTTGGTCCATGCGGCATTGATTAGTCATTCATTAATCATCACTAAATCATCAATCAATCCTTTCTCTTTTCTAATAGTCCTACATACTTCTAATCTTATAACCACATGTTGTGTAATGTTTGATTAAACTGACAATAGTCAGGCCATTGGTTCATCTAGTTCAGGCATGTCCAACAGGTAGATCGTGATCTACCAGTAGATCACTGGACGTCTGCGGTAGATCACCGGTAGATCACTGGCTCCCCTCAAAGAACGTGAAGAACTGTTGTTGTTGTTGTTGTTCAGTCGTGTCCGACTCTTCGTGACCCCATGGACCAGAGCACGCCAGGCACGCCTATCCTTCACTGCCTCCCGCAGTTTGGCCAAACTCATGCCAGTCGCTTCGAGAACACTGTCCAACCATCTCATCCTCTGTCGTCCCCTTCTCCTTGTGCCCTCCATCTTTCCCAACATCAGGGAGTCTTCTCTTCTCATGAGGTGGCCAAAGTACTGGAGCCTCAGCTTCAGGATCTGTCCTTCCAGTGAGCACTCAGGGCTGATTTCCTTAAGAATGGATAGGTTTGATCTTCTTGCAGTCCATGGGACTCTCAAGAGTCTCCTCCAGCACCAGAATTCAAAAGCATCAATTCTTTGGCGATCAGCCTTCTTGATGGTCCAGCTCTCACTTCCGTACATTACTACTGGGAAAACCATAGCTTTAACTATACGGACCTTTGTCGGCAAGGTGATGTCTCTGCTTTTTAAGATGCTGTCTAGGTTTGTCATTGCTTTTCTCCCAAGAAGCAGGCGTCTTCTAATTTCATGACTGCTGTCACCATCTGCAGTGATCATGGAACCCATGTGGCTGTGGCTCCCCTTAAAAAAGCTCAACATTTTACCACCTCCCTGAAAAAACAACTTTGACCCGAACCATCCAAAAATGGGCCTTCCTCCTTTCTAAAAAAAAAGCTCAACAGCTTTGACCTGAACCCCCAAAAAGGGGGTAGATCACTGCCAGTTTTTAACTCTGTGAGTAGATCGCAGTCTCTTGGAAGTTGGCCACCCCTGATCTAGTTCATCCACATTGACCGGCAGAGGTTTCAGAATCGGGAGGTCTCTCTCAGCCCTGCCTGCAGATGCCCATGTTGAACCTGGGACCTTCTACATGGAAAGTGGATGTTCTGCCAGTGAGCTGTAGCCCTTCCCCAAATATCAGGACCGAGTTTCTTTGCTATACACAGTCGTCAAAGTTATTGCATAGTCATCTACAGGTATAATGAGCTAAAGTCATCTGCTGGAGTGATCTTTTAGCCTTTGTGGCTGAAGAGAGAAACTTGGACACACATGTACTATGCCTCCTGAAATCTCAGAAGCCAAGGGTACCCAGGGCTTTCTTACCTGATCTGCAAAATTTGATACTTTTGCACGCTGTGCAACAGGTTGGGACCGAAGTACAGGTTATTCAGCAGAGAGTCCACAAGCTATGTGTTTTGCATCCCTTCCTTCCTTCCTTCCTGGCAGGTCTTTTGAAGGATATTTCATAGAATCGAGACCCTCCCTCTGGTTCCCATTGTTTTCTCAGGTTGGCATTGGGAGATGCGCCTATTTCTGAAGCGTGGCTCTCAAGCAGTTCCTGAAACTCTTCGTTGTGATGTCACGCTGTTTGCTGGTGGATCTCTGGAGGACTGCTTCAGCATCGGAAGACAATATTGTTTCTTCAAAGCCAGTGTGGCCCTGCTCTCAACACCTGAGCAATTGGCAGCGATAGCCACTCTATCAGTTTTAAAGACTCCACGTGCTACGTAAATCTCTAGTGATCCAGGAATGTGTCATCCCAGTTAATTGTGCTTCTCAAGGAACACCTCTGACTTGCAGATGACTCTTCTTTATATTTCCTCACCTCTTTCGTGGGGGAGTGGAGAGAGTGCCTACACATCTGAGAAGCACAGCACCAGGCCAGGAGGAGGTTTTACTCCTGTAAATTTCTCCCTTGTTTACAAAGTAGCCTCACCATGACTCAGGGGTTTTATTGCATGCAGATCTACCCTTCGAAGAAGTGATTCCACTACCACACCTCTTCTGTGTCCAGTTTCTGCTGGATTATTTTTATTGGATCCTCAGCCTTGTATTGTGCATGGTTGGAAACTAGATCTCTTTGTGCCATAGGCAAAGGAGTCCCCCCCCCCCCCGCAAAAAAACCCAATTAATTGTGGGGAAGGTAAAGGACCCCTGGATGATTAAGTCCATAAGTCAAAGGAGGCTATGGGGTGCCGCGCTCATCTCGCTTTTCTGGCCAGCATGGCTAAACCGCCTCTGGCGCAACGGGACACCGTGACGAGGGCCAAAGCACACAGAAATGCTGTTTACTTTCCCGCCACAGTGCTACCTATTTATCTACTCGTGCTGGTATGATTTCATACTGCTAGGTTGGCAGAAGCTGGGACAGAGCAACAGGAGCTCACTGCCATCGAGCAGATTTGAACTGCTGACCTTCCAATCGGCAGACCCAAGAGGATCAGTGGTTTAGACCACAGCGCTACCCGTGTCCCAATTGTGGGGAAATTCACCACCTGTGAGATTTTTGGTATACCTGCGTTCTAGCTTTCCAAAAGGTTTCATGCAAGTTCAGCTGCCAAGGCCTCTCCCAAAGAATCCTGGGGGCTGTAATTTTATTTATTTTTACACTTATTCTCCACCTTTCTTCCTCCAAGACCCTCAAGGTGGCATACATTATTCTCCTTTTCCTCGTTTCATCCTCAGAACAATCCTGTGAGGTAGGTTAGGCTGAGAGGTGATAACTAGCCAAATGTCACCCAGGGAGCTTTGTGTCCGAGTAGGGATTTGAACCCTGGTCTCCCAGGTCTTAGTTTGACACCCTAACCACTACGCCATACTGACTCAGTATAGTTTTATTATTATTATTATTATTATTATTATTATTATTATTATTATTCTCTGTTAGAGGCGCCAAATCCACCCCTATAGAATAATTCCTTGCGCAGGTGCCATGAGTGGTTAAAACTATTATAAGCCTGTAGTGTAGATTATTTTTGAAGTTTTTCTCTAGGACCCAGTTATTCTCTCTTTTTTTTTAAGTAATCTTTATTGGTTTTATTTACACACATTAAAAAATATTTACAGTCTCATCAATACAGATAAAAAAGAAGAAAAAGAAAAAGAAAACAAGGAAGAAAAAGAAGAAAAACACAAAAAGGGTTAAAATTGGTTTACATAACCACACTTCTCACATACATGCAAATCTTCCGATCTTTCTTAATGTACTTTCATTACATCATTGTTTATCTGCACAGTTTTGATCTTCATTTCTCATTCCTTTATCTTCAATAGTATTCGATATTTGTTTAATTACAAGTATCACTATAGTTCTGCTAATATGACCTTATTATTGCAATATATTCTTATGTATTCTTTAAATATTTTCCATTCACCAAAAGTTTTCTGCATCATTTCTCCTCTAACTCCAGTTATTCTCATTGTGTTTGTATGCCCCTTTGTGCTACTGTCCCGTAACACTAGAACCCGTGAAAATCCAGCAAAGCTGAATGTTGAAAAATTCAGGACTAATAAAATTAAGTACTTCTCCACGCAGCTCACCATTAAACTATAGAACTTGCTCCTTGTCGGCGCTGGCTGACATGAAGGGGCTGGGCACCCACAAATTTTGATGCCAGGGCCATGTTTGCTGCATGGTACTCAAGGCCCCGGGCACCCATAGTCCCAGGACCAAGCAGGCACTCCTGCAGGAAGCAATTATGGCCACCAAAAACGAATGGCTTTCAAAGAGAATTAGGCAAATTAGGCTTTCAGAGAGAATTAGGCAATCAGTGGCTCCTAGACATGCCCAACGCAGTCAAAAGGCAGTTACTAGAAACTGAGAGGAGAGAGTGCCTTTGCGCTCGGGTCCTGCTTGTGAGTTTTCCTCAGGTGCCTGGTTAGCCACTGAGAGAGAACAGGATGTTGGATTAGATGGGCCACTGGCCTGATCCAGCAGGCTCTTCTAACAATTCCCACGTCAAGTCGGTTTTTTCAAATACTGGAGGTTGAGCAAGCTGCTTGGCACCGTAACCGTGTGATGAGTTGGTTCAGACAGATGCTCAAGTAAACTTGAAATGAATGCAGTTGCATCCCTGCGCAAACCCCATTGTGCTTGCTTCACCATTAAGTTAAGGGTTGGGGTGATGTTTGATTTAAATCAAAGCACTCCAGATTATCTGATTTCAGAATTAGGTTCCCACAGGCCTGGAATTGCTTCAGCAATTGGCTAAAGTCACGGATTGCTGCTTCTTGCATCACTATGGCCTGTTTGAACCAATCGCCTTCGCGACCAGATTGCTGCTGATGTCCAAGTCTCCCCTCCCTCTCCTGTTCTGCACTAGAATTGAGGCATATGCGTTCTTTCTGGAATGGATCTGTCTGTTGATTCACTTCTGCTCGTTTGCACTGTCCCCTGTTTGCAAATGATGATCCTTGATGCCCTTAGCTTTCTTTCTTTTTTCTTTCCTTTGTTTCTTAGCCTTCATCTTCCTCCCCTCCTTTTCATTGTTCTTCCATACCTAATGGCAGCTGGAAGCGATGAACTGGCCTCTGTTTCTCCACTTCTGTTACTTAAGAGGTATTTTAGGGAAAGGAGAGAGAGCAGCTGCAATGAATCCACATCAATGAGAGAGGAGAGAGAGAGAGATGGATTTAGAACTAGATCTTGCCTTCTTCTTACATTCTTATTAGAGATATGGGTCAACCATTGAAACCGATGGGCAGACAATTCAGGAAAGGCTGGAGAAAATACTGCGAAATCGTTTTCAATGGGTGACTCCAAATTCTGATGCTATGAGAGATGGTGAATACTGCAGACAAAGTGGATAGAGTGAAGTCGTCCTCTTGCTGTCACAATATTATCAGTTGGGCTCGCCCAATCGAATGGATTGATAGACCTGTATTCCTCTGCATTTTCTGGTCACTGTACTACAGGGCTGGGATACCTGTGGCCCTTCAGATGGTGTTCGACTCCAGTTCCCAACAGTCGCAGCCCATGTAGTAAGTGGTTGATGGGAGTTGTAGTCCAACAAACATATTGAGTTGCTACAGGTTCGTTATCCCTCCTTTACCCTACACCTTTAAGTGAGTCATAGAATTATAGAGTTGTAGAGTTGGAAGGGACCCTGATGACCGTCTAGTTCAGGGGTGGCCAACTCCCAAGAGACTGCGATCTACTCACAGAGTTAAAAACTGGCAGTGACGAACTCCCTTGGGGTTCAGGTCAAAGTTGTTGAGCTTTTTTTTTAGGAAGGAGGAAGACCCATTGGGGGGGGGTCGGGTCAAAGTTGTTGAGTTTTTTCAGGGAGGAGGTACAATATTGAGCTTTTTTTAAGGGCGCCACAGTTGTTCAGCTTCTTTGGGGGTAGCCAATGATCTACCAGTGATCTACTGCAGACGACCAGTGATCTACCGGTAGATCACGATCTACCTGTTGGACGTGCCTGGTCTAGTTCAACCCCTTGCAATGTAGGAATATGCAGGGATCAAACCTGCAACCTTGGCATTATCATGGAGGTCCAGTCTGCCAATGACTATTTGGTAGAGCAGAGGGAGGGAGGGGTTGTGTTACTCTCATTGCTAATGGTGTGCTCCATCCCCTCACAAACTCTTGGATAATTCCCCCCCCCCTTGGAGGAACTTGGTGAACAGGTGCCCCCTTCCCCAAATAGAGTGGATTTTCTTTTTAGCCATTTCTGCTCAGCTCTGTAATTAGCTGTAGTACCTAAGCAGAAACTCCCCATGTTCAGAAAACATTGTACCTCTAAATAATAATGGTTGTTGAGCTGATAGCTATTGTCTTTATAACGTGCTTATGGGCTGTTTTTAGCACTCTCAGCAGTGCTAGACTGGATAGATCCTTGGTTGGATCCAGCTGGTCTGGTCTTAAATTCCTCCTAGAATAGCTAACAACCTCTCTTCTCCATTATTAGCAACTATTTACTGATATGAATTGGTAGCCTACCCTTCACTATGCAGTTCCAGGGTGGGTTTCATACAACAAATGTAAACCATGTAATACCCAAGCATTCCTGGATGACAAATAATACTGAATCAACAGGAGTCAGAAATAGCACCGACATTGCGATGGGAGGGATATTCTGATCTCCTCCGTCACCACAAGCTGCCCCCCAAACCTCTGCAAAAAGATGCATCTAGACCTGATGTCAGTATGTATGAAAAGAATAAAGCCAGATGCACCTTGGAGAGGGGAGGTTATTCCATAACCTGGGAGCCACCACAGAGGAGACCCCACAAATATCACAGGGTTCATTTATGCTATGTTCTCACCTACACCGGGAGGACCCCAAACGCAACCAACTTTCCAAAACACGCCTTTATTTGTTATTACATTTATATTCTTCCTTTGCTCCAAAGAAATCAAGAGGGCACACATGGTTCTCCCCACCCCATTTTACCTCACAACAACCCTGTGAGGTAGATTAGGCTGAAAGACTATAACTGACCCAATGTCGCCCGGTGAGCTTCATGGCTGAGTGGCGATTTGAACCCTGGTCTCCCAGGCCCTAGTCCAGGCTTCCTCAACCTCGGCCCTCCATATGTTTTGAGACTACAATTCCCATCATCCCTGACCACTGGTCCTGCTAACTAGGGATCATGGGAGTTGTAGGCCAAAAACATCTGGAGGGCCGAGGTTGAGGAAGCCTGCCCTAGTCCAGCACCCAAACCACTACACCACCCTGTCTCTAGACATCCCTACTTCTGCCACTTTCATCTCTTTTTTAAGCTTGCACAATCCACAAGATTTTTTGCACTTATTTCATTTCACAATATTTTATTATTTCTATAATGACATACATTGGATTATAACACCGGGGTGGGTGGGGGCAGATCAGGGTCAAAGGTGAAACTAGTTGTTCCAGAACACAATAAAAAAATAGCATTTTTTTAACGAATCTGCCAGTTTGCACTTTAAGATAACATCTTGTGAAATAGGTCAATATAGTAATAAAGGCAGGTTTCCAAATCTTGAAACCGCTCTGCACTGGTTTGTGCCGAAAAGTTCTTCCAATGTGCTGCAATACCTATCTTTGCTGCTGTTGACAAATTTATTACAAAATCTTGATCTGTACCTTTGGTATCGTAAGACAGTTGAGATAACAATACCTTTTAGTTTATCATACACTTGGATTAATTACTCTATCCAAAACGTTGGTTACACAGAACACAGTCAAGGTATTTGAGAACAATTAGCGTGTTCAGCTTCACCTCACGCATGAGGTGAGGTGTCAAGGATATAATGCAGTTGGTGAGAGATTAAGCACCGCTGACATAACATTGCCATTTTTAAAAGTTTTTCTTCAGAGCTGTTGCTAAGTACCTAGTCATTGCATTAGAAATTATCGAGGACTGTTATTTACGTATCTTGCATAGTGACAGTAAGATATTTTCGCAACTTCTTTGTAACCACAGTTTGAACAAATCACTGTTTCATGAGTTTGGGAGTAACGGGGAACTCTGGTTTGCTCAAAAGTGCAAGCAGAAGCTTCTGTTCCCTGCCTTGCAGGAGGAGAGGATATGAGCAGCGATGAGCCTCCACCTAAAATGAAGGCAGATCTTGTGGTGTAGCCAGTGTGGTGTAGTGGTTAAGAGTGGTAGACTCGTAATCTGGGGAACCGGGTTCACTTCCCCACTCTTCCACATGTAGCTGCTGGGTGACCTTGGGCTAGTCACACTTCTCTGAAGTCTCTCAGCCCCACTCACCTCACAGAGTGTTTGTTGTGGGGGAGGAAGGGAAAGGAGAATGTTAGCTGCTTTGAGACTCCTTTGGGTAGTGATAAAGCGGAATATCAAATCCAAACTCTTCTTAAATGAAAGAGATCCTTTGCCGTTGTGCCTGTTAAATAAAGGAGAACCTCTGCTGCTTTGTCTTATAAATGATGGCAAGTCTTCTGTCCTGTTTCTCAGTGTGAAAAATCAGTTAAAATAAAAACATCTCTCTGCATTTCTGCAAAACTGGAAGGCTTGGCCTTTGGTGGATCTCCGACGAACGAGAAATTCCAGAGTTAAAGGAAGCCGAGAATGCCTTTCTAAATGTGCGTTATTTTATTTTATTTGTTTTTACTAAAGATTTTATTGTGTTGCAAGACAGATACCAGTAATCAAGGGGTGGTACATATAGCACCTCCACTTTCAGTTCATAGAATCTTTTTCACAGTTCATTCACATTCAGTATGAGACAATATTTTCATAGGCATTGTGTGGTTGGGGGAAAAGAGGGGAGAGCGAGGGCAAGAGATGGAGGGGGTGATAATTTTTCATTGGATTGCATAGTGTTTGTGACAGGTTTTTGTGTCAGCATTACGTGGGTGGGTCCTTTATTAAGTTGTTGTTGTTGTTGTTGTTGCCGTTGCAAGAGATTGGAGGGTCCAGAGCTTGGTTGGTTGCATTTGGTTGGTTGCAGTGTGGTTTGTTTGTTTGTATGTGTGAGGGAGGCGGGTTGTTGGATTAGATTAGCCATATTTTTTGGTATGCTGGGTTTTTTTTGGGGGGGGGGGGAATAGGTCATTGTCTTCTTGTGCTATATATGTGATAAAGGGGATCCACACAGGGGTGAAGGCGTATTCCTCTGCTTGTCCCCATCCTATTTTAAGTTTATTGGATAACTTTTCTAGTAGGGCAGTTTTCCGTACATTTGGGTACCCAGTGGTAGATGCTCATTCCTGATAGTTCCTTCCAGTGTCTAGTTACGATATTTCTAGCTGCTGAGAGTAAATGACTTACGAGTTCCTTGTCATGTGCATGTGTGTAGTTTGAAGATTCTTAATAGAGCTAATTCCAGAGTTGTTTCTATTATCTGTTTTGTTATTTTGAATATTGCCTCTCTGCATGACTTTGTGGAGCCGATCTGGCACATAGAATGGTGCACTTGAGAGGCAAGCTTGTATACCCCCCACCCAAAAAAAAGGCAGCAGAAGGAAAAGAATGTTTGACTCACACCTCGGTTTTCTCCGGATCTGCTGTAAAGTTCAGCGTAAAGATGGGCACATTTCACCCACAGCCAGCTCCTGCTGATGCCAGGGCTCATGGGTTTGTTTGTTTATTTATAAGTTTTATTGCCCTTCCTTCACAATAATTTCCCAGGACGGGTTACAACTGTATGCTATACAATTATAGGAACAGGTAAAACTGTTAAGCTATAAAACAAGTTAAGACCATTCCAAATGGAACAGGCCACAGTGAGAACAAGATGGGCCCGTTGGCTTGATGCCAGGAGGCTCAGTATAAGTTCGAGAAAGGACTTATACCCACATAGCAAAGTACCTTAACTGCCCAAGGCCGGGAGGGAGTGGAGAAGACACCTTCAGCATATGGCAAAAGTTGTATGGCGGAGATGCTAAATGCACCTTGCGGGGAAGGGAGATCTACAACTTAGGGTGCACGAGAAATGGAAAAAGCAGGCATTGAAGTTACTTTTGCTTGTGCATTCCCTGCTTCTCCTTGTAACATATGAACCAACTCTTTTCTTTCAACCATAGTTTTAGCTTCTGATAAAACAGGGATCGACTATGAGTAACTGTATGCTTGCACATACCATTAAGAGGGCAACTCTTTTTAGCTGCTGTAAATTCCAGACAAAAGAAAGGCTGCTTCGCACACTACTCAAGATGCTAGCCCATGCTTCATCCATGTTTGCCAGTGGCTTCACGGTGGGGAGCGGGGAGCGGGGAGCTCAGATTTCCTGTAATGCACATTGTACCCAGGTTTGATGCCAGGTGCTCACTTGACAGGAGGCCATAAGCAAGGAGAAGTCCCTGGTTGGTGTGCCCGTTTCAGACATGTTTCCTAACAGGTTTGCTGCCTTCGTGTTTTACATTGGCTGGGTTTAGGCGTAATGTTAAACTATAGTTTAGTTTTAATGGGAATGGACCTTGGGCTCATGAGCTCCCTCTCCCCTCCCTTTCTTTGTCGTGGTGCAAGAAAATGGGGAGTTTTTGCTTCCGTTTTCAACTAACTACCATTTGCCGTTACATCTGAAACAGACAAACTGTGGTTAGTCTTAACAGTGGTTTAGGAAACGAGCGAACTTTAAACCATAGCTTCCGACTCAGTCTTGCTTTGCTAGACCATAGTTAAGATTGACCATAAACAAAAGCAGGAACCCTGCCTAACTGAAGATTAACCAACAAACAAGGCAATACGAGACCCAGAGCGAAAGCAACATATCAGTTCTAGAAAAACTCTATTATACCATTGATATACAATAGCAAATACAACCGAGCAGAATAGCAAAGTTTGAAAAAAATCTCTGTAGCATCAAATACAACTGAGCAGAATAGCAGAGTTTGAAAATGTACCTTTAAATCTTGCTTTATTGTGTTATTAACTCCACCTGGGTACGGCTATATAGTTCTTTGGTAGTTTTCAATGTATTAGCAGTGTCCACATATACAGGTGAAACTCGAAAAATTAGAATATCGTGGAAAGGTTCATTTCTTTCAGTAATTCAACTTAAAAGGTGAAACTAATATATGAGATAGACTCATGACATGCAAAGCGAGTTATGTCAAGCCTTTATTTGTTATAATTGTGATGATTACGGCGTACAGCTGATGAGAACCCCAAATTAACAATTTCAACTTTGGGGTTTTCATCAGCTGTACGCCATAATCATCACAATTATAACAAGCAAAGTCTTGACATATCTCGCTTTGCATCTCATGAGTCTATCTCATATATTAAACTCCAGTAGCTAATGAAAACAGTTGCTTACATAAATGGACTTTTCCACGATATTCTAATTTTTCGAGTTTCACCTGTACCTACGAGCTCTGTTCCTCGAAATATCTTCCACCATATGAGAAGGGGTATGTGTTTCCTCTGTTTTTTTGGAGTGTATTGTTGTATCTGTGTTCATGTTAGTATATTTATATTTGTTCATGTTAGTATATGTTATATTTGTTATCTATTTTCCACTCCAAAATTTCAGTTACCTATGACTTTGCTGAAGAAGTAACATCGAAACAGTGCACCTTATCCGGAATCACTGTGCAGTCTCCGTCTACTTCAGCCTCATTGGAACATTACATGGCCTACTTTTCCATCCATGCTACATCTTTGCTATTCTGCTCGGTTGTATTTGCTATTGCATATCATTGGTATAATGGAGTTTTTCTAGAACTGATACGTTGCTTTCGCTCTGGGTCTCGTGTTGCCTTGCTTGTTGGTTCTCGGTTGAGTTGCAACACAGGGGTTCATTTAACTGAAGATTAAAGCAAAATCTTAAACTACACTTAAGTATTGGGTCTGGATTAAATCATTTATGCTTCCATGAACCTCAGTTGTATATGTTAAAATATAAAATAAGCAGCTGGCCAAGAAGACTCTGTGGGAATGGAGAACCCTTGCTTTGAATCTTGGCAAGATGGGACCTGGGCTCTTGTGAAATGGGAAGGCCCAGAAAACCAATTTCCCAGCGTCCTTAGCAAATGCAGCTTTCAGAAATCGAACTTGTACAAAGGCCATCCCCGCTCTCTGCTGTTACTTAGATCAAAGTGTGGTGGGTTTAATGGAAGGGTTGAGGAATTGAAAGAACCGTACCTATTTCATATCCTTGGGACCTGTTTTGGCTCCAGGTTCTGGGGGGTCCTTGGGAAGGTAGCCTCTCTGGGCCAGAGCAAGAAAGGGGTGGGAAAAATAGCAAGCAAGTTGCAATGGTGGAGGGGAGCGGCAGGTCCTGGGGGATCTTGTCCTTTGGGGGCCAATGCCCCACCGTGCAGTCTCTTGGTGCTGACCTCTTTCTGAACTGACCCAAGCAATCTTCTGTAAAATCTACTCTGATGACTGTCTTACTGCTTTGGGTGGAGTGCTGATAAGTCAGTCATTCTTCCCTGTGCATCTGAATTGTGAAACCCTGATTCTTCATACAGGTGTGGCCCCTGGCGCAGAGTTTATTTTTAAATTTCACTCCTTTTATCTGTGAGTAGTCCGAGTAGGTGATTCACCTTTGCAAATCCAAATATTGGTGTATTGCTCTATATATTATTATTATTTTTAAAAGGGCTTCATTCCTCCTCCGGTGGATTAGAGAGAACAAAGGTCCCTCTATCCATGTTTGCCTTTGAGCAAGTAGTGTCTTGAATGCAAGCTTTCAACGCAGGACTCTTCACTCTTCCTCAGCCTGAATATTGAAAAGCAAAGAAAAATCTGTAGCTATTCTGTTCCAAGCCTGCATATTTATTTTTCAAATTTGGGAAGAAAGCTGTAAGTTGCAGCAGACATTCAGTTAGGTTCAGTAACAGAGTCTTGTGGCACCTATCAGATGTTTTATGGCATAAGATTTCATGTACTGGAATACACTTCATCAGATTTATCTTGAACTGGACTCCAGTCCATGAAAACCTATACCATTAAAAAAAGAAAAAGAAATTGTCACAAGACTTCCTGTTATTTTTGCTGCTACCGACTAATGCGTCTAACCCTCTGGAAACCGATTAGGTTAGAAATAGAACATGCCGATAGAGTTTCGAGTTCACAAAGACATCCTCAGAGCAAAGTTGTCTGTGTGCCCGTTTATGTGTGCACTCATTCATTCATTCAAAACATTAATATCTTCCTCTTCAGACAGAAAAGCTTACCAACTCATAAAAAATGGCACAGTCCCTGCGCTCAAGCTTACAATCTTAAACATAAAATGTATGGATAGGAAAAATGTATGGGGAGGAAGTAAAAAAAGCAGTCTTGGACATCAAATTGATGTTATATGTACGTGTTACATATAAACACACACACACACACACGCTGCTGTCTCTAGTGGTATTTGGATCTCTTGTATCTTTTTGAGGAGAAAGAACAGAAATTGAGCTAAATATGATGCTCAACAGGTAGAGAGATCAGGTTTCCATGGCACCTGGGGAAAAATGGGCTGCCCCTTCTCTGCAACAACAACAACAACAATAATAATAATAATTTATTTATACCCCGCCCACCTGGCTGGGTTTCCCCAGCCACTCTGGGCAGCTTCCAACAGAATGTTAAAATACAATAATCTATTAAACATTAAAAGCTTCCCTAAACAGGGCTGCTTTCAGATGTCTTCTAAAAGTCTGGTAGTTGATTTTCTCTTTGACATCTGGTGGGAGGGCGTTCCACAGGGCGGGTGCCACTACCGAGAAGGCCCTCTGCCTGGTTCCCTGTAACTTGACTTCTCGCAGCGAGGGAACCGCCAGAAGGCCCTCGGCGATGGACCTCAGTGTCCGGACGGAACGATGGGGGTGAAGATGCTCCTTCAGGTATACTGGACCAAGGCCATTTAGGGCTTTAAAGGTCAGCACCAACACTCATGGAAACGTGGGGTGCTAGCAAAGCAGATTTAAGAGTAGGAATACAGGAACACAGAAAACTGCCTTACATCTACCCCAGTCTTGTCTACACTGGCTGGCAGTGGATCACCGGGATCTCAGACGGGGTTCTCTCCCAGCCCTGGAAGCCTAGAGATGCTGAGCTTTGGCCCTCCCCAACCTTAGTAATATTGGTAAAAGACAGCTCTGGAGGCAAGCTTGCTATCTAAACGTACAACTGTCTCTCGAAATTGTGGTAGGATTTTGAAAGTCAGACATCTGTCAAATCTTGGTGACTATTATAAGGCACACTGACAGTGTCCCATGTTGATGCTGGCAACATTTGCTTCTGAACCAGAAGCGCAACTTGAGATGTAACAGTTTAGCCATACAGAGAAACCACAAATGTTCTCAGAAGCTAATTATGACTGTATTTATTTACAGTGCAACATGCAAACCATCTGCTTCCCTCGAAATGTGGTCAGATGTCAGAACTGGAGGTTCCATTTGCTTGAGTTATTAAGGTTGTCAGACCCAGATAGATAGATAAATAGATAGATTGATAGATTACATTTCTATGCCGCTTTTCATTCAGATGAATCCCAAAGCGGCTCACAAACCAATAAATAACAATAGCACGGTAGAACATAATTAGCAGTGACAAGTACAGCTAAACAAATAATAAAGAATACATTATTATTATTATTATTATTATTATTATTATTATTATTATTAGAGTTTGGACTTGATATCCTGCCCTTCACTCCCCTTAAGGAGTCTCAAAGCGGCTAACAATCTCCTTTCCCTTCCTCCCCCACAACAAACACTCTGTGAGGTGAGTGGGGCTGAGAGACTTCAAAGAAGTGTGACTAGCCCAAGGTCACCCACTAGCTGCATGTGGAGGAGCGGGGAAGTGAACCTGGTTCACCAGATTACGAGTCCACCGCTCTTAACCACTACACCATGCTGGCTCTTTATTATTAATTAAATTAATAATAACTTACATTAATTAATAATTAATAATAATTAATAATAAATTACATAAATTAATAATAATATATAACTTACAATACTAAAACAGAGCTTGATCTCAATAGGGAAGGAGTTCCAAACTCTTAACAATGCAGTGCAAGTATTATGGGGCACCTGTACTAGTGCCAATTCTGCTGGCCCCATAGCAAAATCGGCAACCGCTGCGGATTTCTGAGCACAGGTGACAAGGCCTCACTCCTGTTAGCAGTTGTGCTGCAGCATTCTGCACTAGCTGCAGCTTCCAGATCAAGCTCGAAAGGAAAGCCACACATCCAGCATTGCATTGCGGTAATCCAGTCTGGAAGTTAGCAGCGCATGAACTACTGCGGCAGAGCTTTCCTGGTCCAGGAATGGCCATAGCTGTCGAATCAGTCACAGTTGCTAAAGGTATTTCCAGTCACAGGGGCAACCTGAGTGACGGAACAGGACCTGGAAGCACCTCCAAACTGCGAAAATGCTCTTGGAGGGAGTGCAACCCCACCCAGGGTAAGCAGCTGACCAGTTTCTCAGACACAGGAGCTGCTCACTTGCCGGGATTCAAGCTCACCTTGTTTTTCCTCACCCGCTTCACCACAGAGTCCAGGCAACGGCCCAAGGACCGTGCGGCTCTTTCTGAATCAAGATACAGAGAAACAGAGCGGAGTGTCATCAGCATATTGACGGCACCTCACCCTGAAACTCCTAACCTCTTCTCCCAGTGGCTTTGCATAGATATTAAATATCGCTGGCCCAATCCGAGGGCCAAAAGACACTCTGCCAATGCTGCTTTCAGGACTCAGTCGTGAAGGTAGGATTGTGAAACCACTGTAACACAGCACCCCAATTCCCTTCTCCCGGAGCTGGTCCAGGAGGATACTGTCAATGAGAGATCAAGAAGCAGGAGCAACGTTGCACTCCCCCTGTCTTGCTAACTGCTGAAGTCATCCATCAGGGCGACCGATACTGACTCAGTTCTGTGGCCAAGCCTGAACCCAGATTGGACCGGTCCTGAAAGACCTACATTGGCTCCTGGTACTTTTCTAAGCACAATTCAAAGTGTTGGTGGTGATCTTTAAAGCCCTGAATGGTCTCGGTCATGTATACCTGAAGGAGTGTCTCCATCCACATTGTTCAGCCTGGACCCTGAGGACCTCCTCTGATGGCCTTCTGGCGGTTCCCTCACTGTGAGAAGTGAGGTTACAGGGAACAAAGCAGAAGGCCTTCTTGGTAGTGGCTCCCACCCTGTAGAACGCCCTCCCATCAGATGTGAAGGAGGTAAAGAACTACACAACTTTTAGAAGACATCTGAAGCCAGCCCTGTATAGCGAAGCTTTTAATGTGTAATGTTTTACAGTGGTACCCTGCAAGACGAATGCCTCACACAATGAAAAACTCGCAAAATGAAAGGGTTTTGCGAGTTTTTAGTTGACTCGCAAGACGAATTCGTCTATGGCTGTTTTAAAGCTGCAGCGCTGCTGTTCGCTCGCTGCAGCCTTAAAACGCGGCTCCGGTGCCGGTCGGAAGGGGTCCCCAGACTTTCCCCCCCATAGGAACACATTAATTAAATTTTTCCTATGGGAAACGGTGCCTCGCAAGACGAAATTTCCGCAAGACGAAAAGTCTTGCGGAACGAATTAATTTCGTCTTGCGAGGCACCACTGTACTATGTTTTTAATATATGCTGGAAGCTGCCCAGAGGATAATAATAATAATAATAATAATAATAATAATAATAATAATAATAATATTTCAAATAGATCTAAATCATCTGTGTCTTGCAAGAATTCATGCAGCTGCCCCACCATGGTGCCCACCACCCCCTTCCCCCCAAAATGGACATTGGCAGCTGGCCGCTAGCTGTTCCAATCCAAAGGCTCCAGAGCTAGTATTATTAGTATTATTTCTTCCACATACATATTTCAAGGTGATGTACATTTTTTAAAAAAGCCACACAAAAAACCCCCAAGCCCCACAGAAAATTACAGCAGGTAAATTAAAAAAAAGCAATGCACAGTCGACATCCGTGGCAGAGCCCTATTCGTCCAGCTGTTCCAGAATTTCGCACAGTTAAGTTGCGGAGAACATTTAGAGTCATCCAGATTCTTCTGGAGTAACGCAAGCCTATAAGCAAAGCCTGAATTAGCAGCTGTGCTCTTCGCTGTATGTTTTGACTGTGGTTAAAGCTCATGGCTTATTTCTTAAGCGTTTCTGATATGACCCAATCATTCTTTTCATCTTTCCAAATCTCTTGAGCGAGAATATAAGGAGTTGCAAAAGAAAGCAAGGCACTTTTACTTTTTTTTTTTTTTTTTTGCACAGCTTCAAAGCGTTTATGGGACACAAGCTTACACCTGGAATTGGATTTCAGTAGTTGCAAAAGCCCTCAGGTTTCTATACTGCCCAGGTTCCCTTTTGCATGGTTTTCAAAACAAGTCCAGCGTGGCTTTCGAATTGAGTTCTAACCATGGTTTTGAAAACTGATCTCTTCCCCGCCCCCAAACCATGTGACTGTCTCCAGAACAAATTTTCTGATGCCTGGAAAATGTTTACCATACCTAAAGTGCTAATATTGGAATATTAGCACTCAAAAAAGCACCCAAACTCAAAAAAGAGTTTGAACACAGTTCCCCAGGAATTTCTACTACACAAGCCCCGTTGAGATGAACGGAAACACGCCAGTGCAGATACAGGAAAACTTCATAGGGCTGAGGTTGCAATCCTGCACACGTTTACCTGGGAGTAAGTCTCATTGAATGTGGTGGGTCTTACATTCTGAGTAAGCATTCATAGGATTGCCCTCTAAGCCATTATTAACACAAATTGATATATTTCATTCACATCAAATTCATTTTCTTTCATCTCAGTTGCCTGTCTTTCTAAATGTATTTTATCTAAAAATGCTCCCTATGGCACAATCTGCCAGGTTACGCAGTGTAGGATGAAGCAGATCTCAGAGTTCAGCTGGCTCATTCTTATGTCTGCCAGGGTCAGCCAGCGTCTTATCCCTAACCACAGCTCAGCCAAAGCTACACATCCTGATTCAATGCTGGCTGAGCTGATGCCAGTGCAAGTCTCAAAAAGGGTGTTCCTGTTGGCAGGAGCATACTACACTCATGTAGGACCCTGGCAGAGACACATGCCCAGCTGGCATGTTCTCTGCCTCCTGGTCGGTCGGGAGCTTCAAAAGCTTTCTTCTGCCCAAACATCACAGCGACTGATACCAAGAAGCATCAGCACACTTAGGGATCTGCAGAGTCTTTGCAGCATGCGTAAACAGACCTCAGCAACTCAGCATTTTGGCTAATCTACTTTATTTACATATAAACACACATGGAGCACTGCAACATGGCTCCCTCTCTCTCTAGCATCAGACAGCAAAGAGAAAGGACAAAGGACAATAGTCCCACTTCACAAAACACAGTAACACAAACATCCTGTCTCCGTCACTTCCCACTCTGTGGAATGCAAACATACACTGTCATGGGGACAGGAGGCGGGCAGGTGTAGAGGACTCGCTGGCCCTGAATGGGGTAACTGTGCTCCTGAAGGACCAGGTGCGCAGCCTGGGAGTCATTTTGCACTCACAGCTGTCCATGGAGGCACAGGTTAATTCTGTGTCCAGGGCAGCTGTCTACCAGCTCCATCTGGTACGCAGGCTGAGAAACTACCTGCCCGCGGACTGTCTCACCAGAGTGGTGCATGCTCTGTTTATCTCTCGCTTGGACTACTGCAATGCGCTCTATGTGGGGCTACCTTTGAAGGTGACCCGGAAACTACAACTAATCCAGAATGCGGCAGCTAGACTGGTGACTGGGAGCAGCCGCCGAGACCACATAACACTGGTCTTGAAAGACCTACATTGGCTCCCAGTACGTTTCTGAGCACAATTCAAAGTGTTGTTGCTGACTTTTAAAGCCCTAAACGGCTTCGGTCCTGTATACCTGAAGGAGCGTCTCCACCCCCATCGTTCTGCCCGGACACTGAGGTCCAGTGCCAAGAGCCTTCTGGCGGTCCCCTCGCTGCGAGAAGTCAAGTTACAGGGAACCAGGCAGAGGGCCTTCTCGGTAGTGGCACCCGCCCTGTGCAACGCCCTCCCACCAGATGTCAAAGAGAAAATCAACTACCAGACTTTTAGAAGACATCTGAAAGCAGCCCTGTTTAGGGAAGCTTTTAATGTTTAATAGATTATTGTATTTTAACATTCTGTTGGAAGCTGCCCAGAGTGGCTGGGGAAACCTAGCCAGATGGGCGGGGTATAAATAATAATATATTATTATTATTATTATTATTATTATTATTATTATTAACCTGAGTTTGGATCTTGTGTAACTTTTTGCTGGCTTAATTAACACCAACATACTTTACGCCAACTTATTGCACATTGTGTTTTCTCTTGCTCCTGTCCTCATTCGAAGTACGCACTGAGCGCATACCACGAGCACAGAATATCTCCATGAGGAAGAAAGTGTTCTCTGTTCAACATGCCTCAGACGTGGTTGGTAGGAACAGCAAGCGGTTTGTTTTCTGCAGCCAACTCCAGTTCTCATCTGCACACGTCGAGCACGTGGAAGAAGGCTTAGATGTAACTGAGATTCTGAACAGCACGGCCCATCCTAGTGACCATGTCTGACACCTTTTTATATGCCATGTGGATAGAGCACCAGTTCTTGACCACTGGGACATTTTTGTCTATGTCTCGTATATATTCCTGGAGCGGGTGACACTTGTTCTGCTCCCTCCCGGCTGTTAACAGAGACGTAGTCTTTCACTACAGTCGAGGTATTTTTGACACTATGCTGGGTGGCAGTATCTCAGGCTGAGGCCTTGCAACCCTCATCACTTGAGGCCTTGCACCCCACTGATTATCGTTTCTCCCGCTCCTAAGGAGTCTCGCTCTTCTCCACGTTTGGAAACCACTTTACCCAACGTGTAACTTTTGTCTGTGTGTATCCTGCCTATCAAACTATCGCCTGTGGTCCTTCAGCTGTGATTGAATTTGAATGGCACTATTGCAACATTATGAGGGACGCGGGTGGCGCTGTGGGTTAAACCACAGAGCCTAGGCCTTGCCGATCAGAAGGTCGGCGGTTCGAATCCCTGCGATGGGGTGAGCTCCCGTTGCTCGGTCCCAGCTCCTGCCCACCTAGCAGTTTGAAAGCACGTCAAAAGTGCAAGTAGATAAACAGGTACCGCTCCGGCGCGAAGGTAAATGGCGTTTCTGTGTGCTGCTCTGGTTCGCCAGAAGCGGCTTAGTCATGCTGGCCACATAACCCGGAAGCTGTGCACCGGCTCCCTTGGCCATTAACGCGAGATGAGCACCGCAACCCCAGAGTCGGACATGACTGGACCTAATGGTCAGGGGTCCATTTACCTTTACTATTGCAACTTTAAAATATATTGCGTTGAAGGTTCTGGTTATGTATACGGTACACTAGGGTCTTATGCTTTCCCTGCCACTCCCAAGCACCCTCAGAAGTACATGAAGCAGAGGTTGGATAGCCATTTGTCGTGGTTGCTCAAATTGAGATTCCTGCCTTGGAAAGGGGTTGGACTAGATGAACCTCGGGGTCCCTTCCAACCCTACAATTCTATGATTCTATGAACTGTATCGTAAAATTCAGAGAAGTGCTAAATTCGGAGGAGGAGGATGTGCGTTAGTTGAAGAGGCGCAGATTTAGGAGTTTGCTTCGTAATTCCCAGAAACTGGACTTCTCTGGCGTCCTTACTTTGCGCAGAAAATGCACACTCACTCCCTGGAAGAAAACAGTACCCTATAAATCCCTGCTCATCTGCATAATCTCTTCTCCTATGTAACCGATAATCCACTTATCTGTGTTTTGCTGATAATGCACTCCCGTCCCTTAGAACATCTGCTTTGGAGGCAGTAACTGAGTTAGGAGCTCTCTGCATATTCTCTGCATACGGTTCTTTCAAATCCACAAGAGCTCTGCATATTCTCCTTGAGCAATTGTTGCAACATGCACCATAGTAAGATGAAACTGCTGCCTCTTCTCACTTTGCAAACTAGATAGAAGGATGAGCTTGGTGGTGCAATGTGTGTTTTCTATGTGGGCAGTCCCAGGTCAAATCCCCAACATCTCTGGTTGAAAGGATTCAGGTTGCATACTTGGGAAAGAGAATCACTACCTACCCAAATATACAACACTGGCTAGATCGTGGCTGGGGAACCTTACAACCTCCCTCTTCTTGTTGATTGATGGATTCAGATTAATGATATACTGCCTTCCACACTGAGCTGAGTCCGAAGTGGCTTACAACAGATGTCCACTTCAACCCGGCGTGCTGCGGCCCTGGAAAAGGCAAATCCTGTGCTAGGGATCATCAGGAAAGGAATTGAAAATAAAACTGCCGATATCATAATGCCGCTTTGCAAATCTAGAGTGGGACCACATTTAAAGTAAGGAACTCGCATAGTTAAGGCCAGATTCCAACCAGATTGGCATTTTTAGGCTGTTGCTCAAAAGTCTACATCACTGGCATACTGGAAGCAAGTGGTGACCATTTTCTATGGCTATGTTGTGTTATCCCTTAGACCAGAGGTTTTCAACCAGTGTGCTGTGGTACCCTAGGCTACCTTGAATGATGGTCGGGGTGCTGCAGGCAACACTTGCCTCTGTCCCTCTTTCCTTCCCTCCCTCCTCTGATCCCTTCTCCTGTCTCTGCCTCCCAAAGGCTTGCACTGCTGTTTGTTGCAGCAGCCCCAGCTACAAACTCCGCAGGCGAATGGTGCCTCTGGGGCTGGCCAGGGGGTGCTGGTTGCCAGGAGCTGAGGTGGCATTGAAGTAAGCAAGCAAGCGGGCGAGGGAGCCCAGCCAGTCTACCAACCTTTGGTAGGGCCGCATGTTGGTGGCCATGCATCAATTGGACTTGCCTAAAATAGTCACCACCTGTATTTATTTAAACTTGTCACCTTTTAGATGTTGTTAGGTATTAAATCCCATTCTGCCCTATCCAACATGTCCATGTTGGAGATTCATTCCCCGTGTCTGCAGTCATGGGATTGTTGTCTATCACATGACAGTGTATGTTTTCATTCCACATAGTGGGAAGTGACGGCGACAGGAGGTTTGTGTTACTCTGTCTCCTGAAGTGGGACTATTGTCCTTTGTGGGAAGTGGGACTATTGTCCATGGGGTGCAATGTTGCAGTGCTCCGTGTGTGTTTATATGTAAATAAAGTAGATTAGCCAAAATGCTGAGTTGCTGAGGTCTGTTTACGCATGCTGCAAAGACTTTGCGGATCCCTAAGTGTGCTGATGCTTCTTGGTATCAGTCGCTGTGATGTTCGGGCAGAAGAAAGCTTTTGAAGCTCCCGAACGAACGACCAGGAGAGAGAGAACATGCCAGCCGGACATGTGTCTCTGCCAGGGTCCTACACGAGTGTAGGACGCTCCTGCTAACAGTCCATTGGTCAGTGTTTTGGCAAGTGCTCAGTGTCTGGGGCTAGCTCAAGAATAGTTGGAAGGCCACAGATTCCCCATCCCTGATTCAGTACAATTTATCTCACCAAGGAGCTCAGGATGGCACACAGGGTTCCCCCCCTCCCAGGTTCCATTTATCCTCACAATAACCCTGTGAGGTAGGAAAGGCTGAGAGATAGTGATTGGCCCTAAGCCACCCAACAGGTTTCACCACCGGCAAGGGATTTTTTAAAAAAATAATAATAATTACTTAATGGGAGTCAAATTTCTCCAGAACCTGGCATCTGCATTGAGTTGCACATTCTGCATTTTTTCTTCCTGGCAGATGCACAGCCCCAAATCTTTCCTGCAGCATGCTTGAGGGTTGAACTTTTTTTTTACTTCCTTTCAACTCCGTCTCTGTATACGGTCAGTTAGCCAGAATTTGTCTTGAGCCTCAGTTCTGCCCAGGAGATGTTTGGCCACTATAAAGGACTGTTAAGGAAATAAGAGAAATGGATTTGATTTGGCAGAGGAGAAGGAAGGCTGTGTCTCCAAATGAAAGCGGTTGTGTAACACACACACACAGTGCACTTCTGTTCTATAACTCTGGCCAAACTGCAGCGGGGAAGGAAAGCCGCTGTATTCTGTTGACCTGGTTCGTTTTATTACAAAATTAATCCTGAAAGGCGCTGTGTGTGTGTGTGTGTAAACACAACCCTAGTGCTGCAAGAAGTAAGTAATGCATCAGCGTGTGGTTTCTAGAAGCCTCCACCCCCTCAGCGTGGTACAGCTTTGCAAACAAGTCCACAGAAGTAGCTAGACAACTTAAAAAAAAAAAAACTAGCCCACTTTCTTACACTTCTCATTTGTGGTACGCTAAAAAGGAAAGGGGGGCTCAACTCTTCTTCAGTTTACAGAAGGTTTCCAGCTGGGTCGCTTGAGGAGACCCTTCGCATGCCACAGGCGAGCAGCCATTTAGAAACCCGGGTAGTATAAGTTATCATTAATATTCCATCGTAAGATTTAAAGGGTGAGACACGTCAGTTGTGCTGGTAGGCACAAGCATCCTATAATTGTGTCTGCCAGCCATGACAATCCCAGAAGTCTCCAGCGCTCTGTTAGTACTAAATTATGGGAAGCTACTCACATGGCGGGACCCAGGTGGCGCTGTGGGTTAAACCACAGAGTCTAGGGCTTGCTGATCAGAAGGTTGGCAATTCGAATCCCTGCCACGGGGTGAGCTCCCGTTGCTCGGTCCCAGCTCCTGCCCACCTAGCAGTTCAAAAGCACATCAAAGTGCAAGTAGATAAATAGGTACCGCTCCAGCGGGAAGGTAAACGACGTTTCCGTGTGCTGCTCTGGTTCGCCAGAAGCGGGTTTGTCATGCTGGCCACATGACCCGGAAGCTGTCTGCGGACAAACGCTGGCTCCCTCGGCCTATAGAGCGAGATGAGCGCCGCAACCCCAGAGTCGGACACGACTGGACCTGATGGTCAGGGGCCCCTTTACCTTTACCTTATTCACATGGCACAATTATCCTGGAAATTGTGGAAATGAGATGACACAGATAACTAGGGCTGCTTCCGGGTGGTTTGATCTGAATGTCACAATGCCAGCCATGTCTGTAACTGAGTGGTCTTCCACCCTCTCATTTATGTTGCAGTCGGTGTCCAGCCAGATGGGGGGAAGAGCTCGCCACTTGAACAGGTGGATGAGGACCTTGCAGTGACGCAAAGTCAGATGAACTTTGTGTGCCCCATCACGCAGGTAGGCAACACGCACCCGTACCTGGTGAGGAACATTCATGGTGGCTTCATTAGTTATCCCTAACCACTTCACCTCTGCTCATGACATCATTTTTTTTTGTCGTAGATGGATGTGTCAGTTACCTATGTTCCAGTTAAACGTTTTGGGCAAAGCCTGGACTGTCACACCAGAGCAGGGTTTCCCAAACTTAGGTCTCCAGCTGTTTTTGGACTACAATTCCCATCATCCCTGACCCCTGCTAGTTGGAACGATGGGAGTTGTAGTCCAAAAATAGCTGGAGACCCTAGTTTGGGAAGCCCTGCCCTAGAGGGAAGTACTGATTAGAATGTAAATGTGTTAATGCTAATTCGCCCTTTTCTCCTTTTTCCTTTTCTCATCTGCCCCTCCTTGTCTTCTGCTGTTGACTTTGACTCTGCAGTCTCTGTCTTCCTCCTGTTCTATTCATCTGCCTGGCCTTAAGCTTCTGAGGGTAGCGGCTTGTGTTATCCATAGCAGTCAAGGCATTAGGGCAGAACCATGGGACTCCCCTCCCTAAGCCAGCATCACTGATGCTCACCTGAACCAGGCTGGGCTGTGGCAAGGTGGCGGCATGGCCGGGGCTTTGTGGGCACATTGGTGGAGCCAATCCAGCACTCTTGCTAGGGCACTCATGCAGCCTGAACGTCACCACCCTGCCTCGTGCCATCTGGCTGAGCTGCAGCAACACCAAGGTCAGGGGGGGGGGTCTACTGCATTAAACATACACAAATACAGTACAGTAGAAACACACAAACACACACTGCAATAGACACACACACACACAGAGCAATAGACCAGTTACAGGTAGCCGTGTTGGTCTGCCATAGTCGAAACAAAATAGAAAAATCTTTCCAGTAGCACCTTAGAGACCAACTGAGTTTGTTCTTGGTATGAGCTTTCGTGTGCATGCACACTTCTTCGGATACACTGCATGCACACGAAAGCTCATACCAAGAACAAACTCAGTTGGTCTCTAAGGTGCTACTGGAAAGATTTTTCTATTTTGTTTCAGCAATAGACCAGGCAGAGGCAAACTTGGCCCTCCAGATATTTTGGGACTACAACTCCCATGATCCCTAGCTAACAGGACCCAGTGGTCAGGGATGATGGGACTTGTAGTCCCAAAACATCTGAAGGGCCGAGTTTGCCTGTGCCTGCAATAGACCCTCAGAGTCCTATACCCACTGAGCATGCTCATTGAGCCGTTTTGTTTAATTTAAACATTCACCTCTGGTTCTCCCCCTCCCCCACTTCCTAAAGGGTTCTTTTTTGTACTTCTCCAACTCGTGGGCTTTCCTTAAGCCTATTAACACCTCCCTCCTGTGCATGGATGGTACCATTCTGTCTACATAAAGATTAAGGGACACGGGTGGTGCTGTGGTCCAAACCACTGAGCCTCGAATCTGCACGACTGGGTGAGCTCCCGTTGCTCTGTCCCAGCTCCTGCCAACCTAGCAGTTCGAAAGCACGGCAGTGCAAGTAGATAAATAGGTACCGCTGCGGCGGGAAGGTAAACGGCGTTTCCATTCGCTCTGGTTTCCGTCACAGTGTTCCGTTGTGCCAGAAGCGATTTAGTCATGCTGGACACATGACCCGGAAAGCTGTCTGTAGACAAACGTCAGCTCTCTCAGCCTGAAAGCAGTGATGGGCAGCACACCCCATAGTCAAATTCAACTGGACTTAACCATCCTGGGGTCCTTTACCTTTTTTTTTTACCTTACATAAAGATTATTACTTGGATAATGATTTTACTCTTATTTTTGCTATGTTTAACTTAAGTTATGTTGGCTATTTTTACTTTTACTCTTGTTTTTTCCTCTTTCAGCAAGCTTTCCATGTGGTGCTTTCAATCCTAGTGGGTATCTTTATAGGGCTTGAGATGGTGTGTGTGTGGTGAAGTTGCTTTGAGGTGTTTCAAATGAAATAAATGAATCAAAAAGCAGGACAATTAAATGGTACTCAGCATGTGTCTTCCATGGCAATGGAGTGCTATGGAGCTCAGTTAAGAACATGGCTAACCACATCAAGATCATTGTCAAGCACAGGTGGATTAATTATTGCAGGTAGAAATGAAGAAACCTGTCAAGAATAAGGTCTGTGGGCACTTCTACGAAGAAGAAGCCATCCTGGACCTGATCCGACACAAGGAACAGCGTGACAAGAATGCCTGGTAAGCAACCATGACCAAAGGGGAAAGGTATTTTGCTAAGCTCCAAAAAAAGTAGGTTCTTTTAATAAATAAGTAAAGGAGGTTGTTTCTTCACAACCTCCTTTACTTATTTATTAAATAAATAAGTAAGAGAAAAAGTCAGAGCAAAGTTATCACTAGAATTAGTAGTAGTAGTAGTAGTAGTAGTAGTAGTAGTTATTTTTTGTACCCCAGCCACTCTTGGTGGCTTCCAACAGAATACACAAAAAACCTCAGTCTACTTTTTTGTACACTCGGAGGCAATGCACACAATCATGGCAGTGCTTTCTGTGAAGATTGGGGCCGCTATTGTTGCCTCTTGGATTTTGCCAGCCCTTCCTCACTTCCAGGGCGGGTTAGAACAATATAAAAAAGCAATACTGAAACATTTTAAAAACAAATTGCAATCAGGAGAATGGGGGCGGCTTCAGAGCTGCTGCAAATTACGTTCATTCACATCAGTTCACACTGTACGCTGTGTCCAGAGATTTCGGGCTTGTGTCGGGGTTGGCCAGTGCTTCTTTTTCCTTTTCGGTTTCAAGTATCCACTCATAATGCCGTCCCGTCCCATTTGTGTGTTAGCCGCCCTGCCTCTCCGGCTGGTGCACACAAGAAGGAGGGAGAGGGCAGCTTTCCCACGCGAGGAGATCCTCTTCAGAGCCTGTAGAGGATATTTGCTTCAGGGACGGTCTCCTTGTCAGGCGAAGGCACAGCGGGACTTTGCTGGTCAGGTGCTGCTGCCCACCTGAGAGATGCTGGAGCTAAAAAAAGCCCTGCTTTCCAGCTTGCAAAAACCTTAAAAGAGGGTGTGGTGCCTGGGAACCAGAGACTCCTGAGCTCCTTTCTAGTCTACTCTTCATTAAACTATTCCTAGAGAGGTGTAGCTTGTTGGCTGGAGAGTCGAGGCCACATCCATAATTTTTCTAGATGATCCACAGCAGGCAAACGTTGTGTATCGTAGAGAAAGCCAGCGTTTCTGCAGCACGTGACAATGTTCAGGAAGTGCCAGGAGGTAGTTGGGAGATCATTTGGAGTATCAGCATGAGGAAAACAAAACAAAGCAAAGCAAGAGGATCAGCCACAGGGGCGTGCAGCCACCACCATGCTCTTGATCTGACTGCGTTTTTAAATCCCACGTTTTGGGGGCCCTCACCTTGAAAGCAACTAACAGGGCAGTCCTACAGATGCCTTCTCAGAAGTAAGTCACATGGATGAGCCTTGCACCCGTGTAAATGGGTTAGAGGAAGGGAGTAGTTGAGCAGAATATTGTCCCATTCCGCCCTACACCTGTCCACCCGTGGCAGGTGATGCAAAGTGTAATTTATATCTCATGGTGTAATTAACACCTAGTGCAATATTAAAGTGAGGATGCAAATGTAACATCTGCACTGCACAGTTACGAGACGCTGTGTTCTGACTTGTTTTCTGGAATGGGCAGAATTGTCCAAGCTCTACTTTTGGCAGCTTCTGAAGTAGTCCCACCACAAGCCTCTTTAAACACAATTTATGGCCGGGCACATCTGTTACATGTATTCTTCATACATTTCGAGTGTTCCTTTGGGTAGAACAAACTAAACTCAAAAGCTCCCTTGCAACCAGAAAGCTAGCACATCAGGCAGAAATGTTGTAGCCCAACGTACTTTGCTAAGCAAGAATTCATCATGCAGGGCGTTGGAAAATGGTGGCTTAGATCCTGTGATCCAAGGATGTTCACAGAAAGGGATTTTCTGCTACCTGCATTTCACTCAAAGCAAGGTACCTCTGCTCAGTTTTGGGTGTCCCTACCTCCCCCCAGTAGCGCCACACCCCATCCCAACCCCACAGACCCAGAGAATCTCCTGATCCTCCAGAGAGGATTTTTTAAGGATTGGAGATGGGGGACTGGGTTTTCCTCACCCTTGTGCATTTTTCGTCTTATGGATCTCAGGATCAAAGTCAGTATCTCTTACCTTCTCTGTTTTATCACTCCAACACTCTACCACCTCATTCTGTTCTGTGCTATGGCTCGGTTTGAGACATTGTGATGGGACTATGGCAGTGTTCTCTATGTGGGGCTGCCCTTGGAGATGGTCCAGAGGCTGCATTTCACACAAAGCACAACCATCAGTGTGGTGTCGTGGTTAAGAGCAGTAGACTCGTAATCTGGTGAACCAGGTTCGCTTCCCCGCTCCTCCACATGCAGCTGCTGGGTGACCTTGGGCTAGTCACACTTCTCTGAAGTCTCTCAGCCCCACTCACCTAACAGAGTGTTTGTTGTGGGGGAGGAAGGGAAAGGAGAGCGTTAGCCGCTTTGAGACTCCTTCGGGTAGTGATAAAGCGGGATATCAAATCCAAACTCTTCTTCTTCATCAAGTTGCTGGGTGGTGGAGCTAGATATCATCATGTCATGGCACTCCTAAAAGTAACCCCACAGGGTTATTTTTCCATCTCCCCAGCTCAACACCACAAGAACCCTGTAAGGTACGTTAGGGGGGAAAGGCTGTGTCTGGCCCAGGGTCACCCAGTGAGCTCCGTGGCTGAATGGGGATTTGAACCCTCGTCTCCCAGGGCTTAGTCCAATGCTCTAATCACTGTGCCACATTGGCTGCCGTTGCTAGAAGGGTTTCATTTAACCTCACCGGTGCAGGGATTTGTGGAAGTTAAAAACAAAACAAAACAACCTGTTGTCATTGGCCTTTGCTTGAGATGGTGTTTTGCCTTTTAGTATGAACCAGTATTTGAGTTGTTTAGATTTGGGGCTGCCTGAGTTTATTTAATTTTATCTGGGTTTTTTTATTATTATTAAGCACGGGTGTCAAACACAAGGCCCGCGGGCCTAATCCGGCCCGCCAGACCTCATCATGTGGCCCGTGTAGCCGCCACCATCCGCCAGCCTTCACCTTTTATTCTCGCTTTTTTTTTTTAGCTATTTTTGAATATCTACTTGCCATTATTCTGACTATGTTTCTGCTTTCAGAGCTAGTTATTACTTACATTATTACAAAAAAACAGTAATAATTGAATGCAGTGACAATAATTTATGATAATAAAGAGTGGACACATAGTCCTACAGATACAACCGGCCCTTTGAGGGTGACCAAACTGCTGATGCGGCCCCTGATGAATTTGAGTTTGACACCCCTGGGTCTTTTTTAAAAAAATGGCAACTGTATTGTACTTTTACATTTTAAGCCACCTTAAAAGTACAATTGACCTTATAAGCATCCATAAATAAATAAAAACAGCCTCCCACCTCCACAAATCCCTCCCTCCTTCCTTAAATGACCCCACCCCACCCTAGCTTCCTCCTCCTCCTCCGAACGGCTGAGAATAATCTCTGTGCTCGAGTAACATCGGCGTTCCTGTGTCGCGCAGATTTGCCTTTTTGACTTGAGGCTTCCTAGGCGCTTCACCAGAATTAATTAATCCTGGCAAAAACATGTGCCAAACAGATAATAATTACCCCAACCACTTTGTAGACTGGGAGAAACAAACCCCAAACGGTGAGACTCCGCGGTTAGCCCAAGGCAAAGGCAACTAGTGAGGAGACACAGTGCAGAAGTAATGAGCGCTGACTCCCCGCTCCAAATGCTGAGTCTGAGGCAAGGTGCCTTCTTCCCAGGCAGAATGCGTCCATTGGGTGATCGAGTAGGACCTCAAAAATAAAAATGAAAAAGGCTTTGGATTGGGGCTCCCCGGTCGGTAGAGTTTGGAGCCTCAAACAATTTGGGTTGCGAGACACGCACAGTAACAGCGGTTATCAAATTGTTGCGCGTTGTAGAGTCTTTGACAACAGTTTCCAGTACATATTGAACAACTTTTTGTATGGGGGGATGTCCAGCTCCTGACTTTGGGGAGAGGTTCATGTGTGAACTGTGAACCTGCAACCCCCCCCAAAAAAAACAACATTGAAGGCCACATTCGCACCATCCAATTAAAGCGCTCTTGAACCACTTCAAACACTTTGTGGCTTCCCACAAAAAATTCCTGGGAAGCGAGAGTAAGTGAGAGTTGTTAAGAAAGGCCTATTTCCCCTCACAGAACTTCAGTTTCCTGAGTTTCCTGGTTAGTGGGATTGATGGGTGCATAGCTTCCAACATTTCTCCAAGGAAATTATGATTATTTCATTATTATTATTATTATTATTATTATTATTATTATTATTATTACCCTGCCCACATGACTGGGTTTCCCCAGCCACTCTGGGCAGCTTCCAACATATATAAAAACAGAAATAAACATTTTTTAAAAAAAACCTTCCCTATACAGGGCTGCCTTCAGACATCTTCTAAAGGTTGTATAGTTACTTATCTCCCTGGTTCGGGGGGGGGGGTCGCATAACTCCATACCCTCCAACATTTCTCCAATGAAAATAGGGACATCCTAAGGAAAAGCGGGACATTCAGGGGGTCAAATCAGACACAGGGATGGCTTCTCTAAATCAGGGGTGTCCCTGGAAAATAGGGACACCTGGAGGATCTGTGGGTGGAAGATTCAGGACAGACAGAAGAATGCTGGCCACAATGACTATGTGCTGTCTTCACTGCCGGGAGGAGTGCTATTGAGCTCAGGTGCTTCTCTGTATGATTATCTGACCAGTCACTGTGGGCAGAGGATATTGGACTAGGTGTTCCATTGACCTGACCTTGCAGGCTTCTCTTACGTTCTTGTGTGTGAAAGACCCCCATACAGCTTCTCCTTTGCAATAAATTATTATTATTATTATTATTATTATTATTATTATTATTATTATTATTTAATTAAAATCTCTTTATCAGTTTATATTCACGAAGAATCTCAAAGCTATATGCAAAAGTAAAAACCATGATGCAGTACATTGGTATTCCTATACATACCTATTTAAAATACCTTTATGCTGTTACAAAATCAGCAGCGACTAGTCCAGGAATTGCCTTCTGGGGAGGCCTGTTGGGATAAGAACGTCTTCACGAGGCACCCAAATCCCAAATGACACTCTCAGCATCATTTCAGGTCAGGCATGATGGGTCTGGTAGTTTTCTTTGTGTTTTCCACAAAAGGAAAGCCTTGCTCCTATGTCGAAGTAAGCCCCCACAACTCTCACTTACCCCCTTCCACAATCTCTATTTTGCAAAAGCAGATTTCCCTCTAGTTTCAATATATTTGTTCTGAGCCTTTTGCATATTCATAAAACGAATACTCTTGCTCACGTCTGAGCCCACAAGCAGAGAGCACCCTGTTAACTTTGCACAATTCTACTTCAAAATTTGGATTTCTTTTTCTTAAAAGCAACTGGTGAAGAATACTGTATATTCTGGCGTATAAGGCTACTTTTTAATCCAGGAAAATCTTCTCAAAAGTCGGGGGTCGTGTTATACGCCGGGTGGAGAATCTGCGGTCGAGCATATCTCAAACTCTATATTTTATAAACCGGAAAAGTTGGGGGTCGTCTTATACGCCCAGTCGTCTTATACGCCGGAAAATACGGTACTAAGGGGAAGGAAATTCTGTGCATTGCACCAGATTCCATGCTTGAGTGGTGTTTGCATGGACCGAAGAAACAGATACTGTTGGTGTCGAGTGCCGGAGTTTGAGGTTTTGGCGAGAATTGACTATTTCCCATGATGTTTGCTTTGCTGCAGTTTCTCAGTGTGGCCCAGGGCAAACTACTTCTCTTATCTGTCGTCGTCCCCCGTCCCCCCCCCCCCGTCTCTTCAGACTCATCAGCAGGGTGAGAATATAGAAGTTGCCGTTTGTAAAGTTCTTTGAAGGCATAAAACAATATGCAGAGATTACAGTCTGCAATGGTATTTTACCTATTATTACTACCACGGGCAAATTGTGTTCCACTTAAGACTGATCTACAAGCAGAAATGTTCATATATCTCAGCGCATTCAACCTCCCTGGGGGCATCTGTTCCCACCTGCTCGGGATAATTGCATTCCTCATCATGTGTCTCCCCAAAACAGATTACTGCTACCCGGCAAGGAAGGAGACCAACATCGCATTGCACCTTGCTGATCTGGCTGATCTCAGAAAAAGAAGAGTCCTAACAGAACCTAGAAAATACAACACATTTTAACAAGTTTTCAAATCGCGCTACACAAAGTCGGCAGAGCAGGGAAACTAGGCAAAACAGAAGGCTGCCATGATAAAAAAAAAACAGCTTCTTATTCACCATTATCAAATCGTTCTTCTCTTCTGTATTGATTGTAGACATTGGAATATTCCAGTAATCCTGACCCATAATTCAGTACAGTGGTACCTCGGGTTACATACGCTTTGGGTTACATACGCTTCAGGTTACATACTCCGCTAACCCAGAAATAACGCTTCAGGTTAAGAACTTTGCTTCAGGATAAGAACAGAAATCGTGCTCTGGCGGCGCAGCGGCAGCGGGAGGCCCCATTAGCTAAAGTGGTGCTTCACGTTAAGAACAGTTTCAGGTTAAGAACGGACCTCTGGAACGAATTAAGTAGGTAACCAGAGGTACCACTGTACACTGGATCTGCTACATAGAGGTAGCATGTCAGTTTCAGAGTATTTATGATTTTGAAAATGGTGTTTTGCTATTGGGGTGAATGCTCTGTGAATGTGGACAGGAAAAAGGCTTCTTCCCTCTATTCGATTTCCCATTCCTTGCAGGTAGCCAGTGGAAACCACCGCTGGACCTGAAGGTAAACCAGAGTGAGAAATTCCGTTCTGCTGATTTTACTGGGGTCACTTTCTCTCCCTCTCCTTTTACAGCTGCCCCAAGGTTGGCTGCAGCAACCTCACCGTCAGGAGATCAGACCTGGTGCCGGATGAAGCCGTTAAGAGAGCAATCGACAGTCAGAGTAAACAGAGCCGGCCGGCACAGTAGAAGTCAGCTGGCACTCCGGCGGCTGTTACGACAAAGAAAATGTGATGTTGGAAGAGGTCGCCTGAGATAAGTTGCTGATTGCCAGGTGGTTGTGTAACCGGTTGTTATTTCAGATATTCCAATTGCAGGCAAAGTTGAAGGTCTGACCTGTCGCCGAAAGCATTTTCCTTGCTCCTTGGAGAGTGCCAAGCGTAAAACACTGCCACCCAACCTGTTTTTTAACTCCTTTTTTTAAAAAATGTCACCCAGCAGTTGACGTCTTGTGTTCTATAAATAAAAAACGTAATTTCTCATTGCCAGAGTCTGCTAAGTAAAAGAGTTCACGTTGCAAAGCACCTCGTAAATCTTTTTAAGGAAAGGCCTATGCTTGGCTAACGCTGCTGTAATATGGTCTGGTCTGAAGGCGTGCAAGGCCAACTCCTTGCCGAAGCTAAGCAGGCCTGAGTCTGAACAGAGCCTGGATGGGCGACCACCTGGGAGCCACACTTGGGCTCTGTGAGGGAAGAAAGGCAGGATGAAAACATGGGGAAATTAGTACAGGCGTCCCCCTACTTAGAATTGACTCATGTGCAACTGTATATATGTGTAACCAGTGGTGTAGCATTGCCCCGGGTGCAGAATTGTTAAGGGCACAACATTTCAACACCCGGTGCTGCCTCAATACAGCTCCGTTGAAAACAGCTTTCCACGTGACCTAGGAAGTGACCTCTTCAGACAATGGAACAACTCTTGTTTTCTTATCTCTGAGGCTGCGATCTCCTGGGTGACATGGACACTATTAGGCAGTTGAATACGCATGCGTACTCCATCCATTTCCCTCCCTCCCTCCCCACCCCCACCGCATGGCTGGCAACCCACGCTACGCCACTGTGTGCAGTGCAAGGAAATAAATAGATTCAAACCAGGAAATGGTGGGAGAGAACTGGAAAGTCCTTGTGGTGCCCTGGAGTCCAAAGAGGATGTCAGTGAGGGCAGAGGAAGCCCTGAAGAAACTCGAGGCACAGCTTTGTTTAGGTTGCTCAGCTTCCCCGCCTAACAGCTGGTGTGCGGGGTAGCACAGCAGTAGCCACTTTCCAGTTCATCTTCCAGCCGGCCCCAGAGCTAAAGCTCCAGATATTTTGGTCTGGATTGGAGAGAGCGCTGGAGATCAGGAAAAATGCTGGTGTTCAGAGGCTTTATAGAGGGTGCTCCCCACTTAAACACAATTTTCGATACGTAACGCCCACATTATGGGGAGACGCCTGTAAATAAGGTTGCTGTGTTACAAAGGTACATCAAGGCAAGGTAGAATGACCACTGACTGGGGCAGTTCTGGGCAGGAATGAGTCTTGTGACTATTTGGTCTGGGTGAGCCAAAGGAGGGGGGCACACCATCTCATCTGATACAGCCAACTGGTGTGGCAGCTGCTGGAGGCAATAGTTCTTACAGTGGTCATCCAAGCAACACCTCTTAGAAAAATCCTCATTGCAAGCACGTCACTCTTTCAGCTTCTCCGGAGCATGACGATTCCAGGAGTGGGGAGGGCTGCTGGAAGAATGCTGGCAATAATTTGAAGCGCAGCATTTCATGGGGAAGAGCACATGGGCCATTGCATCAATCGCCCCGCACGGCGTGTGGAAACTGTTGCCACATACTTGATGTTGTTTTTACCTTTCCTTCATCCCTCGCTCGGATGAAGCAACACCTGATGGAGCCATGAAACCCAGAGGGCAAGACCCTTGTAAACAGGAGGCAAAGAGCGTTCAGGCAGGAGAGACCTGCCTCTGGCTTAAAGTCATGCTCTGCTCTCCTGCAGGTGTGCGGAGTTGCTGGCACGCCAAACCAAGCCACGCTGCCCACCACCATGCTGGCATCGCGGCAGGGCTATGACTTGAAACTGCAGTAAGAGAGGGGCTGCCAGGCACCTGGTGGAACTCTGTACAAGACAGGTGGGCTCTTGGTTTATGAAGCCGAGCAGATATGCTTGACAAGCTGACATTTCCCCCCAATTTTATTTTCAATGGAAGAAGCTGCTTTGATTGGCATTTGTCCATATGCTTTCCCTCTGATTCCAAGCCAAGGAACCAGGAAACAAATGTTTTCTTGCATTGCAGTCTACACACACTCGTTTTGGCTTTCGACGTTCCATTGTTGTTGTTTTTCTCTCTCCACAGAGCCATAATTCTGCGCGAAACGTTAGCAAACAGATGCCAGTCAGCAGGCAGCACTGGGCTAGGCAAACCAATAGCATGAAACCATTTCCTGTGTCTAGGTGTTCCTTTGGGGGTGTCTGGTCCATTCTGCACTGACTGAACATCTTTCCTTTGTATAAGAAGCTGGTAGAATAGGCTGGGGTGGTCCTAGTGGTCCAGGTGTTGGTAGGAACACTAAGCCTTTTGGCCCATATCTATGTCAGTGTTTGCTTACATTCATCCCTTCTGTGTCACTTTCTTTTACCTCTGAGAAAGCTTATGCTGGAATAAGGTGCCACACGTCTCTTGGCCGCTACTGCTGCGGTGGACCTAACAGTGTTAACCCCTCTCCTTGTGACACTTGTCATTCAGTTCCTTCCCTCTGTTGTCTCACCCACTACTGCCATTCCAAAGATGTGGATGTATTTTGCAACATGTTGTTAACATGCCATTAGGATGTTAATAGTGGACCCTCCACACTTCAACCTGTTTTATTAAAAGGTAAAGGTGAAGGTTTACCTTACCACTGTACCTATTTGTCTACTTGCACTTTGACGTGCTTTCGAACTGCTAGGTTGGCAGGTTAGGTCCAGTCGCAGACGACTCTGGGGTTGCAGCGCTCATCTTGCTCTATAGGCTGAGGGAGCTGGCGTTTGTCCGCAGACAGCTTCCGGGTCATGTGGCCAGTATTCTTAAGATACAAGACATTACACCAGTTGGGTTGGGGAAGCACTATGTCCACCCCAAAACATTTGCAGGCACAAACTGGAAAAGCAGGATTGTGTATAACCACCCCAACAACATCATGAGCACAGATCATGAATGCACAATGATCCCACAATATTTGACCTTAGAGGAGCTAAGACCTAAGTTAATGTTTATGGTTTTCACTGGGCCTCCTCCGAATATGGCTAATGCTGGTTTCAATCCTAAGCTCCTCACTACATGCACTTACATGGTGTTGTATAAATACTGAATAAAAGCAGTACGGAAGCAGTCCTGAAACGGGCATCATTCCAAGGCATCTGAAAGGGTCATTGGAAGACTTGCATGCCTGACAATACAATACAACCTTTCCTGTTGTTGTTTTTTTTTGCTTGGCATCAAGCACACGTGCCGCCGAATTATTCCTGATAAGATAGCCACGTGCATAAGCAAGAAAGGCTGATCGTAACTTCGAACTGTGCAATGGCAGCTTTGAGAAGGTCAGACTTCTCAAGAGGAAATGAAAGCCATGCCATCGGTAATGAATTTTATATCCTTAACTGCAGGCACTCTGCCTGTTCTCTATCAACTGGATGCAGAAGCATCTTTCCTAATGGCAAGTCATTTAAGTTTTCAAAGCTGCCTTATATTCTACCTTCAGCCCACAAGCCTCGTTAGAGGGCAGTCATTTCTGTTTTGGCAATTTCAACCTGCAAAAAAACAATACTAATAACAAGTAAAAGGAGAGGGTCTTTTTAGTTGTGGCTCCCCGTCTGCGGAATGCTCTCCCCAATGAGGTCTGCCTGGCACCAGGTAAAGATGTACATTCTCCCCCCCCCCTTCTCAGCTTTGGCTCTCCAAATGCTGTTGGACTACAACTCCCATCATCCCTGACCGCTTGTCCTGCTAGCTAAGGATGATGTAAGTTGCAGTCCAACATTTGGCAACCCGATTTTGGAAAGGCTGGGCTAAAGCAATGCTCTTTTGTTAACTAGTGTGCTGCTGAATTTTCCTGCAGTTGTTACGTGGGGTGGTTTCTTTCTGTTTTTATGGTATAATGTATTTATATTTTAAATGTGTTGTAAATCCCTTGGAGACCTTTGGGTAACAAAAGACAAATATGAAGACTATTTTCCGGGCCAAAAGGAAAAAAGGGAAATGAAAAGACACTGACTCGAGTGTTTTCACTTGTGTAATCAACTTCTGGGGCATGGGGAGGGGGGGAGGGATATTGAATGGGGTTTCAAAGCACGTCTCTGATTTGCAAATATCCCATAATAACAACAACAAAGGATGCTTTCATGCTGCGCAGATTGGAAAGGAGCGAAGTCAGGAGATGAGTGTTCATAAGATGTTGGCTGAGGTCCTTTGCTCTGCTGGCACAAACCCCTGTCTCTTTCGCTAGGGCTAATGATGCCCTGAAGCTTTTAAGAACAGAGGTGTCTCCCTCTGTTAAGCATGGGAGCAGTCATACGCCCACAGGGGATCGAGGCTACTTCCTGTCACTGGATTCATCCATTATTGTTGCATTGAACATTTAGGGAGAAAGAGAATTCGAGGACAGGGGGCTTTGCGGTGTGGCTCCACCTCATTTTCCTAAGTAAGCACGTGCTTGACTTGCATGGAAATTGTGCTGGTGGAATGGATTCTGTTAACAAAGCCCTTTTTGGTTTCACGTGTGGTTTTAAGGCCTTCCAGGTTCACTCAAGCGCCAAAATGCTTGGAAATTAAAGCTGCTAAGGGCCACACCCTCTTGCTATTTAGGAGATATATAAATGCAGTGCTATTTTTCTAGAAAAAGAGGTGCCGGAACTCGCCATGAACGCCTCCCTCGTTCTCTTGGAAAGGCAATGGTGCCCAGCTGAGAGGTGCCAGAACTGTGTTCTGGTGTGTTCCAGCTGGGGGGGGGGGAGCCCTGTATATATTGTTTGGTATCTTACCCTGTGATTAGTTCCATCTGCCTTGGATCTGTATGGCTGTCGGTGGCAGAGAGGTGGACCCAAGCCCCAGATTTGTCTGTTCCCTGAAATTGACACACGTTGTCTATGTAACGAAGCTATCACCCCATGTTGCAAATAGACATCACTTAATTCCTACTAGCGAGTAATAAGGCATGGGTGATGCCACCCAGGGATGCACTAGGATGACTCTGAAAGAGAGGGGCTGTATATCATTGGTATGTGCCCTGTGCCGTATGCAGGAAAGTCCTGGGTTCAATTCCTGGCATCTGCCGTGAAAACAGGTGAGGGGAACCTTTAACCCTCCAGATGCTGCTGAACTTCAACCAGTATCATCCCTTGCCATTGGGCTTGCAATTATTGAATGTGCAGTAGCTTCAGATCCGTAGCCACTCTCCCAAGTAAGAGTTCAAATGAGGGAGCTGTGTGTGTGTGTGTGTGTGTGTGTGTGTGTGTGTTTGTGTACCAGGCAACCCAGTCAGATGGGTCGGGTACAAGTAAATAACAAAACAACAACACAGAGAGTTGGTATTTATGGTTCCAACTATCTGTCACAAGGGAAAGTAAGAAAAGAATAATGAATAACTAACCCCCCCCCAAAAAAAAGGTTCACAATAGCAAGGTGTGATAATGAGAAGGTAAAAATTTGACGCAAACTTTTAGAAGCTGCAAAAGCAGTTTGCAGCTGCTACTAAAAGAGTTATCCTAGTACAACAGGTCATGGAATACGGCTTCCTCCATTGTAATCTGATGCGAACAATAGTAAAACGCGAAATCCTTGTTATCACAAGGAAGATAGATGTCTCAGTTATGCTTGCTCTCCATCACCTCTGCTCTGGAAAGGAAAAGTCCCAAGAGCTGTGTGGTGATAGTGGTAAAGAGCAGTAGACTTGTAATCTGGTGAACCGGGTTCGCGTCCCCGCTCCTCCACATGCAGCTGCTGGGTGACCTTGGGCTAGTCACACCTCTTTGAAGTCTCTCAGCCCCACTCACTTCACAGAGTGTTTGTTGTGGGGGAGGAAGGGAAAGGAGAATGTTAGCCGCTTTGAGACTCCTTCGGGTAGTGATAAAGCGGGATATCAAATCCAAACTCATCTTCTTCTGTGCTCCCCCCATGTTCCCTCTTCACTACACCACTAGCCATAGTGTCGTGCGAGTTCTGTACACACACAGCAAGTAGGGGTGTGCTTTTCTGTGTGGGTTTCGCTTCCAGACATTATTTAAGGAACTCGGGAGAAATGTCGAAACAAAATAGAAAATTCTTTCCAGTAGCACCTTCGAGACCAACCGATTTTTTTCTTGGTATGAGCATGCACACGAAAGCTCATACCAAGAACAAACTCAGTTGGTCTCTAAGGCGCTACTGGAAAGAATTTTCTATTTTGTTTCGACTATGGCAGACCAACACGGCTACCCACCTGTATCAGGAGAAATGTGCAACTGTGTTTTATTTTATCCCCATGCTTTAATCCCGCAGTCTGGGCACACCTGCATGATAGAGAACTTCCCCTGTTCTCAGGGGCTGAACTCTAGCATGGAAAACAGATTAATAATAATAATAATAATAATAATAATACCCTGGCCATCTGGCTAAGTTGCCCCAGTCGCTCTGGGCAGCTTCTGAGGCCTGATCCCAGATGAATTCTGGCTCAAGTTCAGCCTCGTGTCCCCCCCCCTTTTTTTCTAAATGCCAAAACAACGTTGAGTAGAAAAATAACAACTAAGCAGCCCTTTCTGCAAAGCGTTGGCCTGTCTCTCCAGTGGTGCTGTTGAATCAGTTATCTCCCCCGCCACAGGTCGTCTTAGCATTCTTCCCACGCTGAGTCATTGCAGTAGTATTCTGTTGTCAGGCTTCTTCACTACCACCCAAGCAGTGAGACAAGTTGTCACCCTCAACAAGCCTGCCAGCAGCTGACACGAAAAAACACTCCTTGCTCGGCAGTTGTTTCGTTCCGTAGTAACTTCCACCCACTTCCAGCGAAGTTTGTGAAATGAAAGGGCCGTGACAGCCCCGAAAAAATAGGAGAGGAAGAAAAGGTGCGGGGAGGAACTGGATTATTTCAGTAGAGCATATGGCTGGAACCCAGGGGGAAATCTCACATTCATAGGAGAAAACTCACACATTATTCTCCTCTCCACTCATGCACAGTGCATGTCATCAGGACATTACATGTGAGTCTGTCCCCGTATTTGTGGTTGCTTCCTCACATCAGATGCTGTGTTTTCTACTGCCCCTCCTTTTTATTGTGCTAGAAGAACACGGGTAGGCAAACTAATGCCCGGGGGGCAGATCCAGCCCAATCGCCTTCTAAATCCGGCCCACGGACGGTCCGGGAATCAGCATGTTTTTACATGAATAAAATGTGTCCTTTATTTAAAATACATCTCTGGGTTATTTGTGGGGCATAGGAATTCGTGCATTTTCTCTCTCCAAAATATAGTCCCGCCCCCCACAAGGTCTGAGGGACAGTGGACCGGCCCCCTGCTGAAAAAGTTTGCTGGCCCCTGTGCTAGAAGATGATTTTCAACTGTTTGGGGTGCCTTAAGTTGTTGGGCATCAACTGGGAAGGAGAGGTCCTAAACAACTTAGGAAACATAGGAACACAGCTTGCCTTGTACAGAGTCAGACCCTTGATCCACCTGGCTGTTGTGGATGCAGAGGAATGGTGGGAAGAAGAAGAGGAGGAGGAGCAGTTTGGATTTGATATCCCGCTTTATCACTACCATAAGGAGTCTCAAAGCGGCTAACAATCTCCTTTTTCCCTTCCTCCCCAACAAACAGGAACTAGCTGGGGAGCCCCCAAGGGAAGAAGGCTCAGAGCCCGGTGGGATGACAATGAGTGGTCTGGCAATGAGGGAGAAAACTGGGAGGAGGAGGTGTTGGAAGCTGAAGAGGTAACAGGGCTTAGTGAGCTGGGAGAGTCTGTGGCAGAGAGAAGTCCAGAAGCTGAAGCAGGAGAGAAGGGAGCCCAAGAGGCAGAGATACGTCAGGCTGGTGAAGAGTCACAGGTGTCTCCCCCTCCTTTTGTGACAAACTCCCCTCTTCTCAGGTCTTGCAGAACCAGAAGAGGCATGAAAAGGGCGGAGAAGTTAGCTTCAAACAGATGCAATGGGGAAAACCTTCGAGAGGAGGGTAGTTAGACGGCTATAGGGAAGTGGGGACTTTATAAGTCTCAGCAACTGATCCGTGGGGTAAGACCTACCGGAGATGAGCTGCTGTGCTCATTAGACCTGACACTCTCTGCAGATTGTGTTCTTGCTAATGAAGAGTTAACTGAACAGTGTGATTTACTGCCGGCTCACTCCTGACACTAGCTCAGCGCTGTTCGCACTGATGGCTGTCCAGGGTTTCAGAGGCATTCCCAGCCTTACCCAGGGGGTGTGTGCTAAAATTGAACCCAAGACCTTTATAAAGCAAGTGCTCTGCCACTGAGCTCTAGCGCTTCCTTCAAAAAGAAGAGCTCTTCTGAACCTTTGGTTCATCCTTTGGTCTGTCCTGAATCTGGCACCAATCAATTTTTAAGTGTGTGTGTTTGTGTTTTGAGACACAGAGAGTTAGAGGTGTATATTGCAAGAAATTATAAATGGTCTCACAATGCAGTTGGGAGTTAAAAGGCAAGTCCACTTCAGACACTTCTGAAACTAGGCGTCAGAAGAAGAAAGCAAGGTTGATGAAAGATCCAGAGGAATTTTTGGAAGAGGAGGTCATGTTGTTGTTCAGTCGTTCAGTCGTGTCCGACTCTTCATGACCCCATGGACCAGAGCACGCCAGGCACGCCTATCCTTCACTGCCTCTCGCAGTTTGGCCAAACTCATGTTGGTAGCTTCGAGAACACTGTCCAACCATCTCATCCTCTGTCGTCCCCTGCTCCTTGTGCCCTCCATCTTTCCCAACATCAGGGTCTTTTCCAAGGAGTCTTCCCTTCTCATGAGGTGGCCAAAGTACTGGAGCCTCAACTTCAGGATCTGTCCTTCTAGTGAGCACTCAGTGCTGATTTCTTTAAGAATGGATAGGTTTGATCTTCTTGCAGTCCATGTGACTCTCAAGAGTCTCCTCCAGCACCATAGGAGAGTCATACAAGTTGGAAAGCAGAGGAGGTCATACAAGTTGGAAAACAAGAAAGGCTCCCTTGGTGTGAGAGACTGGGAGCCTATAGTCTGGACAATACACTGAGCTCTGGGGGTGAGAGACCAAGAGCTCAAGAACAACAACCATGGAAAATGCAATATGTAGCTGAGAGTGTAGCTTTATGACGATGCCAGAGCAACTACCTACCAAGAAGAAAGCTACAATCTGGAGGAGAAGAAGCTACAACGAAGAATACTAAGTATAAAATTGAGCATGAAGGAAATAATGGAAGAAGAAAAGAGCTGGAAAGGGTGGATTTTTTGGGGGGGGGACTTGTGGGGATGGGAAAAGTAATGGGAGGGGTTGCGATGGATAGGAGGGGGGTGGGGTAAAGGATGATTATTTAAAGGGGATATTATAAAGGCTGACCATGGAACTCCGAAACCAGAGGGAAAACGATGTATGAGACTGGAAGAAACATTTAGGTATTTGTTAAGATGTGATTTATTAATATCTGAAATTGGAATCGGAAGGAATATAGGCTACAGTATTAGAAAGTTAAGTTAAGAGAGGATATAAGAGGTTGCGATGTGGAATTTGATGTTTTGTTTGATAAGAATAAGATCTAAGATATGTTGATTATAATTGTAAGATTAAGATTAGGTGTAAGAAAGAAGATTTTACAAGGTTACAAAGTTACTAAAGAAGATTAGAAATGAACGCAGAAGAGAGGACGTGAGGAAGTCCCAAATTTAGGATTATAAAAAGGATAAGGATGGATAAATAAGTGTCTTGTTTGTGTGTATTTGGTATTGTATTTTTGTAGTGTTTGTATTTGTATTTTGTGTATGCTTATTGTTGTTAAAATCCAATAAATTCTTATTAAAAAAGAAAAAAGAAAGCAAGGTTGAGGAAGTCTACATCGTCCTTCCTTAGGGAAGAGCTGGCTGGTGGCACAGACGACCAACATCCTCCTGCAGATCGTCAGCTCAAGGCTTGTTGAGACCTTGGATCCTGGCTGGCATGCTTCCATCTGGGGTGGGGTGGGGGGAGGCTGCCTATCAGAGAGAGGTGGCACATGCAGCTCTGTGTGCCTTCGCTTCCCATCCAAGCACATGGTTAGTGCTATAAAAAATATTAATAGGAGTTGCAGATTACTCATTGGGTTGCTGTGAGGTCAAACAAGACAAAGCACTCAGCGCGGTGACAAACAGCGATCGTAAAACGATGGCAAAGCCCTGACGGTCTCTGCCTACTTCTTTTATCAGCGGAGCAGATTGTGCATCTTATGTGTTGAACCCAGTGGCGTTGAGCCCCCTTAACGGGATTCCCCCGCCCCCTAAGCACTGAAATTTGCTGCTGGCTGTGTCTGTGACCAAGTACTTCTTCACTCAGCTATCTGCATGCCCCAGATAGCTGGGGCTGCCTGTGGGCCCTGGGGCCTAATCCAGGCTGACAGTTACGTATTAGATTCATCCACCTGCACCTGCCAACCCATAGATAAAAGAGGCGTATGACTTTTGGCTGTGAGTCGCTGGCAGCCCCTAAGGACCTAGTTCTCACTGAGTTTGCAGGTGACAGATAATTGAATGCTCCTCTAGACAAAAAGCATGTCAGGGAACCCTTTTGCTTGGCATCTATTTTCCTATGTGCATAGATGGGGCATCATCCTGAATTGCAGGGTTGGAAAGGATATTATAATTATAGTAATAATTTTATTATTTATACCATGAGAGCCAGTGTGGTGCAGTGGTTAAGAGTGGTAGACTCGTAATCTGGGGAACCGGGTTCGCGTCTCCGCTCCTCCACATGCAGCTGCTGGGTGACCTTGGGCTAGTCACACTTCTTTGAAGTCTCTCAGCCCCACTCACCTCACAGAGTGTTTGTTGTGGGGGAAGAAGGGAAAGGAGGATGTTAGCCACTTTGAGACTCCTTCGGGTAGTGAAAAGCGGGATATCAAATCCAAACTCTTCTTCTTCTACCCTGCCCATCTGGCTGAGTTGCCCCAGCCACTCTGGGCGGCTTCCAGCAGGTTAATAGCAACCATCTAATCGAATACAAAAAAAAAGTCACAATAACTCTAAAATAAACAACTTGTATCAAATTAAAGCAATATTCGGTAATCCGTTAGAATCTAATAGTAAACAGAAACATTAGAGATCAGCAAAAAATAATTAAACAGTTTACACCCATCAATTACAATTATAGTAAACTGTATAATCAGTAAAAAAATAATGGCAAGTCGCAGTGCATAAAATACCACAAAACATACAACAGGATCCAACTGAGAAACAAGGACACACAACTTAATTTAAAAAAATAAATACTGAAAGTATCCCAAGGCTCATCTAGTCCAACCCCCTGCAAGGAAGATGGAGAGTCCCAACACCTTCCAAAATAGTCCATTCCACTGTCAAACAGCTCACCTGAAGAGTGAGTCTGAGCTTGCCGTTTGAAGAGGTACAAAAAGGTAAAAAGTAAAGGACCCCTGGACGGTTAAGTCCAGTCAAAGGTGACTATGGGGTTGTGGCACTCATTCGCTTTCAGGCCGAGGGAGCCAGCCTTTGTCCATAGACAGCTTTCTAGGTCATGTGGCCTGCATGACTAAACCGCTTCTGGTGCAACGGGATGCTGTGATTGGAAACCAGAGCGCACGGAAACGCCGTTTACCTTCCCGCTGCATTGATACCTATTTATCTACTTACACTGACGTGCTTTCAAACAGCTAGGTTGACAGGAACTGGGACAGAGCAACGGGAGCTCACCCCGTCGTGGGGATTCAAACCACTGACCTTCCAATCGGTGGTTTAGACCACAGTGGTACACTTCAGATACTGGATGACCACTTTGGTGAGAGATCTCTGCCCCAGTGCAGGCCTGGGTAATTGGCAGACCTGCAGAGGTTCCTGTGCACCACCAGCTCTCACCAGCCCCAGCCAGGTCAGGGGTGGTGGGAATTATAGTTCACCCACATCCGGAGGTCCGCAGTTTCCACAGCCCTGCCCTAATGTTGACCCCTGTAACAGTGCAAAGAATCTGCATACAGAAGGTCCCAGGTTCAAATCCCGGCATCTCCATGTCCCGCTTGAAATTCTGGAGAGATCTTGCTAGTCTGTGTAGACAGTTGCTAGACAGCGTAGATGAAAGTACAGTTGTTGTTGTTGTTGTTGTTGTTATTGTTGTTATTATATGCCGCCCATTTGGCTGGGTTGCCCCCAGCCACTCTGGGAGGCTTCCAACAAAGGAACAACATTAAGCACAGTAAAACACCATTTGGTACATTCTTTGAGCTGTTTTCTTTACAAAAAGTCAAGATATAGAAATTGCTTATTTTAAAAGATTAACTCTCTGTAAATGAGGGTTTCATAAATAAATGTCATCTAAATCTAAATAAAAAAAAAAGCACAGTAAAACACCAAACATTTGAAAAATTCCCTATGCATGTTACAACCACAGAATTCTAGAGTTGGTTGAGAGCCAGAGGGTCATCTAGTCCAACCCCCTGCGACGCAGGAACCTTTTTGCCCAGCGTAGGGCTCGAACCCACGACCCTGGGATTAAGAGTCTCACACTGTACCGACTGAGCCGCCTATGTAGTTGCTGAACGACGAGGCTAGAAGAAAGACCCCGAAATGATGCACTTTGAAAGAGAAGGCGAGTGGCTGAGAAAGCATTTGCAGAACCTTTTCCTGGCGTCGTCATGTAGGGGGAGCAGCAAATGGAACCCCCAGGATATCCTCCTTGAACAAATGCAGTTGTTGTTTTTAGTGCTCAGATGCATTAATGGGACTGATATGCTATGAGTCATCCAGCACAAGGCATTGCATGTGCTTCTTAAAATACACTGAAAGTAGCTCATGGCAAGCTGGCCACTGGCCTTGCGGTTTGCGTATCTCTTTGGAGATCTCTAAAAGTACCTGTATTCCTGGAACATATGATTCTGCTGATGGTGACCTCAAGCAGCAAATTTGCCTCTAGAATCAGCAGGTGGTACTGATTGCATCTGGCACTTAGCAGATGATCCGTCCTACAAATTGCTTACTATGCAAGGCTCAATATTGCAGGTGTGTGTGTGTAAATAATACCACATTGAGTATTTTCTTCTTCGTCTGGTGGCTGGGGCTGCCTGAACCATCTCTAGACAATATATATTGGTCCAGGCTGCTTTTCTCCAGCTGGTGGTTCTGGTTTGTTTGAAGAATGATTATAGATGTTGTCCAAATCAACAAATCATTTCAGCACATCCGGTTCGTACTATTTGCAAGGAATGGTTGCAATTTTAAGTCACATGGGATGAACCCTGTTGACCTGAGGGAATTCTCAAAAAAACAAACTGCAGTAAATTTTGCATTTCTCCAGATTTTGCAACGCAAAATGCTCCAACCAAGGACTCTGTAGGAAAATGCATATTGCGAGGTAAAGGATGCATAGGAATGCATATACTGTAGAGGTGAAAATGACGTGCAAAAACATTAGGGGCAATTGCTTGCAAAAAAAAAAAAAATGTGCCTATGGGGCAAAATCGCATGCAAAAATGGATAAATTTTGCACTAAAATGCTGGTGCGTTTTCATGAGGGCTTTTTTTTTGAACAAAAAGAAACCCCAAACCGATGTGCAAATGTCCATCTGGATAGCTCAGTTGGTTAAGAGTGTGGTGCTGATGACGCCAAGGTTGCAGGTTCGATTCCCGCGCATATTCCTGCATTGCAGGGGGTTGGACTGGAGATGTTTCTTGGGCTTCCCTTTCAACTTTGCAGTTCTCCCTTTTTATTATTCATGGCTGAATGTGGAGAACTGAATTTAAGATTGGGAAAATTGGGTGGGTGGGTGGGGGGAATAGGTGGCCGTACTGGGACGACGGCTCGAGACTGACGAGACTTCCCCTCCAGAGCAGCCGGCGGCTTCTCGCACCCATTGCAAGTCGCGCTCGGGGCCCGAATGCAACGTCGTTGAAGGCTTGCTGCCTTTGAGCGTTTCTTCCACTGCTCTCCAACTTTTCCCAGCTTGATTGGGGGGACTTGAACCCCGATCTCCCAGCCCAGTGTTCTAACTTCCACCCCGCGCCGTTGTGAAGCGCCCCGGTGCGCTCCTGGCGACTGACAGCCCTCTCGCCTCCCGGGTTCTTCCCATTGATCGCTCGGCTCTCTTCCCTTTTTTACTCGCTCCGTCGGCTGCAGCCGTTCTGAATGGGGCCGAGGCCGCCAATGGGAGGCCGGGCTCCCCGAGGCTCCGCCCACTTCCCCTTGCGTCACGGGGAACTTTGATGAGCTCCCGGGAGTTTGGCCGCGCTGCCGGCAGATGGTGAGCGGAGGGGCGCGCCTGCAGTTGCGGCCGGTCGCTCTCCGTCGAGGGAAGAGGAAAGCAGGAGGGGATGCGCGCCAGACTGGACGGCATTGCACAACCCTCGGCCGGGAGCACTGGTTCCCTCGGAGCGGAGGAGGTCGCCTGAATCAGCCGCAGAAGCAAAATTAATTGGGCAGCAGCCGGAGACAGTTACCTTGGCCGCCTTGTTCCCGAGCCAGTGCGGCGCCCGTCCGGCTTCGCGCGTCACACCGCGCTCGGATCGCCGCCGCCGCCGCCTCCCGCCAGCTCCATGAGCCGCCAGCTCGAGCCCCGCAGCCCCGCCGTGCTCCTGCACCCGCCGGCAGCCGGCGCGGGAGGCCCTCGCTGCCGGTGCGCGCCTGCCAAGCGGCTCCTGCTGCACGATAGCGCCGAGGACGCGCCGCCCGCTGCCAAGTGCGCTCGCCTCGCCGTCGACTGCTCCAGCGCGGCGGCACCCCACGATTGCTTCAGCGCGCCGGGATCGCCCTGCGGGCCGGTCTCTCCGGCCCCCGGAGGAGGCGGCTCGGTTGCGGGTACCCCCGGAGGGAACGGCAGCGCGCAGGGCCCCAGCCTGGTCGCCGGTTACCTTTTGTTGCCCCTGCCCGACAGGGATCACGTCTCCAGGGCGCTCGACATCAACACCGGACGGGAGCTGCGCTGCAAGGTAAGCGCCGCCGGGGACGCTTCGGACGACGTCCGGCCCTTTCTTCGTGTTTGGGTTAGGGGGAGCCCCTTCTGCGCCTTGGAAAGCGGGGCGACCGGCCAGCCTCGGCCGCGCCGTCGGCGATTGCGCTCGGAAGGAAGCAAGCTCCATTGAGTAAACTTCAGTGGAACTTTGCTACCTTGAGGAAAGCGTGCGTAACAGCCCTGAATATCCGGTGTTCACACGCGAGCCGAATTGGGTCTTTGAATCAGAATCTCCTCGGGCTTAAGTGGCGCGTGGATCGGGACTCTTGTGCGCGGGGTGGAAGGTTGGGGGCAGAATTTGAAACAACACGGATTGTTGACCCACTGGCAAGCTCATAGGTTCCACACGTTCCTGGAATTCCCGTGATCCGAAACGATGTGGATGCCTAGGTGCGCTTTCTCGCGAGTCAGTGCCATTGAGCGTGGTTTGGGCTTCTTTCCGAGTAAACGCGTGTAAGAATGGGCTTGTGAAGGGAAATAAGATCGTAGTGGGCGCTGGATTTATGTAATGATGGTGCCAGCTGGCAAATATCTGCAAAACATGATGTAGACGCATTAGGTCGGGGCTGCACTGAGCCGGCAGAACTTTGCAACCTTAGGCTTGCAGAGGAGATTTGTGTTCTTTTTGTGGAGATCCGTGCAGAGACCAGAGCTGGATTTCTCCGCGTTCGGGTTTTTTTTGGGGGGGGGGTGGTGGTTGGAAGCCATCTGGAAAGGTTCCCCACACTTGACAAAAAAGGGTTAAGTTTCTCCTCCGTCATCCTCCTCTGTTTTCCGCTTCCCTCCTGCAGAATAGTACGCAAGCAGGAATTGGCTGAGACTAGCAGAGCTTTCCAAGTTTTCCATGAGGTGTCCTCAGCTCTTTAAATAAAACGCGCACACTCACACTGTCCTTGAATAATTCCCCAGTCTCTATGAGCAGGGCAGTAGCTGGAGAGATGGGGTTTACTGCTGCCACCTGCTGTTTGCAGGCTCTCTCATAGGAGGTGCATGTTGTGGAGACCTGGACGGCCTCCCCACATTTGCTGGCTCTGCAGCAAACCCATTAAAATAAATGAGATGGTTCTGGAGCAAGTCCCTGGATAACTGCAGCACTTAACAGTTGCATATCCTGGAACTAGCGAGATGTGTTTTATTTCGTCTTCAAACTGTGGGAGGCAAGCTTTTGAGTTACACAGGTCTCTTCAACAGATTATTATCATCATCAACATGCAACCAGGTGATGCTTTAGAAAATACGAAAGGACAAGATCCAGTACATGGCAGATGACAGAAGTGGGGGGAGGGAAGGAGGCAGGAATTAACATGGGGAGAATAATCATTTATTTACTCCTATTTAGGCTTTGTTAAGCCGCAGGTGACAGAGATGATGTGCCAAAGGTTTTTGCATGTCAAATTAGTGGTGACACGGCTTAGTTGGCTGCTGCTTGGTTTACTTTATCGTAGCAGTGCTGACCTATTTCTGCTTGTGAAAGCGCCCAGGAGGTCAGGCTGCAAGGATCTTTGAATCGAGCTCTGCAAGCAGCCCCACAGATCTCCCCCAAGAAGGGAATATCTTTCCATTGGAATAGCTCTTACAGGCCATTGATAGGCTGCAGCTGATTGTGACTGGACTCTGGTTTAAGGATTGCTGTGAATTGTAGCTCAGTGGAAGCTAAGCTTCAGTACCTAGAATAATTTGAGAGAAAGAATGTGCTTTGAGTGTATGATCTGCATGCAGCCCTGGTATTCAGAGGCATAAACCCCTCCGATACTGGAGTTAATAACGCAGTCATCAGGGCCAATAGCCGCTGGTGGATGCTTTAGTTGAGATTCCTGCATTGCAGGGGCTTGGACCAGATGACCCTCGGGATCCCTTCCAACTCTACGATTCGGTGACTGTTAACTTTCCATACACTTGTCGTCTTTGCAGTAACTGGAGAAGTTGAAATGACATGGAGCGAGCGGGGTGGGGGCAGGGGCAGGGAGTTAAGTTGGGAAGGGAGGAGAGTACCGCAGGGCTCCCACGGTGAGGAGTCTCTTGCCGGGTTGCCTGAACTGGAACGATGACACTCTGTGTGTGTACGTCACAGTTTCCAGTCAGGCCTAGGATGTGAGTAACCGAGCAGAGCCCTCGCAGGTCACCCGGAGAACATGCCCAAAGTCTTGCAAAACATCTGTGAATAAAGCATGAGAGAGGCTTTAATCTTCTCCTTCCCTTGTCTCAGAGCTTGGCATGCTCCGAAATGGGAGTTTGGTCGCCTTTGTCTGAATCACTGCAGACAGATTGGAGGGTGGATGGTTTTAAATGCCTCTCCCTGCTCCTCTCTCTCTCTCTCTCTCCCTTTCCCACTGCATACCCAGAGGAACTTTTTCAGGGCTGGCAGAGAAGCGTCAGGAACTGAGCTCACACGTAACTTGGGTGCTTTGCTTTCAGGAGGTGTCTGGCTTGCTGTGGGTGCTGAAATGGGGGTTTCCTTTCTCGTCAGCAATTGTGAGTCTGCAGAACTAGGAATTGGCAGAACTAGACATTTGTCTTGGGTCTGGGGCTGGTACTACTTTGTGGGTTTCCCAAACTTGAACAACTCCCATCATCCCTAGCTAGCAGGACTAGTGGTCAGGGATGATGGGAATTGTAGTCCAAAAACAGCAGGAGGACCCAAGTTTAGAAAACCCTGGTCTAGATGAGTTACAGGTAGGTAGCCGTGTTGGTCTGCCATAGTAAAAAAAAATCCTTCCAGTAGCACCTTAGAGACCAGCTAAGTTTGTTCTTGGTATGAGCTTCTGTGTGCATGCCAACCAGATGTCTCTGGCTGGGCACACCTCTTTCCAATAACAATTCCAGATATACTGCCTCTCCCAAGAGGAAGCTGTCCAGTTCTTCTGGCTGGTAGCTGTTGATAGGCATGCCATGGTCCATGAATTTATCAGCACGCAAACCCTTTCATTGAAATCCATTTATCTCAGCAGTCACCATTAAGAAATTGTGTAATTCTTTATTATTATTTTTTAAATCACCCTCCTGACTTCCCATTCTCTGCCCCTTTTAAACAGCCTGCCATTCCTCCTCTGCAATTTATGCTACCTGCTACCTCTTTGACTTCTAATGCTTTAAAACGGGGAAAGGGGAACTTTTGGCCCTCTGGTGGTTGCTGAACTACAACTCCCATCAGGCATGGGCAACAGTCAGGAGGATGGGAACTGTAGTCCCACAACATCTGGAAGGCTGAAAGTTCTCCACTGCTGCTATAAGGTGGTGGGTGTTCCAACCTATGTCCTTCCGCTTAGATTTTCTCGGTATGAAAACCCCTTTGGCGAATCCCCATTCTCTAACCACGGTTCCCCCCTTGGCCCTCTATTTCCAGGTCTTCCCTCTCAAACACTACCAGGACAAGATCCGCCCTTACATCCAGCTGCCGTCGCACAGGAACATCACCGGGATCGTGGAAGTGATTCTCGGGGAGACAAAAGCCTACGTCTTCTTCGACAAGGACTTTGGTGACATGCATTCCTATGTGAGGAGCTGCAAGCGGCTTCCGGAGCAGGAGGCGGCCAGGCTCTTCAAGCAGATCGTCTCGGCGGTTGCCCACTGCCACCAGTCCGCCATTGTGCTGGGGGACCTCAAACTCAGGAAGTTCGTGTTTTCTAGTGAAGAAAGGTGAGCAGGGAGTTTGTGGTTGTCTTAACAGTCCCCATACGCTCTGGGGAGAGCTCTTTCTTCAGCTAGTTTGGGTGGAGGGCAAAAAAGCCACGACTTCCCCCCCCCAGGGCTTTGTAGGGGAAGGAACATCTGCTTTGCATGCAGAAGGTTCCAGGTTCAAGATCTAGCGTCTCAAGGTAGAGCTGGGGGCATCCCTCGCTTGGGGAACCATGGGGAACCATTGCTTGTCATTACTGAGCTAGGAGGATCAAATGAGTCACTTGTCAAACGTATTCCAGATTCCTGCATTCCCTGTATTCACACCCCTCTTGATGGTTGCAAGGCCAGGTTTGGCCCACTGGCTACAAGTTGCGTACCTGTATTGGCATAGAAAGCTCTTTAAAGTAAAGGTAACTGGACCGTTGGGTCCAGTCACGGACGACTTTGGGGTTGCGTGCTCACCTCGCTCTGTAGGCCGAGTGAGCTGGCGTTTGTCCGCAGACAGCTTCCGGGTCATGTGGCCAGCATGACTAAGCTGCTTCTGGCGAACCAGAGCAGCGCACAGAAATGCCGTTTACCTTCCCGACGGAGCGGTACCTATTTATCTACTTGCACTTTGACGTGCTTTCGAACTGCTAGGTGGGCAGGAGCTGGGACCGAAGAAACAGGAGCTCACCCCGTCACGGGGATTCAAACCGCTGACCTTCTGATCAGCAAGCCCAAAGCTCAGTGGTTTAGACCACGGCACCACCCGCATCCCTTAGAAACCTCTTTAGGACTGGTCTATTAAGATGAAGGTAGTTTTGGTGGGGGCTAAGTCGTCGTAGGACTCAGCTACACAACTGCAAGTAAAACGTTTTAAAGGCGTTGCAAAGTGCAATATACAAATGTGACTAGATGGCGAAATTGAGCTATGCAGAATTGTATGTAATTTTAAAAAAACATTTTAAAATAAAGCGTTTTCACAGCTGTTTTTTAATATGCGTGTAGGTTCTACCATAGTGTCTTCTTTTTCGCTATATGTCTTTGTGTGCACAATATCTTAGTGTGCTTCCTATATTATAAGAAACATCAGGTGTTGTTGGAATCCCTGCTTCCATCTGCCCCAGCCGGGGAGGCTGATGATCCGGGGTGATGGCACTTGTTGCCCGGCAACATACATAGGCCGCCACATTGGCTGCCGCAAGTGTCACTATCACATTAATCTGTGCAACAACCCTGTAGTTTTATACCCAAAATAAAAACGGGAGCGTACCCAAACCAGTAGGTTAGTGTATACAACAGAATGAGATGTGAACCTTGGACTTCCTGGTTCGAAGCGTACCTTTTTTGCCTTTGCACTACATTAGTTATGTTATATAAACATCTGTCTTGTTTCTGGCAACGGATCCAGAGTATTATTTTACTGTATGTCTGCCTAGTGAGATTTTGATTCTACGCTCGGCAGCTAAAGCAAATTGATGCCCCGCAGTTCCTGAGTCCAGTGCTGGTGCAGCAGGCTAATTGAGTGGTTCTTTGGATCTCGGCCTCTTAGGGGCTGTTCTTTACCGTAACTCAGTGAATTTGTTATTTGTGCTACCTCCCACCATCAAGGGAAATCGTGGAATCGTAGAGTTGGGAGGGATCATCTAGTCCAGGCATGGCCAAACTTGACCTTTGGGACTACAATTCCCATCAACCCCCTGCAATGCAGGAATAGGCAAGTATCTCATGGGGGGAATCGAACCTGCAACCTTGATGTCATCAGCACCATGCTCTAACCAACTGAGCCAAAGTAGTGCGTTGAGTCTTCCAGCTTTACGTGGGCACCTCCAAGCTTCCGACAATTTTATTTAGGTGTGGGAGAAAACATATATTCCATCATATGTGCAGATGGCACGTACCAAAGTCAGGGATTTCTTTGCCAAATTCTGATTTCCCAGTCTGCATGCCTGTGATGAAATTAAATCTTGTGTGGTGTTTGTGGACAATGCAATTCCTCGCGGCACCCCTTTGTAGGGAGGTTTCCATGTGTCAAGTTGCTCTTAAACTGCTTCCTTTGCAAGCAAAGGAATACTGATCAGGGCCGAGAGTTCAGCTCCAACTGAACTCAGCTGGGCTTAAACCGTGTAGAATCCGAAAAGCTTTGTCTCGATTTTGTTGAGGATCCAGGTGGGTCATTGGTTCAGGTGCACAGAGACTGGTTCAGCTGGTTTGTGGGTTGCGCTGGGCCATGTGTTACTCCAGGTCTCGTTGAGATTACAGGGCTAGGTGTCTGGCAGGACGGCAGCAAATTACACCTTGGTGTAATTCTTAAGTATTGCATATTCAAATAGTTTACATTTGGGCACAGAATGTGAATGAGAATTGTGTTGGGCATTGGCCTGGAGGTGGTGAAGCAAGAGAAATGGGTTGCAGTTGGCACAGTGTGTACTTGCGATGAATTGTTCGAGGCGGTACTGATATTTCAAGAGTCAAGCTATGCAGTCCAAATCCCATGGGCCTGATGCTGACACAACGCTGGCTCTCTCAGAACAACAGTTGGGGGTGAGCCTCAGCAAAGTGCAACTCCTGTGTCCTCAGTCCAACACAGATTCCTCTCCCCACCCTCCTTTCCCTGGAGCATGGATTCCCATTGCATTTGAACAGGCATGTTGTTAACTATCCAAGGTCGGCCAGGGTTTGTGTTATTGTAGTTGTCACGTGACACAACCTACTGGAAGCAGAGACACGGCTGAGATTGTCCAGTTACCCATAGCTGTACATATGCTCAGCAACACCTGCATACATGGGAGGGATTTGTATGGGTTCGGTGGGGGAGAGGCACTATTAGAAACTCTGATATATAAGCTAGGTGCCAAATAGCTCCTTAAACTAGGGTTACAGTTGCCCAAAACACGATGCCCAGTTTCCATTTGGGGGCCAGGTTGCTCAAAAGTTGTATTTTTTCAACGTGACTTTTTAGCTCCTGAAATTCATTCTGATGGTGCAGATAAAATTAGAAGGGGCAGAATTCTGCAGGGTGTGTCGTTCGAGGTCCAAGGATCCCCAGGCACGCACCTCCAGATGGTGGATAGGTTGGTTGGGTGCCTTCACTTGGTTTCGAGTGGCCGATAGCCAGGTGCAAAATGCGCCTGGCGAATTTCTAACGCTGGAGAGAGCACATCTTCTGCGAAACCAGCTCTTGATTCACAATCGGTGCTTTGCAGGGAGCCAGCATCCCTGGGGGGTGCAACTCAGCCATGCAAGCCATACCTGGTTGCTTTGCTCTGCTTCTTTTTGCAGACCTGGCGTGCAGGATTGATGCAGTTTTCACTGTGTATATACAGGCCGTAGGAAGGGTTGGCTGTTAAAGGTGGTGCAGGAAGCCTGGAGCCTCCTCTGTCTCTCTCTCTCTCTCTGTGTGTGTTTTATAAATATATATGCATGCACTCACAAACGGAAAATGAGGAGTAGAGGATGCTGCTGCCGCTAAAGTGTTGGCAGATTTTGCAAAACTCGCTCTTCGAAGATAACCTGAAGTTGGGTGTTATGTGGGCAGCCCGGAATAGGTGTGAAACTCCAGCCCATTTGAACTCTGTGGGAGTTCTGCTTTTGACATCAGCAGAAACAGTTTCACACTTGAGGGCTGCAATCCACGCATTACTTTGAAGTGATGCCATAGTCAGCTGTTGGATCTCAGGGAGTGTGCAGATTGCAGCCTTGCGTTTATGACGGTGCATCATTCCGATGGTTTCTTCTTCTCCTTCGTAAAGGTGGCTGTTAAGCTCCCGTAGGTTTTGGTTCTCCTGCGTTTGCCCCCCACCCACAAGCCAATCATTTCAAACGTATAACCCCTGGATTCTCTGATCTGCTTCAAGACACCCCGCGCAGTAGCCTCGAAACAGATGAGAGAATCTGCTCCTGGACACCAGGAATAAGGAAGTTTCAGTTCAGCCTGGCCAGAGCAGTTCCTGAAGGACGGCTTCGTTTGCAAGGCTCCTTTTTGCATTCAGTTTTCCTACATCGCTTTCTTGATGCAGAATATCACATATCTCCCGTGTGCAATGCATCTAAAGGAGGCTTGAGGCGCAGGGAGCGAGCTTCCTGCCATTTTGGAGGCTTCCAGCCGCTGTATGAAAGAGGTGACGGTTGCATTTCATAAGTTCTGATTTCGTACAGCTGACCCACAATAAGCACCACAGTAAATCTGGGAACACAGGAAGCTGACTTATACCCAGTACTGTCTACACTGACTGGCAGCAGCTGTCCAGGATTTTAGGCAGGGTTCCCCCTCCCCCCCAAAAAAACTGCTAACTGGAAATGCTGGGAATTGAATCTGGTGGTTTCTGCATTCAATCTGGTTTAGTTTGCTTGGTGGGAGTGAGCATGACATTGCAGAGCGAGGAACCTTGAGAGATAATTGTTTGTTACGTTTTTATATCTGTTGGAAGCCACCCAGAGTATTATTATTAATTATTATTCTATTCGTCTTAGTTTTTACTTTAAAAATGTCAGTGGGCATGAAGGGATAGGCAGGTGCAACAATACAAATTTGTTTTCTGCTTTTTTTTTTTTTTTAAAAAAAGGTGAGTAGTGAGTGTAATTTTTTTTTGAGGGGGAGGGGTAGAAAGGATTTAGTAATCTATTGTAGGGCTTGGCATCCACCCCAGGAAGTGAGTTCAAATGGTGTGCTATGTGTGCCAATCAATTGCAGAGCAGACTGTGGATTTTCTTTCTGTTATTTTTTTTTTTTTTAACCGCTCTGATATTCTTATTCATGGAAGTGCTGAGCGTGAGCATTATGGGGTGGCTGGAATGATCAAACGCCACAAACAGAGCGTGCGTTTTCACCCAGTGTGCCCCCTCGCCCGCCCGCCCCCCACAAAAAAGTGAAACTGGGTCACGCATTCTGCTCCAAGTCACCAGCTGCTGAATAACACCTAAGGGTTATGCATGCATGTATGAACCATTGCCCTTGTGAGCAAAAAATCGAGGCTGGAGCCTTGTAGCCAAATAATTATCTGCCCTCCCCGCTTGCATATTTATAGTTTCGCAGCAGAAAGGACAAGTTGTCCTGTAGAGAGAAAAGCAACCCCCCCCCCCCCAAAACCAACAACCACTTGCCAAAATAGCAGCTTGCCTCCAGTGCTGCGAATTTGGAAACCGAGGCATTGCGCAGGGAGCGTATCATGTGCTTCTCGGTTTGGTAATCGGAGGGTTAAGCAATGCCGGGCAGGATGTTAGCCTGGCAAGCACAGGTGCAGAGTTTGGATGCCCCACCAGGCAGTGGGAGGGCAGGCGAGGGTAGGTTGAGTCATATTTTCCGTTTAGAGAACCCAACCGATGTGGAGATGTGGCCGATGGGGGGGGTGGAGGGAGGGAGAGGAATCTTTTGCATTAGAGGACAGGAAGGTCACCCTGAGGACAGCGAGCAAATCAATGCATTTTACAGGCCAACAAAACTGTAAGGAAGGCTTGTGAGCAGAGAGCCCTGCAGGAGCCAGAGAACATCTAACCAACTTAACGTAAAAACGGCAACTTAAATAAGCGAAAAGCTCTGGGAAATGGGATGTTTGCTTAAAAGCAGGGTGTGCCCTGCAAGGGGTGTGTGTGTGTGTGTGGTGACAGTGGTGGCAATGCCTATCTGAGCCCAATGTGTTGTGACTATATCAGGAACAGAAGGGATGTGGGTTTTGGCGGTGATCCACGAGCCAGTTGAGGCTTGACGTCACCGGGGCTCGGCTGGCTTCTGCCCAGGATCTCTGCCCTGTGAATTTGGCATCGTCGCACTGAAATCCTCAAGGACGGAGTAATCGAGCCGCGCTCTTGTAGAATGGTAGAGTCGGAAGGGGCCGCGTGGGGCATCTGGTCCAACCCCCTGAAATGCAGGAACCTTTTTCTCGAACCCACGACCCCGAGAGCATGAGTCTCATGCTTCATCCTACTGAGCTGTGTCACCTGAGTGCTGTCGTCTTGGCGGCGGCTGCATGTATGGATAGACTTGATGGGAGCACCGGGTCTGCATCGGCGGTGGTCCATTCGGACATGCATACCATCGGTGGGTGTGGCAGTCGCCGAGTGATGTCTGTGAGTGTGTTGGCAGTGTGTTTCTCTGATATATTATTTGCCCAGGGAAATTGCCCAGCACCATTGAAGTGAGACTGTGGTCCTGGGTGGCTCAGTTGTCTCGTGGTGTTGACACCAGGAACTATATTCCCGTCCAGCTCATTCCTTCACGTGCATAATTTGGATCTCTCCTCTCCCGGAGCGTGTGAGTTGTCTCAGTCAAAAAGCCTTGCCGTTGTATTTTCATTTGGTGGGTGATCGTGAAAGTTCTGGCTGTGGTCTGTGATCTGAGGCGTCCCATTCATCATAGCCTGAGTCACTTCTTGATGCTACAGTCAAGCGATGATGAGCACAGCATGCAGAAACCTTTCCGCAGCTGTTTGTGTGTAATGGTTTCTGACCGATGGAGGCTGCAAACCTAAGCTCACTTACGCTGGGAGTAACCCTCACTGAGTTCCGTAGGACTTAATTCTGAATACACAGAATTAGATCCTTAATCTAAAAGTTTTGAGCAAGTCTTCCATTTTTGGTACAGGTCATGAATACAACATAGTCACTGTCATTTGGGAAGGGGGCGGTTCTTATCTCCAGGATGTGACAAAACTGTTTTCCAATTCCCTACACTTGCCATTCTTGAGGAACTGGCTCTTGGTTATGTTATCATCCCTGACTCCGGTTGATGTACAGTATTTTGAGATCTGATCGGTTCAGAGAAGCGTAGAGCAATGCAGGAATCTCAACTGAAGCCTCCATATCCAACCTCTGCTTAAAAACATACAATGAAGGAGTTCACCACCATTGCTGGGCCGTTTGTTGGAATTACGTGTTTGCTCGCCCTTGTGTGGAAAAAGCGACTAGGGAAGCTGCCTTATATGGCGGCCATTGGTCCATCTAGCTCAGTATTGTCTACACTGACTGGAAGCAGCTCTCCAGGGTTTCAGACAGCAGACTGTCCCAGCCCTACCGGGACATCTCTAGGATTGCAACTGGGAGCTCCTGCATGCAATGATACCATTCCCACCCACCCCCCGTCAACTTTCCTCCTCTGTGCTGGTTTCTGGCATTGCTTGGTACCGTAACTTATGGCTCAATCTCTTTCTGTTCTCCAGGACGCAGCTCCGGCTCGAAAGCTTGGAGGACACGCACATCATCAAAGGGGAGGACGATGCCTTGTCGGACAAGCACGGCTGCCCAGCCTACGTCAGCCCAGAGATCCTTAACACGATGGGGACTTATTCTGGCAAGTCAGCTGACGTCTGGAGCTTAGGAGTAATGCTGTACACCCTCCTGGTTGGACGTTACCCCTTTCATGACTCGGACCCTACTGCCCTCTTTTCTAAAATCCGGCGCGGACAGTTCTGCATTCCTGACCATGTCTCTCCCAAAGCACGTTGCCTTATCCGAAGCCTGCTGAGGAGGGAGCCCTCTGAGAGACTCGCGGCTCCGGAAATCTTGCTCCATCCTTGGTTTGACGCTGTTTTGGAATCTGGTTACGCCGACCAGGACACGAGAGCCTCCGATCAGGTTGTTCCGGAGAAATCCAGCGAGGACGACGACATCAGCTCCTTCTTTTGCTAGCTTTTGGTTTTCGCCTCGGGGGACGAGAAGCCTCTCACACTCGCCTGCAGTCTTCAGTTTCCACCCTCTCTCTCTCTGTTTTCTGTGGTCCTTCCCAAAAAATCGAGCTGCGGTCAGGACAGTAGCTATGATCTCAAACACCCTTGCAAGTAGGAGATTGCCATCCTTCGCCTGCTTCGCGAATTCCCATTTGAATCCCCGTGGGACTTACCCTGGAGCAAATGGACCTTTGCAAAACGCACTTAGGCCTGGGACTTCTAGGCTGTGGCTTTTAAAGTTTGCTCTGAACTTCGGTGGGGAATTTTACATACAGGGCTGTCTGGAATAAGCAGTTTGAGGTTTGCGGTCTTTGTTGGCTGGTTTTTGTTTGTTTGTTTGTTTGTTTAAGAAAAAGCAAAACACCTTGTAGCTTCTTGGTTCTGTGTTCAGATCCACACAGCCTTGTTCTGCAGGCAAGGTTATATTGTTGTAGCAACTACAGAAGGGCCAACTGGGTTGCTCTGTCTCTCATACATCAAAGTGACAGGGCTCTGGGCTGGCTTAGATTGCAGAATCTCCTCACTGGTGATGTAAGAGAGAAAGCAGGCACAGTTCTTTAAGTGCTAGGCGGGGGGCTTGTGATAGTCACGGTGCAAAAAAAAAATCAACCGGATTGTCTATTTTTATAGCTAAGATTATCTAACTGGTTTTGAGCTTGCTCCTCCAGACATGTGAGAATCACCCCCTTCTGCCTCCAGTTTGCCAGTTCCTTTTCTTAGCTGCATTTCAAGGTTTGCGGCTTGAAACCCATTGGACTGTTTTCAGCCCTCCAGGAGGCAATTAAATTCACCTTCCCCCCCCCCTTCAAAATCTGAACCTCAACTAAACTGTAGCTCTTTGGCTTTTCAACAGAGCTGTAACAGCTTTGTGCTAGCCAAGGTGTGGATAAATCAGGCAGCTGTAGAGGTTGATTATGCGTCTTGTGGGATGAAATGGGCTCCTATCTGAATTCTGGGGGCTTTAATGGTTTGGAGTGGACTTGGGTCGACAGGCACAGGCGTTTGGGTGCATTTGCACCGGAATTGTTTTGCTTTGGAATACAGGGGCTCTTAAAACAATGAGGATTCTTGCCATTGGCTCGAACGTCAAACCACCCCGTTCCTAACCCATTATCAGCCTAAACCTAGAATGTCTGTTTGATGGATGAGATCAGGACTGTCGGTGATGATGAGATGTGGCACAAAAGCCCCAGCAACCTTGGAGTCTCCTGTCTCTTGTGTGACAGTGACGGCTCAGGTAGCAAGTCTTGTCTTTCTGTCTCTGAATGCTTTCACATCCAATTTCCCCTGGAGCCGATTCTTTAGCAGACTTGAGGATTCTTCCTTAAGGGGAGCAGTTCTCATATTTCTTACTTCAGCTGATAGGTGGGGATTCCTTTTGACATTCTCTCCCAGTGTGGTGCATTGGTTAAGAGCGGTAGACTCGTAATCTGGTGAACCGGGTTCGCTTCCCCGCTCCTCCACATGCAGCTGCTGGGTGACCTTGGGCTAGTCACACTTCTCTGAAGTCTCTCAGCCCCACTCACCTCACAGAGTGTTTGCTGTGGGGGAGGAAGGGAAAGGAGAATGTTAGCTGCTTTGAGACTCCTTCGAGTAGTGATAAAGTGGGATATCAAATCCTCAAATCCAAAATCATCATCATCATCATCATCTTCTTCTTCTTCTTCTTCTTCTTCTTCTTCTTCTTCTTCTTCTTCTTCTTCTTCTTCTTCTTCTTCCCCCCCTTTCCTCCACCTCTGCCATGCCTGTTCTAAGGAGGCATGTAAGCCCTTTACAGAGGGTTACGGAAAACCTGAATTGGCCGGCTAGGCCCTCCCCCTCCAAAAAACCCTCTGCCAGACATATCTTAGCTGTAAAACAGGGCACACTTGTTTGTGACCCTTAGGTGATGCAATACTGCTGCTGGCGCCTGCATACATAGCCTTATAATCTTGGAAGGCAGAGCACCGCTGTGCCCAGTTTGCAGATGGGGATGCTGAAGGCAAACAGGTGGAGAAAGAGACCTGCCCAAGGCTTAGTGGGATCTTCCCATCTTATCAGGAACTTTCTGGTCCAACATTGAGCTAACCGACTGCATTGCCTCATTCCACTGCTCCCTGCGTAAGACAAGCTCCCTGGCACCTCCGGTGAAAAGCGTATCTATGTAGCATAAGGAGAACTTCATACGGGTGAAACGCAAAAAAATTAGAATATTGTTGAAAAGTCCATTTATTGAAGCAATTGTTTTCATTAGCTACTGGAGTTTAATATGAGATAGACTCATGATATGCCAAGCCTTTATTTGTTATAATTGTGATGATTATGGCATACAGCTGATGAAAACCCCAAAGCTGAAATAGTTAATTTGGGGTTCTCATCAGCTGTACGCCATAATCATCACAATTATAACAAATAAAGGCTTGACATATCTCGCTTTGCATGTCATGAGTCTATCTCATATATTATTTCACCTTTTAAGTGGAATTTCTGAAAGAAATGAACCTTTCCACTATATTCTAATTTTTCGAGTTTTACCTGTATTCTGCCCTCCCATCAGCCAGTGGTCAAGCATGATGGGAGTTGTAGTCCAGCAAAAACACAGTCCCATCCCACCCCGCACCCTTGGTGAAGCAGGTCTGGAGGTATTTATTCCTGAGCCCCTGAAGAACTGCTGGCAGTTGGCGGAGACATTGCTGGGTCAGATGCAGCGATCTCCTTGAATTGGTCGATGAATGTGTCCTACCTTGAGCGCTAGAATTGGTCCTTGCTGGGTGCAGATTTAAAGCTCACTTCCAGCCTTGGTGCTACATCTCCCTGAACTCTTTAAACCAGCGGTGAGAAAAACCTGTGGTTCTCCTGCAGTTGCACTAGAATTCCCATCATTCCTGGCCATTGACCATGCCGGCCTGGGATGATGGGAGTTGGAGTCCATCAGGTATCTGAAGGGGCACAGGTGTTCCTCATCCCTACTTTAAAACGTGACATTTTAAGCTCCTGGGGCAAATGATCCGAAGGGACTGGCCTGGTGCTCCTGCCTGAAGGTGTCTCTCCGAAAGTAGCCCAATTTATCTGAATGCCAAAACACCAGCCCAGAGTGTCCCAACCTGAACCTGAGAAGCAAATAGAAGCCCAATCTTATTACATATACCGGAATAATGTTTGTGTTGGCAGTGTGTGGGCTCTTTGATGCCTTGCATCACTCTTTCTTACAAGAAGGGGGGAATTCTCATTTCAGTAAGCCTCTATAAACAATGTCCTCACCTTCCCATTAGGCTGTTCAAGAGTAATCTCCCTCTGGAAATCTCTTCCCCTTATGAAATGTTCATGTGCCATTGGTGGTGGTTGTTGTTTTTTGTATCTCCAATTCTTGTGGAATAAATAATGAACACACTTGCTTCCTGGATGCAGTAATGAACTTCCTCCTGACAAAGACGACTGCTCCGGTTTGTGCAAATAGGTACTTGCCCCCGGGGTGACCTGGAAATCACCCAGAGAACTAGAGAGGGAAACTTTTGTTCATTTGGGAAGACAGTTGGTTCTCCTTTCTCAGAGGTGGTTGGTGTGCCCTGTGGAAAAATGTGTGGGTCAACAGGCTAGCAAACAGCTCTGTGGATTAGCATCTCTTGTTGACTTGCTTGCAAGGGTGTGTGTGTGTGTGTGTGTGTGTTTCGCCAACCAGGTTTCGTTTCAAAAACACTTTTATCCCCTATCTGATGTATTCATCGGCGTCAGGGGTATGCTACCAGCAAACTACTTTTGCCTTTCAAGAAACTCTGGGAAATGTATTTCTGCTGGGCTGTCTTGAGATTGCTAGTCGCATGGGACTACAGTTCCCAGAATTCTTTGTGGGGAAAAGCTGGTTGGATATACCTGTTTATCCCAGAATTCAAAGTACCAAATGTGGACGTTGCTTAAGAATCCTACTATTTCTTAAGGCTTAGCTTTGTCAAAAGGGTGGAGCCACTGTGCTCTTGTGATCTGTTTATACCTCATTTGCTATGAACCTTCCCACATAATGTCTTGCCATCTTCTGATTGATTTTCTGTTTCCTTAATGACTGTAGAGGTGTGTGTGAGTGTCCTAAAACCCGAGGTGTCAAAAGAGCATTTAAATGTGAATTAATGGCTGGCAATACTAACTTGATAGAATCAAGAGAATTAGAGGTGAAACTTTAATTTTTGACCTTGATTGCACTAAAGCTCTTGTGATTGCTTTAATATATTTGTATCTGTGATACAGTTGTTGCTGTTGTTGTTTTTTTAAAAAAGAAAAACAATATTCACAAACTTGCCTATGAATCTGTATATATTGGTAGGTACCATGCTAATAACACTATGTTGGATGTTTGTAAATAATGTACATATTTGAAAATTGACATGATGATGTTGGAGAATTCCTGTACAAAAAGGTTTAATAAATCTGGTTTCATAACAAATACTTGTCTTTCTCCCTCCTTTAAGTCCCAGGGTTATGTTCTAGACTAGAGGCAAATGAGGCTCTCACCTTGGGGAAGCTATGGTAAATCGGGTCTGGGTCTGGTCAGTGCATGCACAGCATTTTGTTCCATGATGGAAGAATGGTGGAGAAGTAAATGGACAATAAAAAAATGAATGTGCATGTACCACCTCATTGTCCAGGAAACTGGGAATTTGGCCACTTGTCCGTAATATACACAGACCAAACAAAATCTCCTCCATTGCTAGGAGAGAAGCCACCTAGCTGCCCCACAAATTTAGGGGAAGGTGCATACAAGAATCCATGCAATTTAAATGCAAAATATTTGTGCAGTTGTGAAATAATAATAATAATAATAATAATAATAATAATAATAATAATAATTTTATTTATACCCCGCCCTTCCCAGCCAGAAAACCGGGCTCAGGGCGGCTAACATCAATTAAAATCACAGCAAGAAAACATAAAAACGATCAATTTAAAATAACAGATTAAAATACAAATTTAAAAATTCAATTAAAACTGCAGGTCTCAATCTCAAAATATCCCACCAATAAAAGATGAAGCGTAAATATTAAACAGAAACCAACCCAAAGGCCAGGTGGAACAGCTCCGTCTTGCAGGCCCTGCGGAAAGATGCCAAATCCCGCAGGGCCCTGGTCTCTTGTGATAGGCTGTTCCACCAAGTCGGGGCCAATATTGAGAAGGCCCTGGCCCTAGTTGAGGCCAACCTAACGTCTTTGTTGCGTTAAAGAAAAACCCGCAGAAGCAGGACATAACAAGCTTGCAAATGAGGGCAGGCGAAATGGGCACAAGCTGGAAGTCAATTGAGTCATCCAACCAATTCCTTCTGACCACATGTGAAGTTTGCTCATTGCCCCGGACAGAAGGGTGGGGCAGGGGGAACAGATATCGAGAGTACTGCCTGCTTGAACCTTCCTTAAGATCAGGCATCCACAACCTGCGGCCCTCCAGATGTTTTGGCCTACAACTCCCATGATCCCTAGCTAACAGGACCAGTGGTCAGGGATGATGAGAAGGAGAGTTCACCACCTCTCGTGGGCATCTGTTCCACTGCTGAACAGCTCATACTGCCAGAAAGTTCTTCCAAATGTTTAGTCGGAATCTCCTTTCTTGCAACTTGAAGCCATTGCCTCGAGTATTACCCTCCCGAGCAGGAAAAAACAAGCATGTTCCCTCATCCATGTGACAGCCCTTTAGATACTTGAAGACGGCTAGCATATCTCTTCTCAGTCGTCTCTTTTCTAGGCCAATCATACCCAGTTCTTTCAACTGTTCCTCATAAGGTTTGGTTTCCAGACCCTTGATCATCTTGGTCGCCCTCCTCTGCACACGTTCCAGCTTGTCAACATCCTTAAATTGTGGTGCTCAGAATTGGACACAGTATTCCAGGTGTGGTATGGCCAAGGCAGAATAGAGCGGGACTATTATTTCCCTTGATCTGCACACTACTGTTGATGCAGCCTAGAATAGCATTAGTTTTTGTTTTTGTTTTGCTGCTGCATCACATTGTTGACTCATGCTAAGCTTGCAGTCCACCAAGAACCTGGAATTCTGCATGAAAAGTGGATGCTCTGTCCTTGAGCTACGGCCCTTCTTTACTTCCATGGGCCTTTGGATCCTTGTCTAGATCTGTTTGATCCCAATTCTCTAGACTGTGCTGCAGGGGGAATGGGGAACTCCATATGCGGTTGAACCCCGGCTCTCATCAGCCCAAGGCGGCATGGCCAGAGTTTAGAACATGCTAGTGGTGTGGCCTCCTGCTATATATGGTCCTCTAGGAGGCTTAGTTTGGTCAGAATTGAGTACAGTGGTGCCCCGCTAGACGAAAATAATTCGTCCCGCGAAAATTTTCGTCTAGCGGGGTTTTCGTCTTGCGGAGCGGCAATGGGAGCCGCGCTCCGCAAAACGAAAAAAAAAAAGACGAAATTTTTTCGTCTTGCGAGGCAGCCCCATAGACTTTTTCGTCTAGCGGGGCAGCCTCCCGCTAGACGAATGCTTTCGTCTAGCGAGTTTTTCGTCTAGCGAAGCATTCGTCTAGCGGGGTACCACTGTATACACTTCCAAAGTTAACACTAAATATATTACTTCTGGTAAATGAGCCACCATAGCTGCTCGAGGGCCGTGAAAATTTGGGTCCCACGCTTTTTTAGACTCACCTGCCCATGTACTATCTGAAACCAAAGGGGCACATAGGTTGCCAGGCGTGAAATTTGTTGGCATTATTTTCAGCTTTCCTGCCCCACTGCGATGGCAGTTGTGTTCCAACAACAGCCTGTAATAGGTTTCCTGTTCTTTCTGCAAGCATCTTCTTCTTCGGCGATCACTCGTAGCCGAGTAAGATTGTCTTCCCTGAACCCGGTCTAACCATTGAGTCCGTAAGTGACTGTGGAGGCTAACTCTGGATCTACACGTCCTTCCACAGTGGGGACATAGGTTTCCGGGCGGGAGTTGATCACGGTGTGGATTTGCCAAGCGTGCCTTCCTCTTAGTACGTTTCTCCCTTTGGTCCTGAGTTTGACAATCTTCAAAGTCCATGGCACCTTTGGCTGTTCTCCAATTGGAGCGCTCGCAGGCCAGTGTTTCCCAGTTGTTGGTGTTTATACTACATTTTTTTAAGATTTGCCTTGAGGGAGTCTTTGAACCTCTTTTGTTGACCACCGGCATTACGCTTTCCATTTTTAAGTTAGGAATAGAGTAGTTGCTTTGGAAGACGATCATCAGGCATCCGAACAACATGACCAGTCCAACGGAGTTGATGTTGAAGAATCATTGCTTTGATGCTGGTGGTCTTTGCTTCTTCCAGTACACTGGCATTAGTAGACAGCAGGGCTAATGCTGAGATTTAAAAAAAATCTTTCTAAAGTAGGGAAGGGAGTCTATGTTGGGTCCAGCTCCCGTCATCTCTGAACACTAGCTTTGTTGGCTGGAGCTGATGGGTGTTGCAGTCTGACCACATCCAGCAGGCATCCGGCTTTCCCAACTGTAGATTTTAAAAGGAGAGCTTGGTCCAGTTTTTCTCCCCTCCCACAACTTCCCACTTGGTTGCTCCACAGGTAGAAAAGTTGAGGATGGCTAATTGCAGACGAGGAAGGAACTGCTATGCAATATGGTTCTCTGTGGGTGGATTTTGCTTTAGATTATGGGGAGGCACCATGTTTTAAAGCCAATGTCCATTCGATGTTGAGCAAGAGTGCGGGGGCATGATTGCAGCTGGCAGTCATGTGTGAGGCATCACACCACTTCTGGCTGCCACTGCTGCCAGGTTCGCTCAGTCATTGGGTGAAGCAATGCTCAGACGAAGGATCATCTCTTGATGTCTCTGTGTGTGCATGGAGGAAAACAACAGCCACAACCACATTTGATCCAAAGGAGGAGGCAGAGCTTTTAAATCCCCTTTATCTTGCCCCATAAACGATTGCTTCTCAATGCAGGCTGATCTAGATCAGGGGTAGGCAACCTAAGGCTCGGGGGCCGGATGCGGCCCAATCGCCTTCTCAATCTGGCCCGCGGAAGGTCTGGGAATCAGCGCGTTTTTACATGAGTAGAATGTGTCCTTTTATTTAAAATGCATCCCTGGGTTATTTGTGGGGCATAGGAATTCGTTCATAATTTTTCTCAAAATATAGTCTGGCCCACCACATGGTCTGAGGGGTGGTGGACCGGCCCACGGCTGAAAAAGGTTGCTGACCCCTGATCTAGATAAACAAACTGCTTTCTGCAAAAACAAAAACTGCCCCTTGATATGGAAGGCATAATCTCACACCTAAGTTCTCCACTGAAAGCAAAAACAACAAATTCAGTTCAGTCTGCATTTAAAGTCTTTCTTACCTATTTTGAACGGTGGTATGTGGTTATGTAAGGGGTTGAAAAGGAGAATAACAGCAGCCATTGCTCTTCTCATGGCTTGGTGAGCAAGATTTATGTTTGTGTCTGTGTCTGTGTCTGTGTTCCGGGCCCCAAACCAAGGAAGCTCTGCTTAAACTGTCCTCTGAGCTAGTCCTGTTTATCATCTGTTCAATAAAGCAGCCATTCTGTTGCTCTCTCGGAGTCTGCTGTGGTGCCATGTGGTTCACAGGACGGTGTGCGACCCATGCGAGCAGCTGCACGAGGTATCCACAATTGCACACAATTTCTGGAAAAACTTGCAAATGGAAACACAACCGTCCTTCAAAATTCATCGTTCTCTGAATTTTGCCCTGTGGTTCTCTTGGCAGGCAATGCATACAAAAAAATGCACATTTTTCTATGCTTTTATGCTGCTGTTTTATTGGGTTTAAGCTGCATTCCCCCTCCCACCCCATGATATTGTCTGTTTTTATATTGTACATCGCTTAGGGATTTAAAACCGACTAAGCGGCTTATAAGTGCTTGGAAATAAATAAATGAATTCCATTACATCCAAAGGAAGATGAAATGACCCTTCGCAGCACCAGTAGCTGGCGCTAACAGAATCGCCTTAGCAGCGCTAAGCAAATTAGCACCTGTAGGGGAACAGGAAGCCTTTGTCTCTGTTCAGACCCAAATGAATAGAACTGAACTTTGGATGTTGTAATTCAGTAGTTTCGTGGTGGAGTTTCCCTTGGAGGTGTCTCTGTGCCAGGATGCAACTACTAAATTATGAGACTTCAAGTATGTCTTTAAACCACCAGTTCCAGGGGAGTAACTGCAGGAGACAGGTAATGCAACTCATGCCCTGCTTGTGGGCTTCCCAGACCACATCCGTTTGGCCCTAGTGGAAAAAACACAGGGCTGGGCTACATAGGTCTCTGGTCTCATTCTGCAAGACTGGCCTTATGTCAATACATACCAATGCACACCAGCTCTCCCAAGACAACGGGTAGCCTGCCAGGTGCTCTGATTTATAGGTTACAAGGACCGGGGTTTTATTTAGTCATCTAGATCAGGGAAGGTGAACCTGCGGCCACTATAGATACACCACAGCAAACCTGAGTTTAAGCATTACGAATATTGCTTCAAATGACATTTGTGTGCCTCGGTCCAGTATACCTGAAGGAGCGTCTCCACCCCCATCGTTCTGCCTGGACACTGAGGTCCAGCACCGAGCGCCTTCTGGCAATTCCCTCGGTGCGAGAAGCTAAGTTACAGGGAACCAGGCAGAGGGCCTTCTCGGTAGTGGCACCCGCCCTGTGAAACGCCCTCCCACCAGATGTCAAAGGGGAAAACAACTACCAGACTTTTAGAAGACATCTGAAGGCAGCCCTGTTTAGGGAAGCTTTTAATGTTTAATAGACTATTGCATTTTATTATTCTGTTGGAAGCTGCCCAGAGTGGTTGGGGAATAAGTTGTTTATTTATTTATTTAATCCTGAGCAAGTTTTCCTACTGGTTTCCTTTCGGAGAGGAGAAGGATGGCTGGAGTCCCTCGATCAAAACAACACAATTATTATTATTATTATTATTATTATTATTATTATTATTATTATTATTATTAATCCTCTTAGCTGTGCCTCCCTGCACTATTCTGAGGGTGTTATCGCACAGAGCAAGCATCGCATCCATGAACTTGCTGAGTGGATGTCCATCATATCTCAAGTTACTTCCCTGAAATGATCTTGGACCGTGTTGTGTACATAGACGAGGCAGCTTGATTAGGTTACCTTGTGCCCCAGCACGGCCATAGGAAGCTGCCTTATACACAGGGAGAGCATCGAGCTCAGCGTTGTTTGTGGCTCTCCAGGATTTTAGGCCTGCCTGGATATATCAAGGATTGAACCCCAGACTTTCTGCATGCAGGGCAGATGCCGTGCCACTGAGCCTACACACCTTCCCCAAGTCACATCTTGGATGGATGCCCCAACATAGGGTTCATTAAAATTGAAAGAGCCTTGCCTTTGGAGCTCATGTGGCTGTGCGGGTGCTGCTGGACTACATCTCCCATCATCCCTGACTGTTTGCCAAGTTGGCTGGGCAGAAGAAGAAGAAAAGAAGAAGAAGAAGTAGAAGCGTTTGGATTTGATATCCCACTTTATCACTACCCGAAGGAGTCTCAAAGCGGCTCACATTCTCCTTTCCCTTCCTCCTCCACAACAAACACTCTGTGAGGTGAGTGGGGCTGAGAGACTTCAAAGAAGTGTGACTAGCCCAAGATCACCCAGCAGCTGCATGTGGAGGAGCGGGGACGCGAACCCAGTTCACCAGATTACGAGTCTATCGCTCTTAACCACTGCACCACACTGGCTCTGAAGGGAGGTGGAGTCCAATAACGCAGGTTCCCTACCTCTAATTTTGGATATGGGAGACCTTGTGGCTTAAAGTACTGCAGTTACCCTTTGCATCTCTAGATACAGTGATGAATCAAGTGGATTGTTGCACGGACTGCCATGGGAGCAGGGGGCCTGAAGTCCAGTGACGTCCACTTAGCACACTTGCAGAGAAGGCTACAAGGATATGGTTTGCGGAACCTGAAAAAGCATTTGCTCAAGGCGTGAAATCCAATTATTGGCCCTTGGCTACATACCCATAATCTCCAATGGAAGAAGAAGGGAGGAGATGCTGTTGAGACATATATATGTATGAAAGCTGCAAAAGAGCAGGCATTTTAAAAGTCTCCCACCCTTTTGCAGCTCGACTCTCTCCATTTATTTACAGTATTGAAGGAGAAAAACAAGCCTGATGTTCAGGGCTCCGCTTCCATATTTGGCCTGGAAGCAGCCCGGGTATCAATTACGTTCTGCGAAGCGCAAACATTAGCATAACTGCGTGAAGCAATCATGCCCCTAACAACGGCAAGCCATGCACAGAAGACCAAAATAAATAGAATTCACAGAGCAAGAGGTAACACTTCTCTCGACTCCGGGACGGTGGAGTTGCAGAGACAAGTGCATTCCTGGCATGCCCCATGCCTTCGCCGGACCGTCAGGCATCTCCAATGACTGGATATCTGCACCAGGCAGGGTGTTGCTTCTTATGCCGGAATGGAAACCATGACTGATAGGAAGAGGGCTCAGAGACTCATTAGGCTAGGAGGTTGTTTAGGGCTCCTTGCACAACCTCCACGAGCAATTAATTTCTAATTAGACAGAAGAGGTTAGGTCAGGCTTTGCCCTGGTGTGAAGAAGCATTCTGTAGGTTGGTTGTTAAGCAATCCACCGGGTTCTGTGAAAGACAATAAAACGACTCAGAAACTATCCACCCAGAGTGAATAATTATTGTTAATCAAATTAATTGGCTGCTTTTCCTTGCCAAAGGAACATGCATAGTGTCCCCCAAAAGAATCCCGCGAGCTATAGTTTGTTAAGGTGGCTGAGAGTTGTTAGGAGACCAGGATCCAATTTTCGGCAAGTACTCTTTGGTGAGAGAACTCCGGCGGAGATTTAAAAATCACAAAATATGCAGCAAAAGGAAAGTGTGGAAATATAGGCTGTTAGGACTTTAACATATGTCCATGTGAGTTCCAAAATGTCCCTCTTCCCCCAGCATAGGAAAAGACCACACATTTGGTAAGTTAAAAAAGGTTTACTTACAAACCCTTCAAAGGTCAGATTTATGTGCTTTCCCACACATCAGTCTGAAAAGTTGCACAGGCAGTAAAACCTGGTTTAGTTATAGTGGTGAAAGTTCCTAAATTATTGGTAAAGAAACTCGAGAGTGGCTTATGAGAGCCATGTGGCTAAGCTGGAGCAACCAGCTTCGACTCTTCACACACTGAGCTTCTCAGATAGACTGGAAGTTGAACAAAGGCTTGGTTACCTAGTCGCAGAGGAGCTAAACTTGACAGGAAAGCTTACTCTGGTTTTAACCCCTTCATGCATTAATTAGACTTAGGCATGTTGGTTATATGCGGCCGATTATCCAGCAAAAACAATACATTAAAAAATAAATTAAAAACACCCCGATCATTCCTTTGAACCCCACTTGGTTTGGGTGGGAGCATTTACTTATCTCCTAGTGATATGAGCGAGACTTTCAAAGAGGGCTTAAATTTCAGTCAGGACACATACTTCCATTGGATTAATGGATAAATTTTGAGAGAGCAAATGTTGATATCATTCCTTTTTATAAACTATTGGTCACTTTTTATGAGCAGAGAGTATACATTAAAAATAGGTTGTAATAATAATAATAATAATAACCATATAGCAGGTCATTAAAAATCCACAGACAATAAAATAAAATAAAACCCCAATAAAATAGCAGCAAAAGCAACAACTCATCAATACAAAGTCTCATCCTTGTGTCCAGGCATCCCCAACCTGCAGCCCTCCAGATGTTTTGACCTACAACTCCCATGATCCCTAGCTAACAGGACCAGTGATCAAGGATGATGGGAACTGTAGTCCAAAACGTCTGGAGAGGTTGGGGATGCTTACTGTGGTCCATCAATAGCTTGTGGAGGGCAGGGAATGGTAAATTTTTACCTGGCACAGAAAAGCTGCTAGTGATAGTGCCAGGTAGACCTCACTGAGGAAAGAATTCCACAAACAGGGAGACACAACCCAAAAGGCCCACTTGGTTAATTTTTGGAAGCCGCTTCTGATGTGTTCAGCAGTGTCTTGGGGTGGGGAAGGTCAAGCCCTGAGTCTTTTGCACTGGATCCCCTCTCTGTTACACAGTTTTTAAAGATTATTTTTTAATATTAATGCTTTTGTTATAATTTGCCCACTCCTACATCTTTGGAAACTTTCTTGCCTGTCTTGCCTTTCTCTCACATCACAGCAGTCCAGCCAATGGCAGCCAGAAGCCCATCGCCCCACCTCCTCTGTTTCATTGGTCGGGTCGAGGGAACTGCAGAATCGCTCCAATCGCGTGGAAATGGAAGGTTCAGTCTTAAGAGCAACATAGCACATTCCAACTCAGGTCGATGAATCAATCAACAGTTACTGAATCAGAGTATATCAGATGATTTAATCAAATAATAAAAAAGCATAACACATTCTAATTCGGGTCGATTAATCAATCAGCAATTATTAAACCAGAGTATATCAGGTGATTTAATCAAATAACAAAAGCATAGCACATTCCAACTCAGGGTGATTAATCAATCAACAATTATTCAGTCGGAGTATATTAGACAATTTAATCAATTTTTTTTTAATAGTCTTGGCAGCCTTATGCATTAGTATACAGTGGCTTTTCCTGATTTGGTGCCTTCCTGATATTCCATTACCCACGTTTCCAAGGGAAAGCGTTGAGGACCAACTAATAAACTTCTCGAGTCGCTTTCTCCTGGAGGTGGCTGAAGGAGCTGCATCCCATGAAAAAGGAGGGCAGTATCTCCTGTTTTGCTGCAATATCTCTCGCAGTCGCTGCTCATTTTGCAACACATTGGCCAAGAGGGGCCATTCTGCTGGCATCACCAAAATGTTCCTTTGCTTGTCTAAAGCTTTTACAAGAAGGAGGAGGAAAAAAAGGAAGGAGGGAGAGGAAGAAGATGGCATTATGC